>NC_135900.1:66320162-66920162 GCF_964194155.1 Cetorhinus maximus
CCTAGAGCTTAGAAGACCTCTCACACTGACCCATAGCGTAGTGACCTCTCTCCCTGACCTACAGCATAAAGAACTCTCCCCCTGACCTACAGTGTAGAGACCTCTCCCCCGACCTAAAGCGTGGAAGACCTCTCCCTCTGACCTAGAGCGTAGAGACCTCTCCCCCTGACCTACAGTGTAGAGACCTCTCCCACTGACCTATAGTGTAAAGACCTATCCCCCTGACCTAGAGCAAGCAGTGTAGAAGATGTCTCCCCCTGACCAACAGAGTAGAAGACTTCTCCCCCTCACCTACAGCATAAAGACCTCTCCCCCTGACCTACAGTGTAGAAGACCTCTCCCCTTGACCTACAGCGCAAAGACCTCTCCCACTGACCTATAGTGTAAAGACCTATCCCCCTGACCTAGAGCATGGAAGACCTCTCCCTCTGACCTAGAGTGTAGAGACCTCTCCCCCTGACCTACAGTTCAGAAGACTACTCCCCCTGACCTACAATTCAGAAGACCTCTCCCCCTGACCTACAGTGTGGAAGACCTCGACCCCTGACCTTCAGTGTAAGGACCTCTCCCCCTGAACTACAGTGTAGAAGGCCTCTCCCCCTGACATATGGTGTAGCAGCCCTCTCCCCCTGACCTACAGTATAGAAGCCCTCTCCCCCTGACCTACAGTGAAGCGACCTCTCCCCCTGACCTACAGTGTAGAGAACTCTCCACCTGTCCTACAGTGTAAAGACCACTCACCCTGACCTACAGTGTAAAGGCCTCTCCCCCTGACCTACAGTGTAGAGACCTCTCCCACGTACCTACCGTGCAGAGACCTCTCTCCCTGACCTACATTTTAGAGACCTCTCCCCCTGACCTACAGTGTAGAGACCTCTCCCCCTGACCTACAGTGTAGAGAACTCACCCCCTGACCTACATTGTAGAAGACCTCTCCCCCTGACTACAGTGTAGAGCCCTCACCCCCTGACCTACATTGTAGAAGACCTCTCACACTGACCTACAGTGTATAGACCTCTCCCCCTGACCTACAATGTAAAGACCTATCCTCTTGACCTACAGTGTAGAGACCTCTCCCCTTGACCTACAGTCTAGAGACCTCTCCCCCTAACCTACAGTTTAAAGACCTCTCCTCCTGACCTAGAGTGTAGAGACCTCACCCCCTGACCTACAGTTCAGAAGACTTCTCCCCCTGACCTACAGTGTGGAACACCTCTCCCCCTGACCTACAGATTATACACCTCTTCCCTGACCTACATTGCAGAAGACCTCTCCCCTGACCTACAGCATAGAGACCTCTCCCCTGACCTACAGTGTAGAGACCTCTCCCACTGATCTACCGTGTAGAGACCTCGCCCCCAGACCTACAGTGTAGAGACCTCTCCCCCTGACCTACAGTGTAGAGACCTCTCCCCCTGACCTACAGTGTAGAAACCTCTCCGCCTGACCTAAACTGTAGAGACCTCTCCCCCTGACCTACAGTGTAGAGACCTATCCCCCTGAACTAGAGTGTAGAAGACCTCTCCACCGGCCTCCAGTGTAGAAGCCCTCTCCCCCTGACCTACAGTGTAAAGCCCTCTCCCCATGACCTACAGCGTAACGACCTCTCTCCCTGACCTAGCGTGTTGAAGGACTCAACCCCTGACCTACTGCATAAAGACCTCTCCTCCTGACCTACAGCATAAAGAACACTCCTCATGACCTACAGTGTAGATGATCTCGCCCTCTGACCTACAGTGTAGAAGACCATACCACCGACCTACAATGTAGGAGACCTCTCCCTCTGATCTACAGTGTAGAGACCACTCTCCCTGACCTGCAGTGTAGAAGATGCCTCCCCCTGACATACAGAGTAGAGGACTCTCCACCGGACCTACAGTGTATAGACCACACCCTGACCTACAGTGTATAGACCTCTCCCCCTGGCCTACAGTGCAGACACGTCTCCCCCTGACCTACAGTGTAGAGACCTCTCCCCCTAACCTAGAGTGCAGAATACCTCTCCCCCTGACCTACAGTGCGGAAGACCTCTTCCCCTGACCTACAGATTATCGACCTCTTCCCTGACCTACAGTGTAGAGAACTCTCCACCTGTCCTACAGTGTAAAGACCTCTCCCCCTGGCCTACAATGTAAAGACCTCTCCCACTGACCTACAGTGTAGAGACCTCTCCCCCTGACCTACAGTGTAGAGACCTCTCCCCCTGACCTACAGTGTAGAGACCTCTCCCACGGACCTACCGTGCAGAGACCTCTCCCCCTGACCTACATTTTAGAGACCTCTCCCCCTGACCTACAGTGTAGAGACCTCTCCCCCTGACCTACAGTGTAGAGAACTCACCCCCTGACCTATATTGTAGAAGACCTCTCCCCCTGACCTACAGTGTAGAGCCCTCACCCCCTGACCTACATTGTAGAAGACCTCTCACACTGACCTACAGTGTATAGACCTCTCCCCCTGACCTACAATGTAAAGACCTATCCTCTTGACCTACAGTGTAGAGACCTCTCCCCTTGACCTACAGTCTAGAGACCTCTCCCCCTAACCTACAGTTTAAAGACCTCTCCTCCTGACCTAGAGTGTAGAGACCTCACCCCCTGACCTACAGTTCAGAAGACCTCTCCCCCTGACCTACAGTGCAGAAGACTTCTCCCCCTGACCTACAGTGTGGAACACCTCTCCCCCTGACCTACAGATTATAGACCTCTTCTCTGACCTACATTGCAGAAGACCTCTCCCCTGACCTACAGCATAGAGACCTCTCCCCTGACCTACAGTGTAGAGACCTCTCCCACTGACCTACCGTGTAGAGACCTCGCCCCCAGACCTACAGTGTAGAGACCTCTCCCCCTGACCTACAGTGTAAAGACCTCTCCCCCTGACCTACAGTGTAGAAACCTCTCCGCCTGACCTAAACTGTAGAGACCTCTCCCCCTGACCTACAGTGTAGAGACCTCACCCCCTGACCTACAGCGTAGAGACCTCTCCCCCTGACCTACAGTTTAAAGCCCTCTCCCCCTGACCTAGAGTGTAGGGACCTCTCCCCATGACCCACAGAGCAGAAGACCTCTCCCCCTGACCAACAGTGCAGAATACCTCTCCCCCTGACCTACAGTGCGGAAGATCTCTCCCCCTGACCTACAGATTATCGACCTCTTCCCTGACCTACAGTGTAGAAGACCACTCCCCTGACCTGCAGTGCATAGACCTATCCCCTGACCTACAGTGTAGAGACCTCTCCCGCTGACTTATAGTGTAAAGAGCTCTCCCCCTGACCTCCAGTGTAAAGACCTTTCCCCAGACCTGCAGTGCATAGACCTCTCCCCTGACCTACAGTGTAGAGACCTCTCCCCCTGACCTATAGTGTAAAGACCTCTCCCCCTCACCTCCAGTATAAAGACCTCTACCCCTGATCTACAGAGTAGAGACCTCGCCCCCTGACCTACAGTGTAGAGACCTCTCCCCCTGACCTACAGTGTAGAGTCCTCTCCCCCTGACCTACAGTGTAGAGACCGCTCCCCCTGACCTACAGTGTGGAAGACCTCGCCCCCTGACCAACAGTGTGGAGAACTCTCCCCCTCACCTACATTTTAGAGACCTCTCCCCCTGACCTACAGTGTAGAGACCTCCCCCCGTGACCTACAGTGTAGAGATCTCTACCCCTGACCTACAGTGTAAAAACCTCTCCCCCTGACCTACAGTGTAGAGACCTCTCCCCCTGACCTACAGTGTAGAGACCTCTCCCCATGAACTACAGTGTAGATACCTCTACCCCTGACCTACAGTGTGGAGACCTCTGCCCCTGACCTACAGTGTAGAGACCTCTCCCCCTGACCTACAGTGTAGAGACCTCTCCCCCTGACCTACATTGTAGGGACCTCACCCCCTGTCCTACATTGTAGAAGACCTCTCCCCCTGACCTACAGTGTATAGACCTCTCCCCCGACCTAAAGTGTAAAGACCAATCTCCTTTACCTACAGTGTAGAGACCTCTCCCCTTGACCTACAGTGAAGAGACCTCTCCCCCTAACCTCTCCCCATGAACTACAGTGTAGATACCTCTACCCCTGACCTACAGTGTGGAGACCTCTGCCCCTGACCTACAGTGTAGAGACCTCTCCCCCGACCTAGAGTGTAGAGACCTCGCCCCCTGACGTACAGTGCAGAAGACCTCGCCCCCTGACCTACAGTGTGGAACACCTGTGCCCCTGACCTACAGTGTAGAGTCCTCTTCCACTGACCTACCTTGTAGAAGACCCCACCCCCTGACCTATAGTGTAGAGATCTCTCCCCCTGTCCTACAGTGTAAAGAACTCTCCTCCTGAACTACAGAGTAAACACCAGTCCCCCTGACCTACAGTGTAGAGACCTCTCCCCCTGACCTACAGTGTAGAGAACTCTCCACCTGTCCTACAGTGTAAAGACCTCTCCCCCTGACCTACAGTGTAAAGACCTCTCCCCCTGACATACAGTGTAGAGACCTCTCCCCCTGACCTACAGTGTAGAGACCACTCCCCCTGACCTACAGTGTAGAGACCTCTCCCCCTGACCTACAGTGTAGAGACCTCTCCCCCTGACCTACAGTGTGGAAGACCTCGCCCCCTGTCCTACAGTGCAGAAGACTTCTCCCCCTGACCTACTGTGTGGAACACCTCTCCCCCTGATCTACAGATTATAGACCTCTTCCCTGACCTACATTGCAGAAGCCCTCTCCCCTGACCTACAGCGTAGAGACCTCTCCCCTGACCTACAGTGTAGAGACCTCTCCCACTGACCTACCATGTAGAGACCTCTCCCCCAGACCTATAGTGTAGAGACCTCTCCCCCTGACCTACAGTGTAAAGACCTCTCCCCCGACCTACAGTGCAGAGACCTCTCCGCCTGACCTAAACTGTAGAGACCTCTCCCCCTGACCTACAGTGTAGAGACCTCACTCCCTGACCTACTGCGTAGAGACCTCTCCCCCTGACCTAGAGTGTAGCGACCTCTCCCCATGACCCACAGAGCAGAAAACCTCTCCCCCTGACCTACAGTGCAGAAGTCTTCTCCCCCTAACCTACTGTGTGGAACACCTCTCCCCCTGATCTACAGATTATCGACCTCTTCCCTGACCTACAGTGTAGAAGACCTCTCCCCTGACCTACAGTGCATAGACCTCTCCCCTGACCTACAGTGTAGAGATCTCTCCCCCTGACCTACAGTGTAAAGACTTCTCCCCTGACCTACAGTGTAAAGACCTCTCCCCCTGACCAAAAGTGTAGAGATCTCTCCCCCTGACCTAAAGTGTAGAGACCTCTCCCCCTGACCTACAGTGTAGAGACCTCTCCCACTGACCTACCGTGTAGAGACCTCTCCCCCTGACCTACAGTGTAGAGACCACTCACCCAGACCCACAGTGTAAAGACCGCTTCCCCTGACCTACAGTGTAGAGACCTCTCTCGCTGACCAACAGTGTAGAGACCTCTCCCCCTGACTTACATTTTAGAGACCACTCCCCCTGACCTACAGTGTAGAGACCTCTCTCCTTCACCTACAGTGTAGAGACCAATCCCCCTAACCTACAGTTTAAAGCCCTCTCCCCCTGACCTAGAGTGTAGAGACCTCACCCACTGACCTACAGTTCAGAGGACCTCTCCCCCTGACCTACAGTGCAGAAGACCTCTCCCCCTGACCTACAGTGTCGAGTCCTCTCCCACTGAGCTACAGTGTAAAGACATCTCCCCCTGACCTCCAGTGTAATGACCTCTCCCCCTGACCTACAGTGTAGAGACCTCTCCGCCTGACCTACAGTGTAGATGATCTCTCCCTCTGACCTACAGTGTAGAAGATGTCTCCCCCTGACCTACAGAGTAGAAGACTTCTCCCCCTGACCTACAGCGTAAAGACCTCTCCCCTTGACCTACAGCGTAGAAGACCTCTCCCCCTGAACTACAGAGTAGAAGACTTCTCCCCCTGACCTACAGTGTAAAGACCTCTCCCCCTGACCTACAGTGTAGAAGACCTCACCCCTTGACCTACGGCGCAAAGACCTCTCCCACTGACCTACAGTGTAAAGACCTCACCCCCTGACCTAGAGCTTAGAAGACCTCTCACACTGACCCATAGCGTAGTGACCTCTCTCCCTGACCTACAGCATAAAGAACTCTCCCCCTGACCTACAGTGTAGAGACCTCTCCCCCGACCTAAAGCGTGGAAGACCTCTCCCTCTGACCTAGAGCGTAGAGACCTCTCCCCCTGACCTACAGTGTAGAGACCTCTCCCACTGACCTATAGTGTAAAGACCTATCCCCCTGACCTAGAGCAAGCAGTGTAGAAGATGTCTCCCCCTGACCAACAGAGTAGAAGACTTCTCCCCCTCACCTACAGCATAAAGACCTCTCCCCCTGACCTACAGTGTAGAAGACCTCTCCCCTTGACCTACAGCGCAAAGACCTCTCCCACTGACCTATAGTGTAAAGACCTATCCCCCTGACCTAGAGCATGGAAGACCTCTCCCTCTGACCTAGAGTGTAGAGACCTCTCCCCCTGACCTACAGTTCAGAAGACTACTCCCCCTGACCTACAATTCAGAAGACCTCTCCCCCTGACCTACAGTGTGGAAGACCTCGACCCCTGACCTTCAGTGTAAGGACCTCTCCCCCTGAACTACAGTGTAGAAGGCCTCTCCCCCTGACATATGGTGTAGCAGCCCTCTCCCCCTGACCTACAGTATAGAAGCCCTCTCCCCCTGACCTACAGTGAAGCGACCTCTCCCCCTGACCTACAGTGTAGAGAACTCTCCACCTGTCCTACAGTGTAAAGACCACTCACCCTGACCTACAGTGTAAAGGCCTCTCCCCCTGACCTACAGTGTAGAGACCTCTCCCACGTACCTACCGTGCAGAGACCTCTCTCCCTGACCTACATTTTAGAGACCTCTCCCCCTGACCTACAGTGTAGAGACCTCTCCCCCTGACCTACAGTGTAGAGAACTCACCCCCTGACCTACATTGTAGAAGACCTCTCCCCCTGACTACAGTGTAGAGCCCTCACCCCCTGACCTACATTGTAGAAGACCTCTCACACTGACCTACAGTGTATAGACCTCTCCCCCTGACCTACAATGTAAAGACCTATCCTCTTGACCTACAGTGTAGAGACCTCTCCCCTTGACCTACAGTCTAGAGACCTCTCCCCCTAACCTACAGTTTAAAGACCTCTCCTCCTGACCTAGAGTGTAGAGACCTCACCCCCTGACCTACAGTTCAGAAGACTTCTCCCCCTGACCTACAGTGTGGAACACCTCTCCCCCTGACCTACAGATTATACACCTCTTCCCTGACCTACATTGCAGAAGACCTCTCCCCTGACCTACAGCATAGAGACCTCTCCCCTGACCTACAGTGTAGAGACCTCTCCCACTGATCTACCGTGTAGAGACCTCGCCCCCAGACCTACAGTGTAGAGACCTCTCCCCCTGACCTACAGTGTAGAGACCTCTCCCCCTGACCTACAGTGTAGAAACCTCTCCGCCTGACCTAAACTGTAGAGACCTCTCCCCCTGACCTACAGTGTAGAGACCTATCCCCCTGAACTAGAGTGTAGAAGACCTCTCCACCGGCCTCCAGTGTAGAAGCCCTCTCCCCCTGACCTACAGTGTAAAGCCCTCTCCCCATGACCTACAGCGTAACGACCTCTCTCCCTGACCTAGCGTGTTGAAGGACTCAACCCCTGACCTACTGCATAAAGACCTCTCCTCCTGACCTACAGCATAAAGAACACTCCTCATGACCTACAGTGTAGATGATCTCGCCCTCTGACCTACAGTGTAGAAGACCATACCACCGACCTACAATGTAGGAGACCTCTCCCTCTGATCTACAGTGTAGAGACCACTCTCCCTGACCTGCAGTGTAGAAGATGCCTCCCCCTGACATACAGAGTAGAGGACTCTCCACCGGACCTACAGTGTATAGACCACACCCTGACCTACAGTGTATAGACCTCTCCCCCTGGCCTACAGTGCAGACACGTCTCCCCCTGACCTACAGTGTAGAGACCTCTCCCCCTAACCTAGAGTGCAGAATACCTCTCCCCCTGACCTACAGTGCGGAAGACCTCTTCCCCTGACCTACAGATTATCGACCTCTTCCCTGACCTACAGTGTAGAGAACTCTCCACCTGTCCTACAGTGTAAAGACCTCTCCCCCTGGCCTACAATGTAAAGACCTCTCCCACTGACCTACAGTGTAGAGACCTCTCCCCCTGACCTACAGTGTAGAGACCTCTCCCCCTGACCTACAGTGTAGAGACCTCTCCCACGGACCTACCGTGCAGAGACCTCTCCCCCTGACCTACATTTTAGAGACCTCTCCCCCTGACCTACAGTGTAGAGACCTCTCCCCCTGACCTACAGTGTAGAGAACTCACCCCCTGACCTATATTGTAGAAGACCTCTCCCCCTGACCTACAGTGTAGAGCCCTCACCCCCTGACCTACATTGTAGAAGACCTCTCACACTGACCTACAGTGTATAGACCTCTCCCCCTGACCTACAATGTAAAGACCTATCCTCTTGACCTACAGTGTAGAGACCTCTCCCCTTGACCTACAGTCTAGAGACCTCTCCCCCTAACCTACAGTTTAAAGACCTCTCCTCCTGACCTAGAGTGTAGAGACCTCACCCCCTGACCTACAGTTCAGAAGACCTCTCCCCCTGACCTACAGTGCAGAAGACTTCTCCCCCTGACCTACAGTGTGGAACACCTCTCCCCCTGACCTACAGATTATAGACCTCTTCTCTGACCTACATTGCAGAAGACCTCTCCCCTGACCTACAGCATAGAGACCTCTCCCCTGACCTACAGTGTAGAGACCTCTCCCACTGACCTACCGTGTAGAGACCTCGCCCCCAGACCTACAGTGTAGAGACCTCTCCCCCTGACCTACAGTGTAAAGACCTCTCCCCCTGACCTACAGTGTAGAAACCTCTCCGCCTGACCTAAACTGTAGAGACCTCTCCCCCTGACCTACAGTGTAGAGACCTCACCCCCTGACCTACAGCGTAGAGACCTCTCCCCCTGACCTACAGTTTAAAGCCCTCTCCCCCTGACCTAGAGTGTAGGGACCTCTCCCCATGACCCACAGAGCAGAAGACCTCTCCCCCTGACCAACAGTGCAGAATACCTCTCCCCCTGACCTACAGTGCGGAAGATCTCTCCCCCTGACCTACAGATTATCGACCTCTTCCCTGACCTACAGTGTAGAAGACCACTCCCCTGACCTGCAGTGCATAGACCTATCCCCTGACCTACAGTGTAGAGACCTCTCCCGCTGACTTATAGTGTAAAGAGCTCTCCCCCTGACCTCCAGTGTAAAGACCTTTCCCCAGACCTGCAGTGCATAGACCTCTCCCCTGACCTACAGTGTAGAGACCTCTCCCCCTGACCTATAGTGTAAAGACCTCTCCCCCTCACCTCCAGTATAAAGACCTCTACCCCTGATCTACAGAGTAGAGACCTCGCCCCCTGACCTACAGTGTAGAGACCTCTCCCCCTGACCTACAGTGTAGAGTCCTCTCCCCCTGACCTACAGTGTAGAGACCGCTCCCCCTGACCTACAGTGTGGAAGACCTCGCCCCCTGACCAACAGTGTGGAGAACTCTCCCCCTCACCTACATTTTAGAGACCTCTCCCCCTGACCTACAGTGTAGAGACCTCCCCCCGTGACCTACAGTGTAGAGATCTCTACCCCTGACCTACAGTGTAAAAACCTCTCCCCCTGACCTACAGTGTAGAGACCTCTCCCCCTGACCTACAGTGTAGAGACCTCTCCCCATGAACTACAGTGTAGATACCTCTACCCCTGACCTACAGTGTGGAGACCTCTGCCCCTGACCTACAGTGTAGAGACCTCTCCCCCTGACCTACAGTGTAGAGACCTCTCCCCCTGACCTACATTGTAGGGACCTCACCCCCTGTCCTACATTGTAGAAGACCTCTCCCCCTGACCTACAGTGTATAGACCTCTCCCCCGACCTAAAGTGTAAAGACCAATCTCCTTTACCTACAGTGTAGAGACCTCTCCCCTTGACCTACAGTGAAGAGACCTCTCCCCCTAACCTCTCCCCATGAACTACAGTGTAGATACCTCTACCCCTGACCTACAGTGTGGAGACCTCTGCCCCTGACCTACAGTGTAGAGACCTCTCCCCCGACCTAGAGTGTAGAGACCTCGCCCCCTGACGTACAGTGCAGAAGACCTCGCCCCCTGACCTACAGTGTGGAACACCTGTGCCCCTGACCTACAGTGTAGAGTCCTCTTCCACTGACCTACCTTGTAGAAGACCCCACCCCCTGACCTATAGTGTAGAGATCTCTCCCCCTGTCCTACAGTGTAAAGAACTCTCCTCCTGAACTACAGAGTAAACACCAGTCCCCCTGACCTACAGTGTAGAGACCTCTCCCCCTGACCTACAGTGTAGAGAACTCTCCACCTGTCCTACAGTGTAAAGACCTCTCCCCCTGACCTACAGTGTAAAGACCTCTCCCCCTGACATACAGTGTAGAGACCTCTCCCCCTGACCTACAGTGTAGAGACCACTCCCCCTGACCTACAGTGTAGAGACCTCTCCCCCTGACCTACAGTGTAGAGACCTCTCCCCCTGACCTACAGTGTGGAAGACCTCGCCCCCTGTCCTACAGTGCAGAAGACTTCTCCCCCTGACCTACTGTGTGGAACACCTCTCCCCCTGATCTACAGATTATAGACCTCTTCCCTGACCTACATTGCAGAAGCCCTCTCCCCTGACCTACAGCGTAGAGACCTCTCCCCTGACCTACAGTGTAGAGACCTCTCCCACTGACCTACCATGTAGAGACCTCTCCCCCAGACCTATAGTGTAGAGACCTCTCCCCCTGACCTACAGTGTAAAGACCTCTCCCCCGACCTACAGTGCAGAGACCTCTCCGCCTGACCTAAACTGTAGAGACCTCTCCCCCTGACCTACAGTGTAGAGACCTCACTCCCTGACCTACTGCGTAGAGACCTCTCCCCCTGACCTAGAGTGTAGCGACCTCTCCCCATGACCCACAGAGCAGAAAACCTCTCCCCCTGACCTACAGTGCAGAAGTCTTCTCCCCCTAACCTACTGTGTGGAACACCTCTCCCCCTGATCTACAGATTATCGACCTCTTCCCTGACCTACAGTGTAGAAGACCTCTCCCCTGACCTACAGTGCATAGACCTCTCCCCTGACCTACAGTGTAGAGATCTCTCCCCCTGACCTACAGTGTAAAGACTTCTCCCCTGACCTACAGTGTAAAGACCTCTCCCCCTGACCAAAAGTGTAGAGATCTCTCCCCCTGACCTAAAGTGTAGAGACCTCTCCCCCTGACCTACAGTGTAGAGACCTCTCCCACTGACCTACCGTGTAGAGACCTCTCCCCCTGACCTACAGTGTAGAGACCACTCACCCAGACCCACAGTGTAAAGACCGCTTCCCCTGACCTACAGTGTAGAGACCTCTCTCGCTGACCAACAGTGTAGAGACCTCTCCCCCTGACTTACATTTTAGAGACCACTCCCCCTGACCTACAGTGTAGAGACCTCTCTCCTTCACCTACAGTGTAGAGACCAATCCCCCTAACCTACAGTTTAAAGCCCTCTCCCCCTGACCTAGAGTGTAGAGACCTCACCCACTGACCTACAGTTCAGAGGACCTCTCCCCCTGACCTACAGTGCAGAAGACCTCTCCCCCTGACCTACAGTGTCGAGTCCTCTCCCACTGAGCTACAGTGTAAAGACATCTCCCCCTGACCTCCAGTGTAATGACCTCTCCCCCTGACCTACAGTGTAGAGACCTCTCCGCCTGACCTACACTGTAGGGACCTCTCCCCCTGACCTACAGTGTAGAGACCTCTCCCACTGACCTACAGTGTAGAGACCTCTCCGCCTGACCTACACTGTAGGGACCTCTCCCCCTGACCTACAGTGTAGAGACCTCTCCCACTGACCTACAGTGAAGAGACCTCTCCCCCTGACCTACAGTTTAATGCCCTCTCCCCTTGACCGAGAGTATAGAGACCTCTCCCCATGACCCACAGTGCAAAAGCCCTCTCCCCCTGACCTACTGTGCAGAATATCTCTCCCCCTGACCTACAGTGCGGAAGACCTCTCCCCCTGACCTACAGATCATCGACCTCTTCCCTGACCTACAGTGTAAAGACCTCTCCCCCTGATGTACAGTTTAAAGACCTCTCCCCCTGACCTACAGTGTAAAGACCTCTCCCGCTGACCTACAGCGTAGAGACCTCTCTCCCTGACCTAAAGTGTAGTGACCTCTCCCCCGACCTACAGTGTAGAGACCTCTCCCCCTGACCTACAGTGCAGACGACCTCTCCCCCTGACATACAGTGTGGAAGACCTCTGCCCCTGACCTACAGTACAAGGACCTCTCACCCTGACCTACAGAGTAAGGACCTCTCCCCCTGACCTAAGGTGTAGATGACCTCTCTCCCTGACCCATAATGTAAGGACCTCTCCCCCTTTCCTACAGTGTAGCAACCTCTCCCCCTGACCTAGAGTGTAGAAGACCTCTCCCTCGACCTACAGTGTAGAGACCTCACCCCCTGACCTACAGTGTAAAGTCCTCACCCCCTGACCTACAGTGTAAAGACCTCTCCCCCTGACCTACAGTGTAAAGACCTCTCCCCCTGACCTACAGTGTAGAGACCTCTCCCCCTGACCTACAGTGTAGAAGACCTCTCCCCTTGACCTACAGCGTAAAGACCTCTCCCCCTGACCTACAACGTAAAGACCTCGCTCCCTGACTTAGAGTGTTGAAGGACTCTCCCCCTGACCTACAGCGTAAAGACCTCTCCCCCTGACCTACAGTGTAGAAGACCTCTCCCCTTGACCTACAGCGCAAAGACCTCTCCCACTGACCTACAGTGTAAAGACCTCTCCCCCTGACCTACAGCGTAGAAGACCTCTCCCCCTGACTCATAGCGTAGTGACCTCTCTCCCTGACCTACAGCATAAAGACCTCTCCCCCTGACCTACACTGTAGAGGACCTCTCCCCCTGACGTAGAGTGTAAAGTCCTCACCCCCTGACCTACAGTGTAAAGACCTCTCCCCCTGACCTACAGTGTAAAGACCGCTCCCCCTGACCTACAGTGAAGAGACCTCTCCACCTGACCTACAGTGTAGAGACCTCTCCACCTAACCTACAGCGTAAAGACCTCGCTCCCTGACCTAGAGTGTTGAAGGACTCTCCCCCTGACCTAATGCATAAAGACCGCTCCTCCTGACCTACAGCATAAAGACCACTCCCCCTGATCTACAGTGTAGAAGACCTCTCCCCCTGACCTACAGTGTATAGACCTCTCCCCCTGACCTACCGTGTAGATGATCTCTCCCTCCGAACTACAGTGTAGAAGACCTTACCCCCGACCTACAATGTAGGATACCTCTCCCTCTGAACTACAGTGTAGAGACCTCTCTCCCTGACCTGCAGTGTAGAAGATGTCTCCCCCTGACCTACAGAGTAGAAGACTTCTCCCCCTGACCTACAGCGTAAAGACCTCTCCCCCTGACCTACAGTGTAGAAGACCTCTCCCCCTGACCTACAGAGTAGAAGACTTCTCCCCCTGACCTACAGTGTAAAGACCTCTCCCCCTGACCTACAGTGTAGAAGACCTCACCCCTTGACCTACAGCGCAAAGACCTCTCCCACTGACCTACAGTGTAAAGACCTGACCCCCGGACCTAGAGCTTAGAAGACCTCTCACACTGACCCATAGCGTAGTGACCTCTCTCCCTGACCTACAGTATAAAGAACTCTCCCCCTGACCTACAGTGTAGAGGACCTCTCCCACTGACGTAGAGTGTTGCGACCTCTCCCCCTGACCTAGAGTGTAGGGACCTCTCCCCATGACCCACAGAGCAGAAGACCTCTCCTCCTGACCTACAGTGCAGAATACCTCTCCCCCTGACCTACAGATTACCGACCTCTTCCCTGACCTACAGTGTAGAAGACCACTCCCCTGACCTGCAGTGCATAGACCTATCCCCTGACCTACAGTGTAGAGACCTCTCCCGCTGACTTATAGTGTAAAGACCTCTCCACCTGACCTCCAGTGTAAAGACCTCTACCCCTGACCTACAATGTAGAGACCTCTCCCCCTGATCTCCAATGTAAAGATCTCTACCCCTGACCTACAATGTAGAGACCTCGCTCCCTGATCTACAGTGTAGAGACCTCTCCCCCTGACCTACAGTGTAGAGACCTCTCCCAGTGACCTACAGTGTAGAGACCTCTCCCCCTGACCTACACTTTAGAGACCTATCCCCCTGACCTACAGTGTAAAGACCGCTGCCCCTGACCTACAGTGTAGAGACCTCTCCTTCTGACCTTCAGTGTAGAGACCTCTCCCCCTGACCTACAGTGTTATGACCTCTCCCCCTGTCCTACAGTGTAGAGACCACTCCCCCTGACCTACAGTGTGGAAGACCTCTCCCCCTGACCAACAGTGCAGAGACCTCTCCCCTGACCTACAGTGTAGACACCTCTCCCCCTGACCTACAGTGTAAAGACCTCTCCCCCTGACCTACAGTGTAAAGACCTCTCCCCCTGACCTACAGTGTAGAGACCTCTCCCCCTGACCTACTGCGTAAAGAACTCGCTCCCTGACCTAGTGTGTTGAAGGACTCTCCCCCTGACCTACTGCATAAAGACCTCTCCTCCTGACCTACAGCATAAAGACCACACCCCCTGACCTACAGTGTAGAAGACCTCTCCCCCTGACCTACAGTGTATAGACCTCTCCCCCTGACCTACAGTGTAGAAGACCTTACCCCCGACCTACAATGTAGGATACCTCTCCCTCTGAACTACAGTGTAGAGACCTCTCTCCCTGACCTGCAGTGTAGAAGATGTCTCCCCCTGACCAACAGAGTAGAAGACTTCTCCCCCTCACCTAAGCATAAAGACCTCTCCCCCTGACTCATAGCGTAGTGACCTCTCTCCCTGACCTACAGCATAAAGACCTCTCCCCCTGACCTACACTGTAGAGGACCTCTCCCCCTGACGTAGAGTGTTGAGACCTCTCCACATGACCTACAGTGTTGAGACCTCTCACCCTGACCTACAGTGTAAAGACCGCTCCCCCTGAGCTACAGTGAAGAGACCTCTCCGCCTGACCTACAGTGTAGGGACCTCTCCCCCTGACCTACAGTGTAGTGACCTCTCCCCCTAACCTACTGCGTAAAGACCTCGCTCCCTGACCTAGAGTGTTGATGGACTCTCCCCCTGACCTAATGCATAAAGAACGCTCCTCCTGACCTACAGCATAAAGACCACTCCCCCTGATCTACAGTGTAGAAGACCTCTCTCCCTGACCTACAGTGTATAGACCTCTCCCCCTGACCTACCGTGTAGATGATCTCTCCCTCCGAACTACAGTGTAGAAGACCTTACCCCCGACCTACAATGTAGGATACCTCTCCCTCTGAACTACAGTGTAGAGACCTCTCTCCCTGACCTGCAGTGTAGAAGATGTCTCCCCCTGACCTACAGTGTAGAAGACCACTCCCCTGACCTGCAGTGCATAGACCTATCCCCTGACCTACAGTGTAGAGACCTCTCCCGCTGACTTATAGTGTAAAGACCTCTCCACCTGACCTCCAGTGTAAAGACCTCTACCCCTGACCTACAATGTAGAGACCTCTCCCCCTGATCTCCAATGTAAAGATCTCTACCCCTGACCTACAATGTAGAGACCTCGCTCCCTGATCTACAGTGTAGAGACCTCTCCCCCTGACCTACAGTGTAGAGACCTCTCCCAGTGACCTACAGTGTAGAGACCTCTCCCCCTGACCTACAGTTTAGAGACCTATCCCCCTGACCTACAGTGTAAAGACCGCTGCCCCTGACCTACAGTGTAGAGACCTCTCCTTCTGACCTTCAGTGTAGAGACCTCTCCCCCTGACCTACAGTGTTATGACCTCTCCCCCTGTCCTACAGTGTAGAGACCACTCCCCCTGACCTACAGTGTGGAAGACCTCTCCCCCGACCAACAGTGCAGAGACCTCTCCCCTGACCTACAGTGTAGACACCTCACCCCCTGACCTACAGTGTAAAGACCTCTCCCATTGACCTACAGTGTAAAGACCTCTCCCCCTGACCTACAGTGTAGAGACCTCTCCCCCTGACCTACAGCGTAAAGAACTCGCTCCCTGACCTAGTGTGTTGAAGGACTCTCCCCCTGACCTACTGCATAAAGACCTCTCCTCCTGACCTACAGCATAAAGACCACACCCCCTGACCTACAGTGTAGAAGACCTCTCTCCCTGACCTACAGTGTATAGACCTCTCCCCCTGACCTACAGTGTAGATGATCTCTCCCTCTGCCCTACAGTGTAGAAGACCTTACCCCCGACCTACAATGTAGGATACCTCTCCCTCTGAACTACAGTGTAGAGACCTCTCTCCCTGACCTGCAGTGTAGAAGATGTCTCCCCCTGACCAACAGAGTAGAAGACTTCTCCCCCTCACCTAAGCATAAAGACCTCTCCCCCTGACCTACAGTGTAGAAGACCTCTCCCCTTGACCTACAGCGCAAAGACCTCTCCCACTGACCTATAGTGTAAAGACCTATCCCCCTGACCTAGAGCATAGAAGGACTCTCCCCCTGACCTACAGTGTAGAAGACCTCTCCCCCTGACGTAGAGTGTTGAGACCTCTCCCCATGACCTACAGTGTTGAGACCTCTCCCCCTGACCTACAGTGTAGAGGCCTCTCCCACTGACCTACAGTGTAGAGACCTCTCCCTCTGACCTATAGTTTAGAGACCTCTCCCCCGACCTAAAGCATGGAAGACCTCTCCCTCTGACCTAGAGTGTAGGGACCTCTCCCCCTGACCCACAGTTCAGAAGACTACTCCCCCTGACCTACAATTCAGAAGACCTCTCCCCCTGACCTACAGTGCAGATGACCTCTCCACCTTACCTACAGTGTGGAAGACCTCGACCCCTGACCTACAGTGTAAGGACCTCTCCCCCTGAACTACAGTGTAAGGACCTCTCCCCCTGACCTAAGGTGTAGATGACATCTCTCCACGACCTACAGTGTAGAAGGCCTCTCCCCCTGACCTATGGTGTAGCAGCCCTCTCCCCCTGACCTACAGTATAGAAGCCCTCTCCCCCTGACCTACAGTGAAGCGACCTCTCCCCCTGACCTAGAGTGTAGAAGACCTCTCCCCCACCCTACAGTGTAGAAGCCCTCTCCCCCGACCTACAGTGTAAAGGCCTCTCCCCCGGACCTACAGCGTAAAGACCTCTCCCCCTGACCTACAGTGTAGAGACCTATCCCCCTGAACTAGAGTGTAGAAGACCTCTCCACCGACCTCCAGTGTAGAAGCCCTCTCCCCCTGACCTACAGTGTAAAGCCCTCTCCCCATGACCTACAGCATAACGACCTCTCTCCCTGACCTAGCGTGTTGAAGGACTCACCCCCTGACCTACTGCATAAAGACCTCTCCTCCTGACCTACAGCATAAAGAACACTCCTCATGACCTACAGTGTAGATGATCTCGCCCTCTGACCTACAGTGTAGAAGACCATACCACCGACCTACAATGTAGGAGACCTCTCCCTCTGATCTACAGTGTAGAGACCTCTCTCCTTGACCTGCAGTGTAGAAGATGTCTCCCCATGACATACAGAGTAGAGGACTCTCCACCGGACCTACAGTGTATAGACCACTCCCCCTGACCTACAGTGTATAGACCTCGCCCCCTGGCCTACAGTGAAGACACGTCTCCCCCTGACCTACAGTGTAGAGACCTCTCCCCCGACCTACAGTGCAGAATACCTCTCCTCCTGACCTACAGTGCGGAAGACCTCTTCCCCTGAACTACAGATTATCGACCTCTTCCCTGACCTACAGTGTAGAGAACTCTCCACCTGTCCTACAGTGTAAAGACCTCTCCCCCTGGCCTACAATGTAAAGACCTCTCCCCCTGACCTACAGTGTAGAGACCTCTCCCCCTGACCTACAGTGTAGAGACCTCTCCCCCTGACCTACAGTGTAGAGACCTCTCCCCCTGACCTACAGTGTAGAGACCTCTCCCACGGACCTACCGTGCAGAGACCTCTCCCCCTGACCTACATTTTAGAGACCTCTCCCCCTGACCTACAGTGTAGAGACCTCTCCCCCTGACCTACAGTGTAGAGAACTCACCCCCTGACCTATATTGTAGAAGACCTCTCCCCCTGACCTACAGTGTAGAGCCCTCACCCCCTGACCTACATTGTAGAAGACCTCTCACACTGACCTACAGTGTATAGACCTCTCCCCCTGACCTACAATGTAAAGACCTATCCTCTTGACCTACAGTGTAGAGACCTCTCCCCTTGACCTACAGTCTAGAGACCTCTCCCCCTAACCTACAGTTTAAAGACCTCTCCTCCTGACCTAGAGTGTAGAGACCTCACCCCCTGACCTACAGTTCAGAAGACTTCTCCCCCTGACCTACAGTGCAGAAGACTTCTCCCCCTGACCTACAGTGTGGAACACCTCTCCCCCTGACCTACAGATTATAGACATCTTCTCTGACCTACATTGCAGAAGACCTCTCCCCTGACCTACAGCATAGAGACCTCTCCCCTGACCTACAGTGTAGAGACCTCTCCCACTGACCTACCGTGTAGAGACCTCGCCCCCAGACCTACAGTGTAGAGACCTCTCCCCCTGACCTACAGTGTAGAGACCTCTCCCACTGACCTACCGTGTAGAGACCTCGCCCCCAGACCTACAGTGTAGAGACCTCTCCCCCTGACCTACAGTGTAAAGACCTCTCCCCCTGACCTACAGTGTAGAAACCTCTCCGCCTGACCTAAACTGTAGAGGCCTCTCCCCCTGACCTACAGTGTAGAGACCTCACCCCCTGACCTACAGCGTAGAGACCTCTCCCCCTGACCTACAGTTTAAAGCCCTCTCCCCCTGACCTAGAGTGTAGGGACCTCTCCCCATGACCCACAGAGCAGAAGACCTCTCCCCCTGACCAACAGTGCAGAATACCTCTCCCCCTGACCTACAGTGCGGAAGACCTCTCCCCCTGACCTACAGATTATCGACCTCTTCCCTGACCTACAGTGTAGAAGACCACTCCCCTGACCTGCAGTGCATAGACCTATCCCCTGACGTAGAGTGTTGAGCACTCTCCCCATGACCTACAGTGTTGAGACCTCTCCCCCTGACCTACAGTGTAGAGACCTCTCCCCCTGACCTACAGTGTAGAGACCTCTCCCCCGACCTAAAGCGTGGAAGACCTCTCCCCCTGACCTAGAGTGTAGAGACCTCTCCCCCTGACCTAGCGTGTTGAAGGACTCTCCCCCTGACCTACTGCATAAAGACCTCTCCTCCAGTCCTACAGCATAAAGACCACTCCCCCTGACCTACAGTGTAGAAGACCTCTCCCCCTGACCTACAGTGTATAGAACTCTCCCCCTGACCTACAGTGTAGATGATGTCTCCCTCTGACCTACAGTGTAGAAGACCATACCACCGACCTACCATGTAGGAGAGCTCTCCCTCGGAACTAAAGTGTAGAGACCTCTCTCCCTGACCTGCAGTGTAGAAGATGTCTCCCCCTGACCTACAGAGTAGAGGACTCTCCCCCGGTCCTACAGTGTATAGAGCTCTCCCCCTGACCTACAGTGTATAGACCTCTCCCCCTGACCTACAGTGTAGACAACTCTACCGCTGACCTACAGTTTAAAGCCCTCTCCCCCTGACCTACAGTGTAGAGACCTCTCCCCATGACCTGCAGTGCAGAAGACCTCTCTTCCTGACGTACAGTGCAGAATACTTCTCCCCCTGACCTACAGTGCGGAGGACCTCTCCCCCTGACCTACAGATTATCGACCTCTTCCCTGACCTACAGTGTAGAAGAACTCTCCCCTGAACTACAGTGCAGAGACCACTCTCCTGACCTACAGTGTAGTGACCTCTCCACCAGTCCTACAGTGTAAAGACCTCTCCGCCTGACCTACATTGTAAAGACCTCTCCCCCTGACCAACAGTGTAGAGACCTCTCCCCCTGACCTACAGTGTAGAGATATCTCCCCCTGACCTACCGTGTAGAGACCTCTCCCACTGACCTACATTTTAGAGACCTCTCCCCCTGACCTACAGTGTAGAGACCTCTCCCACTGACCTACATTTTAGAGACCTATCCCCCTGACCTACAGTGTATTGTCCTCTTCCCCTGACCTATAGTGTAAATACCTCTCTCCCTGACCTGCAGTGTAGAAGACCTCTCCCCTGACCTACAGTGTAGAAACCCTCTCCCCCTGACCTAAGGTGTAGAAGCCCTCTCCCGCTTACCTACAGTGTAGAAGCCCTCTCCCTCTGACCTACAGTGTAGAGACCTCTCCGCCTGACCTAGAGTGTTGTAGCCCTCTCCCTCTGACCTACAGTATAGAAGCCCTCTCCCCCTGACCTACAGTGTATAGACCTCTCCCCCTGACCTACAGTGTAGATGATCTCTCCCTCCGACTTACAGTGTAGAAGACCTTACCCCCGACCTACAATGTAGGAGACCTCTCCCTCTGAACTACAGTGTAGAGACCTCTCTCCCTGACCTGCAGTGTAGAAGATGTCTCCTCCTGACCTACAGAGTAGAAGACTTCACCCCCTGACCTATAGTGTAAAGACCTCTCCCCCTCACCTCCAGTATAAAGACCTCTACCCCTGATCTACAGAGTAGAGACCTCGCCCCCTGACCTACAGTGTAGAGACCTCTCCCCCTGACCTACAGTGTAGAGTCCTCTCCCCCTGACCTACAGTGTAGAGACCGCTCCCCCTGACCTACAGTGTGGAAGACCTCGCCCCCTGACCAACAGTGTGGAGAACTCTCCCCCTCACCTACATTTTAGAGACCTCTCCCCCTGACCTACAGTGTAGAGACCTCCCCCCGTGACCTACAGTGTAGAGATCTCTACCCCTGACCTACAGTGTAAAAACCTCTCCCCCTGACCTACAGTGTAGAGACCTCTCTCCCTGACCTACAGTGTAGAGACCTCTCCCCATGAACTACAGTGTAGATACCTCTACCCCTGACCTACAGTGTGGAGACCTCTGCCCCTGACCTACAGTTTAGAGACCTCTCCCCCTGACCTACATTGTAGAAGACCTCTCCCCCTGACCTACAGTGTATAGACCTCTCCCCCGACCTAAAGTGTAAAGACCAATCTCCTTTACCTACAGTGTAGAGACCTCTCCCCTTGACCTACAGTGAAGAGACCTCTCCCCCTAACCTAACGTATAAAGACCTCTCCCCCGACCTAGAGTGTAGAGACCTCGCCCCCTGACGTACAGTGCAGAAGACCTCGCCCCCTGACCTACAGTGTGGAACACCTGTGCCCCTGACCTACAGTGTAGAGTCCTCTTCCACTGACCTACCTTGTAGAAGACCCCACCCCCTGACCTATAGTGTAGAGATCTCTCCCCCTGTCCTACAGTGTAAAGAACTCTCCTCCTGAACTACAGAGTAAAGACCAGTCCCCCTGACCTACAGTGTAGAGACCTCTCCCCCTGACCTACAGTGTAGAGAACTCTCCACCTGTCCTACAGTGTAAAGACCTCTCCCCCTGACCTACAGTGTAAAGACCTCTCCCCCTGACATACAGTGTAGAGACCTCTCCCCCTGACCTACAGTGTAGAGACCACTCCCCCTGACCTACAGTGTAGAGACCTCTCCCCCTGACCTACAGTGTAGAGACCTCTCCCCCTGACCTACAGTGTGGAAGACCTCGCCCCCTGACCTACAGTGTAGAGACCTCTCCCCCTGACCTACAGTGTAGAGACCTCTCCCCCTGACCTACAGTGTGGAAGACCTCGCCCCCTGACCTACAGTGCAGAAGACTTCTCCCCCTGACCTACTGTGTGGAACACCTCTCCCCCTGATCTACAGATTATAGACCTCTTCCCTGACCTACATTGCAGAAGCCCTCTCCCCTGACCTACAGCGTAGAGATCTCTCCCCTGACCTACAGTGTAGAGACCTCTCCCACTGACCTACCATGTAGAGACCTCTCCCCCAGACCTATAGTGTAGAGACCTCTCCCCCTGACCTACAGTGCAGAGACCTCTCTGCCTGACCTAAACTGTAGAGACCTCTCCCCCTGACCTACAGTGTAGAGACCTCACTCCCTGACCTACTGCGTAGAGACCTCTCCCCCTGACCTAGAGTGTAGCGACCTCTCCCCATGACCCACAGAGCAGAAGACCTCTCCCCCTGATCTACAGATTATCGACCTCTTCCCTGACCTACAGTGTAGAAGACCTCTCCCCTGACCTACAGTGCATAGACCTCTCCCCTGACCTACAGTGTAGAGATCTCTCCCCCTGACCTACAGTGTAAAGACCTCTCCCCTGACCTACAGTGTAAAGACCTCTCCCCCTGACCAAAAGTGTAGAGATCTCTCCCCCTGACCTAAAGTGTAGAGACCTCTCCCCCTGACCTACAGTGTAGAGACCTCTCCCACTGACCTACCGTGTAGAGACCTCTCCCCCTGACCTACAGTGTAGAGATCTCTCCCCCTGACCTACAGAGTAGAAGACTTCTCCCCCTGACCTACAGTGTAGAAGACCTCACCCCTTGACCTACAGCGCAAAGACCTCTCCCACTGACCTACAGTGTAAAGACCTGACCCCCGGACCTAGAGCTTAGAAGACCTCTCACACTGACCCATAGCGTAGTGACCTCTCTCCCTGACCTACAGCATAAAGAACTCTCCCCCTGACCTACAGTGTAGAGGACCTCTCCCACTGACGTAGAGTGTTGCGACCTCTCCCCCTGACCTAGAGTGTAGGGACCTCTCCCCATGACCCACAGAGCAGAAGACCTCTCCTCCTGACCTACAGTGCAGAATACCTCTCCCCCTGGCCTACAGTGCGGAAGATCTCTCCCCCTGACCTACAGATTATCGACCTCTTCCCTGACCTACAGTGTAGAAGACCACTCCCCTGACCTGCAGTGCATAGACCTATCCCCTGACCTACAGTGTAGAGACCTCTCCCGCTGACTTATAGTGTAAAGACCTCTCCACCTGACCTCCAGTGTAAAGACCTCTACCCCTGACCTACAATGTAGAGACCTCTCCCCCTGATCTCCAATGTAAAGATCTCTACCCCTGACCTACAAGGTAGAGACCTCGCTCCCTGATCTACAGTGTAGAGACCTCTCCCCCTGACCTACAGTGTAGAGACCTCTCCCAGTGACCTACAGTGTAGAGACCTCTCCCCCTGACCTACAGTTTAGAGACCTATCCCCCTGACATACAGTGTAAAGACCGCTGCCCCTGACCTACAGTGTAGAGACCTCTCCTTCTGACCTTCAGTGTAGAGACCTCTCCCCCTGACCTACAGTGTTATGACCTCTCCCCCTGTCCTACAGTGTAGAGACCACTCCCCCTGACCTACAGTGTGGAAGACCTCTCCCCCTGACCAACAGTGCAGAGAGCTCTCCCCTGACCTACAGTGTAGACACCTCTCCCCCTGACCTACAGTGCAGAATACCTCTCCCCCTGACCTACAGTGCGGAAGACCTCTCCCCCTGACCTACAGTGTGGAACACCTCTGCCCCTGACCTACAGTGTAGAGTCATCGTCCACTGACCTACCGTGTAGAGACGTCTCCCCCAGACCTATAGTGTAAAGCCCTCTCCCCCTGACCTACAGCGTAAAGACCTCTCTCCCTGACCTAGCGTGTTGATGGACTCTCCCCCTGACCTACTGCATAAAGACCTCTCCTCCTGTCCTACAGCATAAAGACCACTCCTCATGACCTACAGTGTAGATGATCTCTCCCTCTGACCTGCAGTGTAGAATACCATACCACCGACCTACACTATAGGAGACCTCTCCCTCTGAACTACAGTGTAGAGACCTCTCTCCCTGACCTACAGTAATGACCTATCCCCCTGACCTACAGTGTATTGACCTCTTCCCCTGACCTATAGCGTAAATACCTCTCTCCCTGACCTGCAGTGTAGAAGACCTCTCCCCCGACCTACAGTGTAGAAACCCTCTCCCCCTGACCTAAGGTGTAGAAGCCCTCTCCCGCTGACCTACAGTGTAGAAGCCCTCTCCCTCTGACCTACAGTGTAGAGACCTCTCCGCCTGACCTAGAGTGTTGTAGCCCTCTCCCCCTGACCTACAGTATAGAAGCCCTCTCCCCCTGACCTACAGTGTAGAGACCTCTCCGCCTGACCTAGAGTGTTGTAGCCCTCTCCCCCTGACCTACAGTATAGAAGCCCTCTCCCCCTGACCTACAGTGTATAGACCTCTCCCCCTGACCTACAGTGTAGATGATCTCTCCCTCCGACTTACAGTGTAGAAGACCTTACCCCCGACCTACAATGTAGGATACCTCTCCCTCTGAACTACAGTGTAGAGACCTCTCTCCCTGACCTGCAGTGTAGAAGATGTCTCCTCCTGACCTACAGAGTAGAAGACTTCACCCCCTGACCTACAGCGTACAGACCTCTCCCCCTGACCTACAGTGTAGAAGACCTCTCCCCTTGACCTACAGCGCAAAAACCTCTCCCACTGACCTACAGTGTAAAGACCTCACCCCCTGACCTAAAGAGTAGAAGTCCTCTCCCCCTGACCCATAGTGTAGAGACCTCTCTCCCTGACCTCCAGCATAAAGACCTCTCCCCCTGACCTACAGTGTAGAGCACCTCTCCCCCTGATGTAGAGTGTTGAGACCTCTCCCCATGACCTACAGTGTTGAGACCTCTCCCCCTGACCTACAGTGTAGAGACCTCTCCCCCTGACCTACAGTGTAGAGACCTCTCCCCCGACCTAAAGCGTGGAAGACCTCTCCCCCTGACCTAGAGTGTAGAGACCTCTCCCCCTGACCTAGCGTGTTGAAGGACTCTCCCCCTGACCTACTGCATAAAGACCTCTCCTCCAGTCCTACAGCATAAAGACCACTCCCCCTGACCTACAGTGTAGAAGACCTCTCCCCCTGACCTACAGTGTATAGAACTCTCCCCCTGACCTACAGTGTAGATGATGTCTCCCTCCGACCTACAGTGTAGAAGACCATACCACCGACCTACCATGTAGGAGAGCTCTCCCTCGGAACTAAAGTGTAGAGACCTCTCTCCCTGACCTGCAGTGTAGAAGATGTCTCCCCCTGACCTACAGAGTAGAGGACTCTCCCCCGGTCCTACAGTGTATAGAGCTCTCCCCCTGACCTACAGTGTATAGACCTCTCCCCCTGACCTACAGTGTAGACAACTCTACCGCTGACCTACAGTTTAAAGCCCTCTCCCCCTGACCTACAGTGTAGAGACCTCTCCCCATGACCTGCAGTGCAGAAGACCTCTCTTCCTGACGTACAGTGCAGAATACTTCTCCCCCTGACCTACAGTGCGGAGGACCTCTCCCCCTGACCTACAGATTATCGACCTCTTCCCTGACCTACAGTGTAGAAGAACTCTCCCCTGAACTACAGTGCAGAGACCACTCTCCTGACCTACAGTGTAGTGACCTCTCCACCAGTCCTACAGTGTAAAGACCTCTCCGCCTGACCTACATTGTAAAGACCTCTCCCCCTGACCAACAGTGTAGAGACCTCTCCCCCTGACCTACAGTGTAGAGATATCTCCCCCTGACCTACCGTGTAGAGACCTCTCCCACTGACCTACATTTTAGAGACCTCTCCCCCTGACCTACAGTGTAGAGACCTCTCCCACTGACCTACATTTTAGAGACCTATCCCCCTGACCTACAGTGTATTGTCCTCTTCCCCTGACCTATAGTGTAAATACCTCTCTCCCTGACCTGCAGTGTAGAAGACCTCTCCCCTGACCTACAGTGTAGAAACCCTCTCCCCCTGACCTAAGGTGTAGAAGCCCTCTCCCGCTTACCTACAGTGTAGAAGCCCTCTCCCTCTGACCTACAGTGTAGAGACCTCTCCGCCTGACCTAGAGTGTTGTAGCCCTCTCCCTCTGACCTACAGTATAGAAGCCCTCTCCCCCTGACCTACAGTGTATAGACCTCTCCCCCTGACCTACAGTGTAGATGATCTCTCCCTCCGACTTACAGTGTAGAAGACCTTACCCCCGACCTACAATGTAGGAGACCTCTCCCTCTGAACTACAGTGTAGAGACCTCTCTCCCTGACCTGCAGTGTAGAAGATGTCTCCTCCTGACCTACAGAGTAGAAGACTTCACCCCCTGACCTACAGCGTAAAGACCTCTCCCCCTGACCTACAGTGTAGAAGACCTCTCCCCTTGACCTACAGCGCAAAGACCTCTCCCACTGACCTACAGTGTAAAGACCTCACCCCCTGACCTAAAGAGTAGAAGTCCTCTCCCCCTGACCCATAGTGTAGAGACCTCTCTCCCTGACCTCCAGCATAAAGACCTCTCCCCCTGACCTACAGTGTAAAGACCTCTCCCCCTGACCTACAGTGTAAAGACCTCTCCCCCTGACCTAAAGTCTAGAGACCTCTCCACCTGACCTACACTGTAGGGACCTCTCCCCCTGACCTACAGTCTAGAGACCTCTCCCCCTCACCTTCAGTGTAGAGACCTCTCCCCCTGACCTACAGTGTAGAGACCTCTCCCCCTGATCTACAGTTTAAAGCCCTCTCCCCCTGACCTAGAGTGTAGAGACCTCTCCCAATGACCCACAGTGCACAAGCCCTCTCCCCCTGACCTACTGTGCAGAATACTTCTCCCCCTGACCTACAGTGCGGAGGACCTCTCCCCCTGACCTACGGATTATCGACCTCTCCCCTGACCTACAGTGTAGAGATCTCTCCCCCTGACCTACAGTGTAAAGACCTCTCCCCTGACCTACAGTGTGAAGACCTCTCCCCCTGACCAAAAGTGTAGAGATCTCTCCCCCTGACCTAAAGTGTAGAGACCTCTCCCCCTGACCTACAGTGTAGAGACCTCTCCCACTGACCTACCGTGTAGAGACCTCTCCCCCTGACCTACAGTGTAGAGACCACTCACCCAGACCCACAGCGTAAAGACCGCTCCCCCTGACCTACAGTGTAGAGACCTCTCCCCCTGACCTACAGTGTAGAGACCTCTCCCCCTGACTTACATTTTAGAGACCACTCCCCCTGACCTACAGTGTAGAGACCTCACCCCCTGACCTACAGTGTAGAGACCTCTCCGCCTGACCTACACTGTAGGGACCTCTCCCCCTGACCTACAGTGTAGAGACCTCTCCCACTGACCTACAGTGAAGAGACCTCTCCCCCTGACCTACAGTTTAATGCCCTCTCCCCCTGACCGAGAGTGTAGAGACCTCTCCCCATGACCCACAGTGCAAAAGCCCTCTCCCCCTGATCTACTGTGCAGAATATCTCTCCCCCTGACCTACAGTGCGGAAGACCTCTCCCCCTGACCTACAGATCATCGACCTCTTCCCTGACCTACAGTGTAAAGACCTCTCCCGCTGACCTACAGCGTAGAGACCTCTCCCCCTGACCTAAAGTGTAGTGACCTCTCCCCCGACCTACAGTGTAGAGACCTCTCCCCCTGACCTACAGTGCAGACGACCTCTCCCCCTGACATAAAGTGTGGAAGACCTCTGCCCCTGACCTACAGTACAAGGACCTCTCACCCTGACCTACAGTGTAAGGACCTCTCCCCCTGACCTAAGGTGTAGATGACCTCTCTCCCAGACCCATAATGTAAGGACCTCTCCCCCTTTCCTACAGTGTAGCAACCTCTCCCCCTGACCTAGAGTGTAGAAGACCTCTCCCTCGACCTACAATGTAGAGACCTCACCACCTGACCTACAGTGCAAAGTCCTCACCCCCTGACCTACAGTGTAAAGACCTCTCCCCCTGACCTACAGTGTAAAGACCTCTCCCCCTGACCTACAGTGTAGAGACCTCTCCCCCTGACCTACAGCGTAAAGACCTCGCTCCCTGACTTAGAGTGTTGAAGGACTCTCCCCCTGACCTACAGCGTAAAGACCTCTCCCCTTGACCTACAGCGCAAAGACCTCTCCCACTGACCTACAGTGTAAAGACCTCTCCCCCTGACCTACAGCGTAGAAGACCTCTCCCCCTGACTCATAGCGTAGTGACCTCTCTCCCTGACCTACAGCATAAAGACCTCTCCCCCTGACCTACACTGTAGAGGACCTCTCCCCCTGACGTAGAGTGTTGAGACCTCTCCACATGACCTACAGTGTTGAGACCTCTCACCCTGACCTACAGTGTAAAGACCGCTCCCCCTGACCTACAGTGAAGAGACCTCTCCCCCTAACCTACAGCGTAAAGACCTCGCTCCCTGACCTAGAGTGTTGAAGGACTCTCCCCCTGAACTAATGCATAAAGACCGCTCCTCCTGACCTACAGCATAAAGACCACTCCCCCTGATCTACAGAGTAGAAGACCTCACCCCCTGACCTACAGTGTATAGACCTCTCCCCCTGACCTACCGTGTAGATGATCTCTCCCTCCGACCTACAGTGTAGAAGACCTTACCCCCGACCTACAATGTAGGATACCTCTCCCTCTGAACTACAGTGTAGAGACCTCTCTCCCTGACCTGCAGTGTAGAAGATGTCTCCCCCTGACCTACAGAGTAGAAGACTTCTCCCCCTGACCTACAGCGTAAAGACCTCTCCCCCTGACCTACAGTGTAGAAGACCTCTCCCCCTGACCTACAGAGTAGAAGACTTCTCCCCCTGACCTACAGTGTAAATACCTCTCCCCCTGACCTACAGTGTAGAAGACCTCACCCCTTGACCTACAGCGCAAAGACCTCTCCCACTGACCTACAGTGTAAAGACCTCACCCCCGGACCTAGAGCTTAGAAGACCTCTCACACTGACCCATAGCGTAGTGACCTCTCTCCCTGACCTACAGCATAAAGAACTCTCCCCCTGACCTACAGTGTAGAGGACCTCTCCCACTGACGTAGAGTGTTGAGACCTCTCCCCATGACCTACAGTGTTGAGACCTCTCCCCCTTGACCTACAGTGTAGAGACCTCTCCCCCGACCTAAAGCGTGGAAGACCTCTCCCTCTGACCAAGAGCGTAGAGACCTCTCCCACTGACCAACAGTGTAAAGACCTCTCCCCCTGACCTACAGTGTAATGACCTCTCCCCCTGACCTACAGTGTAGAGACCTCTCCCCCTGATCTACAGTGTAGAGACCACTCCCCCCGACCTACAGTGTAGAGACCTCTCCCACTGACCTACCGTGTAGAGACCTCTCCCCCTGACCTACAGTGTAGAGACCTCTCCCCCTGACCTACAGTGTAGAGACATCTCCCCCTGACCTACAGTGTAGAGACCTCTCCCCCTGACCTACAGTGTAGAGACCTCTCCCCCTGACCTAAAGTGTATTGACCTATCCCGTTGACCTACAGTGTAGTGACCTCTCTCCTTGACCTACAGTGTAGAGACCTCTCCCCCTAACCTACAGTTTAAAGACCTCTACCCCTGACCTAGTGTAGAGACCTCTCCCCCTGACCTACAGTGTAGATAACTCTCCGCCTGACCTACAGTGTAGAGACCTCTCCCCCTGACCTGCAGTGTAGAGACCTCTCCGCCTGACCAGCAGTGTAGAGACCTCTCCCGCTGACCTACAGTGTAGAGACCTCTCCCTCTGACCTACAGCGTAAAGAACTCGCTCCCTGACCTAGTGTGTTGAGGGACTCTCCCCCTGACCTACTGCATAAAGACCTCTCCTCCTGACCTACAGCATAAAGACCACACCCCCTGACCTACAGTGTAGAAGACCTCTCCCCCTGACCTACAGTGTAGTTGATCTCTTCCTCTGTCCTACAGTGTAGAGACCTTACCCCCGACCTACAATGTAGGAGACCTCTCCCTCTGAACTACAGTGTAGAGACCTCTCTCCCTGCCCTGCAGTGTAGAAGATGTCTCCCCCTGACCTACAGAATAGAAGACCTCTCCCCCTGACCTACAGCGTAAAGACACTCCCCCTGACCTACAGTGTAGTAGACCTCTCCCCTTGACCTACAGCGCCAAGACCTCTCCCACTGACCTACAGTGTAAAGACCTCTCCCCCTGACCTACAGCATAGAAGACCTCTCCCCCTGACCCATAGCCTAGTGACCTCTCTCCCTGACCTACAGCGTAAAGACCACTCCCCCTGACCTCCACTGTAGAGGACCTCTCCCCCTGACGTAGAGTGTTGAGACCTCTCCCCATGACCTACAGTGTTGAGACCTCTCCCCCTTGACCTACAGTGTAAAGACCTCTCCCCCTGACCTACAATGTAGAGACCTCTCCGCCTGACCTACGGTGTAGAGACCTCTCCCCCTGACCTACAGTGTAGAGACCTCTCCCCCTGACCTACAGTGTAGAGACCTCTCCCCCTGACCTACAGTGTAGAGACCTCTCCCACTGACCTACAGTGTAGAGACCTCTCCCCCTGACCTACAGCGTAAAAACCTCGCTCCCTGACCTAGAGTGTTGAAGGACTCTCCCCCTGACCTACTGCATAAAGACCGCTCCTCCTGACCTACAGCATAAAGACCACTCCCCCTGACCTACAGTGTAGAAGACCTCTCCCCCTGACCTACAGTGTATAGACCTCACCCCCTGACCTACAGTGTAGATGATCTCTCCCTCTGACCTACAGTGTAGAAGACCTTACCCCCGACCTACAATGTAGGATACCTCTCCCTCTGAACTACAGTGTAGAAACCTCTCTCCCTGACCTGCAGTGTAGAAGATGTCTCCCCCTGACCAACAGAGTAGAAGACTTCTCCCCCTGACCTACAGCATAAAGACCTCTCCCCCTGACCTACAGTGTAGAAGACCTCTCCCTTTGACCTACAGCGCAAAGACCTCTCCCACTGACCTATAGTGTAAAGACCTATCCCCCTGACCTAGAGCATAGAAGCCCTCTCCCCCGACCTACAGTGTAGAAGACCTCTCCCCCTGACGTAGAGTGTTGAGACCTCTCCCCATGACCTACAGTGTTGAGACCTCTCCCCCTGACCTACAGTGTAGAGACCTCTCCCACTGACCTACAGTGTAGAGACCTCTCCCTCTGACCTATAGTGTAGAGACCTCTCCCCCGACCTAAAGCATGGAAGACCTCTCCCTCTGACCTAGAGTGTAGAGACCTTTCCCCCTGACCTACAGTTCAGAAGACTACTCCCCCTGACCTACAATTCAGAAGATCTCTCCCCCTGACCTACAGTGCAGATGACCTCTCCGCCTTACCTACAGTGTGGAAGACCTCGACCTCTGACCTACAGTGTAAGGACCTCTCCCCCTGAACTACAGTGTAAGGACCTCTCCCCCTGACCTAAGGTGTAGATGACCTCTCTCCCCGACCTACAGTGTAGAAGGCCTCTCCCCCTGACCTATGGTGTAGAAGCCCTCTCCCCCTGACCTACAGTATAGAAGCCCTCTCCCCCTGAACTACAGTGTACTGACCTCTCCCCGTGACCTAGAGTGTAGAAGACCTCTCCCCCAACCTACAGTGTAGAAGCCCTCTCCCCCTGACCTATAGTGTAAAGACCTCTCCCCCTGACCTCCAGTATAAAGAACTCTACCCCTGATCTACAGTGTAGAGACCTCGCCCCCTGACCTACAGTGTAGAGACCTCTCCCCCTGACCTACAGCGTAGAGACCTCTCCCAGTGACCTACAGTGTAGAGACCTCTCCTTCTGACCTTCAGTGTAGAGACCTCTCCCCCTGACCTACAGTGTAGAGCCCTCACCCCCTGACCTACATTGCAGAAGGCCTCTCCCCCTGACCTACAGTGTATAGGCCTCTCCCCCTGACCTACAGTGTATAGACCTATCCCCTTGAACTACAGTGTAGAGATCTCTCCCCTTGACCAACATTCTAGAGACCTCTCCCCCTAACCTACAGTTTAAAGACCTCTCCCTCTGATCTAGAGTGTAGAGACCTCTCCCCCTGACCTAGAGTGTAGAGACCTCACCCCCTGACCTACAGTTCAGAAGACCTCTCCCCCTCACCTACAGTGCAGAAGACTTCTCCCCCTGACCTAAAGTATGGAACACCTCTCCCCCTGACCTACAGATTATAGACCTCCTCCCTCACCTACATTGCTGAAGACCTCTCCCCTGACCTACAGCATAGAGACCTCCCCCCTGAACTAAAGTGTAGAGACCTCTCCCACTGACCTACCGTGTAGAGACCTCGCCCCCAGACCTATAGTGTAGAGACCAGTCCCCCTGACCTACAGTGTAGAGACCTCTCCGCCTGACCTAAACTATAGAGACCTCTCCCCCTGACCTACAGTGTAGAGACCTCACCCCCTGACCTACAGCGTAGAGACCTCTCCTCCTGACCTACAGTTTAAAGTCCTCTCCCCCTGACCTAGAGTGTAGGGACCTCTCCCCATGACCCACAGAGCAGAAGACCTCTCCCCCTGACCTACAGTGCAGAATACCTCTCCCCCTGACCTACAGTGCGGAAGACCTCTCCCCCTGACCTACAGATTATCGACCTCTTCCCTGACCTACAGTGTAGAAGACCACTCCCCTGACCTGCAGTGCATAGACCTATCCCCTGACCTACAGTGTAGAGACCTCTCCCACTGACCTACCGTGTAGAGACCTCTCCCACTGACCTACATTTTAGAGACCTCTCCCCCTGACCTACAGTGTAGAGACCTCTCCCCCTGACCTACAGTTTAAAGCCCTCTCCCCCTGACCTAGAGTGTAGGGACCTCTCCCCATGACCCACAGAGCAGAAGACCTCTCCCCCTGACCTACAGTGCAGAATACCTCTCCCCCTGACCTACAGTGTAAAGACCTCTCCCCCTGACCTACAGTGTAGAGACCTCTCCCCCTGACCTACAGCGTAAAGACCTCGCTCCCTGACTTAGAGTGTTGAAGGACTCTCCCCCTGACCTACAGCGTAAAGACCTCTCCCCTTGACCTACAGCGCAAAGACCTCTCCCACTGACCTACAGTGTAAAGACCTCTCCCCCTGACCTACAGCGTAGAAGACCTCTCCCCCTGACTCATAGCGTAGTGACCTCTCTCCCTGACCTACAGCATAAAGACCTCTCCCCCTGACCTACACTGTAGAGGACCTCTCCCCCTGACGTAGAGTGTTGAGACCTCTCCACATGACCTACAGTGTTGAGACCTCTCACCCTGACCTACAGTGTAAAGACCGCTCCCCCTGACCTACAGTGAAGAGACCTCTCCCCCTAACCTACAGCGTAAAGACCTCGCTCCCTGACCTAGAGTGTTGAAGGACTCTCCCCCTGAACTAATGCATAAAGACCGCTCCTCCTGACCTACAGCATAAAGACCACTCCCCCTGATCTACAGAGTAGAAGACCTCACCCCCTGACCTACAGTGTATAGACCTCTCCCCCTGACCTACCGTGTAGATGATCTCTCCCTCCGACCTACAGTGTAGAAGACCTTACCCCCGACCTACAATGTAGGATACCTCTCCCTCTGAACTACAGTGTAGAGACCTCTCTCCCTGACCTGCAGTGTAGAAGATGTCTCCCCCTGACCTACAGAGTAGAAGACTTCTCCCCCTGACCTACAGCGTAAAGACCTCTCCCCCTGACCTACAGTGTAGAAGACCTCTCCCCCTGACCTACAGAGTAGAAGACTTCTCCCCCTGACCTACAGTGTAAATACCTCTCCCCCTGACCTACAGTGTAGAAGACCTCACCCCTTGACCTACAGCGCAAAGACCTCTCCCACTGACCTACAGTGTAAAGACCTCACCCCCGGACCTAGAGCTTAGAAGACCTCTCACACTGACCCATAGCGTAGTGACCTCTCTCCCTGACCTACAGCATAAAGAACTCTCCCCCTGACCTACAGTGTAGAGGACCTCTCCAACTGACGTAGAGTGTTGAGACCTCTCCCCATGACCTACAGTGTTGAGACCTCTCCCCCTTGACCTACAGTGTAGAGACCTCTCCCCCGACCTAAAGCGTGGAAGACCTCTCCCTCTGACCAAGAGCGTAGAGACCTCTCCCACTGACCAACAGTGTAAAGACCTCTCCCCCTGACCTACAGTGTAATGACCTCTCCCCCTGACCTACAGTGTAGAGACCTCTCCCCCTGATCTACAGTGTAGAGACCACTCCCCCCGACCTACAGTGTAGAGACCTCTCCCACTGACCTACCGTGTAGAGACCTCTCCCCCTGACCTACAGTGTAGAGACCTCTCCCCCTGACCTACAGTGTAGAGACATCTCCCCCTGACCTACAGTGTAGAGACCTCTCCCCCTGACCTACAGTGTAGAGACCTCTCCCCCTGACCTAAAGTGTATTGACCTATCCCGTTGACCTACAGTGTAGTGACCTCTCTCCTTGACCTACAGTGTAGAGACCTCTCCCCCTAACCTACAGTTTAAAGACCTCTACCCCTGACCTAGTGTAGAGACCTCTCCCCCTGACCTACAGTGTAGATAACTCTCCGCCTGACCTACAGTGTAGAGACCTCTCCCCCTGACCTGCAGTGTAGAGACCTCTCCGCCTGACCAGCAGTGTAGAGACCTCTCCCGCTGACCTACAGTGTAGAGACCTCTCCCTCTGACCTACAGCGTAAAGAACTCGCTCCCTGACCTAGTGTGTTGAGGGACTCTCCCCCTGACCTACTGCATAAAGACCTCTCCTCCTGACCTACAGCATAAAGACCACACCCCCTGACCTACAGTGTAGAAGACCTCTCCCCCTGACCTACAGTGTAGTTGATCTCTTCCTCTGTCCTACAGTGTAGAGACCTTACCCCCGACCTACAATGTAGGAGACCTCTCCCTCTGAACTACAGTGTAGAGACCTCTCTCCCTGCCCTGCAGTGTAGAAGATGTCTCCCCCTGACCTACAGAATAGAAGACCTCTCCCCCTGACCTACAGCGTAAAGACACTCCCCCTGACCTACAGTGTAGTAGACCTCTCCCCTTGACCTACAGCGCCAAGACCTCTCCCACTGACCTACAGTGTAAAGACCTCTCCCCCTGACCTACAGCATAGAAGACCTCTCCCCCTGACCCATAGCCTAGTGACCTCTCTCCCTGACCTACAGCGTAAAGACCACTCCCCCTGACCTCCACTGTAGAGGACCTCTCCCCCTGACGTAGAGTGTTGAGACCTCTCCCCATGACCTACAGTGTTGAGACCTCTCCCCCTTGACCTACAGTGTAAAGACCTCTCCCCCTGACCTACAATGTAGAGACCTCTCCGCCTGACCTACGGTGTAGAGACCTCTCCCCCTGACCTACAGTGTAGAGACCTCTCCCCCTGACCTACAGTGTAGAGACCTCTCCCCCTGACCTACAGTGTAGAGACCTCTCCCACTGACCTACAGTGTAGAGACCTCTCCCCCTGACCTACAGCGTAAAAACCTCGCTCCCTGACCTAGAGTGTTGAAGGACTCTCCCCCTGACCTACTGCATAAAGACCGCTCCTCCTGACCTACAGCATAAAGACCACTCCCCCTGACCTACAGTGTAGAAGACCTCTCCCCCTGACCTACAGTGTATAGACCTCACCCCCTGACCTACAGTGTAGATGATCTCTCCCTCTGACCTACAGTGTAGAAGACCTTACCCCCGACCTACAATGTAGGATACCTCTCCCTCTGAACTACAGTGTAGAAACCTCTCTCCCTGACCTGCAGTGTAGAAGATGTCTCCCCCTGACCAACAGAGTAGAAGACTTCTCCCCCTGACCTACAGCATAAAGACCTCTCCCCCTGACCTACAGTGTAGAAGACCTCTCCCTTTGACCTACAGCGCAAAGACCTCTCCCACTGACCTATAGTGTAAAGACCTATCCCCCTGACCTAGAGCATAGAAGCCCTCTCCCCCGACCTACAGTGTAGAAGACCTCTCCCCCTGACGTAGAGTGTTGAGACCTCTCCCCATGACCTACAGTGTTGAGACCTCTCCCCCTGACCTACAGTGTAGAGACCTCTCCCACTGACCTACAGTGTAGAGACCTCTCCCTCTGACCTATAGTGTAGAGACCTCTCCCCCGACCTAAAGCATGGAAGACCTCTCCCTCTGACCTAGAGTGTAGAGACCTTTCCCCCTGACCTACAGTTCAGAAGACTACTCCCCCTGACCTACAATTCAGAAGATCTCTCCCCCTGACCTACAGTGCAGATGACCTCTCCGCCTTACCTACAGTGTGGAAGACCTCGACCTCTGACCTACAGTGTAAGGACCTCTCCCCCTGAACTACAGTGTAAGGACCTCTCCCCCTGACCTAAGGTGTAGATGACCTCTCTCCCCGACCTACAGTGTAGAAGGCCTCTCCCCCTGACCTATGGTGTAGAAGCCCTCTCCCCCTGACCTACAGTATAGAAGCCCTCTCCCCCTGAACTACAGTGTACTGACCTCTCCCCGTGACCTAGAGTGTAGAAGACCTCTCCCCCAACCTACAGTGTAGAAGCCCTCTCCCCCTGACCTATAGTGTAAAGACCTCTCCCCCTGACCTCCAGTATAAAGAACTCTACCCCTGATCTACAGTGTAGAGACCTCGCCCCCTGACCTACAGTGTAGAGACCTCTCCCCCTGACCTACAGCGTAGAGACCTCTCCCAGTGACCTACAGTGTAGAGACCTCTCCTTCTGACCTTCAGTGTAGAGACCTCTCCCCCTGACCTACAGTGTAGAGCCCTCACCCCCTGACCTACATTGCAGAAGGCCTCTCCCCCTGACCTACAGTGTATAGGCCTCTCCCCCTGACCTACAGTGTATAGACCTATCCCCCTGAACTACAGTGTAGAGATCTCTCCCCTTGACCAACATTCTAGAGACCTCTCCCCCTAACCTACAGTTTAAAGACCTCTCCCTCTGATCTAGAGTGTAGAGACCTCTCCCCCTGACCTAGAGTGTAGAGACCTCACCCCCTGACCTACAGTTCAGAAGACCTCTCCCCCTCACCTACAGTGCAGAAGACTTCTCCCCCTGACCTAAAGTATGGAACACCTCTCCCCCTGACCTACAGATTATAGACCTCCTCCCTCACCTACATTGCTGAAGACCTCTCCCCTGACCTACAGCATAGAGACCTCCCCCCTGAACTAAAGTGTAGAGACCTCTCCCACTGACCTACCGTGTAGAGACCTCGCCCCCAGACCTATAGTGTAGAGACCAGTCCCCCTGACCTACAGTGTAGAGACCTCTCCGCCTGACCTAAACTATAGAGACCTCTCCCCCTGACCTACAGTGTAGAGACCTCACCCCCTGACCTACAGCGTAGAGACCTCTCCTCCTGACCTACAGTTTAAAGTCCTCTCCCCCTGACCTAGAGTGTAGGGACCTCTCCCCATGACCCACAGAGCAGAAGACCTCTCCCCCTGACCTACAGTGCAGAATACCTCTCCCCCTGACCTACAGTGCGGAAGACCTCTCCCCCTGACCTACAGATTATCGACCTCTTCCCTGACCTACAGTGTAGAAGACCACTCCCCTGACCTGCAGTGCATAGACCTATCCCCTGACCTACAGTGTAGAGACCTCTCCCCCTGACCTATAGTGTAAAGACCTCTCCCCCTGACCTCCAGTGTAAAGAACTCTCCCCCTGACCTACAGTGTCGAGACCTCTCCACCTGACCTCCAGTGTAAAGACCTCTCCCCCTGACCTCCAGTGTAAAGACCTCTACCCCTGACCTACAGTGTAGAGACCTCTCCCCCTAAACCTCCAGTGTAAAGACATCTACCCCTGACCTACATTGTAGAGACCTCACCCCCTGACCTCCAGTGTAAAGACCTCTCCCGCTGACCTACAGTATAGAGACCTCTCCCCCTGACCTAAAGTGTAGAGACCTCTCCCCCTGACCTATAGTGTAGAGAACTCTCCAACTGTCCTACAGTGGAAGGACCTCTCCCCCTGACCTACAGTGTAAAGACCTCTCCCCCTGACCTACAGTGTAGAGACCTCTCCCCCTGATCTACAGTGTAGAGACCTCTCCCCCTAACCTACAGTGTACAGACCACTCCACCTGACCTACAGTGTAGAGACCTCTCCCCCTGACCTACAGTGTAGAGACCTCTCCCCCTGACCTACAGTGTAGAGACCTCTCACACTGACCTACCGTGTAGAGACCTCTCCCCCTGACCTACAGTGTAGAGACCTCTCCCCCGACCTAAAGCGTGGAAGACCTTTCCCCCTGACCTAGAGTGTAGAGACCTCTCCCCCTGACCTACAGTTCAGAAGAACTCTCCCCCTGACCTACAGTGCAGATGACCTCTCCCCCTGACCTACAGTGTGGAAGACCTCTCCCCCTGACCTAGCGTGTTGAAGGACTCTCCCCCTGACCTACTGCATAAAGACCTCTCCTCCAGTCCTACAGCATAAAGACCACTCCCCCTGACCTACAGTGTAGAAGACCTCTCCCCCTGACCTACAGTGTAGATGATCTCTCCCTCTGACCTACAGTGTAGAAGACCATACCACCGACCTACAATGTAGGAGAGCTCTCCCTCGGAACTAAAGTGTAGAGACCTCTCTCCCTGACCTGCAGTGTAGAAGATGTCTCCCCCTGACCAACAGAGTAGAGGACTCTCCCCCGGTCCTACAGTGTATAGAACTCACCCCCTGACCTACATTGTAGAAGACCTCTCCGCCTGACCTAGAGTGTTGTAGCCCTCTCCCCCTGACCTACAGTTTAAAGCCCTCTCCCCTTGACCTACAGTGGAGAGACCTCTCCCCATGACATGCAGTGCAGAAGACCTCTCCCCCTGACGTACAGTGCAGAATACTTCTCCCCCTGACCTACAGTGCGGAGGACCTCTCCCCCTGACCTACAGATTATCGCCCTCTTCCCTGACCAACAGTGTAGAAGAACTCTCCCCTGAACTACAGTGCAGAGACCACTCTCCTGACCTACAGTGTAGTGACCTCTCCACCAGTCCTACAGTGTAAAGACCTCTCCCCCTGACCTACAGTGTAAAGACCTCTCCCCCTGACCAACAGTGTAGAGACCTCTCCCCCTGACCTACAGTGTAGAGATGTCTCCCCCTGACCTACAGTGTAGAGACCTCTCCCACTGACCTACCGTGTAGAGACCTCTCCCACTGACCTACATTTTAGAGACCTCTCCCCCTGACCTACAGTGTAGAGACCTCTCCCCCTGACCTACAGTTTAAAGCCCTCTCCCCCTGACCTAGAGTGTAGGGACCTCTCCCCATGACCCACAGAGCAGAAGACCTCTCCCCCTGACCTACAGTGCAGAATACCTCTCCCCCTGACCTACAGTGCGGAAGACCTCTCCCCCTGACCTACAGATTATCGACCTCTTCCCTGACCTACAGTGTAGAAGACCACTCCCCTGACCTGCAGTGCATAGACCTATCCCCTGACCTACAGTGTAGAGACCTCTCCCCCTGACCTATAGTGTAAAGACCTCTCCCCCTGACCTCCAGTGTAAAGACCTCTACCCCTGACCTACAGTGTAGAGACCTCTCCCCCTGACCTCCAGTGTAAAGACCTCACCCCCTGACCTCCAGTGTAAAGACCTCTACCCCTGACCTACAGTGTAGAGACCTCTCCCCCTGACCTCCAGTGTAAAGACCTCTCCCCCTAACCTACAGTGTAGAGACCACTCCCCCTGACCTACAGTGTAGAGACCTCTCCCCCTGACCTACAGTGTAGAGACCTCTCCCCCTGACCTACAGTGTAGAGACCTCTCCCCCTGACCTACAGTGTAGAGAACTCACCCCCTGACCTACATTGTAGAAGACCTCTCCCCCTGACCTACAGTGTAGAGCCCTCACCCCCTGACGTACATTGTAGAAGGCCTCTCCCCCTGACCTACAGTGTAAAGACCTATCCCCTTGTCCTACAGTGTAGAGACCTCTCCCCTTGACCTACAGTCTAGAGACCTCTCCCCCTAACCTACAGTTTAAAGACCTCTCCCCCTGACCTAGAGTGTAGAGACCTCACCCCCTGACCTACAGTTCAGAAGACCTCTCCCCCTGACCTACAGTGCAGAAGACTTCTCCCCCTGACCTACTGTGTGGAACACCTCTCCCCCTGATCTACAGATTATAGACCTCTTCCCTGACCTACATTGCAGAAGACCTCTCCCCTGACCTACAGCGTAGAGACCTCTCCCCTGACCTACAGTGTAGAGACCTCTCCCACTGACCTACCATGTAGAGACCTCTCCCCCAGACCTATAGTGTAGAGACCTCTCCCCCTGACCTACAGTGTAAAGACCTCTCCCCCTGACCTACAGTGTAGAGACCTCTCCGCCTGACCTAAACTGTAGAGACCTCTCCCCCTGACGTACAGTGTAGAGACCTCACTCCCTGACCTACAGCATAGAGACCTCTCCCCCTGACCTACAGTTTAAATACCTCTCCCCCTGACCTAGAGTGTAGGGACCTCTCCCCATGACCCACAGAGCAGAAGACCTCTCCCCCTGACCTACAGTGCAGAAGACTTCTCCCCCTGACCTACTGTGTGGAACACCTCTCCCCCTGATCTACAGATTATAGACCTCTTCCCTGACTTACATTGCAGAAGACCTCTCCCCTGACCTACAGCGTAGAGACCTCTCCCATGACCTACAGTGTAGAGACCTCTCCCCCTGACCTACCATGTAGAGACCTCTCCCCCAGACCTATAGTGTAGAGACCTCTCCCCCTGACCTACAGTGTAAAGACCTCTCCCCCTGACCTACAGTGTAGAGACCTCTCCGCCTGACCTAAACTGTAGAGACCTCTCCCTCTGACGTACAGTGTAGAGACCTCTCTCCCTGACCTCCAGCATAAAGACCTCTCCCCCTGACCTACAGTGTAGAGCACCTCTCCCTCTGACGTAGAGTGTAGGGACCTCTCCCCATGACCCACAGAGCAGAAGACCTCTCCCCCTGACCTACAGTGCAGAATACCTCTCCCCCTGACCTACAGTGCGGAAGACCTCTCCCCCTGACCTACAGATTATCGACCTCTTCCCTGACCTACAGTGTAGAAGACCTCTCCCCTGACCTGCAGTGCATAGACCTATCCCCTGACCTACAGTGTAGAGACCTCTCCCCCTGACCTACAGTGTAGAGACCTCTCCCTGTGACCTACAGTGTAGAGACCTCTCCCCCTGACCTACAGTGTAGAGACCTCTCCCCCTGACCTACAGTGTGGAACACCTCTGCCCCTGACCTACAGTGTAGAGTCATCGTCCACTGACCTACCGTGTAGAGACGTCTCCCCCAGACCTATAGTGTAAAGCCCTCTCCCCCTGACCTACAGCGTAAAGACCTCTCTCCCTGACCTAGCGTGTTGATGGACTCTCCCCCTGACCTACTGCATAAAGACCTCTCCTCCTGTCCTACAGCATAAAGACCACTCCTCATGACCTACAGTGTAGATGATCTCTCCCTCTGACCTGCAGTGTAGAATACCATACCACCGACCTACACTATAGGAGACCTCTCCCTCTGAACTACAGTGTAGAGACCTCTCTCCCTGACCTACAGTAATGACCTATCCCCCTGACCTACAGTGTATTGACCTCTTCCCCTGACCTATAGCGTAAATACCTCTCTCCCTGACCTGCAGTGTAGAAGAGCTCTCCCCCGACCTACAGTGTAGAAACCCTCTCCCCCTGACCTAAGGTGTAGAAGCCCTCTCCCGCTGACCTACAGTGTAGAAGCCCTCTCCCTCTGACCTACAGTGTAGAGACCTCTCCGCCTGACCTAGAGTGTTGTAGCCCTCTCCCCCTGACCTACAGTATAGAAGCCCTCTCCCCCTGACCTACAGTGTATAGACCTCTCCCCCTGACCTACAGTGTAGATGATCTCTCCCTCCGACTTACAGTGTAGAAGACCTTACCCCCGACCTACAATGTAGGAGACCTCTCCCTCTGAACTACAGTGTAGAGACCTCTCTCCCTGACCTGCAGTGTAGAAGATGTCTCCTCCTGACCTACAGAGTAGAAGACTTCACCCCCTGACCTACAGCGTACAGACCTCTCCCCCTGACCTACAGTGTAGAAGACCTCTCCCCTTGACCTACAGCGCAAAGACCTCTCCCACTGACCTACAGTGTAAAGACCTCACCCCCTGACCTAAAGAGTAGAAGTCCTCTCCCCCTGACCCATAGTGTAGAGACCTCTCTCCCTGACCTCCAGCATAAAGACCTCTCCCCCTGACCTACAGTGTAGAGCACCTCTCCCCCTGACGTAGAGTGTTGAGACCTCTCCCCATGACCTACAGTGTTGAGACCTCTCCCCCTGACCTACAGTGTAGAGACCTCTCCCCCTGACCTACAGTGTGGAACACCTCTGCCCCTGACCTACAGTGTAGAGTCATCGTCCACTGACCTACCGTGTAGAGACGTCTCCCCCAGACCTATAGTGTAAAGCCCTCTCCCCCTGACCTACAGCGTAAAGACCTCTCTCCCTGACCTAGCGTGTTGAAGGACTCTCCCCCTGACCTACTGCATAAAGACCTCTCCTCCTGTCCTACAGCATAAAGACCACTCCTCATGACCTACAGTGTAGATGATCTCTCCCTCTGACCTGCAGTGTAGAATACCATACCACCGACCTACACTATAGTAGACCTCTCCCTCTGATCTACAGTGTAGAGACCTCTCTCCCTGACCTACAGTAATGACCTATCCCCCTGACCTACAGTGTATTGACCTCTTCCCCTGACCTATAGCGTAAATACCTCTCTCCCTGACCTGCAATGTAGAAACCCTCTCCCCCTGACCTAAGGTGTAGAAGCCCTCTCCCGCTGACCGACAGTGTAGAAGCCCTCTCCCTCTGACCTACAGTGTAGAGACCTCTCCGCCTGACCTAGAGTGTTGTAGCCCTCTCCCCCTGACCTACAGTATAGAAGCCCTCTCCCCCTGACCTACAGTGTAGAGACCTCTCCGCCTGACCTAGAGTGTTGTAGCCCTCTCCCCCTGACCTACAGTTTAAAGCCCTCTCCCCCTGACCTACAGTGTAGAGACCTCTCCCCATGACATGCAGTGCAGAAGACCTCTCCCCCTGACGTACAGTGCAGAATACTTCTCCCCCTGACCTACAGTGCGGAGGACCTCTCCCCCTGACCTACAGATTATCGCCCTCTTCGCTGACCTACAGTGTAGAAGAACTCTCCCCTGAACTACAGTGCAGAGACCACTCTCCTGACCTACAGTGTAGTGACCTCTCCACCAGTCCTACAGTGTAAAGACCTCTCCCCCTGACCTACAGTGTAAAGACCTCTCCCCCTGACCAACAGTGTAGAGACCTCTCCCCCTGACCTACAGTGTAGAGATGTCTCCCCCTGACCTACAGTGTAGAGACCTCTCCCACTGACCTACCGTGTAGAGACCTCTCCCACTGACCTACATTTTAGAGACCTCTCCCCCTGACCTACAGTGTAGAGACCTCTCCCCCTGACCTACAGTTTAAAGCCCTCTCCCCCTGACCTAGAGTGTAGGGACCTCTCCCCATGACCCACAGAGCAGAAGACCTCTCCCCCTGACCTACAGTGCAGAATACCTCTCCCCCTGACCTACAGTGCGGAAGACCTCTCCCCCTGACCTACAGATTATCGACCTCTTCCCTGACCTACAGTGTAGAAGACCACTCCCCTGACCTGCAGTGCATAGACCTATCCCCTGACCTACAGTGTAGAGACCTCTCCCCCTGACCTATAGTGTAAAGACCTCTCCCCCTGACCTCCAGTGTAAAGACCTCTACCCCTGACCTACAGTGTAGAGACCTCTCCCCCTGACCTCCAGTGTAAAGACCTCTCCCCCTGACCTCCAGTGTAAAGACCTCTACCCCTGACCTACAGTGTAGAGACCTCTCCCCCTGACCTCCAGTGTAAAGACCTCTACCCCTGACCTACATTGTAGAGACCTCACCCCCTGACCTCCAGTGTAAAGACCTCTCCCGCTGACCTACAGCATAGAGACCTCTCCCCCTGACCTAAAGTGTAGAGACCTCTCCCCCTGACCTATAGTGTAGAGAACTCTCCAACTGTCCTACAGTGGAAGGACCTCTCCCCCTGACCTACAGTGTAAAGACCTCTCCCCCTGACCTACAGTGTAGAGACCTCTCCCCCTGATCTACAGTGTAGAGACCTCTCCCCCTAACCTACAGTGTAGAGACCACTCCCCCTGACCTAGAGTGTAGAGACCTCTCCCCCTGACCTACATTGTAGAAGACCTCTCCCCCTGACCTACAGTGTAGAGCCCTCACCCCCTGACGTACATTGTAGAAGGCCTCTCCCCCTGACCTACAGTGTAAAGACCTATCCCCTTGTCCTACAGTGTAGAGACCTCTCCCCTTGACCTACAGTCTAGAGACCTCTCCCCCTAACCTACAGTTTAAAGACCTCTCCCCCTGACCTAGAGTGTAGAGACCTCACCCCCTGACCTACAGTTCAGAAGACCTCTCCCCCTGACCTACAGTGCAGAAGACTTCTCCCCCTGACCTACTGTGTGGAACACCTCTCCCCCTGATCTACAGATTATAGACCTCTTCCCTGACCTACATTGCAGAAGACCTCTCCCCTGACCTACAGCGTAGAGACCTCTCCCCTGACCTACAGTGTAGAGACCTCTCCCACTGACCTACCATGTAGAGACCTCTCCCCCAGACCTATAGTGTAGAGACCTCTCCCCCTGACCTACAGTGTAATGACCTCTCCCCCTGACCTACAGTGTAGAGACCTCTCCGCCTGACCTAAACTGTAGAGACCTCTCCCCCTGACGTACAGTGTAGAGACCTCACTCCCTGACCTACAGCATAGAGACCTCTCCCCCTGACCTACAGTTTAAAGCCCTCTCCCCCTGACCTAGAGTGTAGGGACCTCTCCCCATGACCCACAGAGCAGAAGACCTCTCCCCCTGACCTACAGTGCAGAAGACTTCTCCCCCTGACCTACTGTGTGGAACACCTCTCCCCCTGATCTACAGATTATAGACCTCTTCCCTGACTTACATTGCAGAAGACCTCTCCCCTGACCTACAGCGTAGAGACCTCTCCCATGACCTACAGTGTAGAGACCTCTCCCCCTGACCTACCATGTAGAGACCTCTCCCCCAGACCTATAGTGTAGAGACCTCTCCCCCTGACCTACAGTGTAAAGACCTCTCCCCCTGACCTACAGTGTAGAGACCTCTCCGCCTGACCTAAACTGTAGAGACCTCTCCCTCTGACGTACAGTGTAGAGACCTCTCTCCCTGACCTCCAGCATAAAGACCTCTCCCCCTGACCTACAGTGTAGAGCACCTCTCCCCCTGACGTAGAGTGTAGGGACCTCTCCCCATGACCCACAGAGCAGAAGACCTCTCCCCCTGACCTACAGTGCAGAATACCTCTCCCCCTGACCTACAGTGCGGAAGACCTCTCCCCCTGACCTACAGATTATCGACCTCTTCCCTGACCTACAGTGTAGAAGACCTCTCCCCTGACCTGCAGTGCATAGACCTATCCCCTGACCTACAGTGTAGAGACCTCTCCCCCTGACCTACAGTGTAGAGACCTCTCCCTGTGACCTACAGTGTAGAGACCTCTCCCCCTGACCTACAGTGTAGAGACCTCTCCCCCTGACCTACAGTGTGGAACACCTCTGCCCCTGACCTACAGTGTAGAGTCATCGTCCACTGACCTACCGTGTAGAGACGTCTCCCCCAGACCTATAGTGTAAAGCCCTCTCCCCCTGACCTACAGCGTAAAGACCTCTCTCCCTGACCTAGCGTGTTGATGGACTCTCCCCCTGACCTACTGCATAAAGACCTCTCCTCCTGTCCTACAGCATAAAGACCACTCCTCATGACCTACAGTGTAGATGATCTCTCCCTCTGACCTGCAGTGTAGAATACCATACCACCGACCTACACTATAGGAGACCTCTCCCTCTGAACTACAGTGTAGAGACCTCTCTCCCTGACCTACAGTAATGACCTATCCCCCTGACCTACAGTGTATTGACCTCTTCCCCTGACCTATAGCGTAAATACCTCTCTCCCTGACCTGCAGTGTAGAAGACCTCTCCCCCGACCTACAGTGTAGAAACCCTCTCCCCCTGACCTAAGGTGTAGAAGCCCTCTCCCGCTGACCTACAGTGTAGAAGCCCTCTCCCTCTGACCTACAGTGTAGAGACCTCTCCGCCTGACCTAGAGTGTTGTAGCCCTCTCCCCCTGACCTACAGTATAGAAGCCCTCTCCCCCTGACCTACAGTGTAGAGACCTCTCCGCCTGACCTAGAGTGTTGTAGCCCTCTCCCCCTGACCTACAGTATAGAAGCCCTCTCCCCCTGACCTACAGTGTATAGACCTCTCCCCCTGACCTACAGTGTAGATGATCTCTCCCTCCGACTTACAGTGTAGAAGACCTTACCCCCGACCTACAATGTAGGAGACCTCTCCCTCTGAACTACAGTGTAGAGACCTCTCTCCCTGACCTGCAGTGTAGAAGATGTCTCCTCCTGACCTACAGAGTAGAAGACCTCACCCCCTGACCTACAGCGTACAGACCTCTCCCCCTGACCTACAGTGTAGAAGACCTCTCCCCTTGACCTACAGCGCAAAGACCTCTCCCACTGACCTACAGTGTAAAGACCTCACCCCCTGACCTAAAGAGTAGAAGTCCTCTCCCCCTGACCCATAGTGTAGAGACCTCTCTCCCTGACCTCCAGCATAAAGACCTCTCCCCCTGACCTACAGTGTAGAGCACCTCTCCCCCTGACGTAGAGTGTTGAGACCTCTCCCCATGACCTACAGTGTTGAGACCTCTCCCCCTGACCTACAGTGTAGAGACCTCTCCCCCTGACCTACAGTGTAGAGACCTCTCCCCCGACCTAAAGCGTGGAAGACCTCTCCCCCTGACCTAGAGTGTAGAGACCTCTCCCCCTGACCTAGCGTGTTGAAGGACTCTCCCCCTGACCTACTGCATAAAGACCTCTCCTCCAGTCCTACAGCATAAAGACCACTCCCCCTGACCTACAGTGTAGAAGACCTCTCCCCCTGACCTACAGTGTATAGAACTCTCCCCCTGACCTACAGTGTAGATGATGTCTCCCTCTGACCTACAGTGTAGAAGACCATACCACCGACCTACCATGTAGGAGAGCTCTCCCTCGGAACTAAAGTGTAGAGACCTCTCTCCCTGACCTGCAGTGTAGAAGATGTCTCCCCCTGACCTACAGAGTAGAGGACTCTCCCCCGGTCCTACAGTGTATAGAGCTCTCCCCCTGACCTACAGTGTATAGACCTCTCCCCCTGACCTACAGTGTAGACAACTCTACCGCTGACCTACAGTTTAAAGCCCTCTCCCCCTGACCTACAGTGTAGAGACCTCTCCCCATGACCTGCAGTGCAGAAGACCTCTCTTCCTGACGTACAGTGCAGAATACTTCTCCCCCTGACCTACAGTGCGGAGGACCTCTCCCCCTGACCTACAGATTATCGACCTCTTCCCTGACCTACAGTGTAGAAGAACTCTCCCCTGAACTACAGTGCAGAGACCACTCTCCTGACCTACAGTGTAGTGACCTCTCCACCAGTCCTACAGTGTAAAGACCTCTCCGCCTGACCTACAGTGTAAAGACCTCTCCCCCTGACCAACAGTGTAGAGACCTCTCCCCCTGACCTACAGTGTAGAGATATCTCCCCCTGACCTACCGTGTAGAGACCTCTCCCACTGACCTACATTTTAGAGACCTCTCCCCCTGACCTACAGTGTAGAGACCTCTCCCACTGACCTACATTTTAGAGACCTATCCCCCTGACCTACAGTGTATTGTCCTCTTCCCCTGACCTATAGTGTAAATACCTCTCTCCCTGACCTGCAGTGTAGAAGACCTCTCCCCTGACCTACAGTGTAGAAACCCTCTCCCCCTGACCTAAGGTGTAGAAGCCCTCTCCCGCTTACCTACAGTGTAGAAGCCCTCTCCCTCTGACCTACAGTGTATAGACCTCTCCCCCTGACCTACAGTGTAGATGATCTCTCCCTCCGACTTACAGTGTAGAAGACCTTACCCCCGACCTACAATGTAGGAGACCTCTCCCTCTGAACTACAGTGTAGAGACCTCTCTCCCTGACCTGCAGTGTAGAAGATGTCTCCTCCTGACCTACAGAGTAGAAGACTTCACCCCCTGACCTACAGCGTAAAGACCTCTCCCCCTGACCTACAATGTAGAAGACCTCTCCCCTTGACCTACAGCGCAAAGACCTCTCCCACTGACCTACAGTGTAAAGACCTCACCCCCTGACCTAAAGAGTAGAAGTCCTCTCCCCCTGACCCATAGTGTAGAGACCTCTCTCCCTGACCTCCAGCATAAAGACCTCTCCCCCTGACCTACAGTGTAAAGACCTCTCCCCCTGACCTACAGTGTAAAGACCTCTCCCCCTGACCTAAAGTCTAGAGACCTCTCCACCTGACCTACACTGTAGGGACCTCTCCCCCTGACCTACAGTCTAGAGACCTCTCCCCCTCACCTTCAGTGTAGAGACCTCTCCCCCTGACCTACAGTGTAGAGACCTCTCCCCCTGATCTACAGTTTAAAGCCCTCTCCCCCTGACCTAGAGTGTAGAGACCTCTCCCAATGACCCACAGTGCACAAGCCCTCTCCCCCTGACCTACTGTGCAGAATACTTCTCCCCCTGACCTACAGTGCGGAGGACCTCTCCCCCTGACCTACGGATTATCGACCTCTTCCCTGACCTACAGTCTAGAAGACCTCTCCCCTGACCTACAGTGCATAGACCTCTCCCCTGACCTACAGTGTAGAGATCTCTCCCCCTGACCTACAGTGTAAAGACCTCTCCCCTGACCTACAGTGTAAAGACCTCTCCCCCTGACCAAAAGTGTAGAGATCTCTCCCCCTGACCTAAAGTGTAGAGACCTCTCCCCCTGACCTACAGTGTAGAGACCTCTCCCACTGACCTACCGTGTAGAGACCTCTCCCCCTGACCTACAGTGTAGAGACCACTCACCCAGACCCACAGCGTAAAGACCGCTCCCCCTGACCTACAGTGTAGAGACCTCTCCCCCTGACCTACAGTGTAGAGACCTCTCCCCCTGACTTACATTTTAGAGACCACTCCCCCTGACCTACAGTGTAGAGACCTCACCCCCTGACCTACAGTGTAGAGACCTCTCCCCCGGACCTACAGTGTAAAGACCTATCTCCTTGACCTACAGTGTAGAGACCTCTCTCCTTGACCTACAGTGTAGAGACCAATCCCCCTAACCTACAGTTTAAAGCCCTCTCCCCCTGTCCTAGAGTGTAGAGACCTCTCCCACTGACCTACAGTTCAGAGGACCTCTCCCCCTGACCTACAGTGCAGAAGACCTCTCCCACTGACCTACAGTGTAGAGTCCTCTCCCACTGAGCTACAGTGTAAAGACATCTCCCCCTGACCTCCAATGTAAAGACCTCTCCCCCTGACCTACAGTGCAGAGACCTCTCCGCCTGACCTACACTGTAGGGACCTCTCCCCCTGACCTACAGTGTAGAGACCTCTCCCCCTGACCTACAGTGAAGAGACCTCTCCCCCTGACCTACAGTTTAATCCCTCTCCCCCTGACCGAGAGTGTAGAGACCTCTCCCCATGACCCACAGAGCAGAAGACCTCTCCCGCTGACCTACAGTGCAGAATACCTCTCCCCCTGACCTACAGTGCGGAAGACCTCTCCCCCTGACCTACAGATTATCGACCTCTTCCCTGACATACAGTGTAGAAGACCACTCCCCTGACCTGCAGTGCATAGAGCTATCCCCTGACCTACAGTGTAGAGACCTCTCCCCCTGACCTATAGTGTAAAGACCTCTCCCCCTGACCTCCAGTGTAAAGACCTCTACCCCTGACCTACAGTGTAGAGACCTCTCCCCCTGACCTCCAGTGTAAAGACCTCTCCCCCTGACCTCCAGTGTAAAGACCTCTACCCCTGACCTACAGTGTAGAGACCTCTCCCCCTGACCTCCAGTGTAAAGACCTCTACCCCTGACCTACATTGTAGAGACCTCACCCCCTGACCTACAGTGTAAAGACCTCTCCCGCTGACCTACAGTATAGAGACCTCTCCCCCTGACCTAAAATGTAGAGACCTCTCCCCCTGACCTATAGTGTAAAGACCTCTCCCCCTGACCTACAGTGTAGAGACCTCTCCCCCTGACCTATAGTGTAGAGACCTCTGCACCTGACCTACAGTGTAGAGACCACTCCCCCTGACCTACAGTGTAGAGACCTCTCCCCCTGACCTACAGTGTAGAGACCTCTCCCCCTGACCTACAGTGTAGAGACCTCTCCCCCTGACCTACAGTGTAGAGACCTCTCACACTGACCTACCGTGTAGAGACCTCTCCCCCTGACCTACATTTTAGAGACCTCTCCCCCGACCTACAGTGTAGAGACCTCTCCCCCTGACCTACAGTTTAAAGCCCTCTCCCCCTGACCTAGAGTGTAGGGACCTCTCCCCATGACCCACAGAGCAGAAGACCTCTCCCGCTGACCTACAGTGCAGAATACCTCTCCCCCTGACCTACAGTGTGGAAGACCTCTCCCCCTGACCTACAGATTATCGACCTCTTCCCTGACCTACAGTGTAGAAGACCTCTCCCCTGACCTGCAGTGCATAGACCTATCCCCTGACCTACAGTGCATAGACCTATCCCCTGACCTACAGTGTAGAGACCTCTCCCCCTGACCTATAGTGTAAAGACCTCTATCCCTGACCTATAGTGTAAAGACCTCTCCCCCTGACCTCCAGTGTAAAGACCTCTACCCCTGACCTACAGTGTAGAGACCTCTCCCGCTGACCTAGAGTGTAGAAGACCTCTCCACCGACCTACAGTGTAGAAGCCATCTCCCCCTGACGTACAGTGTAAAGACCTCTCCCCCTGACCTACAGCGTAAAGTCCTCTCTCCCTGACCTAGAGTGTTGATCGACTCTCCCGCTGACCTACTGCATAAAGACCTCTTCTCCTGACCTACAGTGTAGAATACCTCTCCCACTGACCTACAGTGTAAAGACCTCTCCCTCTGACCTACAGTGTAAAGACCTCTCCCCCGACCTACAGTGTAGAGACCTCTCCGCCTTATCTACAGTGTAGAGACCTCTCCCCTTGACCTACAGTGTAGAGACCTCTCCCCCTGACCTACAGTGTAGAGACCTGTACCCCTGACCTACAGTGTAGAGACCTCTCCCCGGGACCTACAGCGTAGAGACCTCTCCCCCGACCTACAGCGTAGAGACCTCTCCCCCTGAGCTACAGTGTAGAGACCTCTCCCCCTGACCTACAGTGTAGAATTCCTCTCCCCTTTACCTACAGTGTGGAAAACCTCTCCCCCTGACCTACAGATTATAGACCTCTTCCATGACCTACAGTGTATAAGACCACTCCCCCTGACCTACAATGTATAGATCTCATCCCTGACCTGCAGTGTAAAGACCTCTCCCCCTGACCTACAGATTATAGGTCTCTTCCCTGACCGACAGTGTTGAAGACCGCTCACCCTCACCTACTGTGTAGAAACATCTCCCCCTGACCTATAGTGTAGAGACCTCTCCCCTGACCTACTGTGTAAAGACCTTTCCCCCTGACCTACACTGTAGAGACCTCTCCCCCTGACCTAGAGTGTAGAAGACCTCTCCACCGACCTGCAGTGCAGAAGCCCTCTCCCCCTGACGTACATTGTAAAGCCCTCTCCCCCGACCTACAGTGTAGAGACCTCTCCCCCTGACCTACAGCGTAAAGACCTCTCTCCCTGACCTAGAGTGTTGACGGACTCTCCCCCTGACCTACTGCATAAAGACCTCTCCTCCTGACCTACAGCATAAAGACCACTCCCCCTGACCTGCAGTGTAGAAGACCTCTCCCCCTGACCTACAGTGTATAGACCTCTCCCCCTTACCTACAGTGTAGATGATCTCTCCCTCTGACCTACAGTGTAGAAGACCTTACCCCCGACCTACAATGTAGGAGACCTCTCCCTCCGAACTACAGTGTAGAGACCTCTCTCCCTGACCTGCAGTGTAGAAGATGTCTCCCCCTGACCTACAGTGTAGAAGACTTCTCCCCCTGACCTACAGCATAAAGACCTCTCCCCCTGACCTACAGTGTAGAAGACCTCTCCTCCTGACCTACAGCGCAAAGACCTCTCCCACTGACCTACAGTGTAAAGACCTCTCCCCCTGACCTACATAATAGAAGACCTCTCCCCCTGACGTAGAGTGTTGAGACCTCTCCCCATGACCTACAGTGTTGAGACCTCTCCCTCTGACCTACAGTGTTGAGACCTCTCCCCCTGACATACAGTGTAGAGACCTCTCCCTCTGACCTATAGTGTAGAGACCTCTCCCCCGACCTACAGTGTAGAAGACCTCTCCCTCTAACCTTCAGTGTAGAGACCTCTCCCCTTGACGTAGAGTGTAGAGACCTCTCCCCCTGACCTGCAGTGTAGAACACCTCTCCCCCTAACCTACAGTGTAAAGACCTCTCTCCCTGACCTACAGTCTATAGTCCTCTTCCCCTGATCTACAGTGTATAGTCCTCTTCCCCTGACCTACAGTGCATAGTCCTCTTCGCCTGACCTACAGTGTATAGTCCTCTTCCCCTGACCTGCAGTTTATAGTCCTCTTCCCCTGACCTACAGTGTATAGTCCTCTTCCCCTGACCTACAGTCTATAGTGCTCTTCCCCTGACCTACAGTGTATAGTCCTCTTCCCCTGACCTACAGTTTATAGTGCTCTTCGCCTGACCTACAGTGTAAAGACTTCTCTCCCTGATCTACAGTGTAGAAGATCTCTCCCCCTGGCCTACAGTGTAGAAGACATTCCCCCCTGACCTACAGTGTAGAAGACATTTCTCCCTGACCTACAGTGTAGAAGACTGCAGAGGTGCTGAACGGGAACCTGTTGCAACCATGGCAGAAGGACGACACTGCATGGCGCCCACAGTTTAGCGATGCCTCCCTGCATGTTCCTCTCCAGGCTGCATGCCAAGGTGGGAGGTCCTCTTCCCAAGAAACAGGAAGAAGGGATAGTGCTGCCTGACTAAGTAAGCATGGAAGGGTATTCCAGAGGAGATCAGCAGCCTTGGGATCACCCCCCGAACATAGGTGCAGAACCACAAACGGTCCTTCACTCTCCCGAGGTGAGTTTGACATGTTCCTTTTTGAGGCTCATGTGCGGCAACACGAGATAGTGCGCTTGAGGGCAAGGCAATTACCACCTGGCCGGTGACTGGCAGTGTAGCAGCAGCATATCCTGCCACATCCATGGCTCCATCTCTGCGAACCGTGCCGTCTGTCTTTGCTACCCCGAAAAGCTCGCTGGAGAGCAAATGTATGGAGAAGGCATTTGTGATGCCTCGTCATAGGCCATAGGGCTCATTGGTGTTGTGCTAATCTCAGTGGGAAAACTAACAGTGTTCCTCCTTCTGCTTGCAGGAGAGAGGGCCAAGACTGCTGGAGGACTCCTGGACCTGCATATCCTGACCCAGGGAGAGGAGGAGGCCCTGGAACTGGCTGGGTCACAGGGTGACTGAGTGATTGCTGATGGTGAAGCAGGGGTGTCATCCCAGGAACGTGAGTGAATGGGTGCAGGGACCCAAGGGTGCATCTGGACCATGAGGCACAGTGTGTCCCCCACTGGATACATGGAGCTTCACACAAGGCATGTTGTGATGAAGAGACCTTAACCCCCAAATGTTTATGCTCTCTCATGCAGGTATTGGTCATCCTGAAGGCCGCACAGCTGGAGAGAGTGAGGGCAATCTGTCCACATCTGAGGAGGCGGAGGGATCCTCATAGGGTGCAGCTGCAGCTCCATATCATTCTCCCAAACCCTCCACCCGTGCAGATAATCTCACCTATGTGCTTGTGATTAGGTTCAGGGTCGCATCCATTGAGCACATCATGGACATGCCCAAGCCGCTCACGGAGGCCAAGACAGCCGAGGTCACTGACAATCGGAGACTGTGGGAGGCCAGGTGCTTGCTGAGCCCCAGGCTGATTATGGGCCTCTGGAGCCATTGGCAACATGACACCTGCTGGAGTTGCAGTGAGAGGGAAGGGACCATTTATTGGAGCTGGCAGAGGCTCTGCACAGCCTTGCACGGACAATGGGGGTGCCCATTCAGGCCAGGGGCGTTGCCATGTCTCAAGCGTGTGAACGCACATGGCTGCCTCCATTGAGAGGTTAGGTACCATGAGGGAGAGCCAGATCCAGCAGACTGCCCAGTGGATGTGCCTTGACCTGGATAACACCACCATGTCCATGACCTCAACGCAGCAGTGGCTTTTATCTAGATGTGTGCAATTTTATCCTTAATTAAAGACTTTAAAACCTTTCCTACCACAGATGTTAAGCTAACTGGCATGTAATTACTTGAATTAACTCGAACAGTATTTTTTAAAAATAAATTAGCTGTACATTGGCCAATCTCCAGCACACATCTGTGCTCATAAGAACTCTGAAATACGGAGCAGAATTTTCCAGGCTAGTTGAAGGTAGGGGGACCAGGAAAATAGAAGGAGCTGTGTCAGGACAGATCTGCGATGCACTAGGGAAGCTCCCTGGGTACAGACCACAATGTGGATTGGGCTCCCACTTCATGGAGGTGCCAAGTCAACTTAAATAATTGAAGCCTCAATTAGGGTCGATTTTTAGGGGCTTGCTGACATTTTGCTGACATTGGAGCAGCCCCCAGCCACGTGGAGAGGTGATCAGCTCAATGGGGGTGGTCTCCCTGTGGCAGGTTCAGGGGGCCATCAAAGCCAAAGGCTCTATAGCCCTTTGTCGGGGCAGCAGAAAGGAAAGACCTCTCCCGCAGCTCCAGTGATCCCCCCATGGAGGACTTTCCCCTCTGTTCTGTGGAGCCTGCCACCTTCACCCGTCTAAAATTGTGCCAGCGACATCGGGAGCTCACCCACCATCCTTAATAGGGCAGAGGGTGTGGAGGCAGCCAATTTGGAGGCTGCCTCCAGAAAAATAGTTCCACCCCCGTTTTCGTTCCCGACAAATATGGGCTCAGGACCCACATTTGGTCCTGACACGGTCCCGAAGCCCACTGGAAAATCCTGCCCAGAATTTTTAGAGTCCCAGAAATTTCCTCCGACATTTCCCTTAGGATTCTACAGTGTATCCCACTGAGCCTTCATATGTTGCCTTCATTTAATTTTGACTAACATGCCTAAAATTTAAACATTACAATCTTACTCACCACCGCTTTGAAACCCTTGATTCATAAAGTCCAATGTGAAGTACTTATTTAATCCCTCTGATCACCATCTACAAATTGACAATCCTCCACTTGCTTTCACCAATTCTCTTTTTACTGATTAGCTTGTAAAATATTTTGCAGTACCCTTTAATGTTTTTGAATTGTTTGTTGTATTATTTAGTTTAACCTTTCCTTATTTTCTCATATTCTGATTTCTTTCCCCCATTATCATTTTTTTTCTTCCATTTTAATTAGCTTCTAACTCTTTCTCTATCTGTGACATTCAAAAACCATTATAAATCCTTTCATTTTAAAGGGATATATTTATTCCATTCCTTTGTGACAACCCTTTAAATATATCCCACTCTTGCTCTAGGCTCCAGTATACCAATACCTCTTGCCAATTTGCCTCAGCAAGCACACTTTTCAGGGGAAATTTAAACAAAGAATAATTGGGCAGGGTGTAAGGTGATCTGTTGATTCACTATCATTTGTTTCTTTATCCCTGCGAGGAAACTTAAAATGACTCCCACCCCTCAATTTTCGAAACTCTGCTCTCATCCAATCTGTGATTTAAGTTTTATACTGACTTTTCCCCTTTCTAGTTAAACTAAATCATAATATGTTCACTGTTCCCAAGGTGCTTTCCCACATTTAGCTCATCCACCTGATTATTTATGTCCAGTTCTAGCAATGTCTGAGCCTTTCCTGGCCACTACCTGAGGGAGGAGCCCTCACCTTTTGTTCCAATTAACTATAGACTCCTAGACTAATAGACGTTTACAGCACAGAAGGAGGCCATTTGGTCCATTGCGTCCATGCTGGTTAACAAAGATCTGACTACACTAATCCCATTTTCCAGCCCTTGGCCCATAGCCCTGGAGACTATGGCAACGCAAGTGGATAATTAGTGGACAATTAAAATCCCTCAGAAAAATCATTTTATTATTTCTGCTCATTGCCCAATCTGGCTGCAAATTTTCTCCTCCATTTTGTTCCCACAGTTTTGAAGTCTGTAACAAACCCATTCTAACATAACAAACCCTTTGTAATCTTTGACCTCCAATCTATCTCTCCCCGGTATAATTACCCCCTCAAGTTCCTGCTCCAGAAACTTAGGGAAGTGGCCTCAGGCAAGGGAAGAGGCTGCAGGGTGAGAGCTGTACTGGGGAAGGAGGGGGTATCCCAGGGTGTGTGTGGGGGCACATGTTGATCTGTGCAAGTGGCCTCAAGATATTGAGGGCTGAGGAGGCAGTCTCCAGAGGAGATGAGGCCAGATGGAGATGTGAGGGTGTGTGTGAGAGAGGGAGTGGTGATGCCCCTTGAGCTGGCAGTGAGTGAGGTGCCAGTGAATGTGCGATGGCCTTGTCAGTGTGTGAGTTTAGAGTGATTTACCCTGGGAGCACGGATGAGATTATATCATCTGTTTTCTGCACTGGATGGCTGACCTCTTGTGTGCAGCATTGGCACTGACCACCTCTGCCACCGCCTCCCAACCAGAGTGGGTGAGACTGTGGGCCTCCTGCAGCCAGAGTGGGTGAGACTGTGGGCCTCCTGCAGCCAGAGTGGGTGAGACTGTGGGCCTCCTGCAGCCAGAGTGGGGGTAGAGGACATCGCGGGCCTCCATGGTCCCAAGGGTGCACTCTTCTTGGCTTTTGGGGTCATGTCTTCACTGGTGCTCTCCTGGGCTGCAAGCATTGAGAAGTGTGCGCACGGCTAAATATGGTGGCCTGTGGCAGGAAGCGGTGAGCTAATGGCATGACGGACAAATCTGAGGCCACCCACCAGAAAGACGGCGTGTTTCCTGTGGCTGCATAATCAATGAGGCAGGAATGGGATGATACAGTGTGAAAACCCGCCATTGCGGCCAGCGGGTCAAACGTCCTTTTCCTGCCTGCTGCTGCACTTAGTGCAAATCTGGGACGATTCCGCTCAATGTCTGGGCTTGCAAGGCAACTAGCTGAACTTGCACAGCATCGGTTTGAGTTTCTGCTGCAGCACTCAGGCGGTGGGTGGCTGCAGCATTGGAGGCAGATACATCAGGCATCAAATGTGCATCATGGCTGGGTCCACAAGTGTGCTACTGGAGTTGACCAACAGCTCACTGTTGGACAGGATGGGCTCCAAGCTCTGCTTGGTTGTGCTAAGTTGGTGCAGGACTCCTCCAACGTCCTTGACACTGACTGCTGATTTTCTGTCAGGCTTTCCAACGCAGCACACATTGTGTATACCCATCAATCTTCTTCTGTAGGCTGCCTGATCAAAGGGTTTACCTGAGTCCATTGCAGCAGAACTCATGACCAATTTCGCCCTCCAGTAAGCTAGCATCTGCATTCGCCTGGTGCCCTGTCCTGGCTGCAGGCCATTCATGCCTGGTGTCTCACTACATGCAGAACTACGCTACCCTCTGAGTTACACACAGTGTCAGTGTCTGACCTGGTGCCTGTGAGTGTGAAATGGAGTGACAGCCAATTACATCACCACTGTCTCTTTGCTCTTCTGAAACAGCTTGGCCAGGTTGCTGATCTTGGGTCTCTGAAAGGAGAAAGGCATAAAGGCATGGTAATAGTGAGGGGAGAGGACTAAAGTAAGAGGTGCATGCTTACACCATCTGCAGCTTGTGAATCAGAGGAGAGTATGGGATGGGGGGGGGCAAGTAAAGTGTGAGAAGGAGGATGAGATATGAGGTACCATTACCTTTGATGCTTTCGGGCCTGCTGCTGGCCACAGCTTCAACAATGACCATGCCAAGAATGGCCAGCACATCCTCCCCCAGCAGCTTAGGATGTGCAGGCATACCTATCCCCCATTCGGCTACCTCCTGCACCAACTTGTCCTGCAGGAGAGAGGGAAGTATGTTAGTTAGGTCGTGCAATCTGTTTGGGTGACGTGGCAGTCAAGATTGAATAGCTGGCAGTGTGTGCAGCCGGTAAGTTGTGAATGTGAAGTTTGCAGCAGTGCTAAGTGTGTGAGAGTGAGGTGGAGTGTACATAAATGTCAGGCCCTGATTGGTCAACACTGGTGGGAGGTGAGTGATGGTAGGGTGGTAAACTGAGCAGGACCTGAGGCTAGTGGTGCAATTGGCAGGCTATGGCATTTGAAGATCCATTCACTGACCTTGACCACTTGTGTCAGGTCATTGAATTTCTAGCAGCACTGAATCCAGGTCCTCAAGGCTTGACTCCTGGCATTGACTTCCATGGCTTTCGTTGTCCCTTTGCCTTCTGACTGTGTGTCTGGAGGGCCTCCTGACCCCCTGCAGAAACAGAATACCTCTCCATTTTCACCTTCGCCCCCAAGGCCTCTGGTGCAGCATCTGAAAATCTTGGCGTCTGCTCCCTCCCATGTTGTGTTCTTCACTGTTTCCCAGGTCAAAGTGACTTTGTACATGATTCCCAGTACATAAGAACATAAGAACTAGGAGCAGGAGTAGGCAATTCAGCCCCTCGAGCCTGCCCTGCCATTCAATACGATCATGGCTGATCTCATTTCGGCCTCAACTCCAATTTCCCGCCCTCTCCCCATAATCTTTCAACCCGTTACTAAATAAAAATCTGTCTATCTCCTCCTTAAATTTATTCAGCGTCCCGGGATCCACTGAACTCTGAGGTGGTGAATTCCACAGATTCACGACCCTTTGAGAAAAGTAATTCCTCCTCATCTCTGATTTAATTCTATCACCCCTTAGCCTAAAACTATGGCTCTCGTTCTAGAATGCCCCACAAGGGGATCCACTCCACGTCTACTTTGTCTATCCCTTTTAGCATCTTATATACCTCAATTAGATCTCCTCTCATCCTTCTAGACTTTAGCGAGTATAGACCTAAACTGCTCAATCTCTCCTCATAAGCCAAGCTCTGCATCTCTGGAATCAATCTAGTGAACCTCCTCTGAACCGCCTCCAATGTAACTACATCCTTCCTCAAGTAAGGGGACCAAAATTGTGCACAGTACTCACGGTCTCACCAATGCCTTGTACAGTTGCAACAACACTTCCCTATTTTTATACTCTATTCTTTTAGCAATAAATGCCAAAATTCCATTTGCCTTCCTTATTTCCTGCTGTACCTGCATACTAGCTTTCAGTGATTCATGCATGAGGACACCCAGATCCCTCTGCACGGAATCATTCTGAAGTTTCTCCCCACTTAAATAATAAGTTGCCTTTTTATTCTTCTGACCAAAATGGATAACCTCACACTTATCCACATTAAACTCCATCTGCCAAATTTTGGCCAATTCACCTGTCCATATACATTTGTAAATTTCTTATTTCTTCATTGCAACTTACTTTACCACCTATTTTGGTGTCATCTGCAAATTTAGCTATAGTACCTTCTATCCCTGAATCCAAGTCATTAATATAGATTGTAAATAGTTGGGGCCCAAGGACTGAACCCTGTGGCACCCCACTAGTTGCAGCTTGCCATCCAGAAAAAGACCCATTTATCCCGACTCTCTGCTTTCTGTTGGTTAGCCAATCCTCTATCTAATTCTCAATCTTACCCCTGCTCCAGCCACAATGCACTTTGCCTTTAAGTAGCTTTGAGCAGGGCAGGCTAGCTTTTGTGGTACTAGCCATTCAGAATACAGCCCCCGCTGATGCCTCCAGCCAATCAATTGCATGGCTGTTGCTACAGGGATGCTGAACTCATTGCAATGAGCATGCAGCACTAAGTTGGCATGCTGCCTGGAATGCAAACAATGGGTGAGTGATAATCACGCATCGCGGTCCCCACATCCGTTTTCAGGTGCAATCGAATCTGGCCCCCTGCCTGTTTAATATATATGTTAATTTGGTGGATTTTTAATAATAGGAATGTAATATTAGGTATTCTGCTGCTAACAAGCCCTGCCTGAGGCACACAGTTGCTTTAAGCCAGGCTTCTTTCAATTATTTTCTTTTTCCTTTTTAAACAAGGAAGCTTCAACAATATAATTAACAACTGAAGATTTTTAAATCAAAAAATAAATCTTTGGGCCTTCTATGAAAACCATTTCAGTAAGAATGTAGGAGCCTGAAGATATTCTTTGGAAAAGACAGGTAAAAAATTATCACTATAAAAATAATTTAGCACCGTGACTGCTGCTGGCAGTTTTATGTTTCTTTTTTCAGATTTCTTTTGGTCCCACCAGACCTTTACAGCGTAGGTAGTTGTCTCTCGTGTTCCAGATCACAGCAGGGACCCATTATCGGCAACCACATTACAAATTGTAACGACCCCTCACTAATCCAAATAACAGCAACGAAGAAAAGCCATAAAAATGCCAACGCCACCAGTGAGAGAGCCAGGCAGACTAGGCTGTATTTCACACCAAGGATGTGACTTACTGCTCCCTTCATCTGGTAGAGAAAATCCGATGTGCCTTGACCTTATAAAGTTTTGTATATGTTGCCTGGTACATGCTGATATACTGTCAGGAAGCACCACATTCTCTGGGTGGCATGCATAACGGCTTAGTGTGGAGCTGGCTTTCAGCTTTGAAAATAGACCATAAGACCATAAGACATAGGAGCAGAAATTAGGCCAATCGGCCCATCGAGTCTGCTCCGCCATTCAATCATGGCTGATAAGTTTCTCAACCCCATTCTCCCGCCTTCTCCCCGTAACCTTTGATCCCCTTACCAATCAAAAACCTATCTAACTCGGTCTTAAATACACTCAATGACCTGGCCTCCACAGCCTTCTGTGGCAATGAATTCCATAGATTCACCACTCTCTGGCTAAAGAAGTTTTAGAACTTAAGACTCTAGGCTTAAAGAAGAATCATCAAGTCCTTTGGTCCTCCAAAAGAAGGAATCAGTTTACAACACCTTCTGACATCGTCTCAAAACATATGAGAACCTGCTTGCCAGTGAAATAATAATATGAATAAAAATATCCCAAGCAAACAGAATGTAACAGACAATGACTGCAGTCTTGTATTCATTGTGAAAGCAAGTTCATTTTTTAATGAAAAGATATTATTTGAGGAGCCTTGCTGAATGTCTGGCACCTGTAGCAATATTTGCATCAACATTATTTGTTGGCTACATTTCTTACCAAAAATATAACTATAAAAGTGTAAATCATACCTCTAAGCCAATCATATGGAAGAATTCCTGTCAATGCTATTTAGTTTTGCACTTTTCAGACTGGACAGAATTCTAACTGTCACTTATTTTCTTCCTAACCCAATTAGCTCCAGCACCTCTTAAGCTGCAGTTATACTGTCAGTTATGCATCAGCCTGTCTTACTGCTTCATGGAAAGGGTAAAGTGGCAGTATAAGACTTTAATCGTTCAAGGGGAGATGATGGTGTAGTGGTAATGTCACTAGCCTAGTAATCCAGAGGCCCAGGCTAATGCTTTGGAGGACATGGGTTCATCAATGGCAACTGGTGAAATTTAAATGCAATTAATAATTCTGGAATTCAGTAATGGGTAGCCGAGAAACTATCACTGATCGTCATTAGTGAACCAGATGGGTGTTTTTTAATGTCCTTTAGGGAAGGAAACCTGACATCCTTAACTGGTCTGGCCTACATGTGACCCCAGACCCCAGCAATGTGGTTGACTCTGAAATGGCCTAGTAAGCCACTCAGTTAGTTCAAGGGCAATTAGGGATGGGCAACAAATGTTGGCCTTGCCAGTGACGCCCACATCTCATGCATGAATAAATTAATTTAAAATTGTTTCCGTATTACATATGGAGGAGTGAGACCCCTGGAGTGAAAAGGGTACAAACTCAGATTCAAATCTATAGAGCTTCAGTTTTAAGGCAAATGAACAGTTGCGTCTTAATGCCAGAACATGATGACATCAGGGCGAGAAGAGGCTCTGTAAGTTTGAGTTGTACGTAGAGCACAAATGTTTAAGTTCAGTTATCACTCTCACTTTCAGTGCCTGAATTTGGGCCAAAGTGCACGTGTCAGCACCTCTGGTATGTGCATCTCCAGGTTTTAGAATCAGTGACAATTGGTGTTGTAACCCAAATACCCGCAGGTGGTCACTGCGAGCTCAACGGTGAACTGAGCTCAGATTGCAAGGCATGGTATAATATGCTTTCAGCTTAATTCTATTTTTTTTCTGCTTCACAATTCTCCCATATTTGCTAAACTGTAGAATGCTTGGCATTTTAATAAAATGAAAATAGAACCAACAACAGCTATGAAAGGTCAATGTTTTGCCTGGAAGTTCCACCTCAAGAGTCCTTGGAATTAGAATCATTGCATGCTTTCCTACCCTTCATCCCTGGTTAATTCAGAGGTTTGTTTTTCCCCACTATGTTGCTGTATTTCAGACCTGCTGACAGGTCTTTGTTACCAGAGTATTTGCCAGTGTTTGCTGGATTCTAGTTTGGCACAGCTGCTCAAATTCAGAGTTTGTTGAAGGAAGGGAACAAATGAAATGAGCTGTCGCTTTAAGGGAGTTATAATGAAGTGTTTTGAGTAGATATTGTGGAATTCAAGGGTCTGTTAATGCAATGCTTGACTTGCACTTCAATATTTAGTGGGAAAGCACACTGTGAGTATGATGCAGTGCAAATTGTTCTATGTTCGATCCCAGAGGTTTCATTTTTATTCTTTCACATCACTGCCGCGACTCATCCAGGCAAGTGGAGAGTATTCCATCACACTCCTGACTTGTGCCATGTAGATGGTGGAAAAGTTTTGAGGAGTGAGGATTACTCAACGTAGAATTCCCAGCCTCTGACCTGCTCTTGTAGCCACACATGGCTGGTCCAGTTCAGTTCACAATATCACAGTATCTTTACCGTGTAGAAGGAAGCCATTCGGCCTATTGAGTCTGCACTGGCTCTCTGAAAGAGCATTCCACCTAGTCCCACTCCCCTGCCTTATCCCCGTAACCTTGCACATTCTCTCTTTTCAGGTAGCAATCCAATTCCCTTTTCAATACCTCGATCAAACCTGCCTCCACCACCCTTTCAGGAAGTTTGTTCCACCCTCTGGGTGAAAAAACTTTTCCTCATATCACATTTACTCCTTTTGCCAATTATTTTGAATCTGTGCCCTCTAGTTCATGATGTTCTCTTGAGTGGGAACAGTTTCTCACTATTTACTCTGTCCATATCCCTCAGGATCTTGAATACCTCGATCAAGACTCCTCTCAGCCTTCTTTTCTCCAAGGAAAAGAGTCCCACTCTCTCCAATCTATCCTCATAGCTACAATTCTTCATCCCTGGAATCATTCTTGTGAATTTCCTCTGTACTCTCTCCAATGCCTTCACATCTTTCCTCAAGTATGGCGCCCAGAACTGGACATCGTACTCCAGATGAGGCCTAACTAACGTTTTACACAAGTTCAACATGACCTCCGTACTCAACGCCCCTATTAATAAAGCCTAAGATACTATATGCTTTATTAACTCTTTTGAGTCCAACCAATTAAACTAAATTAACAAAATCAGGGACAAAGTAAATGCAGCCCCTTAAAAGGAAACTGCAAAAACAAAAGACAACAATTTAAAGGAAACTTGTGATTAACAGGGTCGATAAAGCACCCCAGTCCCCGCGGTGCCCACCGGGCATAGAAGGACTCGACAGTGCCGGCAGACACCGCATGCCCCCTCTCCAGGGACACCCACTGCAAACATCGCCGCGGAAGAGGGGCAGACAGTCGGGCCTGACAATCCCCTTGATCGCCTGCTGCCTGGACCTGTTAATGGCCAACTTGGCCAGGCCCAGGAGCAGGTTCACAAGGAGGTCCTCCTCCCTCCCGGCCCCCCTCTGCACCGGGTGCCTGTAGATCAGAAGCGTGGGACTGAAGTGCCAACAAAATAATGGCAAAGGAAAAGAGGTTGCAGCCTACAACAGTTAACATAAACATGGTCCACGGACTCCACAAGGCCGCAAAAGACACAGGGAGTCCGTGAACCGACACATCCTAGATTGCTCGGGGCTGCTGTGTGCAACACCCTCCACCCCAGATCCCCAGTGGAAAGCAGGAGGACACCCTCGTAGAGGGCCCCCCACTGGGGACCTCCGCCGCCAGACGGCAACAAGGCCAGGGTGTGTCCGGGCAGTGGGCGAGGGCAAGGAAGTGAAGGGTGTGCAGTAGCAGCCCGTACAGGAAACCCCTCCGCGCCGCGCTAAAGGGCACGGAGGGCATTTCCCCGAGGCAGCTCAGGTTGTGGGACACCAGCCCCCGAGGGAGGGCTCGGGGCTTGGGCCCAATGTGGAATTCCGTCCGAACAGGGGTGCACTCGGACGAAAGACCACCGCGCACCTGGGCGACCTCGAGGCCCAGTATAACCTCGGGGCCGAACACGACCGTCCTGAGGTCTTGAATGACATTGGCCACGAGCCAGATGTCCACGGACGCGCCAACTCCTGTGGAAGCATCCAGCCCACTCCTCCGCCACCCAACACGTCCCCAATCCTGGTCACCCTGGCAACCACAGCCCTCAGCTTTGCCAGCCACTGAAAGGATGGAGGGGCGGATTCCTGAGCAGCGGCTCTCTGACGATGGCCGCTACTCCTGATGGGGGAGAGCTGCGTCGCGAGGCGACCATGTTCCAGACTTTGATCAGGTCCTGGTAAAAGACGGGCAATGCCTGCGAGGAGCCACGAAGGCCCCTCAGCTCTATAAACAGGAGCTGTACGTCATAATTCAGGCCGTGCACCTGGCAGAAGAAATACGTCACCAGGGCACACCATCTCAGAGGGGGCTCGAAGTAAAGGTATCGCTGCAGGGTCTGAAGACGGAAAGTCACCACCTGTGTGCGAAGGCACACTAGCACCTGACCGCCCTCCCTAAGCGGGAGACTCAGAACCTCAGCAGTGACCCAGTGCAATCTTTTGTCCCAGGAGAAGTCGACGAGCATTCTCTGGATTTTTGTGACAATGTCCGGGGGAGGGGTCAAAGTGACCAGCTGGTACCACAACATGGCGGCGATCAGCTGGTTTATGACCAGAACTCGACCCCGGTAAGACAGCACTCGGAGCAGTCCTGTCCAGCGCCGCAGGCGAGCGGTGACTTTGGTCTCCAGCTCCTGCCAGTTTTCCAGCCAGGATTCCCCAGCAGGGCAGAGTTGGACCCCCAGGTAGAGGAGGCTGGTTCTGCTCCAGGTGAAAGGCCTGAGCTCCTCGGGTAGGGGACCCATCTGCCACGGACCAACCAGGAGTCCAGAAACATTTACCCCAGTTGATCCTGGCAGAAGACGTAGCAGAGTAGACCTCCTGGCACTCGCGCATCCTCCACAGGTCAGCCGGGTCACTAAACATGAGGAGCACATCATTGGCGTAAGCCGAAAGGACCACCCGATGCCCGGCCCACGCAGAACCAATCCCGCCAACCTCCTCCGCAAGAGGCGCAGGAAAGGCTCCACACAGATAGAATACAACTGGCCAGACAGGGGGCAGCCCTGACGCACTCCTCTCCCAAAGCGAAGGGACCCGTTAACCTTAACTAGTAAGGTGCAGCTACCGGCCTGGCACCGGCTCCTTGACCACCAAGATCTCCGGCTGAAAATGCGGGGCCAACAAGATAGCCACCCCGCCAGAATTGGAGGCTGGGTGACTCAGGTAGACCCCCCCTCGACACTCCAGGAGCCACGTAGCTTTGTCTCCCGGAACGGTCTGGGTTTCCTGTAGGAAGCACACCGCATACTTCCTATCACGGAGGACCGAGACGTTCTGGAACCTGCGCTGTGCGTCCCGGCTGCCGTGGATGTTGAGGCTGGCCATGGTAGTCTCCATTGTCAGAAGGATGTGCTGCCATCACCTAGAATAAGTGCAAGAAGAGGACTTTTTATTTTAAGTCTTCCTCTCCTTCAGGAGCCCAGTGAGAAACGTACGGACCCTCCACTGGGCGTTCAGGTCCAACACGGGGGCTTTTAGGTCCTCACGGATGGGCCAGAACACCAGGGGATATGAATGCCCCTGGTCGAACGCCAACTGGACCCTGTCTCGGTGACCGTGATTGCTCACCAGAAAGTGCCGGGGTTCCCCAATGGGGATGAGGGGGGAGTCGACAGTGGACTGAAGGTCAATGGCGGTGCTCACTATCGACACCCCATCCTCCTCCAGGTCATCGCCTCCGGCTTCTGACCCTTCCCCTGCATGGAGTGCGGGGGCTGAGTCAGAGCTACCAGCTGACTCTGCCCCTGCCTCAATCCCACCTCCGGGATCAAGGCCAGAGGGATCCTCTCCGGTCTCCCCTCGGGTTCCTGGGTCAGAGGGCAGCAGCGGCTCAGAGACCGGCTCCACCTCAGGCACCGGGTCACCAGGCAAATCCGGAATAAGTTCTGGGCCCAGAACAGTAGCTCCCAGCGCCAAAGGCTGAGGTGGAGCAGGGAGGCCCTCCCTGCAACAGCCACCCAATGACCCAGCGGCCGGGGCCATGAAGGGAGTGCCGCAGTCCCCTGGCGGGCCAGATGGCATCTCGGGGGTATAAGATGGGTCGGGGTGGGGCACCACCACAAGGGCGCTACCCTCACTGACCCCCGGGGGGCCCTGCTCAGGGGACTGCAGCGAGGGAACAGGGGCTTGGGCTCCCCCCAGAGGGCAGAGTGAGGATTTACAGGGGGGAGAAGCCACCACCTCTTCACCGGGGGAGGGGACACATCCAACCTCGCAAGTCGGAAGGTCCTCCCCCTCCGAGGGGTGACGTCTCTTCTGGGGTAGGCTGGGGGCTGGGGAGACCTCCATCTGGGAGGCCTTTGCTACCTCGTCCAGTCCTCCTGGGGTTCGGGCAGGTCCACCCTTTCTAATAAGACCACCAGCTCAGGGCGATGCGCCCCACCCTCTGGACCCAGGAACCCGCACGGGGACGACGCTGGGCCCAGCACATGGTGCTGAGGCACATGCGGACCCGGGAGCACACGCGGACCCGGGAGCACACGCGGACCCGGGAGCACACGCGGACCCGGGAGCACACGCGGATCCAGGATCACATGCGGACTCGGGGGCACACGCGGACCCGGGAGCACACGCGGACCCGGGGGCACACGCGGACCCAGGAGCACACGCGGACCCGGGAGCACACGCGGACCCAGGGAGCACACGTGGACCCGGGGAGCACACGCGGACCCGGGGGCACACGCGGACCCGGGAGAACACGCGGACCCGGGGAGCACACCCGGACCCGGGGAGCACACGCGGACCCAGGGGCACACGCGGACCCAGGATCACACGCGGACCCGGGGGCACACGCGGACCCAGGATCACACGCGGACCCGGGGAGCACACACGGACCCGGGGACACACGCTGACCCGGGAGCACACGCGGATCCGGGGACACACGCGGACCCGGGGAGCACACGCGGACCTGGGGACACACGCTGACCCGGGGAGCACACGCGGACCCGGGAGCACACGCGGACACGTGGGGTGGAGCTGGGTGGGGTGGAGCTGGGTGGGGTGGAGCTGGGTGGGTGGGTGTCGCTGGGTGGGGTGGAGCTGGGTGGGGTGGGTGTCGCTGGGTGGAGTGGAGCTGGGTGGTTGGGTGTCGCTGGGTGGAGTGGAGCTGGGTGGGTGGGTGTCGCTGGGTGGAGTGGAGCTGGGTGGTTGGGTGTCGCTGGGTGGAGTGGAGCTGGGTGGGTGGGTGTCGCTGGGTGGAGTGGAGCTGGGTGGAGTGGAGCTGGGTGGTTGGGTGTCGCTGGGTGGAGCGGAGCTGGGTGGGTGGGTGTCGCTGGGTGGAGTGGAGCTGGGTGGAGTGGAGCTTTGTGGAGTGGAGCTGGGTGGGTGGGTGTTGCTGGGTGGAGTGGAGCTGGGTGGGTGGGTGTCGCTGGGTGGAGTGGAGCTGGGTGGGTGGGTGTCGCTGGGTGGAGTGGAGCTGGGTGGGTGGGTGTCACTGGGTGGAGTGGAGCTGAGTGGAGTGGAGCTGGGTGGGTGGGTGTCACTGGGTGGAGTGGAGCTGAGTGGAGTGGAGCTGGGTGGGTGGGTGTCGCTGGGTGGAGTGGAGCTGGGTGGGTGGGTGTCGCTGGGTGGAGTGGAGCTGGGTGGATGGGTGTCGCTGGGTGGAGTGGAGCTGGGTGGGTGGGTGTCACTGGGTGGAGTGGAGCTGGGTGGAGTGGAGCTGGGTGGAGTGGAGCTGGGTGGATTGGAGCTGGGTGGGTGGGTGTCGCTGGGTGGAGTGGAGCTGGGTGGGTGGGTGTCGCTGGGTGGAGTGGAGCTGGGTGGGTGGGTGTCGCTGGGTGGAGTGGAGCTGGGTGGGTGGGTGTCGCTGGGTGGAGTGGAGCTGGGTGGGTGGGTGTCGCTGGGTGGAGTGGAGCTGGGTGGAGTGGAGCTGGGTGGAGTGGAGCTGGGTGGATTGGAGCTGGGTGGGTGGGTGTCGCTGGGTGGAGTGGAGCTGGGTGGGTGGGTGTCGCTGGGTGGAGTGGAGCTGGGTGGGTGGGTGTCGCTGGGTGGAGTGGAGCTGGGTGGGTGGGTGTCGCTGGGTGGAGTGGAGCTGGGTGGGTGGGTGTTGCTGGGTGGAGTGGAGCTGGGTGGGTGGGTGTCGCTGGGTGGAGTGGAGCTGGGTGGAGTGGAGCTTGGTGGAGTGGAGCTGGGTGGGTGGGTGTTGCTGGGTGGAGTGGAGCTGGGTGGGTGGGTGTCGCTGGGTGGAGTGGAGCTGGGTGGGTGGGTGTCGCTGGGTGGAGTGGAGCTGGGTGGAGTGGAGCTGGGTGGAGTGGAGCTTGGTGGAGTGGAGCTGGGTGGGTGGGTGTTGCTGGGTGGAGTAGAGCTGGGTGGGTGGATGTCGCTGGGTGGAGTGGAGCTGGGTGGGTGGGTGTCGCTGGGTGGAGTGGAGCTGGGTGGAATGGAGCTGGGTGGGTGGGTGTTGCTGGGTGGAGTGGAGCTGGGTGGGTGGGTGTTGCTGGGTGGAGTGGAGCTGGGTGGGTGGGTGTCGCTGGGTGGAGTGGAGCTGGGTGGGTGGGTGTCGCTGGGTGGAGTGGAGCTGGGTGGAGTGGAGCTGGGTGGAGTGGAGCTGGGTGGGTGTCGCTGGGTGGGTGTCGCTGGGTGGAGTGGAGCTGGGTGGGTGAGTGTCGCTGGGTGGGTGTCGCTGGGTGGGGTGGAGCTGTGTGGGGTGGAGCTGGGTGGTGGGGGACTAGCAGTTCTTCCCTTGGGGAAGGGCGATGTCTTCACCAGGCAGATGGTACTGCCTGGCACACGGGAGTCAGGTCTGTCCTTGTTCACCAGACAGCACCTGCTACCTGGATTTAGACATGAGTGGGGCGAGAAGTGTGTGGGGGTGCGGTGGTAAAAGATCTTAAATGGACATACGCACGCTCCCCTTCTCCTGAGTCCCTTTCAGTTGTCTTCTTCCTCCCCCTACAGAGCAACACAGTCTTCACAGCCCCCACCAAACAAAAGTCCAGATACCCACCACCGGCCTCCCTGTCTTGCAGCACCTCCTCCTCTCTCTCTCCTCTGATTCTTCAGGCCTCAGGCCTTGCAGGAACAGCAGCGAATCTTACTTGCCAATTATCAGCCCAAGCCTGAATATTGTCCAGGTCTTGCTGCATTTGGATATGGATTGCTTCAGTATCTGAGGAGTTACAAATTGTGCTGAACATTGTGCAATCATCAGCGAACATCCCCACTTCTGACTTTATGATGGAAGGAAGGTCATTGATGAAGCAGCTGAAGATGGTTGGGCCTAGGACACTACTCTGAGGAACTCCTGCAGTGCTGTCCTGGAACTGAGATGATTGACCTCCAACAACCACAACCATTTCCCTTTGTGCTAGGTATGACTCCAACCAGCGGTGAGTTTTCCCCCTGATTTCCATGGACACCAGTTTTGCTAGGGCTCTTTGATGCCACACTCGGTGAAATGCTGCCTTGATGTCAAGGGCAGTCACTCTCACCTCACCTCGGAAGGTCAGCTCTTTTGTCCATGTTTGGACCAAGGATGTAATGAGGTCAGGAGCTGAGTGGCCCTAGCGGAACCCAAACTTGACGTCAGTGAGCAGTTTGTTCCTGAGTAAGTGCCGCTTGATCGGATTGTTGATGGCCCCTCCCATTACTTTACTGATGATGGAGAGTAGACCGATGGAGCAGTAATTAGCCGGGTAGATGCCAGTGTTGTAGCTGTACTGCAACAGCTTGGATGAGGGCACTACTAATTCTGGAGCACAAGTACTATTGCTGGAATGTTGTCAGGGACCATAGCTTTTGCAGTATCCAGTTCCTTCAGCCGTTTCTTGACTTCACATGGTGTGAATCAAATTGGCTGAAGACTAACATCTGTGATGCTGGGGACCTTAGAGGAGGCTGAGATGAATCATCCACTTGGCACATCTGGCTGAACATTGTAGCAAATGCTCCAGCCTTATCTTTTGCACTGATGTGCTGGGCTCCTCCATCATTGAGGATGGGGATATTTGTGGAGCCTCCTCCTCCAGTTAGTTGTTTAATTGTCCACCACCATTCATGACTGGATGTGGCAGAACTGCAGAACTTAGATCTGATCCATTGGTTATGGAATCCCTTAGCTCTGTCTATCATATGCTGTTTATGCTGTTTGGCATGCAGGTAGTCCTGTGTTATAGCTTCACCAGGTTGACCTCATTTTTAGGTATGGCTGGTGCTGCTCCTGGCACGCCCTCCTGCACTCTTCACTGAACCAGGGTTGATTCCCCAGTTTCATGGTAATGGTACAGTGGGGGATATTCCGGGCCATGAAGTTACCAATTTTAGTTGTATAGAATCCTGCTGCTGATGGCCTGCAGCATCTCATGGATGCCCAGTCTGGAGTTGCTAGATCTGTTTGAAATCTATCCCATTTAGCATGGTGGTAGTGTCACACAACACAAGGGTTTCCTCAATGTGAAGATGGGACTTTGTCTCCACAAGGACTTACTCCTAACAAGACTGTCACGGACAGATACATCTGTGACAGATAGATTGGTGAGGGCGAGGTCAAGTAGGTTTTCCCTCTTGTTGGTTCCCTCACCACCTGCCATAGATCCAGTCCAGCAGCTGTGTGCTTTAGGACTTGGCCAGCCCGGTCAGTAGTGGTGCTACTGAACCACTCTTGGTGATGGGCATTGAGGTCCCCCACTCAGAATACATACTGTGCCCTTGCCACCCTCAGTGCTTCCTCCAAGTGCTGTTCAACATGGAGGAGTGCTGATTCATCAGCTGATGGAGGGTGGGGGGTAGGATGGTGTGGTAGGTTTGACATGATGCCTTGAGATTTCATAGGATCCAGAGTCAATGTTGAAAACTCACAGGGCAACTCCCTGGCTGTATGTCATTATGCCACCACCTTTGGTGGATCTGTCCTGTAGTGGGACAGGACATACTCAAGGATGGTGATGGTTGTGTCTGGGACATTATCTGTAAAGTATGATTCCGTGAGTATGACTATGTCAGGCTATTGCTTGACTAGTCTGTGAGACAGCTCTCCCAATTTTGGTACAACTCCCCCAGATGTTAGTAAGGACAACTTTGCACAGTCATCAGGGCTGGATTTGCCGTTGTAAGTTCACAGAATCACAGAATCACAGAATCACAGTGCAGAAGAGGCCCTTCAGCCCATCGAGTCTGCACCGACACGTGAGAAACATCTGACCTACCTACCTAATCCCATTTACCAGCACTTGGCCCATAGCCTTGAATGTTATGATGTGCCAAGTGCTCATCCAGGTAATTTTTAAAGGATGTGAGGCAACCCGCCTCCACCACCCTCCCAGGCAGCACATTCCAGACCGTCACCACCCTCTGGGTAAAAAAGCTTTTCCTCACATCCCCCCTAATCTTCCTGCCCCTCACCTTGAGCTTATGCCCCTCGTGACTGACCCTTCAACCAAGGGGAACAGCTGCTCCCTATCCACCCTGTCCATGCCCCTCATAATCTTGTACACCTCGATCAGGTCGCCCCTCAGTCTTCTCTGCTCCAACAAAAACAACCCAAGTCTATCCAACCTCTCTTCATAACTTAAATGTTTCATCCCAGGCAACATCCTGGTGAATCTCCTCTGCACCCCCTCCAGTACAATCACATCCTTCCTATAATGTGGCGACCAGAACTGCACACAGTACTCCAGCTGTGGCCTCACCAAGGTTCTATACAACTCCAACATGACCTCCATACTTTTGTAATCTATGCCTCGATTGATAATGGCAAGTGTCCTATATGCCTGCCCGCCAGCGATCCGGCACAGTTTCCACAAACGCATTATTCATGAGGCGGGACCCGGCAGGAAGGGGACTGTATGGCACAAAAATCTGCCATTACGGCTGGCGGGTAAAGTGTTCTTTTTCAAGCCCACACTTAGTGCAAATCTGGGATTATTTCACCCTTGCTTTTTAATTCTGGATTTATCAGCTGAATCTAAATTCCACAAGCTGTTGTAGTGGGACTCAAACCTGTGCCTCCAGAGCATTAGCCTGGGCTTCTGGAGTACTAGTCTGGTGACATTACCACTATGGCACCACTTCTCCACTGCCTGCCCCACTCTCCCCACCACCACTTCGCCACTGCCTTAATATCCAGCATTTTCGAATCTTCTATTAAAAGATGCCGGGAGGGAAAACCATTCTTCTGGATGTTGTAAATAGAAAATCGCTAAAAAAAAGTTTCCACAATTTAATATCACATGCAACCTTTAGAAATGTTTTCTCCACAACAATTTTACTTGTAAATAAAAGGTTCTAGAGGGAATAATGGTGAAATTTTATCAGGTTGTGTTCTCTTGTCATGATAAACAGGAGAAACTCTGCCTCTCTAAAACAAGACAAAATATAAACAACTTTTTTCAGGGTCTGATACTCTCCTCAGAGTCACTGTCCCTCTCCCTCATACTCAACAGTCCCTATAGCTTTCTTTCTCACGGTGTTTTGATTTATTCATCACTCCCATGTAAGTTGTAAGCAGTTAATGTCAAATATAATTGTTCTTAGTTAAATTATTGGTGTGATAATCTGTTAAGAATCCAAGGAAATGAACCTCTAGCTGCTGCTGTTCTCTTTTTCAGTCTAAACCTCTGATCCTGGAACAGAGATGGTGAGAACGTTCCTGGAGTCTGATCCCAATCTGATCCTGGAGCAGAGAAGATGAGAACATTCCTGGAGTTTGATCTCAATCTGATCCTGGAGTAGAGATGGTGAGAACGTTCCTGGAGTCTGATCCCAATCTGATCCAGGAGCAGAGATGGTGAGAACGTTCCTGGAGTCTGATCTCAATCTGATCCAGGAGCAGAGATGGTGAGAACGTTCCTGGAGTCTGATCCCAATCTGATCCAGGAGCAGAGATGGTGAGAACGTTCCTGGAGTCTGATCTCAGTCCGATCCTGGAGCAGAGTGTGAGAGTAGTGCTGGAATTGGCTGTGTCACAGTAACTGGGGTTGACCCATCACTGGTTTAAGAAGTGCTGAACCTCTCCCCCTTCCCAAGTATTTTTTACTCTTTCCCAGCAAAAATGCCCTGGGTCTGTTTCAAGCTTTATGTCCATAGAGCTTTAAAATGATAGGAGCAAATTTCCACAAGTGCCTCTGATGCTCATGGATATTTACTCACACGAATTTTAAAGCTACATGTAGTTTCTGTTCAGTTTTTTACCATGGTGCTGGTGCCAGTGTGCCATTCCCCAAATCTTGCCACCCTAAGCAACCACCTAGTTCACCTAGTGGTTGCACTGGCCCTGCTGATGTCTCTGCCCAGGAGATACAAATGATCAATTTTGACATTTGATAAATGAAAACAAAGGTTTTCCCAAGCGCAGAAGAACTGAGGGTGAAAAGGATAAAAAAAATATTTCAACGAACCTTGGCCTTGTTGACACTGACTTAAAACTGCCGATGTCCGTCGGTCGGCACATCATCTGGTGTCTGCATTACACCGTGTCCTACCTTTCTGCAGGAATTGCCCTGCGGATAACCTGCTTTTCTGACCATTAACGGAGACTCCAAAATGATCTTACACTGGTCCCTTGTCAGTCTGTTGGTTTGAAACAGGACCCATGTCATACATCACAAGGACTTATTGATAGTTAGAGGGCGTGTGCATGCACGCTGATAGAGTTTGGACTGTGCATTACCTGCTGTGTTTGCCCATAGTTGAAGCAGGGACACAGATGTGCATCCTTCCTGCATAGCACATGGATTAATTTACCACAGGGAGCAGAGTAAATGAATTGTGATGCAATTAAGCGTTCTCATCATTCAAACTCTAACAGTGCCAGCACAATGGTGCTATTCTTAACTGTTCTGGAGTAGAGAGGCTGGGCAGGTGCAGCTGTTTGCATGCAAGAGGAAACACATGTTGTCTAAAAGAAAGAAAGCTTGTGTACACTATATTAAAAAACCCTTTTACAACTGAAATATAATCTTGAGATGTAGCAGCTGATAGAACCAATTTTACAGGTTGTTAAAGAGTTTATACTACATTAAATGTATTCCCAGGGGTCTAATTTCTCATGGTGATACAGCCCTAACCTTTCCTTTATGGAAAGGTTAATAGGCATCTATATGGAGTTTGGTAAATCACTTGCTGCTGTGCACCATTTCAACAGTGCAAGTCAAGTCATAAAACAGAAATTAGGGGTTATCACATACGCAGTACCGCATATTAAGTATACACCTCCTCCTTTATCATTTTATTATGTTCCAAGAACAGTGCATGAACATTTGACAAGTGGATCATCGGTTTACCCTTCAGGACCTCTCTTTAAAATCTTTGAAAATGGAGGTCAAGCTTCGAAACCCTGCATGCTCATTGCATGAATAAACTTGGTATCTTTTCTGGACTTTTCTTTTCAGTAGGGAGGGACTATGCAAAAGGAAGCAGATTTAACACTAATAACCAGCTCATTTACATTTTTATGTACTGCTCTTTGGCACGGTCTGCATGACACGCAAGACTCTATGATTTTATGCCTTATATTTCGCACTGTTGCTCTGTGTTCATAGCCCTTAGTAATCTAACCATAGGATAATATCTAGATGATAACAAGCTATAAAGAACTGCACCTTTGTATGTTAATCAGGAATTCTTTACTTTGCATTCAAAGTTTAACAAAGAACAGTTATAGGGTCATTGAGTCATAGAGATCTACTGCACAGAAAAAGGCCCTTCGGCCCATCGAGTCTGCATCGGTCAAACAAGTACCTAACCATTCTAATCCCATTTTCCAGCATTGGGCCCATAGCCTTGTATGCCATGGCATCGCAAGTGCACATCCAAATACTTCTTAAATGTTATGAGGGTTTCTGCCTCTACCACCCTTTCAGGCAATGAGTTCCAGATTCCCACCACACTCTGGGTGAAAATATTCTTCCTCACATCCCCTCTAAACCTCCTGCCTCTTACCTTAAATCTATGCCCCCTGGTTATTGATCCCTCCACCAAAGGGAAAAGTTCCTTCCTGTCTACCCTATCTATGCCCCTCATAATTTTATATACCTCAATCATGTCCCCCCTCAACCTCCTCTGCTCCAGGGAAAATAACCCCTGTCTATCCAATCTCTCCTCATAACTAAAACTCTCCAGCCCAGGCAACATCCTGGTAAATCTCCTCTGCACTCTCTCTAATGCAATCACATCCTTCCTATAATGCGGATTCCAGAACTGCACGCAATACTCTAGCTGTGGTCTAACCAGCGTTTTATACAGTTCCAGCATAACCTCCCTGCTCTTATATTCTATGTCTCGGCTAATAAAGGCAAGTATCCCATATGCCTTCTTAACCACCTTATCTATCTGTCCCGCTACCTTAAGGGACCGGTGGACATGTATACCAAGTCCCTCAGATCCTCGGTACTTCCCATGTGTTCTACCATTCATCGTGCCTTGTTTGTCCTGCCCAAGTGCATCACCTCATACTTATCCGGATTAAATTCCATTTGCCACTGATCAGCCCATCTGACCAGCCCATCTATATCCTCCTATAATCTAAGGCTATCCTCCTCACTATTTACCACCCCACCAATTTTCGTGTCATCCGCGAACTTACTGATCAACCCTCCTACATTCAAGTCTAAGTGGTTTATATATATCACAAACAGCAAGGGACCCAACACCGATCCTTGTGGAACCCCACTGGGCACAGGCATCCAGTCACAAAAACACCCCTCGACCATCACCCTCTGCTTCCAGCCACTCAGCCAATTCTGGATCCAATTTGCCAAATTGCCTTGGATCTCATGGGCTCTTACCTTCGTTATCAGTTGCCCATGTGGGACCTTATCAAAAGCCTTGCTGAAGTCCAAGTAGGCTACGTCAAATTCATTGCCCTCATCTACACACCTGGTCACCACTTCGAAAAATTCAATCAAATTGGTCAGACATGACCTTCCCTTAACAAACCCATGCTGACTGTCCTTGATTAATCCCTGCCTCTCCAAGTGTAGATTAATTCCGTCCCTCAGAATTGCTTCCAGTAGTTTCCCCACCACTGGGGTTAGACTGACTGGCCTGTAGTTCCCCGGTTTATCCCTTCCTCCCTTCTTGAATAACAGTACCACATTGGCTGTCCTCCAGTCTCTGGCACCTTTCCTGTGGCCAGGCAGGTATTGAAAATTATTGCCAGTGCCGCTGCTGTCTCCTCCCTTGCCTCACGCAACATCCTGGGATACATTGCATCCAGGCCTGGAGATTTATCTACTTTTAAGCCTGCCAGACCACTTAAAACCTCCTCCCTTTCTATGTTAATTTCTTTAATTATATCACAGTCCTTCTGCCTGATTTCCATACCCACGTCGTCCTTCTCACTTGTGAACACCGACACAAAGTATTAACTTAGAACCCTACATACGTCTTTTGGCTTCACACACAAATTACCACTCAGGTCCTTAATGGGCCCTACTCTTTCCCTAGTTATCCTCTTACTCTTAATGTACTTGTAAAATAACTTTGGATTTTCCTTTATTTTACCTGCCAATGTTTTTTCATGCCCCGTTTTTGCTCTCCTAATTTCCTTTTTAAGTTTCCCCCTACACATTCTATACTCCTCTTGGGCTTCCGCTGTTTTGAGCCCTCGATATCTGCCATAAGCCTCCCTTTTTCTCTTTATCCAATCCTGTATATCCCTCGACATCCAGGGTTCCCTGGATTTGTTGGTCCCATCCTTTATCTTTACTGGAATATGTTGGCCCTGTACTCTCCCTATTTCCTTCTTGAATGAGTCCCACTGCTCTGTTGCAGATTTACCTAAAAGTAGCTGCTCCCAGTCCATTCTGGCCAAATCATATCTGATCTTATTAAAATCAGCTTTCCCCCAATTTAGAACTCTGATTTCTGGCCCCATCCTTGTCCTTTTCCATTACAACCTTGAATCTAACGGAGTTATGACCACTATCTGCAAAATGCTCCCCCACTGGTACCTCTACCACTTGACCGGCTTCATTCCCTAAAATTAAGTTGAACTTGGCAAACTTCCAACTCCAGAAAGACAGGATTTGCATTTGTATAACTCTATTCATGACCTCAAGATGTCCCAAAGTACGTGGCTCTGATACAACTGAGTGGCTTTCAGGGCCACTTTTCAGGGCAGTACAAGCAATTCTATTGGTGTAGGACTGGAGTCACACATAGGCCAGATCATAAAGTGTAGTAATAAGCCAGTTGGGTTTTTACACAACCTGACAGTAGCTCTGAAGAAGAGTCATATGGAATCGAAATGTCAGCTCTGTTTCTCTCTGCACGGATGCTGTCAGACCTGCTGAGATTTTCCAGCATTTTCTGTTTTTATTTCTGACAGTTCTCTGGTCACTTTTACTGATACCATCTTCTTCTTCTTCAGTTCTCTGCCCAAAGGCAGGTCTGATCCACAGCACCGTGACCTCCACCAAGGGTAGGGCAAGGAGGCAGGTCCCAAATCCACACCAGCCAGATTAGGGATTGAACCCCATACTGTTGGCACCAATCTAATCCACATTGATTGTCCAGCCATCTGAGCCAACCGGCCTCCCCAAGCAGTCTGAATGCCGTGGCAACTACACTTCCACATGCATGTTGCAGTCCGGAGTTATGGATAGTGGTGGTAGAGGCTCCAATTTCTTTCCATCACACGGCTGACCAGGAATTTCTCCCGCTCTTACTGTCTGCCATTGGCGTATGTTGAAAGAATTTACAAGTTGATACTCAACCTGTTTGGCCACATTGTGAACAGACCTTCCTTGGATCAAGTCCTGGAGTGGGACTTGAATGTGGAGCTTCTGGCTCAGAGGCAGGGATGCTACCCACTGTGCACAAGACCTCCACCATCTTTTTACTTCCAGGTTATTTTTTAAAATTAAGTCAGGGAAATTTGAAGCTCGCATTCTCTGGGTGCCTCTGGATCACTAATTGAGTGACATAACCAGTACACTACCATAATGTGACAACTCCAGAAAGATTTCAGCATCTTCAGGGAAGAAGAGGAAAACTGCCCCAACCCCTTTTAGCAAAACTACCCCTTTTTGTTTCAATCTCCACACTTCTCATTGCTCATGAAGTTAAGAGGAAAGGAAAGGATTTGCATTTGCAAAGCGCCTTCCATAATCTCAGGATATCCCAAAAAGCCTGAAATATGGTTACTCTTGTAACTTAGGGCCGTGTGGCAAAGCAAGATCCCACAAACATCAGTGAGGTAAATGATCAGGTGATACGTTTTTGGTGGTATTGGTTGAGTGATAAAGGTTGGTCAGGCCAGGGGAGTATTTCACCGTTTTTCTTCAAAATAGTACTATAGGAACATCTATGTCCATCTGAGAGGGCAAACAGGGCCTCGGTTTAATGTCTCATCCAAAAGACGGCATCTTTGACAATGATGGAAGGGTCAGTTTAGGTAATGTATTCAAGTCTCTGGAGAGGGGCTTCAGCTCAAACACTCCTAACTCAGAGACCAGTGGTTCCAATGAGCCAAGGCTGACACATAGAAATATTGCACATAATTATATATAGATTAGCAAATGACTTGAAATATGTTTTAGCACAAATGAACCCTACACATAATGTAACAAATTAACAAGCTCAAATTATTCATTAACATTACCCAGATCTCTTAATTATGTCAGAGCTTTTTGAAACATTTAAAGCCATTAGTTAATCTGGGTGATATGCACAATTACATTTCTTTTATTGGAACGAAGGGATAATTTGCTTGTTGGTTTTTTTACTTGACAATCCTCTATTGAGATCTTTGTATAATCTATCAGGAACAAGTATACAACAAGATTACAGTGAAGGGCTACTTGACAGTAATAGAATATAATATGTTTTGTACTGTGACACCAATGTGTAAGTACATACTTTGTAAAACGTCAGTTTCACCTTGCCTAAACTGAAATCACTTGAATTATTATTTCAGTTGACCACATTTTCCCATATGAAAGCAAAATACTGCAAATGATGAAAATATGAAATAATAACAGAGAATTCTGGGGACATTGAGTAGGTTAGACGGCATCTATGGAGCGTGAAACAGAATTAACATTCCAAGTTAATGGCCTTTCATCAAAACTGGAAAAAGCGAGAAATGTAACAGGTTTTAAGCAAGTACAAAGGCAGAGAAAGGGAGGAAAGAACAAAGGGAAGGTCAGTGATAGGGTGGAACTTTATCACTAGACTACCTTATTGTTCTTTAATCCCATTCCCCCTTTCCCTGCCTCTGTACTTGTTAAAAGCCGTTACATCTCTAACATTAAGATAAAAGCAAAATACCGTGGATGCTGGAAATCTGAAACAGAAACAAAAATAGCTGGAAAAACTCAGCAGGTCTGACAGCATCTGTGGAAAGGAATACAGTTAATGTTTCAAGTCCCTAACATCTCTAACATTTTCCACTCTGGGAGCTGTAAGTTCACAGTTTGATTAACAGCTCCAATAGGTTTTTAAGACATTAACTGCCTTTGGTGAGCAGTTATGAATAAAAATGTTTGTTTTTAGATGGTATTAAGTGCTTGAGGGAATTTAAATGTATTGAATGGGCTTTCATGAATGAAAGTGTGCTTTTATAGAAAGTCTGTAATAGATATTTAGAGCTTTATTTTCTATCATCTCAGCATGACTCCTGAGGTCTGCCCATAATAGATACAGGATGAGTTGGTATGGAGGATGTAAGGGCAAGGAGTGGTGGCTGGGGCCACACCAAAGGTTCTCATTGGAAATGACATCATAGAAAGCCAGTGGAAGTGACATCATGGATAGCTGGCAGTGTGGCTTGAGCAGGAGAAACTAGAGCAAAGGCCTGTGGCACTGAGTGAGAGGGAATGAACCTGTCTCCACTAAATTCCACTACTGAGTCTGTGCAATTCCTTCCTCTGTCAGTTGCTTCAGGAGACGGAAATCCACAGCACACCACAGTCCGCCCAGTCACCGCTAGTTCAATCTAACACTAATTAATAACATTAATAACACTAATTAATCACTATACCAGCAACCGCCAATCTCAGTTGAGCCTAATCTTGGTTCATAATCAGTGCCCTTTTCTCCAGCTCTGCACCTTCACTTTGGATCAGATTGGAGCTCTGATCATGTGATCTGTACGCCTATCAGATATTTCCGTTAATGGCCTCCGCCAACGCTGAGTTGGGCTTTTCCATGGGTGTGGGGGTAGGTTTTTGCGGTTGAGAAAGTCGGGCGGTACCTGAACGTGGGCTGTGATTGGCTGATGGCCAGTCCTGGCCGCCATTGTCGGGAGCTGACATGCTCCCGGAATGCTTTGTTTGGCCACCGGGAGATTAAGGCCAATTCTGGGGGGATTCCCAGCCCCTCCGAGAGGATTGGCAACCCTAGGGCCAACTGAGCGTTCAGGTTCAGCCATGTCCCACAGAGTGGCGAGTATAAAACAGGGCACTAACATGAACAAGTAATAAAAAGCAAACGCAAAAACACAACATTGTTTCTCCAACAATAAATAATATTCCCAAGTTCCTCTGTAACCATCAATTTGTTCCAACCATGAGGCATACCAGTACATTTGGCTCTTTGACTCAGCTGGACTCAACAAATAACAATGATGCACACATGAATAAAGTGAAAGCAATAAAATGTGAAATATTTACAAGTAAAATTTAAATTTGAAAACACCTGTGCCACCTTTTTCCTCTCATTAAGTCTTATGATAATGACAATGGAATTGGACAGGAAAGTTGGGGCCATGATGCAAAGCCTCCCTGTTTGTCCAGGAGGTTCTTTGATCGCCCGCCTGTAGCTGCTGCATTGTCAGCTGACAGCGGGTTTCGCCACAGAAAAGCTTCCCCTGCCAGGTGATCACGCGTGTCTCCTGTGCACTCGGCCAACACTGTAAATTTTAATAGGAATCACATGGGAGCCAACAAAAAGCAAGAGAGCGAAAGTGACGCCCACTTCCTGTTTCACAGTCAGGAACAGTGTGCCACAGATATAATGTCGCCCACAATATCCAACAGGGACTATTGATTATTAATCAGGAACACAAACACTGGGTTCTTTTTTCCTCTTTAAGTATGTGCATGAGCAGAGGATCAGGAATTGATTTATATCATGAACAGTCAAAATTAACCTCTGCTTGGATTCAGCCTCAATGGTGGCTGAAATAAGGATTTTAATGCTCAATGGAATGACTTTAATGTTGGAAGAGTGAACAATGCTTTCATCCCAGAACTTCCTCAGCAACAATGGATTCTTTTCACACCCTCCACACATTACTGCTGGAGCTTCCTGTGGATCTGTCCTTTGCCTCCAACTGTTCCTTGTCTGCAAGCTTGGTGATTTCATCAAATTCCAGGTGGATACCGATATCAGCCATCTCTACTTCTCTACCTGCTCTAAGGACCGCTCTTGATGTGTTATCAAGCTCCTTGTCAGACATCCGGTCTTGGATTAGCTATGTTTTCCTCCATTAAACATTGGAAAGACTGAAGCCATCATTTTTGACCCCCACTATAAAATCTATGGGCTGAATTTTGCCGTCGGTGAGCAGGGGGCGGGGCCTGCTCTGCCCCATTTAAATTTTCAGGAAGGCGGGGGCGCAGCAAAATCAGCTGCGGACCCGCCGACCTGTCAATGGCCAATTGAAGCCATTGACAGGATCATTTAATCAATTAAAGGACCTGCCCGTCCAACCTTAAGGTCAGTGGACAGGCCAGGAGCCCCGGCAGCAAATAGAGAAAACATGAAACCTCATCCACCGGCGGGATGAGGTTTCACGCAGGGATTTAAAAAGCTTAATAAAGTTTTAGTGTAAATTATGAACATGTCCCATCTCATGTGACATTGTCACATGGTGGGGGACATGTTAAGGATTTTTTTCTCTATTTTTAATGTTTTTAGAACTGTCAGCGATCTCCCTGAGGCAGCACTAGCCTCAGGGAGATGTGCGCTCTGTCGTGCGCATGCGGGAAAGAGCACACTCTCACTTTTGGGGAATTCCCCCCCCACCCCCTGCCCGAACAGGGAGCGCATAGCGCTTCCCGCCGGACATCACGCTGGGTGGGCCTTAATTGGCCCACGCACGTAAAATGGTGGCGGGGCCCGCTTCTCCAGCAGGGATTGGCTCCCCGCCCGCCAGAGATTGGGTCGGGCCCACCCACCCGGCAGGCAGAAAATTCTGCCCAATACTCTTGTACTCTTGTTACCAGCTCCATTTTCCTCTGTAGCTACTGGCTCATTTTGAACCAGACTGCTCAGAACTTCGGTGTCCTATTCAGCTGAGCTGAAACCATGTATCCTCTCCGTTACAAGGGCTGCTTATGTCCATCACAGTAACATTGCCTGTGTTTCACCTTTACCTCCACTTTTCTGTGGAAACACTCATCCATGTCCCCCAGATTCCAATACAAAAGTGAAATATTATGGTCGCAGGAAATCTGAAATAAAAACAGAAAATGCTGGGAATACCCAGCAAGTCTGGCAACATCTACAGAGAGAGAAACAGAGTTAATGGGCGGAATTTAAACCTCCACCCTCTCCCCACTCCATGGTGAGTTTGGTGGGGAGGTGGGGCATTTAACCAGTTAGGAGGGTGGTGGGGGTGGGGAACCCCACCTGCCCTCCAGCCTCCACCCCAATTAAGTCCATGGTGGGAATGCCCGCTGGTATTAACCCAGCAGCGGGCAGGGGGTCTCACCATGTGGGAAACATGACAAGCAAATATTAGATGACATTTAACAGGTTTTAAGCAAGTACAGAGGCAGGAACAAAAAATGTTTTCACACAATGAGTGGTTCGGGTCTGGAATGCACTGCCTGAAAGTGTGGTGGAGGCAGGTTCAATCGAGGCATTCAAGAGGGCATTAGATGATTATTTGAATAGAAACAACGTGCAAGGGTAGGGGGAAAAGGCAGGACAATGGCACTAGGTCATAATGCTCATTTGGAGAGCCGGTGCAGACACGATGGGCCGAATGGCCTCATTCTGTGCCATTAAAATTCTGTGATTCTGTGAAAAGAGGTGGGATGAGAGAAACAAAGGGAAGATTTGTGATGGATGGGGGGGTGGGGGTGGGGCAGGAGAGATAATTGATAAAAGGAACATTGGTGCAAGGCAAAAGGCTTTGATAATGGGACAAGAAAAGAAAGAATAGGTGGGGCTAGGGGGGGCGGGAGAAGCAATCTTCACCAACAGCTGCATTACAAAAAATAATGGGCACAGAAGTTATGACTTGCACTCAATGTTGAATCCAGAAATCTGTGAAGTGCCTAATGGAACGTTGAAGTGTTGTTTCTCGAGCTTTTGTTGAGCTTCATTCGAAGAGAATGGGAGGCCAAGGACAGAGAGGTGAGCATGGGAGTGGGGCAGAGTATTAAAATCCTGGGTGACATGGCATTATGCTTATGGACTGAACGGGGGTGTTCTGCAAAGCAGCTATCCAATATGCTGAACTACCCAATGTTCTCCTGGCTGCTTTTTCATCCTCCACCCTTTGTAAACTTCAGTTTATCAAGAACTCAGTCCATATCTTATACCACACCAACTCCAACTCATCCATTGCTCCATGTACTCAGTGCTATGTATTGCCTCTCATTTCCTAACACCTTCAAACTCCCATCCCTTTGTTTAAATACCTTCAAGGCCTTTCCCCTCCCTCTATCTATACCTTTCTGCATCCTCACAGCCCACCAAAAGTCTGGATTTCTCCAGCTCAGGCATTTTGTACACACCAACCTTTCTCCAATCCAACAATGTCATTTGTTCCTTTAGCCCTCTAGGCTCTACATTCTTGAATTTTCTCCCTAAACCATTTGTCTCTCCGCCTCTCTCTTCTTCTTTAAGACCCTCCTTGAAACCCACCACTTTGACCAAGATTTTGGTTACTTTCTTAATTCTTCTTCATTGGCTTAGCAGTTTTTTTCTGTCTGACTACACATCTATGAAGTAATGAGGCATGTTTTTCTATCTTAACACTGCTATATGAATGTAAGTTGTTGTTGATACCTTTGTCGTACCTGCCTCCAAAAGACTCCTTCAAATATCTTCTTTTGACTATGCTTTATCTATTTCCCTTTCTGACCTTGATAGAATTAGTTGCATCTTTCTATCTTGATTGAATTGAATTTCTTACAATATTGATGTTAAATGTCAAATGTCAAAACTTGTATAAAGCTGTTACTTCCCCTGACATTGGCATTCTTGCGATTGTCAGTGCACGACAGAAAGCTTCGACAAAATGTCTTTTCTCAACGATACTCAAATGTCAACTTCCGCATTTTTTCTCAAAGAACAAGCCCCTAGCTTTAAACTAGGCTCATTGTAATTCGGAGTGTTAACAAGTAAATGTTTTATTTCATGTTTTGTGTTCAATCTTGAGGATTCCATACTATTAGAAGAACACGCTCCCTTGTGACTCGTGAGGGGCTCGGGTTCACTCAATCCCATTTACATAGTGGTGGCTTAGCAATGACAGGCATGGAATAGCTTTATGTGCTCACACATCAATGGATCATTGACAGCTATGTGGGATGAGGCCCCCATCTTCCAGAATGTAACTCTGCTGCTCAGTGCAAGTCAAACTTTGCAGTTAAATAATTGGCTATATGACTTCTCAGCTGATGCGCTGTATGGATCCTGCTATTTTCAATTTTAGCTTGTCCTTCTGAGCAGGCGAGAAAGGACAACTGCTTGAAGTCAGTGGGGTCCTTCTTGAAATATATAGATTGGGCTCTGATGATATCATTCAGCCTTGACTGCAATTTTAAATGGGTCCTAAGCGAAGTAGCAGTGAGAAGGAAAGTTTAGACCATTCCTGTCCTCAGCTTCCCCCGCACTGCCACCATTTCCCTTCCATGGAGAACCTTCCAAAATCCCCTGTCTGTGACTTAGCTCACAGCCACCAGGCATCCCATTGATGTCAGTTTCCTATTGCCCACTTTTCCCCTCCTTCTCGCCACCTCACTGATTCTGCCCACAGTGTGTCAGCGGGCAGATAACCAATGGCCCTGTGCATCATCCTGCTGAGGTCATTCTGCGTTTGGCATCCACCCCACTCCCCTTTCACCCAAGCCTACTCCAAGTCAAAATCAAAGCTCCAGCATGAGCTGAGTCCCAATGGGTAGCAAGAGGAAGTTACTTACATTTTAGAAGTCTGAAGCGATTTCGTTCTGAATAGCTTATATTTTTAGACCAATTATTGCCTTTCATTTTTATTATTTTTCAATAAGTGTAGGAAAATTTGTTGCTCTCAGTATGAAAACTCCTGTTCTGTATTTTATGTAAAATATTCCATTGGTTGGTTCGAAGTTGTGCCTCATCTTGATAGAGATTTTCAGGTCACTGGGTGGAAATATTTCAGTAGCTGTTATATGTAGCAGGAATTCTCTGTTACGATTCCCAGGTCACACTATCATTTGACCAAATCTTAAGCAGTGGAGGGCATACTCTGGGTCATAGGTTATGTGAGGTCCATTTAAGTGCATAACTGGTGAATCAAAGTTTGAAACAATGTTGAACATGCAAAAAAAAATCTTTAAAATCTGTGATATTTTCTGATCCCTTGTCTCCCTCCTCCTCAGTGCCCACTTTTAAGATCCGGCCTTGTTGAATACCCTGCAATGCCTTTCTAAACGTGAGGAGCAATGATGGTTGTAAATTGTTGTAAGGAAATATATGTGTTGTCTTTGCAATATTGCAGTATTGATGCTGCAAGCACTTCTTTTAATATTCATGTAATAAAAGGGCAGAACTTCTATTCAAGAAAGCTGCGAGAACCGATGCTCAATGTGCCTTAGGCAAAAGGTCTTTAGTTAATTCACATTTTAACACCTATGTTAAATTATATCTTCAGTGAGAATTAGCCACATTTTCTATTCTATCTCATCAGCAATGTTAACAAGCAATGACAACACTTTGCATGGAAGGCACATCATTTCATAAAATTTGCAGTAGCATACGACTTAATAAAGTTGTCACTCAAGTACTTTTTTCTATTTCGCTCTGAAGAATTGAATGCGATATTGAATTAATGCTGCATAGTGTCTGCTCATGATGAGGTCTCCCCGAGATCTTTGTTCTGTCAGCTTTAATGCACTCTCAGCAGAGCTGGTTGTTATCTGATTCTATCTGATTTTATGAAAAAGATGAAATATTAACAATGCTGTCAGACCTTCAGTGTGAAACAGAATCTAATTTGCCTCTTAAAATCTTTTTTATAGAATGTTGGAGGAGATCAACATTATGATATTTGCAATGTGCGCTCAATTTCACAGCTTTACTACTCCAGCTGTCAGAGTAGGGCCAATGAAAGAAACAGTTGAGACAAAAACCTCTCCTTATGGGTGAATAAAGCAGAAAATCCTTTTATTGGTTGACTGTCCTTGGAGCTCCTGTGACTGTCCTCCCTACCTCTTAAGGCAAACACTGTTGGACTTTCTTCCATCCAAATAAATCTCAAAATCTAGAATAAGCTAGGATGACAAACACTTCATTACCAAAGTAGCGTACCATTCGTAAGCAATGCATCAATGTACTTTCAAATGGGGCATCCGTTGGGATTATCTAGGGAGCTATCTTGCACAAAACCAAAGCACTTGGGGACAGAATGGTCATAGCCCCCTGAGTAATTTATACAGTAATACTAGAGTAAAGGTATACTTATTAACATCACACATCATGGCAACCAAGGTCTCTCATGAATGTTAAATCCCCTTCCTCAGGTAAAACCAGTTCCCAGCTCAACCCCTTGCTGCCAAGTCAGTCAAATCTTGACTTTGAAACCTCCATTCCGTGCACCCCCGCCCCCGCCCCCGTCCCCCCCACCCCGCCCTGCCCTAATCCAGCTGGAATTATCTAGTTTCAACTCTGGCTACAACTGAGTGACAACCTGCAGGTTATGGGTACCCTTGGCTAATTCTAGGTTTAACTCATCTGCTTTCTGATGGCATTTCCTTCATTGAGGATTCCACTACCTTCCTCCAGGTGCTCACCTTTCTAAAGCTGTTGCTTTACTGATGCTGGCTTGGTTCCTTAACCACTGCTTGACAATAATGTCTACTTGTCATTGGTGGCAGTGTCCGCTGTCGTTATGATAACAGATTGTAATACCCGTCCTGATACCAGCCTTTCCAGGTAAAATCTGATGAAAATGCTGCATGGTAGAATCATTGAAGCATATGTTTTAATAAAAAGAACTACATTTGCTATACACAGAACATATGACTTCTACTTTCTAATTGTTTAATAGGCTCACAAGAATGTTTACTGCATGAGAAAGATTATGGATGTTTTATCACCATACATGTACACCCTTCCTCTCAATGCAGGTTTTGAAATTCTATATTTGGAATATGGTGATTGCACCTCATGAGGGGCACACTATTACACTCATAGTCTAGGGAGAGCTGGCTGAGATTTAACATGTGACATTACGTGTGTCATTGGTTGTACCACCCCATTCATTGAAACATTAGGGCAGTTCTACCCAAAGAAAAGTTCTATTGTTTTGTGTTGTGCTTGGAACTCTACAAAATCTGAACCCTAAATAACCCAGAAAATCTTCCTCCCACCCCTCCAACACCCCTGACCTCCCCATACACCCCTCCAACACACCCCAAACTCCCTCCTACCCCTTCAACAGCCCCTAACCTCCCCCCAATTCTCCAACAGCCCCCAACATTCCCCCAACCCTCCAACACCCTCATTCTACCCCTTCCAACATCCCACAAACCCACCCCATCTCCTCCAACACCCCCAACCTACACCCCAGCACTCCAACACCCCCCAACCATCTCCTGCCACCCTGCCCCACCAACACTGCACCCTCCCCTCTACCGGCCCCCCTCAGCATCCACTTGGTTTTAAAATAGAGATTTTACTTACCATTTTTCAACTACCGCTGCTGTTGACCTACCATGATTTTTGGCGGGTTTTCAAAAAAAAATCGGAGGCACGAAGCTGCCCAAAGGTTGGAAGCAGCAGCTGCAGCAACTCGGTGAAATTGACACTGACACTACACAGCGATTTTAAAAAAAATCAAAACCTTCAGGCTGAGTTCCAATTTTTTAAAGTTGGTCTTTCAGGTCTGTAACTCTGTCTCTGACTGCTCAGGCTGGGAGACAAGAAACTCCGCTAAGAGTAACAAGTCTGGGACCTCCCCTCCTTCTCCCGGTCCCCTGTGCTTGGTACCGCCTGCACCCACCTCTCCCGGGCCCTGCATATAGCCAGATACATTTGCTATATATTTCGCTAAACATTATTCAATAAGTGAAACAGAATTTGGATTGGATGTGATGTCCTTGATGTTATCCACTGAACTGGCCCCTGGGGTCTTTAAGGGAGAAGGGAAACATTGAGGGCGGGGAAAACACTCTAGTGAGAGACTGAATTGTGTAGCACTAACTTAGATCTCTCTTTACATTGAAAAATGTGGCCTGGACTTTATATAAGGTGCTGATGAAATCTTTTCTCCTAAAACTTTCAGAGAATGGGTTGATTTGTGCATACTTAACATTATTTTCGAAGAATTACATTACTGCAACATTTTTGATTTTCCATTACTAACCTGTGCTACCTTTATGAGCCACTTACTGTTGTATAATCTCAACTCTTGAATCTCCTTGAATGTATTGTGGCTTCCCAAATCTGGCATTCTTAGTGATGGCACGGATATGTGGTTGGAAGTTCATCTCGGGATCATTTATGACACCCAAGGTTGCAAACACCCTGATTTAGCCTCAGAGACTTTCCAGAGAAAGGCATGGCGGCGGTAACTAAGGAGCGGAGTTTGGAGCAGGGACTGAAAGCAATAGCTTCAGGCTTCCAAATATTTAATTGGAGAAAATTTCTGCTCATGTAGTACTGGATGTCAGATAAACAGCCTGGGAATTTAGCAACAGTGGAGGAGCTGGTGGTGAGGTAGAGCTGTGTGTTGTCAGTGTACATGTGAAAACTAATGCTGTGTTTTTGCAAGGAGCAGCACATAAATGAGAAGTAGGAGGAGCCAAGGATCCTTGAGGAAATAGCAGAGATAGTGGTGCAGAAGATGGAAGCGAAACCATTCCAAGTGATACATTGGCTACGATTAGATAGATAAACATAGGACCAGGTGAGTGCAATCCATCCAGCCGGACAAGAGTGAAGGAGGAGAGTAGGATCAACTCGTTAAAGGCTGCTGACAGGTTGAGAAGAATGAGGAAAGATTGGTTTATTTTTGTCACAGTTACAAAAGATGCCATTTGTGACTTTGGTAAGAGCTGTTTCAGTACTGTGGTAGGGGCAGAAGCCTGAATGGAGGGATGGAATTCCAGGAAGGTGGGCACGGATTTGGGAGGCAACAACACATTCAACGATTTTGGAAAGGAAAGGATGGTTGGTGATGGGGTGTTATTTTTTAAGGATGGTGAGGTTAACGATTGTCTTTGGAGGAGGGGCTTGGTGATGGCAGATCGAAAGGAGAGATGAATAATACCTGAAGAGAGAGAACTATTAATAATATCAACTAACATGAGGATCAGGAGGTTGGATGATCAGCAGTTTAGTGAGAAAACAGTTGAGGGAGCAGGAGGTTCCATGGGTGCAGCAAAGTCCACTTGGGCTGGATAGGATGTAGGCTGTGAATGGAGCAGGGGCAATGGCCCCGGTCATCTTTAATTCTCCTATGCTTTATTCTGCCTTATGCAGACAGACCTTAATATAAGAAAATAGTGGTTTCTAACCTCCTACAATGATCCACCTAAAGCCCATTTACAATCTGCCAAAGAACTTAAGGCTTAGATGAGAGGAACTCACATAAGGTGACGAAAAATTATTTTCTTGGCCTTTGTGTATTTCTTTAATGAGGTTTAAGTGCAGACAGTAAAATGGCCTTAATGTAGAGTCTGACAATCCTCATGAAGGTTGCTGAGCATGCAGGCAACACAGACATGTTCTTAGTCAGTCTCAGGGTCATTCTTTGTTTTGTGCAACTATTTATCTTAGGGGAAGTCTTGTTTATTCTTGGAATTAACCCGACAAATTATTCCATCAACATTAAGCTTCCTCGCACCACCACCCTCAAAATCGAGACAGAAACCAGCAACAATACATCAATTCCTTGTCTGCCTGCACTGGTTGTGCACTTGCACAAGAAGTCAGTTGAAGCCGCTGACTTAAAAGCTGGTTGGTGCTGGTGTTGTGACAATTCCTCTGTGTTTCATCCTAACAGAAAAGGGTTGCATCCTGCATCATCCCAGTCATTCGATATTCTGTGAAAGCATTGAAAATTTAAATATCACAAACCTCCAAAAGAAAACTACTGTACCTGCCTTGCTTAATATGTGCCCTGTGCAGTGCACAGCGCTCTTTGAATATTTCACTGAAAGAACCCCAGATCTCTCAGAAATGCCGGTTTCCCTGCTGGCAAACTACAGGCCAAAAACACCATGTTGTGATTTTGTTTTCCTTTTTGTCAGAGAGAGCTATACAAGAACAAAATCTGCATGGCCACATCTAACGCGCATGCAAAATTGCAGTATCCATACAGAGAACTTACTGCTCAATGGCACCACGATTAATGGATTAATTATTTTTTCTGTCAATTAACATTTTTAACTGGTTACTCCAAGTACTATATAATTAATAAATAGGCAAAGCCTTATTTCTAGCTCTACTCCTTCTATTAACCTGTCTTTCAAAAGATCAATGTTGAAGGAGTTACAGCACATTATTCATTGATGACCCTCTAGGGGATTGTATGCAGCAGCAGTGAAGCTGCTTCTCCCTCTGTTTTCTTTTTGGGAGGTACAAGTCGAGAAGAAAGGCCATCGGAATTATTTCCCGTCCACCACGCTATTGATCGAGACACTTTGCATTATTTCTTAATGGAGCATTCAGTCAACAGGCTGATGGCCAGCACTCTCGCTTTTCCAGGAGGAGCATTTGTATGTGTTGAGTGAGAGGAGAGGAGAGGAGAGGGTCGGAGACTGGTATGTTGTGTATGCTGGCAATCAGGAAGTTTTTTGGGGGGGAGGGGATAGGAATGAGACAATTGACTTTAATTTGTCCCTGTACACATTGCAAAATCAGAATAATTAAAGCCCATTGTTCTCGCAGATTTATTTTATTCCAAATTCTCTAAATGCAGAGTTTCTATTATATTATTCAATTCCACAATTGTAAGCATATCTTATACAGTGGCATATGTATTATTTTTAAATACATATTCCGCTCTTACACTTCTTCGTGCACAGACCCATCCCACCCCCAGTTTATTTCCATGTAAGAAGTCCATATGTCAAGTGGATCTCATTGGCCTAGGCTGAGCTGCCATCATAATAAAAATCTGCATTTATACAGTGCCATTAAGCAGATGTTAAACCTCTTCCTTGCTCTCCCCAAAAACTCAAATCATCATCACTTTCTAAAGCGCAGCTAAATTTAGAACACTTGGGGTTTAGTGAGAGTGGAATTCTTGGGAAAGGGTTTGTTAGTTTTTTTGTACAGATTCAGATTGTACAGATGCTCTACCGCAAAGTACTCGACAAAAGAACCACAGTTGACCTTAAAGAGAACAACAATATAGATGAACTTTTGATGGATGGGTCTCAGACAAGAGGCTGGCGGAGCCCTTGGGTGGCTTAAGCAGGTTACTCACAACAGAATATGTGGCTGTACAGCGCTATCACTGCCCCAGTGAAAGGATCATTTCCATATTTTAATTGAATTTCCATGGATCGGGGCAAACATCCCTGTGATGCTCCTCGACTCTCTGATGGATGCTCCAATCTTTGTGCAACGAGCCTTCCAGATTGTCTGATGGATGACAGCTGTAGCTCACATACTGGACAGATGCTCAGGGCTCCCATGAAAGATTCCCCTATTAGGTGTCTTGCCCAACTGAGCGCATAGTTTTCCAGCCCTGCACATTTCAACTGCCAGTGCACTGGTGAGGAACCAGTAGCAGTATTAAGTTGCTATAAGGAGATATCATGGCAATTGTTTCACTGCTTTTAAGGAAAAATATTGGAATTTTGTAATGTTTTATTTAGTGAGCCAGAGCACATCTATTTTAACTTTAATACCTTTCCCTTCAACTTTCACATTTATATTTGGTCGCCATTCTCCATGGGGGAGGGCAGACATAGGCCACAGGTTTACTGTGCCTTCTGAGGTGGGTGGTAAGGTGTGAGCAAGAACAGCTTCAGATGTCTTGCTTTCTGACTCAGCTTCTGTCACTCCCTCCCTCCACAGAAGCACCTGGCCTCTGCTTTAGCATTGCTTCCAGTAGCCTGACCAAGATAGGGAACTTGGTGTGTGGGGGAATCACAGGGTCAGAATTGTTTCATGCCACTCAGCAGTATGCTGCGTTTGAGTATCAACAAGCTCTGTCCATGCACCACCTAAGAAACAGGATTTATTTTCCCTTCCCCTTGCTAATTTTCTGCCCCTTTTAAAGAATTTGGCTCTGTAACCAATGGCCATTGTTCATGTTTGAGCAAGTTCTTTATTGTGGAGGGATTTTATAGCGATGTCCTTAGCAAGTGTCTCCCGCTTCCCCCACACACTCTTCTAGTAAGAAACAGGGCGGAATTTTCCATGCCCACTGACGTCCGGTGTGTATGGCGGCGTGAGTGGTCAATACGGTGAGAAGGCCAAAATTTGGTTTCACAACGTCGTGAAACCAGTTTGCAATCGTCCGCTCTGCCTGTCAATGGCAGGCCACGCCTCCTGCTGTCGGACATTGTAATACATCTGCATATCATTATAAGCCCAGCTTGCTGGAATCAGCCCCTCGACGCCAACTGAACATAAGCGATGTGCAGCTGGCAAACTGCACTTCACTCGGGACTTCAAGGTTTATTTACCTACCTTGCTTCAGGCAGCACTTGCTGTCATCAGCGCCAGGCTTCACAGGTAGCACCACATCACTGTTAGGGGGGCTTATGGGCAGGTCTGTACCTGCCAGATCAGCCATATTTTCAATGGCTGCAGGGCTAGGGCTTGTTTGGGGAAGGGGGAGAAGTGGCCTCAGGCAAAGGAAGAGGCTGCAGGACGAGAGCTGTACTGGGGAAGGGGGGTATCCCCGGGTGTGTGTGGGGGCACATGTTGATCTGCGCAAGTGGCCTCAAGATAATGAGGGCTGAGGAGGCAGCCTCCAGAGGAGATGAGGCCAGATGGAGATGTGAGGATGTGTGTGTGAGAATGGGTGGTGATGTCCCTTGAGTTGGCAGTGAGTGAGAGGCCAGTGAATGTGTGATGGGCTTGAGTGTGTGAGTTTAGAGTGATGAGATGGTTGCCATAACCTGGCAGCACAGATGAGATCATTCAACCTCTTTCTGCATTGGATGGTCAGCCTGTTCTGTGTAGCGTTGGCACTGATCATACTGCCATTGCTTACCAAGCCGGAGTGGTGAGATTGCCGGAGCTCCTGCAGCCAGAGCGGGGGTGGAGGACATCACAGTGGGCCTTCACAGCATCCAAAAGGCATTCCAAGGATGCATCACTAATTCGGGAGTCTGTAGTCTTCATGCCTTTCGGGGCCGATGCTTTTTTTGTAGTAGTCTTGGGCTGGAAGCACTGAGGTGTGCATGCGGCTGCAGTTTAAATATGGCTCCCACCATGAGGAAGTGGCGAGGTGATGGCGTGGCGGGTAAATGATAGCCCACCTGCCATCAAAATTGAGTGTTTCCTGGGAATGCGTGATTATGAGGCGGGATTGGGATGATATGGTGCAAAAAGCCGCCATTGCTGCCGGCGGGTAAAACGTTCTTTTTCCTGCCCGCTACTGCACTTAGTGGAAATCTGGGACTCATGGAATCATAAACTCTTGCATGACAGAAGGAAGACATTCTGTCCATCATGCCTGTACTGGCTTTTTGACAGAGCTATCCAATTTGGCACACTCCCTGCTCCTTCCACCTAACCCTTGCAAATGCTTCCTTTTCAAATATATAACCAAGTATATACCAAGTATAAAATTAACTTTTCAAAGTTACTATTGAATTTGCTTCCATTGTTCTTTCAGGCAACGTATTCCAGATCACAGCTGAAGAATCCTGCTTTGGACACCATGAAGTAGGTTTCGCAGTCTTAAGGATATTAACAGCAAGGCTTCATTAACAACTCATAACTATATACATATATACAGTAGAGGGTACAGGTATGGAGCTGACTCCATCCTAGTTCTTTACACATCTCTGTCCATCTCTAAACTGACCCTGGCAATGGGTCATGTGCCTTCTTACATCACTGTGTGGATGGTACTGTACTCAGTAGGACAGATTGGCTTGATTGGCACCACATCCACAAATATTCACTCCCTTCACCACCGAAGCACAGTAGCAGCGGTGTGTACCATCTACAAGATGCACTGCAGGAATTCACAAAGGCTCCTTAGACAGCACCTTCCAACCCCACGACTACCACCATCTAAAAGGACAAGAGCAGCAGACACGTGGGAACACCGCCACCTGGAAGTTCCCCTCCAAGCCACCCACCATCCTGATTGGAAATATATCGCCGTTCCTTCACTGTCACTGGGTCAAAATCCTGGAGCTCCCTTCCTAACAGCACTGTGGGTGTACCTACACCACATGGATTGCAGCGTTTCAAGAAGGCAGCTCACCACCACCTTCTCAAGGGCAGCAAGGGATGGGCAATAAGTGCTGGCCCAGCCTGCGAAGCCCACATCCCGTGAATGAATTTTTTAAAAAGTCCCCACATTAACCCTTTATGTACCGGACCCTAATAATACACCTCCCCATAAGTCTTAATCCAATGGATATAGAGTTACTTTAGTTTACTTCAAGTCTTGCATTGTTATAAGTCTCGTGCATTTACCTTATTGTTACAATATTAATGCTATTCCAACATTATTGTTATTACAGTATTAACATTAACAACACCCTAGCTACCCCAGCTCCCCCCTTTCAAGTCCTGGCGTTAGAGGTTTAGGTGGTCTGGAGGCCTTATAGCCCTTCCACATCTCGTTCACCATTCTGTTGGGAGAGTGCTAGGCACTGTTGGTTCTGGTTCTGGTTGTTGGTTTGGAGGTTGGACTGGTACCTGAGTATGGTTTCTTCCATTGCTTGATGTTCAACCATGCCTGATTGGTCTGACTGGTTTGGCCATGCATGGCTGTTGTTACTCTTGATTGTTTCTTGCCGGGTGGAGGAAAATGGTATTTGTCTGCTGGACAGTGCCTTTTCTTCTTTTTCTGTTTGGGCCATCAGGAAGCTCTCTGAGGCTGAGCAAGGGTGTTCCTGTACAAAGAGGAAGATTGAGCATGCTCACCTCATTGTTTTGTTGTTGATGATGCAACAGTTCTACGAGGTTCCAGCATCCATCGTGGTTTTGGCACGCTGGTTTGAAGTTGCCATGTGTGCACAGTGGTTGCTGTGTCTACCAGCTGTACCATCATCATAGTTGGAGGTAGTGGCTCCTCAGACTGTTGATCCTTCTCTGGTCCAACTTCCACCAGAGGTGCTCTGGTAATCCCATGTGGTGCAGCTTGGTCTGACCACTGGGGACTTTCCAGGACCTGGAATGATGATGGACAAATCTGCTCCACAAAAGCAAAAGAGAGTTTGAAGGTGAAATCAGAGTCTGAATACTCTTTAGTGCTTGAGGACTCAGGACCCTGCTGTTCTGGCTGACTAATGATAGTGGTAGCCTTGACACCTTCTGCTGTCTGGAAGAGATCCAGAGGTACACAGGTAACCCTGCTCAGAAAAGAGAAAGGCTGGTTACGGACAACATACATCCGCTTAAAGTTCTGTTTGCTGCTCCATGTTGGATTTACTCCACTGATCAGTTTTTCCTTGGTAGAGTATAATTCCTCTGTACTACCTTTCAAGTCACATTCTGTAATTGTGTCTCTGCCAATTGTTTTTGAAATACCTCACGCTCTTTAGTGAGAACTTCTACCTTTGCTTGCCATTCAATGCTCCAGATTTTCATCTTTTTGGGAATGTAATGTTATTCCAAGGTTCCTTCCAAAAGTGCAATTGTTTCCTGTGGTGCTGCAGCCTCATTCTTGTACCTTTCATCTTCTGCCCAGAATAAGGAATATTCCTGAGTCTTCTATGAAAACCGAGTCATCAGTTCTTTCAGAGCGGCTTTAAACTCATTTTGTTTCACTTCATAATGTTCCCAAGAGACAAACGCAGATGTGAGGGACCCTTGTAGCATGTGAAGGTCCTTCAATAGGTTTTCCTTTTGGTGCGAAGCTCAAATGCTTCATCTTGAGTTTTCTTGTAATTTAACAGACTCTCAGTGAGTTTGTTCTGCTCTTCTGCCATTCAGCGGAGCAGGGTATTCTTTATTCCATCATGTTGCTGAAGTGTAATAGACTGTTTTTAATTCCAATCCTGAAGGTCAATCAGCTACTCTTTCAAGTGTTTATTTTCTTGTCTAGTTCTTGCCTTCTCACTCTGTACATCAGTGTATAGCTTTGTCATTGCTGATAGCTCCGACGCAACTTTTTCTAAAGTAGCGTTCAATCCACTTTCCAATTCCTCGTGTTTTTCCAAGGGTACATATTGGTTCGTCAAAGAGTCTTTCAAGGCAATGAGCTCTGTGAGTGCCTTTCTTGTCTGCTGTTGTGCCTGGCTATACTTGAGGTTGAGTCCATCCATTGCAGCTTTGATGTGAATATTTTCTTGTGTGAATCTCTGCTTTTTCCTGGTCCGCCTAGCACAGGGCTTTTCCTTGTCTTTCACTGCCAGCTTCTGGTACAATGCTGGAAAGCTGTCCATATCTGAGCAAAGGAAATCATTTGCAACTTCTGCCTTGGGCTCCCCAAAAAGATACATCACTGGGGCTTCTGGAAATTTCCGTGTCTCTCTGGCGCCCTCATTTGGTTTCCTCGGGTGCTGTCTTTTGCCTTTTTATCATTTTGCGGGGGTTTTCCATAGAACCCTAGAAAAGTTACAGCACAGAGAGAGGCTATTCAGCCCATCATGTCTGCTTCTTCTGAACCCTCCTCAACTGGAAGATTAAAATATTCATCAAAGGCTGTAAATAGTTCCCCTGGGCTGGCTTTGGATTCGTCAATGCCTTGCACCGGGGAAACATGATTCGCAAGATCACCAAGCCAGTAAAAAAAAAATGCGTTAATCTGGTGTTCCTCTGATCTTTTACTGAAGCCCGCTGTACTCAAATAATGTGAAAAACCGCTTCTCCAAAGATGCCAAATGTCCCTGTTGGATTTGTGCCTTGGGTCGGTCCAAACTGATCCAGTGAGTTGGATTTGTGATTCATTTTGAAGAATTTGAAAGGGTGGGTGTAGCTTTAAGAGGTTACAAGCTTTTAAGGTGGTGTCACCATTCACTGCCAAACAATGGATCTTCCCGCACATGCAGGTTTTTGGCAGGCTTTCCAAATGGTGGCGGTGCACTTCTGCCTGAAGAAGAAGAGTCCTCAATGGCTGCGTGGGTCAGCCGTCTGCCGACTTAATTTAACCAGCAGTATAGCATGGGAAAGGACCGCATGCTTGCTGTTTAGAAAATCGGACGGTTGCGAGGTACCCGAAGTAGACACAGTTCATTCTTAATTTAATTTTTTTTTGCCGAACATGGGGAGCCACGTGTTGAGACTCGGACTCGGGGGTGGAGATTAGCGAAGGTTTCTTTCAAATGGCGCTTCTGACTGAATGAATGAAAAGGGGTTTCTCAGGACTGGCCGAACTGGAATTTAAAAAAAAACTACTTCACCCTTGCAGGTTGTGAGCTCTGCCTCCTGAAACTGAACTTCCAAGAGAAATTCAGTGGAGTCTTGTGCTGGAAGGAGTTAGAGATTTCAAGGAGGAGTTAGATATAGCTCTTAGGGGGAAAGGGATCAAAGGATATGGGGAGAAAGCGGGAGCAGGCTATTGAGTTGGATGATCAGCCATGATCATAATGAATGACGGAGCAGGCTCGAAGGGCTGAATGGCCTACTCATGCTCCTAGTTTCTATGTTTCTACTTTTTCACTTCTCTCTCTGGAGCTTTTCCTTTCTGGCGAATTTTCTTTGTGTCTGTACCTTCAGTTGGAAGTTTGTTTGAGTTCAGAATCTGTTGAAGGTGTCCTATTTCTTAAGTTTTTCTGCATTCTTGTGAGGGTTAGGGTTTTTGATCCGGACACTGCCACCAGGGTGAATCCTGTTTCGGACACCATGAAGTGGGCTCCATAGACTTGATTACATTAACAGCAAGGCTTTATTAACAACTTATGGCTATGTATATATACAGTAGAGGGTACAGGTTTGGAGCTGGCTTCACCCTAGGTCTTTACACATCTCTCTCCATCTTTAAACTGACCCAGGCTCTGCGTCATGTGCCTCCATACATCACTGCATGGGCACTACTGTACTCAGTCCCACATTAACCCTGTATGTACCAGACCCTACTTCAATAACAACAACTCCCTGTGCAGGAGAAATTCTCCTCAACTGCCTTCCAGTCCTTTTGCCAACTATCATAACTCTGTGACTTCTGGTTACTGGTCCCCCTGCAAGTGGAAACCTAAGGCTGAATTTTTCAGGGGGTCTTAAGATCCTGCCATGGAGGCCATAAGCTCTGGCAGGCAGTGGCACCCTGGAGCAGCATCTCGCTAGCAGCAGCCAAGTAAGAGGTCACCCACGGGTCTGCTGTCTAATCAAGGATTGGACCCTCCCCACCCCTCCGAGAGCTGCTCGCCCAATCAGGGTACTGGTGGCTCGGCAGCCTCAGCAGCGATGGCCACTCCTGAGGCTGCATGACCAGGCACCGGGTGCCCCGATAGACAGCTGACCTTGAGGAGAGGTAAGCTTGGTTGAAGGAAGCCGGGACCAGGCAGTCAGGCCCCAACGATTGGAGAGGAAGGTTTGTCATGGTGCACTGGGGCACTGTCAGAATGGAGGTGGCCATTGCCATTGAGGAGGTGGGGAGGTGCCCTTGGTGAGTCATGGAGTGCACATCAAGGACGGTCCCCCCTTGGAACCTGGCAGACCACACAGGTGGCCACTTTGCCAGACCTCTCACCTCCCAGCACATCATCAATGGGCCTTAAAAATTCAGTTCCTAGTTTCTATGTTTCTCCTTACTTAATCATTCAAAACCCTTCATGACTTAGAATACATCTGTTAAATCTCTCTTTAACCCTTCTCTAAGGAGAACAACCCCAGCTTCTCTAGCCTCTACAAATAATAAAACATAGAGGAGGAGGTGGCACAGTGGTACTGTCAATAAGCTAGTAATCCAGACACCCAGGGTAATGTTCAGGGGACCTGGGTTTGATGGTGGAGTTTGAATCCACCATAACAGTGTCTGTAGGAGTGACAACTGCACAGTCCTTTTGGAGACAAAGTCCTGTCTTTACATTGAGGATATCCTCTATCGTGTTGTGTGGCGCTACCACCATGTTAAATGGGATAGTTTTCAAACAGATCTAGCAACTCAAAACTGGGCTACAATGAGGTGCTGTGGGCCATCAGCAGCAGCAGAATTGTACTCAACCACAATCTGTAACCTCATGGCCTGGCATATCCCCCACTGTACCATTATCACCAAGCCAGGGGATCAACCCTGGTTCAGTGAAGAGTGTAGGAGGGCATGCCAGGAGCAGCACCATAAAATGAGGTGTCAACCTGGTGAAGCTACAACTCAGGACTACTTGCATGCAAAACAGTGTAAGCAGCAAGTGATAGACAGAGCTAAACGATCCCACAACCAATGGATCAGATCTAAGCTCTGCAGTCCTGCCACATCCAGTTGTGAATGGTGGTGGACAATTAAACAACTCACTGGAGGAGAAGGCTCCACCAATATCCCCATCCTCAATGATAGGGGAGCCCAGCACATCGGTGCAAAAGATAAGGCTGAAGCATTGACAACAATCTTCAGCCAGAAGTGCTGAATGGATGATCCATCTCAGCCTCCTTCGGAGGTCCCCAGCATCACAGGTGCCAGTCTTCAGCCAGTTCGATTCATTGCACATGATATCAAGAAACAGCTGAAAGCACTGGATACTGCAAAGGCTATGGGCCTTGACAATATTCCGGCAATAGTACTGAAGACTTGTGCGCCAGAACTTGCTGCGCCCCTATCCAAGCTGTTCCGGTACAGCTACAACACTGGTATCTACCCAGCAATGTGGCAAATTGCTGTTGGATCCAGTGCCCTTTGGTTTGTTGGGGCTAAAGGATCCAGGTTGCATGTTTTATTTGGAGTGACCAAATTGATACAGAGACAGAGAACATCAGGAGATCGTTGTTAGAATAAACACATGCTGTCTATTTACAAACGAATCACAGCAGCTACATTTGTATGCTCACAACTGAAAACTCTATCTTCACTCTTCACTCAAGACTGTCTCACAGTGGTAGCCTGCACCACTCTGCTATTGGATATTAAGGTCATGTGATCTTACATTACAACACTTGTCTTAAAGGTGTATCATGTATCAGGTTACCACATCCCTGCCCCTTTACTGAAAAATACATTTTACAATTTTCCAATATATCAAGCTATTTACACAGATCGATTATTTAAAATGTCAGTTTCTCTGGGGGTTTCCTTATGCGTCTCAGCTCTACAGCTTCTGAATTTTGATTTGGAACCTCCTTTACTGGAGCCGTCTAAGCATCTGGTTCTTCAGTAGGTACCTGTAAATCTGTTTCGTCGACTCTTTCAGATACAGTCGGCTTTACAAACACATTTGTGCTCGGTTGAGTTCTTTTAAGTGGAGACGTTGATTCAGTCTCGAACACTGGTGGAATAATCTCTGGGTATTTGGTTTCTCCTCTTCTTATGTGATCCACATGTCTCCTAATTACTTGATCTTCGACTTTCACATGGTAGGAAAGAGGTCCTGTTACTGCACTTATCTCACTGAACAACCATGCTGGTCCTTCTCTAAAATTTTTCACAAATACTTTCTCTCCTTCATTAAATGTTCTGTCCTGACTGTGACAATCATGACCCATTTTCTGACTTTGCTGTCTTCCTCCTACCATCCCCCCCAAGTTTGACATAATTAGGCTCAGTCTCGATCGGAGACAGCGCTTCATCAACAGTTCTCCTGGTGTGAGACCTGCTGTTGAATGAGAGGCGGTTCTATAATGGAAAAGAAATCATGCTAATTCAGTCACTTTTGAATCTCCAGTCGATTTCTTCATACCAGGTTTGAACGTCTGAACTCCATTTGAAGAGGGTGGTATGGAGATGTTTTCACATGAATAATATCGTTGAGGCTTGTAAATCAGTTAAATTCAGCACTCATGAATACTGTTCCATTGTCTGATACTAGCACTTCAGGTAATATATTAATTGTGAAACTTTGTCGTAGTTTGTCTATCATTGCTGAAGATGTGGGTGACCTCACTTTGCATATGTCCATCCATTTTGAATGAGCATCTATGATAAGTAGAAACATTGTTCTCATAAAAGGTCCCCATAGTCGATAGGTACTCATAACCATGGTCTTTCTGGCTACTCCCAGGGGTGTAATGGGGCTGTCGCAGGTAATTTTTGTACTTGTTGACACTGCATACAGCTTCTCGCCCAGATTTCTATTTCTCCATCCATTCCCGGCCACCACATATAGCTACATGCTATTGCCTTCATTTTGGAAATTCCGGAATGTGCACTGTGAAGTTTGGATAACAATGGCTTTCGTGCTTTTGGAGGAACAATCACCCGAGCTCCACACAATAAAATACCTTCTTGGCTGGTTATCTCGTAACTTCTCTGGAAATACGGTTTCATTCAATCAGATTCTTGTTTTTGTGACTAACCATGAAGAACTTGATTTCTCACTTTGGATAAGACAGGGTCTCGGTTTGTCCAATCGCTAATTTGTCTTGCACATATTGGTGATGAGTCCAGGAAGTTCAATAACAAAATAAATTCCTGAGGAATTGGAGCTTTGTCATCTTTTACTTGCAAGGAATAAATGACTGAATGCATCTGTGTTTGCAATCTGTCTTCCAGGTCTATGAATAAAAGTATACGCATATGCTGCCAAATCAACGCCCATCTTTGTACTATTGCTGATGCTATAGGAGGTATAGCTTTGTCTTCCCCGAATAGTTCTAGTAATGGCTTGTGATCCATTATGATAGTAAAATGACAACCCAGTACATATTGATGAAACTTCTTAGCATCGAAAATGATTGCCAGGCCTTCTTTAATGGCTTTCACTTTTTCTTCAAGTTGATGCAGGCCTTGTGAATCTACCTTGTGACCTAGGTAAGTTACCTCTTTTGCCTGGAATGTGCACTTCCCCTTTTTCAATCTCACTCCCACCCGTGAAAAACATTTCAGAACTTCTTCCAAATTCATCAAACATTCATTTTCTGTGAGTCCAGTCACAAGAATGTCATCCAAGTAAACTACAACATGGGGCAGTCCCTGTAATAAACTTTCCATGGTTCTTTGGAATATGGTGCAAGCAGAAGATACGCCAAATGGGAAACAGGTGTATTGATGGTGACAAGTTTCTGGGATGCCTGCTCTAATTCCAATTGTTGGTAGGCGTGACTCAAATCTGACTTCATGTAAGCTGTTCCACCTGCTAATTTAATGTATTAATCTTCAATTTTAGGTATGGGTTGTCTATCCAATTTTGCAACTTTATTGACTGTTAATTTATAGTCCCCACATATTCGAATACTTCGGTCAGGTTTGAGGACAGGCACAATTGGAGCTGCTCAATGAAAATTGCACTGGTTGTGTCATTCCCAGTTTTTCTACTCTGTCCAATTCTGCACCTACCTTATCCTGCATTTCATAAGCTACTGGTCTTGCTTTCATGAATCTTGGTGTTGCCTCTAGATCTACATAAATGTTTGCTTGCAGCCCTCCAACTTTTCCAAGTTCTTCCTTAAAAACTGAGGCATATTTTTGTAGTAGCTGGGGAAGTCTATTAGTTCTCAATTGGAAGATTTCAGTCCATTCCAATTTAATTTCTTTCAGCCAGTTTCATCTGAGGAGACTCGGTCCCTCGCCAGATGCTACCATCAAGGGTAACCTCACTGTTTGAGCTCCATAGTGCACTGTGACTTTACATACACCCTTGACTTGTATGTCTTCTCCTGTGTAAGTTTTAACTTTGTCATCAGTTCCTTCTAAATTCAGCTGACATTCTCCATGATTCAGGGATTTAAAAGTTTGCTCACCAATCACCATAGTGGCTGCTCCAGTATCCACCTCCATTCCGATAGGCTTCTCATTCACTCTCATGGTTACATACATAGGTTCCGTTCTTCATACCTTTAAATTGTGTAACAAATAGATATCAGGACCTATTACTTCAGGCTTTTCAATGCTGTTTGTCTCCTTGGGTTTTTGCTTTTGTCTGAAAGTCTGCCTGATTCTAACTTTACAATGTCTCAGGAGGTGCTCATATCGATGGCAGAAGAAACATTTGATCTTTTTAAACTGTGGTTCATTACAAAGCTGTCTGCTTCCATCTCTATTTCTTCTATGTCATGTTTTTGCTGCTAAGTTATCCCTCTATAACTCGTCTGCTAGTGGTGACTGCTTTCTACTCCTGAGTAAAGCTCTGCACTTTTGCCCTCTATTTGGTTGAGGCTTCCCACCCAACATGGAGGATGGCGCCATTTTGCATTCCTCAAATGGCGTCTGAGTCTCGCACTGCACCTTCCATTGCCAGAGCGATTTCCAATGCCTTCTGAAAATCCAAATTTGTTCAGCCAATAATCTCTTCTGAATCGCATTTTTGTTTATACTGCACACCAAATAACCTCTAAGCATATCATTGATAGATGTACCGAACTCGCAATATTCAGTTAATTGCTTCAGACTTGTCATATAACAAGCGACTGTCTCCCCCGCAGCTCTAATTCTTGAGCTGAATTTAAACCGTTGTATGGTCACCGGCAGCTTGGGTTGGTAATGATTCTTTACGAGATTCATTTAGTCATCAAAACTTTTCAAGTCTGGGTCACTGGGCCCCACTACTTTGTCTATCCCCTTTAGCATCTTATATACCTCAATTAGATCTCCTTTCATCCTTCTAAACTCTAGCAAGTATAGGCCTAAACTGTTCAATCTCTCCTCATAAAACAAGCTCTGCATCTCTGGAATCAATCCAGTGAACCTCCTCTGCACCGCTTCCAATGCAACTACATCCTTCCTCAAGTAAAGGGACCAAAACTGTGCACAGTACTCCAGGTGCGGACTCACTAATGCCTTGTACAGTTGCAACAACACTTCCCTATTTTTATACTCTATTCCTTTAGCAATAAATGCCAAAATTCTATTTGCCTTCCTTATTTCCTGCTGTACCTGTATAATAGCTTTCAGCGATTCATGCTCGAGGACACCCAGATCCCTCTGCACTGAAGCATTCTGAAGTTTCTCTCCATTTAAATAATAAGTCACCTTTTTATTCTTCTGACCAAAATGGATAACCTCACACTTATCCATGTTAAACTCCATCTGCCAAATTTTGGCCCATTCACCTAACCTGTCCATATCTATTTGTAAGTTTCTTATTTCTTCATTGTAACTTACTTTCCCATCTATTTTGGTCTCATATGCAAATTTAGCTATAGTACCTTCTATCCCTGAATCCAAGTCATTAATATAGATTGTAAATAGTTGGGGCCCAAGGACCGAACCCTGTGGCACTCCACTAGTTACAGCTTGCCATCCAGAAAAAGACCCATTTATCCCGACTCTCTGCTTTCTGTTGGTTAACCAATCCTCTATCCAAGCTAATATATTACCCCTAACTCCGTGTGATCTTATCTTGTATATTAATTTTTTGTGCGGTACCTTATCAAAGGCCTTCTGGAAGTCCAGATATACTACATCTACAGGATCCCCATTATCCACTTTGCTTGTCACATCTTCAAAGAACTTTTTCGTGCTTTTACTTTAATCGCCTGTTTGTTGGATCCAATGCCCTTGGGTTTGTTGGGGCTAAAGGATCCAGGTTGCATTCTTTGGCCAGGATTTTCCCCTCAGCAATTTGGGGGCGGGGCCCGCTCGCCGAGGGGAAAATGACGCGGGATGATGTCGGGAGGAACCCCCGACGCCCTCCCGGTCCCTTTAAATATTCACGAAGACGGGCGGACAGCGAAATCAGCTGTCCACCAGCCGACCTGTCAATGGCCAATTAAGGCCATTGACAGGCTAATTAACATTATTAAACACTCTGCCCGGCCAAGCTTAAGGCTGGCGGGCAGGCCAGGAGCCCCAGCGGGCTGCAGATTATTAATGAAACTTCATCCACTGGTGGGATGAAGTTTCATGTCCGTTTTTTAAAAATGTAATAAATTTTATGTGTTTATTATTAACATGTCCCATCTCATGTGACATTGTCACATGAGGGGGACATGTTAATAATTTTAATATTCATTTATTTTTGGAGTTTACTTACCTCTCACGAATCTCCCTGAGACAGGACTTTGACTCACGGAGCAGTGCGCTCTTTTGCGCGCATGCATGAAGGAGTGCACTTTGACAGATGGGGATTCCCTCCACCCCCCGCACAGGAAGCGCATAGCGCCTCCTGTCGGGCAGGCCTTAATTGGCCTGCCCACTCAAAATGGCGGCAGGCCCCATTTCAGCGGCGGGGTTCGGCTGCCCGCCCACCGCCGAGCTGGTGGGGCCTGCTCACCAGCCAAGGGCTAAATTCTGCCCTTTATTTGGGATGACCCAGTTGGTACAGAGACAGAGGACATCAGGAGGTCGTTGTTAGAATAAACACATGCTGTGTATTTACAAACCAAACTCAGCAGCTACATTTCTGTGCTCACAACTGAAAACTCTGTCTTCATTCTTCAGTGTCTAACTCAAGACTCTCTCACAGTGGTAGCCTGTGCTACTCTGCTACTGGTATTAAGATCATGTGATCTCTAATTACAACACTTGTCTTAAAGGCATATCACATATCAGGTTACTGCAATTTCCCAGGTATGTCCTGTCCGCAAAAGCAGGACAAATCCAACCTGGCCAATTACCACCCCATCAGTCTACTCTCAATCATCAGTGAAGTGATGAAAGGGGCTATCAAGTGGCGCACGCTTAGAAACAGCCTGCTCACTGATGCTCAGTGTGGGGTTCTGCCAGGATCACTCAGCTCCTGACCTTATTACAGCCTTTGTTCAGACATGGACAAAAGAGCTGAACTCCAGAGGTGAGGTGAGAGTGATTGTCCTTGACATCGAGGTAGCACTTGACTGAGTGTGGCACCAAGGAGCCCTAGCAAAACTGGAGTCAATGGGAATTAGGGGAAAACTCTCTGCTGGTTGGAGTCATACCTAGCACAAAGGAAAATAGTTGAGGCTGTTGGAAGTCCTTCATCTCAGTTACAGGACATCACTGCAGAAGGTCCTCAGGGTAGTGTCCTCAGCCCAACCGTCTTCAGCTGCTTCATCTTTGACCTTCCCTCCATCATAAGGTCAGAAATGGGGATGTTCATTGATGATTGCACAATGGTCAGCATCATTCGTGACTCCTCAAATACTGAAGCAGTCCATATCCAAATGCAGCAAGACCTGGCTTGGGCTGACAAGTGGCGAGTAACATTTGCATCACAAAAGTGCCAGGCAATTGCTAGCTCCAACAAGAGTGAATTTAACCATCACTCCTTGACATTCAATGGCATTACCATCATTGAATCTTGCACGATCAACATCCTGGGGGGTTACCATTGACCAAAAACTGATCTGGACTAGCCATATAAACACTGCGGCTAAAAGAGCAGGTCAGAGGCTAGGAACCCTGCAGCAAGTAACTGATCTTCTGACTCCCCAAAGCCTGTCCACCATCTACAAGGCACAAGTCAGGAGTGTGATGGAATACTCTCCACTTGCCTGGATGAGTGCAACTCCCACAACACCCAAGAAGCTTGACACCATCCAGGACAAAGCAACCTGCTCGATTGGCACTCCATCCACCACCGACACCCAGTGGCAGCAGTGTGTATCATCTACAAGATGCACTACAGGATCTCACCAAGCCTCCTTAGACAGCACCTTCCAAACCCATGACCATCTAGAAGGGCAAGGGCAGCAGACTCATGGGAACACCACCACCTGATAGCTCCCCTCCACACCACCCACACACCATTCCTTCACTGTCGCTGGGTCAAAATCCTGGAACTTCATCCGTAACTGCACTGTGGGTGTACCTATACCAATTGACTGCAGTGGTTCAAGAAGGCAGCTCATCACCACCTTCTCGAGGGCAGTTAGGGATGGGCAATAAATACTGGCCTCGCCAGCGATGCCCACGTTCCATGAACGAATAGAAAAAAAAAATAACTGAAGTCCATCATTCCTTTCTATTAAATCTCCTGTGCACTCTCTCTAAGGCTGTGACATCCTTCCACACCTCCAGTATGGTGTGAAGAGATTGGACAAAATAATCAACTGAGGCCTAACTTCAGGCCTTGTTCAGGTACCAGTCCGGAGCATGACACTTAATGATGGGGTGCTGCCACCAATTGCAGTGCTCCTGCCCTTGGACCCAGCTCACTCAGAAAAGGGAACTGTTCAAAACTGGGACCTTCCTGGTCAGCTTTGCTCAGGTATTCCCCTGAGCCATTAGGTGAGAGAACAATGAAAACAACAGTTTGGGAGAGCGCCATTGTCTATAATGGCATATAGCAGACATCAAACTGGTTCTGAGTACTGTTGTCTTCAACGTTATTAAGTTGGCTCTAACTGCTTCATAAGTAGTAATGTTGCATGACAATATTATGATTTGCAAGCCAGAACCTCCTAATGGCACAAAATCTTTAAAGCTGCTTTTCCTCCTCCCTGGCCAATCATCTAGTCAATTTGAAGCCAAAGTCACAAACTCCATATGCTCACTTGGTTAAATTTCAAGTGGGACTGACAGGAAATAGATCATTTCACTGTAACTTCAACAAGCACGGGAAAAGAAAAAAATATTGAAGTGAGATAATCACAAAAATATCTACATAAAGCTACCTCACTTTATATTTATTTGTGATGTCAAAATCGGTTCACTAAAAACGCCAAGAAACTGTGGCTTTTGATAATCACGCTTTCTCATTTAAAATTGATGGCCTCCTCCTGATACCCGATAAAAGAAAGGTAACCCCTGTAGTGTTGCCACACATAAGATACTGCAGATGTACATACCTAATATACACCGTACCCCAGCTGAAAGTGCAGTTCCTTCGTCCTGATCCCTCAATTAATTCTGAACTGGCCATCAAAAGGCACGAAGGAGCATCCCTCCCCTTCTAATGTAGCCTCTGGTCCTATCTGGAAAAATGCATATGACATCTTTAAACACAAGCTGTGCATCATCATCATTAAGTATGCAGTTCTATCAGGGCATCAGCCTGTGTCCGCGTGATGATGCATTTGAAAAACCATCAAATGCGAGTGTTTGTAAATGGGTACTGCATCAGGCAGTGTGTTCTGAACTGAATACAACCCCTGTGTAAACAGCAACAAAACTAAAAAAACCTTGCACTTATACTGCGCATCCCAAAAATACCTTAGTTAACAAAGTGTAATCATTGTTGTGATGTAGAACTTAGCGGCCAATTTGAACACAGCAAGGTGCAAGAAATAGCAAAAGGATGAATAACCAGATATTCTGTTTTGGTGATGTTAGTTGAGGGATAAATATTTTGGCCAGGGTACTGGGGAACACTCCCCTGCTCTTCTTTGAATAGTGTTGTGGGATCTTTAATTTCCAGCTGGAAGGGCTTCTGTTCAGTGCCTCAAAAGACAGCACCTTTCACAATGTAGCTCTGCCTCAGTACTGAGGTGTCAGGCTTGATTATATACTCTAGTGGCTTGAACCAGCAAACTCCTGATCCAGTGGTGAGGGTGCTGCCACTGAGCCCAGCTATGCTGTTTTTGATATGTATTCTGTACCACCTTGGGACATCATTTGGTAAATATATAGTTATAGACATGACTTACATAGTCATCTCAACATCACAACACCTAGGCAAGATGCTTTTTTTGGGTCTCAGTCAGTGTTGGCTGCAATACAAATGCAGTTGTAAAATAGTCACCCCAAGCCACCCAATGACCAGGATTTTCCAGTTCAGTCTGTGGTGGGATTGGAAATTTCTGCCGACAGTCAATGGACGATTTGTTGGGTCGCCAAATTATGTCAGTATCACATGTAACTGGGACAGTGCGACCATGTTTGCAAATGCATATACAATCTGGGTGGGTATCGCAAACTTTACAACTCTACCCAAATTGTGCCTTTTTAAGTGAAGATCCAGGAAAACTGAGCTTATTTTAATTTAGAAATGTAGAATAATAGCATTGATGTGTCTTTATTTGGCACCTTTAATGTAATTACTATCCCAAGGCATTTCACAAGAGACAACAGGAGTGTCGGGCTGTATTAAAAGCGATTGGAGACCAAGGTCATGCTCAATAGCTGTCAGGCTACTTGCAGCATCGGTGGAGAAGAAATCAGTTAACATTTCGAGTCTTCATGACCCTTCGGAGAAAGGTGAAATATAAGCTGGTCTAAGGTGGGGGAGCGGGGGGAGAGAGAAGTTGAGGGTGTGGTGATTGTGGAGATAAGCAAGCAGTGATAGGAGCAGATAATCAAAAGATGTCACAGACAAAAGGATCAAAGAGGTGTCGAAGGTGGTGATATTGTCTGAGAAAAGTGCTAATTAAGAATGGAAGACAGGATACTCAAGGTACAGCTCTAGTGGGGGTGGGGTGGAAAGACTAACAAAGTTATGGTTTTAGATTTAAAAATAATGGAAATAGGTGGGAAAAGAAGAATCTATATAAATTATTGAAAAAAAAGGGGGGGGGGAGAAACGGGGTGGGGATGGGGGGAGGGGGAGTTTAAGATCTAAAGTTGTTGAATTCAATATTCAGCCCGGAAGGCTGTAAAGTGCCTAGTTGGAAGATGAGGTGCTGTTCCTCCAGTTTGCGTTGGGCTTCACTGGAACAATGCAGCAAGCCAAGGACAGACATGTGGGCAAGAGAACAGGGTGGAGTGTTAAAATGGCAAGCGACAGGGAGGTTTGGGTCTTTCTTGCGGACAGACCGCAGGTGTTCTGCAAAGCGGTCGCCCAGTTTGCGTTTGGTCTCTCTCCAATGTAGAGGAGACCGCATTGGGAGCAACGAATGCAGTAGACTAAGTTAGGGGAAATGCAAGTGAAATGCTGCTTCACTTGAAAGGAGTGTTTGGGCCCTTGGACAGTGAGGAGAGAGGAAGTGAAGGGGCAGGTGTTGCATCTTCTGCGTGGGCATGGGGAGGTGCCATAGGTGGGGGTTGAGGAGTAGGGGGGTGATGGAGGAGTGGACCAGGGTGTCCCGGAGGGAACGATCCTTACGGAATGCCGTCAGGGGGGGTGAAGGGAAGATGTGTTTGGTGGTGGCATCATGCTGGAGTTGGCGGAAATGGCGGAGGATGATCCTTTGAATGCGGAGGCTGGTGGGGTGATAAGTGAGGACAAGGGGGACCCTATCATGTTTCTGGGAAGGAGGAGAAGGCGTGAGGGCGGATGCGCGGGATATGGGCCGGACACGGTTGAGGGCACTGTCAACCACCGTGGGTGGAAAACCTCGGTTAAGGAAGAAGGAGGACATGTCAGAGGAGCTGTTTTTGAAGGTAGCGTCATCAGAACAGATGCGACGGAGGCGAAGGAACTGAGAGAATGGGATGGAGTCCTTACAGGAAGCGGGGTGTGAGGAGCTGTAGTCGAGGTAGCTGTGGGAGTCGGTAGGCTTGTAGTGGATATTGGTGGACAGTCTATCATCAGAAATTGAGACAGAGAGGTCAAGGAAGGGAAGAGAATTGTCAGAGATGGACCATGTGAAAATGATGGAGGGGTGGAGATTGGAAGCAAAATTAATAAATTTTTCCAGGTCCCGACGAGAGCATGAAGCAGCACCGAAGTAATCATCGATGTACCGGAGAAAGAGTTGTGGGAGGGGGCCGGAGTAGGACTGGAACAAGGAATGTTCCACATACCCCATAAAGAGACAGGCATAACTGGGGCCCATGTGGGTACCCATAGCCACACCATTTATTTGGAGGAAGTGAGAGGAGTTAAAGGAGAAATTGTTCAGTGTGAGAACAAGTTCAGCCAGACGGAGGAGACTCCATCCCATTCTCTCAGTTCCTTCGCCTCCGTCGCATCTGTTCTGATGACGCTCCCCATGCCCACGCAGAAGATGCAACACCTGCCCCTTCACTTCCTCTCTCCTCACCGTCCAAGGGCCCAAACACTCCTTTCAAGTGAAGCAGCATTTCACTTGCATTTCCCCTAACTTAGTCTACTGCATTCGTTGCTCCCAATGCGGTCTCCTCTACATTGGAGAGACCAAACGCAAACTGGGCGACCGCTTTGCAGAACACCTGCGGTCTGTCCGCAAGAAAGACCCAAACCTCCCTGTCGCTTGCCATTTTAACACTCCACCCTGTTCTCTTGCCCACATGTCTGTCCTTGGCTTGCTGCATTGTTCCAGTGAAGCCCAACGCAAACTGGAGGAACAGCACCTCATCTTCCAACTAGGCACTTTACAGCCTTCCGGGCTGAATATTGAATTCAACAACTTTAGATCTTAAACTCCCCCTCCCCCCATCCCCACCCCGTTTCTCCCCCCCCCCTTTTTTTTCAATAATTTATATAGATTCTTCTTTTCCCACCTATTTCCATTATTTTTAAATCTAAAACCATAACTTTGTTAGTCTTTCCACCCCACCCCCACTAGAGCTGTACCTTGAGTATCCTGTCTTCCATTCTTAATTAGCACTTTTCTCAGACAATATCACCACCTTCGACACCTCTTTGATCCTTTTGTCTGTGACATCTTTTGATTATCTGCTCCTATCACTGCTTGCTTATCTCCACAATCACCACACCCTCAACTTCTCTCCCCCCCCACCCCTCCCCCCACCTTAGACCAGCTTATATTTCACCTTTCTCCTAACTATACTCAGTTCTGCCGAAGGGTCATGAAGACTCGAAACGTTAACTGATTTCTTCTCCTCCGATGCTGCCAGACCTGCTGAGTTTTTCCAGGTAATTTTGTTTTTGTTTTGGATTTCCAGCATTCGCAGTAGCTTTTAGCTTTTTGTTTTTAGGCTACTTGCAGAGTTGTTTCAAAGATTTTAATGCTTTCTATACACTTTTCCCATTAACAAAAACTTCCACACATGTAGGTATAAGCTATTTGTTATATATAAATGCATAGACGTTACAACACAGAATTGGGCCATTTGGCTCAACCAGACTGTGTTGGCATTTACTTTGCAATTAAGCAAATACATCTAATCACATTTACCCAGCCTATTCTCATGTCCGTTTAACATCTTTGCCTTCATCCATCTATCCAACCTAATCTTAACTGAGTTTCTGCCCCAATCTCTAACTTGGAAGTTAATTTCAGTCTTACAGCAGCAATAACTTGTATTTATATTTAACACAGTAAAGCATCCCAAGGCACTTCACAGGAATGTTACCAAACATCCTTTTACACTACCACATGTGATATTAGGGCAGATGGCTACAAACTTGGTCAAAGAGGTAGGTTTTAAGGAGCATCTTAAAGGAGGAAGAAGAGGTAGAGAGGCAAAGACGTTTAAGGAGTGAATTCCAGAACTTAGGGCCTTGGCAGCTGAAGACATGGTCAACAATGATTGAGGAACTGACATTGGGATACAACGTAGTCAAAATTGGAAGAGTGCAAATATCTCAGAGGGTTGTAGAGTTAGAAGAGATTACAGAGATATGGAGGGCAGGGCCATGGAGGGAACGAGGCAAAACATTTTAAATTAAGGCACTGCTTAACCAGGCCCCAATATAGGTCAGTGAGTACAAGAGTGATGGGTGAAGGGGAATTGATGTAAATTAAGGCACTGACAGCAGAGGTTTGGTTGACCTCAAATTATGTGGGGTAGGACTGGAGGCCAACCTGAAGCAATGAAGACTAGAGGTAACAAAGACATGGATGAGGGTTTCAGAAGCTGATGAGCAGAGGCAGGGCGGAGTTGGCAACTCATTAAGGAGAGAGAAATAGGCAGTCTTAGTGATGACGTGAAAATGTAGTTGGAATCTCATGTCAGTGTCAAATGTGACACCAAGGGCACGAACAATCAGGTTCAACCTCAGAAAGTTACCAAGGACAACAATGGATTCTCTGACTAGGGAATGAAGTTTGTGGCAGGGTTTGAAGACTACGGTTTCAGTCTTCCTAATATTTAGTTGGAGGAAATTTCTGCTCCTCTAATACTGGATATTGTAGAATAATTTAGAATTGCATGTAGAGTTGGAATCGTATATGTTGGATGGAATCGTCCCCTCCCGCCATCAGCGAGATTAGTGGTGGCCGGAGGAGGAAGATAAAGCGAGGAGCAAAAACTCGGTTTCCCAATTTTGGGAAATCAGGTTGGGAACTTCCCCTCCCAAAGTTCATGGCAGGTTGTTGTTGGGTCGGGTTTCCCACTGAAGCCTGATGGGAATCCATTTTGCATCTCCTGCATGCTAATTAAAACCCCAACCGACTGGAATCTTGCGTCCCTGTCAAATCTTCAGCTTTGCCTGTGGGAGTTAGTGCTGTTCTGTAACCTAACTGGACATTCGTGGCACCCAGTGAGGGAGAATTTTAAGAAACTTACCTTAGAGTTGAAGCTGGCTGCATAACTGGAGCTGGCCACAGGAATGGTGCGCGTGGAGTACACGAGTGGGGGAGATCCAGAGGAGACAAAGTGAGAGTGGGTGCAAGACACGAGGAGGGAGCTTGGCTGAAAGACATTAGAGGGGTACGTTGTCCAGAGGGGAAGAAGGAGGGGTGTGGGTGGAGTGAGGGAGGAAGAAAGGCATGAAGGAGAAGAGGGAGGGAGGAAGGCATAATGGGGCACAGGCAGAGGGGATTGGGAATGTCTGGACAACCTTGGAGTGTCCTGGGTGGATGCCCCCAGGGTGTCCACTTGATGATCTTCCTCCCTTTGGGTGTGCGAGGGTCTCTCCCTAACTCCTTGAGGAGAAGGGGCACCTGGAGGGAGGTTGAGGTGTTCCATCCCCATCTTGGGTAGCCACTGCAGAATCTCACCCAAGGCTACAGCAATGGAGTGCAGATCCGAGCGCATCTCAGGCAGAAACTGGGCATTCTGCTGGACCAGGCTCTCCATGGCGTCTGCCAGTCTCCCATGGAGGCTTCGATGCATGATGTCGCAGGTTGAAGCCACAACATCAGAGAACACATGGACAAACTCCTCTGCCTCTCGTGCCACTCTGTTGAGGGCCTCTGACACGTCTGCCTGATGTTCCCCTGTGTCTCTTTGATACTCCAGCATGTTCCTCATGGTCTCTTCCAGAGGCTCATCATCTGACTCTGACTTAGCAGGGGCCTCTTCTCCAGCAATCCTCCGAATGCCAGAGACCTTGGCTGTTCCTGCCACCTCCTGCTGTGGACAAGTGTCCATGAGGTAACCACCAGAATGTGAGCCTGAGCCTAAACTAGATGTATGACCCACCGAGGTGTGTGTCTTTGGGCTGGTGGAGGGTGCTGGTGAACACTGTGACGGCTGTACAGGTGTGAAGCTGTCCTTGTCCTCCTCTGAGGTGTCCTGGGGGTTGGGACTTACTTCTGGTGTTGGGGCTGGCCTCATCCTCTTCCTGCTGGCACCTAGAATGGAGAGAAAAGAGAATGAGTGACTGCCTAGGCTGACTGAAATTTGGTGCTCATCGATCAACTTGATTTTCCGAGGTTGTCTGGATTATGCCTGTTTCCCCACTAGAACATTGGGGGAGGCGACCTCGCTGTCAGCACAAGCACGGTCACGACCCTGCCCGGCTGTCTCAGCAGCCTGCTGTGCAAATGCAGTGAGGGGCCTGAGCCCAGGCATTCTCCCCCCTCCCATCTTCTCTCTCTCCCCCTCCTGTTGTGGGCCGCCTTCTCCTGCATAAAGACACATAGATGGGCTGCGAATACGTATGATGAAAGAGCAGGTCGCAGGCTGCGAATTCTGTGGCTAATAACGGACCTGGTGACTCCCCAAGACTCACCCACCATGTGCATGTCATGTGAGGAGTGAGATGGAATAATCTCCAGTTGCCTGGATGAGTGCCGCTCCAACAACACTCAGGAAGCTGGACCAAGCAGCCCACTTGATTGACACCCCACCTAGCACCCTCAACATTCAGTCCCTCCGCCACCAAGGCAGAGTGGCAGCTGTGTGTACCATGTACAAGATGCACTGCAGCAAGTCACCAAAGCCCCTTCAGTAGCACCTTCCAACCCCATGAGCTCTACCAGCTAGAAGGAGAAGAGCATCAAACACATGGCAACAGTAGCAACTGCAAACTGCCCTGCACTCCACCCCATGGCTGTGCCTTCTCTGTGGCTGAGTGAAAATCCTGCAGTTGTCTCGCTTACAGCATAGCACATGGGCTGCAGCAGTTCAATAACGCTGCAGCCCACCACCTTGTCAAGGGCTTTTAGGGATGGGAAGAGAAAAACTGGCCTTGCCCACATCCCATGAGGGAAACACAAACGAGTGGTGATGTGGAGTGGGTTGGGAGAGTAGAAGGCTCCTTTATCCTAGTGGTGTGGATTATATCATTGAGCCATTTCCTGCGCTACAGGGCGGTCTTCCTCTGCACCCACTGGCGCTGACTGTCCTGGCGACCTCCTCCCAGGCCACCGTGGCCGGTCGGATGGGCCTCCTGAGCCATTCTGGGGGAAAAGGATGTCCCTTTTCCTTTCTTGCACTGCCTTGAGATATTCCAGGGATGCATTGCTGAAACAGGGAGCCACAGCTTGCCTCCTTCTCCTGCTCATCCTTCTTCCTGTTAGTCAAACCCTGTCTGGATGCCTTTGAAATGTGGCGCAAGAACATGACAGCGGGGTGCCTGACTTCCTGCCCACCCTGCAATGAGACTCTTCGCGAAATGCCTACATGCATGACTAATGAGAAGGGGAGTGGACAATTGCGTGTAAAAGCCCACCCTGCTCTGCGGCGGGAATCACTCCGACTTTCTGATCCCACCACGGGACTTACGGCAGGAGGGGACGATTCTCCCCACAGAAACTAATGCTATGTTTTAGAATGATGTTACTGAGGGACAGCATGTAGATGAGAAATAGGAAGGAGGCAAGGATAGATTCTTGAGGGACACCAGAGCTAATGATGCAGGAACAGGAAGAGAAACCTTGCAAATGTTTCTCTGCCTGCGCCTCCCTCTGTAAAGCAGTTTCTTCTGTTCTAAATCTCTTGCAGTTGCTCATTATCGAAGGTCTTCATTCTTGACCCATTAAACTCTTGGAAAAAGTCTTCTTTTATCACTTTGGTCAAATCTTTCCATAATTCTAAACATTGCTAATGAACTAACTTTTGCTAAAAAAAAAAAGAGCATCTGAAGGACTCGTGTTATTAGTAACGTGTCAATCAGCCAGCAATTTGTAACAAGGCGTATTGCAAATTGCCACAAGTTAGTGGTTGATTTGTTCTCCTCTGCCATTAACCTTGTGAAAAAGGCATCTAAACCGCCCTGTGATTTTCACAAAAGTTGCTGCATTTCCATATTAGTTGCCCATTAAAAGTTAAGTTAATTAAATAAATTTTGTTTGGAAAGGTAGTATCAGTAATGGTGACCATGTAACTACTGGGTTGTCATGAAAAAAAAAGCACCAAGTTTACTAATGTCCTTCAGAGAAGGAAACTTTCCATCCTTATTTGGTCTGACCTACATGTGAATCCAGTCCCACAGTGATGTGTTTTGACTCTTAACTGGTCTCTGAGATGACTTTGCAAAGCAGAAAGTCAAGCATTCAGGGTTGTTAGCCTTGTCTCAGTGATAGAATGTTTGGGCTGTACTATTGACAATAAATGTATGTAGTGAACACTAAATGTATTAAATTGTATTGAAGCACCTCAGAGTACAACATAATGTATGTCGATAACTCCAATCCCATTGCACTGTCTGACTGTCTGTAATGACCATATTGAAATGACTGTAAAGTTCATTGATTGTACTGAAGCACCTCGTGATCCATGTGTAAAAGTTGAATCTGATTGCACTTTCTGTGATGGCCAATTAGAAATGTTTTGTAATGTGCTTTTAGATGTTTTTTGAATAAAGTACATTTTTCAAAAAAAACCAGAATGTTTGGGTGGAATTTTCCCATCCCACCCCCTGCGGGTTTCGTGGTGGGCAGGAGCGGGAGAATCCAGTGTCAGGACAAATGGTGGAAATCTGCCAGCATAAAAGCAGCTTACAATTCTCCCGATGGCGGGTTTATGGCGGGTCGGTTATCCCGCCGGCTAGTGCCGTGAATGCCATTTGCATTCATTAACATCTCATGAATGCTCATTAAAATGGCTGCTCACCAGAATCTTGTCAGGCCTCCCAATCTTGCGTCACACCAGTGGGAAATTACATCGGCCTCAAACCCCTTTGAAAAGGAGTGGTGTACAAAAACTGGACCTCAGTTCACTTGTAACTTTGAGGTGAGTGGAACACACATAGCCTACCCGCCATAGCGCTGCGCCAGTCTTGTGGCAATGAATGCCACACTGCTGGGGCTGTAGGGTTGGTCTGCTCCTGCTCTTTGCCTACATTGTCCCAAGGAACACCGCTGTGCTGCGGTACTCATGCAGGCCTCCACTTTCAGAAACTAACACTTCAGCTGGAGGTGGGGTTGATGAACAGAAAGTGGGCAATGGGGAGGGAAGGCTGTGCAATGGCAGTGAGGGGGAAGGGCAAACACGAGGGGGCATTTCTGGGGTCTCCCTCTAACTTCTTGTTGCCACAAGAGCACACAGGAGTCTGCTTACAAAGGAGGACGACCCCCTTGCGATGAAAGCCACTGAAAGCCAATGGCTTCATCAGTGCTGTTAAAGGGCTATTCAGAACTCAGTGGCTTCACATCACAGTCACTGCATCTCAAGAATAACACAGGAATTTAGAATTTGTGAAGGCAGGTAATAGCGAAGGAGGCGTAGCTATATCATATATGGTACTCCATCAATGAAGGCCTGTCATGTGTTCACCAGATTTGATATTTTGACATTCCTAACAGGCCAAAGGGCATCTACTCATTGACCATGACTATGCCACATTAGAGATTGGAGCACAGAGCTAAGTTGGGTCCCTCATCTCAATTAAACCTTAGAATCCTGCACAGGGCTTAAAATGTCACATATCTGTGATGCCATCTTGGTCACCATGATGGAGTAGAAGCACCCTCGGCCGCCCGAGAAGCTGGAGTGGGTGGAGTCACAGGCCGTGGGGGCTGTGAGCGGCTGCACACCCTTGGAGTGTCCTGAGAGGAGGCCCCCGGGGTGTCCGGCTGACACTCATCCTCCCTGTGGGTGCCCGAGGGCCCGTCCCTGACTCCTGCAGGAGATGGCGCCCCTAGAGGGAGGTCAAGGTGCCTCATCCCCATGTCGCCTACATCTTGATGGTGCCCACCAGGGTGAGTGGCCATGGATTGCAGGGCCGAGCGCAAATCCGGCAAAACCTGCTGGGCCAAGGTCTCCATGGTGGTCTCCAGCCTTCCCATGGTGACCCCGAGGCGCTCGCATGTCGGAGCCACGACATCAGACAGAACATGGATGGACTCCTCCATCGTTTGCTCCAGTCTGCTGAGACTGTCAAATCGCTGCCGGATGTCATGCGGCCTGTCATTGCACTTCCAGCAGTGAGTTGGCGGCTGCTTCCAGAGGCTCATTGTCTCACTTAGACCGAGTGAGTGGCTGGTCTCCAGCAGCCCTCCGAGTGCTGGAGACCTGGGCTGTCCCTGCCTCCGACTGCTGTAGGGATGTGTCAATGAGGTGTTCTCCAGGAAGTGAGCCTGAGCCTAATCTACAGCTGTGCCCCACCGAGGCGTGTCTCTCTGAGCTGGTGGAGGGTGTGTGCGACGGTTCTTCCAGAGCTTCCTCTTTGGACGTGGTCTGGGGGTTCATACCGCTGCTCGAGTGGCTTGGCAACTTCAATCTGATGGTGCCGAGAAAATAGAGACTCGAGTTTCAGTTGATGAGCATGAACTGTATAAGACTGCATGTGAGCCACTATGATTGTTGGGGTATGATGAAGTGATGGACCATACTAGGTTGGTGGGATAGGCAGATATCCCCTTCCTCACAGTAGTGAGCCCTGTCCTCCCCAGGCAGTTCGGCTGCAGCCCCTTCGAACTAAGTGAGGGCAAGGATGTTGGCTGTCCCTCACCTGGTCTGCGCTCTCTCGCACCTGTTGTGCACCAGCTTGGCCTGTATGAAGAAGTAAGAAAGGCATGTGATGAGAAGGGATGGAGCAGAGGTTGGGTGAGTCGCATGTCCCTGTATGTGGTGAGCCCTCCCCAGAAGGGCCAGAGAATGGAGTGTGAGCAACATGACAGATGGGATGTGAAAGTCTCAGTGAGAGAATGAGTGTTGCTATGTGTCCCCCACTAATGGTTGTGTGAGATCCCTGAATAGACTAGCTGTTTGAGTGCATGATGCCATGATGAGAGTTTGATATTGGAGGGAGTTGAAGGATGACTCACCCTGGCGGAGCGGATAAGATCATTCATCCTCTTCCTGCACTAGATGGCATTTCAGACGTGGTTGCCATCCATGCAGATCTGCTCTGTAGCGGCCTCCCAGGCCAGAGACATGAGACTGCTGTGCTTACTGCAGCCATCCCTGGGATACAGGACATTCCTGTGCACCTGCACTCCTCTGACCAAGGCCTGGAGGGACTGGTGCATGAAGCGAGGTGCTGCCGCCTTTTTTGAGGCTTTTGGCCTTCCTGTGGCTGGAAGACATCTCTGCACGTGTCTACAAGACGTGTGGGCTGGAGACAGTGATATTATCTGTTGTGCTGGCGTTGAAATGTGGTGCCCGGACCTTTGACCCCACCAGCTGACGGCGGGCGGACGAATCAGCTCCTCGCCTGCCAGGTGATTCAGCCCGATATTCGCCTGTGCATAATTAATGAGCTACAAAGCACAGAATCTGGTGCGAGTTCCCAGCCTTCCGGCCAGTGAGGCGGACGCTGCCTAAACTGCCCACCACCACACTCAGTCACATAAATGGAAAATTCTGCCCTTTGTCTCTGAGCCAGAAGGCAATGGGTTCAAATCCACTCCAGTAAATGTGACTTAACCAACACCTCATGTTGATTCATCATCACTTCATTGCTTTTGTACTGCATGTCCTCATACGGAAAGCCATTTGCCCTTTCACAGCACCTGCAATCCTGCTTTGAAAGGGCTGTGCATCTCTCTGCCCTTAGATCTCTGTTTCTACCAGCACTGAAAGCCAAGACAAGGTTCACGTTTGCATCTTCAGCTTTGAGAAGCCCACTGGATTAATGATGAACCAGAGGCAGAAGAAAATTTGCGCATTTTTAAGGTTAACACAAAGTAAATTAATGGATCATTTTGTCTTCCCTGTGCAACATAAAAGGAGCCATTTGTCAAGACCTGGTCAGCAGTTCAGCACTCAGGGACAATTGCAGAGATGTCTTTGTTCCAGTCTAATCAATAAAGTGGAGATGAGCTGCTTTGAAAGTTGTGGCTTGTAATTAAAAAGCTAAGGGTAGGAATATTTTATTGTGCCGTCGAAATTGTATACTTAGTTGATCTATATTGTAATCAATAAATATTAATCTGCAAACTTAACATTGCTGGGAAGAGGTTGGTTGTAACTTGGTCTCTCAATTAGTTCCCTTATGACATTTCTTTAAGATGAACTTTTCTTCAGTGAAGCTGACTCTCCAAAACTGCATCCAACTGAATGATTACTATTAAATTCTTAACTTCCAGTTTTCTGATGCCCTCTATTCTATTTGTAACTTCCCTTGCTGTATGCTAACTTTACTAATTAGCAATTTGGAAAAGCAGATTAGAAAGTGGCTGCATTACGCTACACCCCTTGTCACATCTGTTACCACGTTTTTTATTTTTTTTTGTAGGTGAGGACAGCACCAGTTTGTTATTTTGTAGAACACGGTTATTTACATCCTGAATTAAGCTTGACAGGTAATACATTTTGACTGAATTTTCTTTAGGAAACAAAGCTTTGTAAATGATCATGGAATATCAAAATACCTAATTAAAGCAATGGAGCAGGCACTAATATTAGAATGAAAAATGACATGCCAATGTTGACTTGGGCCCCTTTACTGATTAAATTACAGTAATATTTTATGCATATTAACACTTGGTTGTCTGACCCTGTTCCTTAAAATATGGGTGCAGAGGGACTGCTACTTCATACTTAGTACGACAATGAAAATTATCCAGTGCAAATGGCTGGTTTGATTACACAATGGACACTTCTATATTTGTGCTGGGGCTCTGAGAGTTCAGCATTCAAAGGAAGGCTTGCAAGACTGAGCATTTCTCGCCATTCTATTTCTTTTTTTGTCCTTGCTTTGAGAAAGCGACCTCAACCCATCACTCTCCTCCTCTAGCACTCTGCCTTGCAAGGCAGTCTGTACAGATGTGCTGGGCTCTGCTGTGTGCTACAGAGGCCCAGGCTGGAATTTTCCATCCCTGTTGTCGTTTGGCATCATGGAGGAAGTGAGCCGACAATGTGACGAGAAGGCCAAAAATCAGTTTTACAACGTCATGAAACCAGTTTGTGATCATCCGCTTCCCCCTGTCAATGGCAGGCCATGTTTCCCACCATTGGAAACCTAATTTCAACGCTTTTGCATCTCATCATCCTGCCGGCCTGCCTGCCGGAATCTTCCCCCCACGCTGGATCATCCGGAAACAGACATGCCGACGTGGTTCACAACAGCATTTTAAAGGTATGCATCTGGTGAGCTAAACTTTAATGGGAACTCAGAGGTGAGTGCACACTAACATTGCGCAGCACTCATGAGGGTCGCCCGTTCAACTTCAAGGAAGAGGCGCTGCGCATTTGGGCAAGTCAGGCAAGGCAGCATGGTCTGATGGTAGTGCACAAGCATATGCTGGTGGTGGGGGTCAGTGGAGGGAAGTGGCTATGCATTAGGGAAACCTTGTATTATGTGAGCATTCTTCTGCAGTTGAGACAGTTCAGGCGCAGCCACATTGACATGCATGGAGTTGGGTTTCTAGGCTTATCTGCCCACTCAAGCAACGCAGAGACATGAAAGTGCCACCAAATGCTCCTGAACTTTTTACTCCTCGGGCACAGACTGTAAATTAATGAGCATTTTAGTGGACTGCAGAAGAGTTGGATGATTGGGCATGTTGTACAATCTCCTTGCTAAAGCTGCCCCTGGAGCAGTCACTGGAGGTGACACTCACAGCCCCTTGCAATGTCAGCATCCCGGTGTGGACCAGTCTCCCCCATGGTTCAAGCTAACAGTGCGGCCTTGCAGTGTGGGTTAGGAGAATGCCTGGGCCTGAGCTGAGAGCACATCATGCAGTCCAGTGGGCAAAGCTGCCACCAATCGGTCAGGTGGAGTGTGGCAGAGCTGGATAGGTTCTCAGGCAGCCATGCAGCGCACTAAACTCTGGCCATCCAAGTGGTGGCCAGCACTCTCCAGGATGCGTTGAGGGGCCTTCAGGTTTAACCAAGAGAGATTCTAAGTATAACCATGCTTACCCAGGCACCTCTCGCTTTCATCCTGCAGGAGGAGTATATCAACAGCATAGAGCCTTGTGACCTAGCTGTATGCCTCGTGGCGTACAGACAGCGAAGACAACAGAGAAGAGAGAGTGATGGAGATGCCTGGCAATACAGAGGGAGGAGCAGCACCCTCAGGAAGATGGGTCTCCCACACAAGTTGCTGAAGAGTCAGATCAAGCTGTTGTTGGTTGGTGCCAAGCTAGACCCAGGTTCTACAGACAGTGCTCGTCATTCTTGAAGATGACCAAGAACCAGTGTCACTGAAGACTGCGCCTGCCCAGGGAACCAGTCGGTCACACAGGCAACGTGCTGCAGGATTTGCTGCCACAGGGATTGGAGGGCATCCACTGCCAGTGGCAATGAAAGTGACCACGGCACTCAATTTTTACGCCAGTGGCTCCTTCCAGGGCTCCACAGGTAACCTGTGTGGGATCTCACAAGCTTCCATGTGCAAGTGTGTCCAGGACCTCACGGTCGCCATGTTCACAAAGGCACACAGCTTTGTGCATCTCATCTGGGGTCAGGCAACCAGGAAGCAAGAACACTGGGATTTGCTCAGGTATCTGGTTTCACACAGGTGCAGGGTGCCATCAACTGCACTCACATGGCGCTTAGATCTCTATGGCAGCAAGCAGTCAACTACATCAACCACATGGACTTCTACTCGCTGAATGTCCAGCTGGTCTGTGACCACAGCAAACTCTTCCTGCAGGTCTGCGCACAATTCCCTGGGAATGTCTACGACTCCTACATACAAAGCAGGTCTCAGATCCCTGAGATCTTCCAGGGTCCACTGAGGCTGCAGGGCTGGCTCCTCGGGGACAAGGGTTGCCTGCAAAGATCCTATCGCATCCTTTGTGAGCTGAACCCTTCAGAACCACACCGTCATCGGATACAGATGCTGATGAGATGGGGAGCCAGCCACAGCTCAAAAGGTGCTGAGAGCACAGAGAGAGAGAATGACGGACTCTGTGCTGCCAGCCCAGGACATTCTGGCCGCAATAATAAGCCCCATCAAGGTGCAGGCACGGCTGTTGTGACCAGTGGCAGTGAAGGTGCACCATCAATGTGCTGGGAAGGTTGCACAAAGCACAGGGAGGAGGCCTTGGACTGAGACACCTGACTTTATCCTGTGCAGGAACCAAGGTTTCACATCTGAGTGACATGAGCACTGCTCATCAGAACAAGAGCCATAGACAGGATGACATTTTTGGGGGTTTATTTACAATAGTCAACATTAACTACAAGTGATTAACGCCCCGGCCCACACGATGAATCTACATTCTCTTAACCTTTCTTGGTCTCTCCCCAGATATCCACAGCAAAGTTGGAGGCAGCCTGCTGACTGCTACGCACTGTGATGACATTGATGAGTGTCCTCTGGACAGCCAAGACCTGGAGGGCCCCAGCCTGCTTCAGGGTTCCTGCTGTGTGGCAGTGGCCCCCTCCTCGGCCTGTGGAACTGGAGCTGCTGGGGTCACAGGTAGACGGGATTCGGATGGGCCGGACACTCCAGGTGTCACCTAAGTGGATGGCCCCGGGGTGTGTACCTGCTGATCCTCCTCCTTATGGGTGTCTGAGGGTCACTGGCTGACTTCTTGAGGAGAAGGGGAAGCTGAGTGAGATTGACCTGCCCCACACTCCTCCCATGTTGACACTGTTGGAGGCCAACAACGTCAGCGATGGAGTTCAGCATCCTGTCTGTTCGCAAGCATGACCCTGAACGTCAAGTTTGGCAGCCCAAGTCCAGAGGCCTTGGGGGCCACAATGCAGCCCCACGAGCCATGAGTTGGACAAACCTGACACAGGTGCATACTATTGGTGTCTGAGGAGCAACATATACAGTTTATATCCACACTCCCATTGACTCAATATACGTCACGATTCTGATTCTCACTGAAATTAGTGCTTTAAATTTAGGACCCATCCAACAATGTTAGGGGGAGATGGTGACATGGTGGTAATCTCACCGGACTAGTATTCCAGGCTAGTGCCTTGGGGGCTCAGGTTCAAATCACACCGTAAGCTAGTGGAATTTAAATTCAATTAATACATTTTTTCAAATGTGGAATTCTGGTCTCTGTAATGGTGACCATGAAGCTATCACCAATTGTCATAAAATCCCATCTGCTTCACTAATGCTCTTTAGAGATGGAAATCTGCCATCCTTACCCGTTTGGCTATCTACCCACAGCAATATGGTGACTCTTAACTGCCCTTTGAAATGGCCAAGCAAGCCAGTCAAACAAAACTGCGACAGGAAAGTCAAATAAAACCAGATGAATCACCTTGCATCAACTTAAGCAGCAATAATGGCACAGCCTGCCCTGTTGACCCTGCAAAGTCCTTCTTGGTAACAGCTGGGAGCTTGTGCCAAAACTGGAAGAGCTGCCCCACAGGCTAGTCAAGCAACATCCTGGCATAGTCATACTCACCAAGTAATACCTTACCATGCCGTAGGCATTGCCAACACCATCTCTGGGTATGTCCTGTCCCACCAGCAGAACAGACCCAGCAGAGGTGATGCTATACAGTCAGGAGGAAGTTGCCTTCAACATTGACTCCAGACCCCATGAAGTCTCATGACATCAGGTCAAAACATGGGCAAGGAAGCCTTCTGCTTATTACCGCCTATCAACCCCCCCCACCTCAGCTGATGAATCAGTACTCCTCCATGTTGAACACCACTTGGACGAAGTACTCACGATGACAAGGGCACAGAATGTACTTTGGGTGAGGGACTTTTACGTCCATCAAGAGTGGCCCAGTAGCACCACTACCGACCGAGCTGGCCGACTCCTGAAAGGCATATTTGCCAGATGCTAACCAGATGGTAAGGGAACCAAGAGGGAAAAACCTATTAGACCATGTCCTCATCAATCTACCTGTCAGAGACAGTATCAGTAGGAGTGACAACCACACAGTCTTTGCGAAAATGAAGTCCTATCTTCAAAATGAGTATACCCTTCATCATGTTGTATAGCACAACCACCGTGTTAAATTGAATAGATTCAGAACACATCCAGCAGCTCAAAACTTGCATTCATGAGGCGCTTTTGGCCACCAGCAGTGTCAGAATTGTAGTCAACCACACTCTGTAATCTCATGGCTCAGCACATCACCTGCTCTACCATTACCACCAAGCCAGGGAATCACCCTGGCTTAATGAAAAGTGCAGGAGGACATGCCAGGAGCAGCACCAGGCATGCCTAAAAATGAGGCATCAGCCTGGTGAAGCTCCAACACAGGTGTATTTGCATGCCAAACACTGGAAGAAGCATTCGATAGACAAAGACAAGCCATTCCATAACCAAAGAGTCAGATCAAAGCTTTTCAGTTCTGCCACAGCCATGAATGGTGGCGGGCAATTAGACAACTAACGGGAACAGGAGGCTCCACAAATATTCCCATCCTCAATGCTAGCGGTGGGGTTGGGGGACGCGGTGCTGCACATCAGTGTAAAAAACAAGGCTGAAACTTTTGCAACCATCTCCTGTCAGGAGTGCCAATTGGATGATCCATCTCAGCATCCTCCTGAGGTCCCCAGCATCACAGATACCAGTTTTCAGCCAATTCAACTCACTCCATTTAATATCAAGAAGCGGCTGAGGGCCCTGACAGCCCATCCCAGCAATACTATTGAAGACTTGTGCTCCAGAACTAGCTGCAACCCAGCTAAGCTGTTCCAGTTCGGCTATAACACTGGCATCTACTTGACAATGTGGAAAATTGCCCAGTTTTGTCCTGTCTACAAAAAGCAGGACAAATCCAATCCAACCAATTACCACCTTAGTCTACTGTCAAGACCTAAGATGTGAAAGACATCATAAACTGTTAAATCAAACCTTACCTTTTCTCTTATTTAAAAAGTGGACCTTGCTAAACCAAAAGATGGCTGTTACAGATTACATGATTCACAAGTTGGCTACAGTTTCTGGAAATTTCCAACAGCAGTTACAGAACAAAAGCTCCCTCATACTTGTGGAACCCCATGCCTCTCATTGTGAGGACACATTACAATCAACAAAATCAGGGACCAGCAGATGATCCGTCTCCTGAGCCTGGTCCTATAACAAAGGGGGAAGCCATCAAAACTCGTTATACCTACAGAGATGCTAAAAGCAACCATTTATCTCCTAAGGTGAACAATGGATTTTGACCAGAGGCACAGAATCTGTTTTTTAGCCTGCAACTGACTCATTAATGGGCAACATCACATGATGAAGCTTCTGGCCTTTGCAAAGTTTTATTACATTTCCAGACTCACAACTCAGTCTGCTGTTTAAACTCCAGAGTAAACATCAAAGCAAGACTCCAGGCTGACCAACAGTCTGCATCAAGTCTATGCCTCCTTGAACCCTGTTTCTCTGGAAGATTCCTGGCATTGTCTGTCGAGCAGACTCAATCTCTCTATACCAACCTCATCTTGCTGCATCACTATCAACTTTAAAGGAATTCTGCAAAATCTTGCCTCCGCTAGCTGAACTGTAACTCCTCTGTGAAGGAGCCCTCACTGGACTCTGATAATTATGTGAATTGATATCCATATGTGTGGCGTTTTTTCTTTTAAATTATTCATAGTTGTAAAAGCTCCTCTTTTATATCTTCTTATTGTGTTCTGTGTGTGTATGAAGTTGCGACCGTTCCCCGGGTTTGAATGTGTGAATAAACTTTACTTCTGATTTAACCCTAAAGAGAGTTTGCTGTGAGCCACTTTAAAAATTAACCTCACAAACAAAGGGTTTGGGGAAACACCCCACAGCCTATTTCAAAAATGAAAAAATACCTCTAATAACAGACAAACAGCACAAAAAATATAGGAGTTCAGTTTTGCCTCCCTCCCCTGTCAGTAACAGTGCTCTTGATCATCAGCAAAGTGATAGACTATGCTAACAAGTGGCAATTACACAGCAATACCTGCTCACTGAAGCTCAGTTGGGTTCCACCGAGGCCATTTGGTTCCTGGCCTCATTATAGCCTTGGTTCAAACATGGATTTAAAGAGTTGAACTCAAGAGGAGAGGTGAGAGTGACTGCCCTTGGCATATGTCACATCAAGGACCCCTGGTAAATCTGAAGTCAAAGGGAATCAGGGGAAAACTCTCCACTGGAATCCCTAGCACAAAGGAAGATAGTTGTGGTTATCGGAGGCCAGTCATCACAGTCCTGGGACTTTGCTGCAAGGGTTCCTCAGAGTAGTGTCCTTGTTCCCAACAATCTTTAGCTGCTTCATCCTTCATAAGGTCAGGAGCGGGGATGTTCACTGATGATTGCATGATAGTACCATTCAAATCTCCTCAGATACTGAAGCAGTCCGTGTCTATATATAGCCAGACCCGGACAACATTCAGGCTTGGGCTGATAAGTTGAAAGTGACATTCGCACCACGCAAGTACCAGACAATGGCCATCTCCAACAAGAGAGAATCCAACCATCTCCCGTTGATATTTAATGAAATTACCATTACTGAATCTGTCATTCTGAACATCCATTGACCAGAAACTGAACTGGAACAGCCATATAAATGCTGTGGCTACAAGAGCAAATCAGAAGTTGGGAATTCTAAGGTGAGTAACGTCCTTACTCCCCAAAGCCTGTCCATCATCCACAAGGCACAAGTCAGGAGTGTGATGGAATACTCTCCACTGGCCTGGATGAGTGTGACTCCAATAACATTCAAAAAGCTCAACACCATTTGATTGGCATCCTACTCATCACCTGAAACTTTCACTTTCTCTACCACCAACGTACAGTAGCAGCAGTGTGTACCATCTACAAGGTGCACTGCAGGAATTCACCAAGGCTCCTTCGACAGCACTTTCCAAACCCATGACCTCTATCACTTAGATGGAGAAGGGCAGGAGACACATGGAAACATTGCAAATGTTTCCTGCAACATCCCCACCAAGCCACACACCATCCTGACTTGGAACTATATTGCTCTTCCTTCAGGGTTACGGGATCAAATTTCTGGAACTCCCTTCCTAACAGCACAGTGGGTGTACCTACACCACATGGGCTGCAGCGGTTCAAGAAGGCAACTCACCACCACCATCTCAAGGGCAATTAGGGATGGGCAATTAATGCTGGCCTAGCCAGCGACGCCCATATTATCATGAAAGAATAAAACAAAATGAGCCAACTAAAAACAGCCCCTTCTGAAACCTTCCGGAACACTTCATTGGCCAGACGCTATACTCTACAAGTCAAAAAAAAAGTTTGCAGACTATCAGAGGCACAATATAGCCTTCTTTATATTAAATTTTGCTGGTCAGGGGAAAGCACTGCAAGTAAATGCCCATATCAACATGACACACATAAAAGGAACACGAGGGGCTATTTTCAACTAATTGCTTGTTGACGTTGCAGTTCGGGGGCTTGTTATGGAGAATGCCAGAGAAAAGGAAAATTGGGGCAGTTTCTCAAACTGGCACCTAATCTGCAACAACAGCTTTACATTCTGATGGTATGTTGAAATTACCTCCAATTTATCAAGAGAAATTCACAGGCAGTGAGAATGAAATAGTTAGGAAAAGCATTTATAAGGTGTAGGTTCTAATTTTTGCTTCTTTCACAAGTGACGGTGCAACTCACTGATACAGGATGGAGAAAAACCTTGGTGCCTCATGTTTGATGGATGCAATGCATTTACTTTAACTCACAAAGCCTTATAATATGCACACAATGGCTTTCTTCCACAAGAAACCAAGGCATCACTGCGTGAGAGTAAATCACCAGGGATGCAATTCTAATATTCTAATCAGCATTCCATGTCTTTAAGTTGGTCTGTCTCATTAAAACTTGCGCAGCGTGAGGTGACTTAATTCCCAACCCATTTCAACGTGCATCTCATACAGTTACATGAAAAATTGTCTTCACTGGTGCAGTGGGATATAAAAGCATGGAGCACAATACTAATGACTCCATGCGTAATCCCTTCTTCCCCTTCCATTGCCTATGTGATTAATGTAATCTGCGTAGTTTTCCTTCTTTTCACTTTCTCGGTCTTAATTCCTATTTCTTCATCCTTACATTGTGTCTTTCTCGGTTTTCCATCATGGAAATCCAGGCATCACATTCAAGTCATCATTGAACTGGTCAAGAAGTTATGGTTGTGTTTGCCTTGCCTTTGTGATGGCTAGCCTCTGACCCGACACTATGATTGCCATGTCTAGCTAATTAAGTTACATACTGAAGATATACAGTTAATGAATCTGCACAATTGCTCATTGTCATCATACTATACCTCAGAGGGTCTTTTAAAAAAGAAAAGCAACTCTGAAAGTATTAATTTGCACTGGGTTTTCTTTCCACAGGTACAAGTGGCTCTTTAGTACATCACCAAAGCGGTCACATGCAAAGCCAGGCAGTGAATATTAGCAGGCCCTCCACCATGGAGGGCATCACAGTTACTCCCAGTACTGATCTCACCCCTTGTCCATGCATGCGATATTTTCAAATGGGAGTCACTGCACAGCAATCAGGAAGGGGAATCCTGACTGAAGTTTTTTTGTCTCCCTTCTTAGGGATATAGAGGTCAATTATACTGGCACCCCAGTTGAAATCATAACTTGGTTCTGACTTGGAGTCTTTTAGTCTACATTGAGTGGTATCTTTGACCCACCAAGCAATTGAGGGAGCTTCCTGTGGAATCCAATTGAGAGACATTTTGTAAATGCTTTTCTCTATTATTCTATAATCACCGAGCATACAGTTGTCGTCAATTCATGACCTGTGCGTTATGAAGCAGTTGACTTTTTCTTCCATTTTGTAGGCCTATCTCAATTCTTCCTTTTCTACTGACCTCATTTCCCTCATCAAAATGGTCTCCCAAGATTTCAACAATGTTAATCTCAAATTGACTTTACCAGGTGCATGAGAATGGTTCAAGCAACTCTCTCTCTCCTGGGTTCTTAGCTTCTGCCTAGTGCCTTCCAGGAACTGCACTCAACTCGAGAACCCAAACCCTACTTTTGGAGACTCCAAGTTGTTTTCTGCTCCCCCATGCCACTGTGCACTGCTCTCCTAACACACTCCACCACCTTGCTTTGCTTTCCAGTTGCCTTTCTGTGCTTCATGTCATTGTACTTTGTCACAGCTTCAGGTTTCCTTTTCTTTATTGCTGGGTCTGGCCTATGTTGGGATAAGTTATGTTCTTTCCTGCATTTCTCCATGTTTTCCACAATTCCTACAGAATTGGCAGCTTCTTCTTCCAGTAACCTTCAGTTGTCTATGGGAAGAATGGAAAGCTTCTGGTCATGGTTCAATTTGTACTTGGGCATTGCAAGACTTGTAACACATCATAAGAAAGGTTGTATGTTGCATCCTACTCTGGCTTTTCAAGACATCAGTCCACACTGAATTTTATCTTTCAATTGGGGCGGGTACAGAAGCAGGTGGGCACGGAATTTCGTGCCGTTGGCTGGCATGCTGGTTTTCTGGCTCCATCCCACTCCCTCCAGCAATCTTTCAGGAGGTTGGATAAGAGGGTGGAAGGACTACCTGACCACAAATGATGGGAAGCTAACTGAGACCCTTAAACACCTCTTAAGGCCTAATGTCAGAGGCCACCTGGGATTTTCCAGTTGTTCTCCAAGTCCCAAATGGAGCTTGGGACAGTGCAACTTCCTGGAGGCAGCGTCCCAAGGTAGAACAAGGGGCCAGAGCTCCAGGCAGGCTTAGCTGCTGCCCCAGGCCACCTTGTGGGGAAGGGAAGGTTCCCCCTGCTGTCACATCCACAACCACCACCTCCACAGTGGAGGTCCAGGTGCAAAGGCCTTTTTAAAAAATTTTAATTTAAAGGAGTTGGAGAGAGGATTCCTCCATCTTGGGGTGCTCTCTCCAGCCAGCACCCTGCTACTTCCTCTAAGCTGGAGGGCTACCTATTGGTCCTCCAGCTTCAAGAGTCCACCCACTGTCCTTAATTGGACGGTGACCTGCCCTCTGGGCATTAATTGACCAATTTGGGGAAATCGCAGGTGAGAGTGATTGTTCCCCACATGGTACAGGCTTCTGACCCCCAATTGACAGCAGAGTCCTGGAACCCACAGGGAAAATCCTATTGCATCCAATATGGGGCTAGATTTCAATCTCCTTTAAATTTTTACAAACTGTTTCTCATTGGGATTCCACAGGAATCTCCCCCAGTTGTTTGGCGGGTAAAGATACCACTCAATGTAGACCAAAAGATTCCAGGTCTGACCTAAGTTGTGATCACAACTGGGGTGCCAGTATAATTAACCTCAGTATCCCAAAGGCCAGAGGTTCAAAATATTATCCAGGCCAATAAAGTCAAGCTAAGGGGTATCTTCACAAATCACACCTCAGTTAGGCTTTGAAAACTCCATTAAGATTATCATTCCCTAGTCATGCCTTTGCCTATGCATATTGTGAGGACAACTCTAAGTCTTTTGAAGGAAGAACAGGAGTTATCCTATGCTGTGTAGAACATCTCACTAAGCAGATAATGTTATGTGTTAGCACTGTCACAACCTGTCCTCAGAACATTGACATATCTGTTCCTTCCTCCAACTGTTTCACTTGACATGGGATATAAACAGAAGGAAGAGCACACACATTGAGCAGCACTTCCATTAATTAAAAGCACTAAAACCAGAACGGATGACTCACGTCAGAGAAAAGTGCTAGTGGCTTCCAAAATTGTACTAAATATTGCTTTGTGATGTTGTCATTGCATTCTACAGTCTGGAGTTCTCTCTATGTTGCACCAGTAAAAGTCATGGAATTTTAAATGTAAGTTGAGCCTAAAACAGGTTCCTGCGATCTTTAACATTGGTTTTGGGCTGGAAGGCAACCTCATGAATAAAACTGGCCGTACCCGCGATAAATATAAAGAACACAGTGAGATTCCACTGATTGCTCCTGTTTGCGACCTCAGTGGCTTCTCAAATTCAGCACAAGTGTCAGTAAACATGTTTAAGAAGTTTGTAAGAATTAAAAAATATTCAATTCACTATGAAGCTGACTAGTGCGTATCAATGAAATTAATCTTTTAAATACATTTTCCATGGTTTAAAATCAAGTTACTCACCTGTGGAAAACTAGACACTCATTAAAAGTGCATTTTTTTTGGAAAACCCATTTTCAGCTGCATTACTAAAACTGCTTTACAAACCAGATTACCACTCTTAATTATATCACGGAACGTTTTATAAATGCAAGGTAAAAATGTGCTCTCTGTTAAACTGACCAATTGCGCTGGTTCATGGATGAATTTACATTTGTCACCATGCAAGTGAATTTAGGCAGAAACATGCACCAGAACTTTAGCAGCCAGGTTGCCAATTGTGCCCAATTACATCATTGCTGGATTGACTGTCTAATTGAACAACTGAGTACAATACTGGTGAGGGGGGGGGAGTTTTCCACTCCAGCCGGTAGTGGGAATTGTAGCAGGCAAGGGCACCTAATTTGGCAGGAGGTAAAATGTCTGCTTCCCAACTTTGTGTTAAACTGTTGGAATTTTGTTATCCCGAATATCAAGGCGGGTTAAACTTCCCGACAAACAACGTCGGGAGCCCCATTTGCATACATCAGCATCTCATTAAAAGGCCACCTCCTTGGACCCCATGAGGTAATGGCAGGGTGGGCGAATTCCTGCCTGCCCCGCCACGAGATTCGCCGAACTCCTCACTGATGCTTAATTGATGAGCTGAAAAGCAGAGGATCGCGCATGTTGACCCACCCTCCCGCCCAGTGGGAATAACACCGACTTTCCCGCTCACCACCAGACTTAGGCTGGAATTTTCCAGCCCCGTTGGCGTCAGGTGGGCACGAGCGGACAATATGGCAAGGCCAAAAGTCGGTTTTATGCCATTGTGGAACAAGTTTGCGATTGTCTGCTCCGCCAGTCAATGGCGGGCTGCGTTTCCCACAGTCCCGCGTTGGGAACCTAATGTCAATGCATTTGCATCTCATCGTGTTGCCTGCTCGCCAGAATCATCCCCCCCACCCCACCATGTCAAATGTACTGCCCATGTCGGCGGAAAACACGCTGGCACAGAACATGTCTTGACAAGTGTGATGTGCAAAAGTCAGGATCACCATTAGAGTCTTGCTCAAATTGCGGACACCCAGAGAGCAGAAGATGTTGGAGCCCTACAGCAACCGGACCCTGGGGGAACTCGTGCATTGCTTTCTGGGTCAATTCTCATGGACATGGCTCTGCCACAAAACTGCTCACGGAAGGTGGGAGGTCTCCGTTGATATCTGGGGTCTGCTTCGGGACATCACGGTCTTGACCATGGGCTGCTATGGATGATCGTCAAGGTGGTGGAGTGGAAGGTCCAGCTGAGTGGGAGATAAAGATGTACTGGGGGGTTGGATGCTGGGGGAGGAAAGTCTAGGTTTGGCTGGGAGTAGATGAGGTACCAGGGGTGGGGGTGAGGTTGGGAGGGGGGGAATAAAGGTGGTGGGGCTGTGAGGTTGGGGGGGGTGGTGCGAGGAAGGAGTCTGGAGGGGAGGAGGGATATCCAGGTGAATGTGCAAGGGAGGGGTCTGTGGAGTCAATGGCTACTTCCTGGGTGGGGTGGGGGGTGAACTGAAGGTGGGCACAGGAGGAGGGAATGATGACTGTGAGATGGGGCAGAGTGAGCTGGAAGGGTGGGAGGGTGAGGTTGCAGTGGTAGTAGTAGAAGGGTTGGCGGGTGTGGTTGGTGGGAATTTGGAGGCAGACATGGATCCTGGGGGTGGGAAGGAAGAGTTCGGGGAGGTCTATGTGGATGGGGGTGGGGTTCTTGGGAAGGTCAGGAATGTGCACATTCACCTGGACATCCTGGAATGAAAAGGGTTCTGGTTGGTAGGTGATGGTGGGGAGGTTGAAAGTGGTGCCGGGGCGGGGGGGGTCAACAGTGATGGGTGAATGGACATGGGTGACTGGGAGAGGGAAAAGGACAGGGGAGCTGAGAAGAAACAACCATGTTATTCAAATCGAACGTGAGCACAATCTCATATTGGACGGTGCTGCATGGGAGTGTGATCGGGTGGGGGGGGCGCGGAGATGCAGCTCAGCTCAGATGGACAACTGAAAGTGAACCCCAGCAGACAGTATTGAAAATGCTCAGGACATTGAGATGAGTTTGATGGAGGAAGGCTCCGTGTGAGTGGGAGAGTGCTCGCACGAGGCTCTGAAAGGCCCTGCCACACACACACTTCTCCTCCCAGAATCATTTGTGGTCCAGCTGCATGAAGCTGAAATGCTAGTGGGAGGGGGGTGGGGAATGCAGGGGAAGGACTTGCAAAGCCTGTAAATGAAGCTGAAAGAAACCATTACACCTTACTCAGTGAAAATGAATATATTTTCAGATTGTAAAGTGGCAGAAATGTGTTCACCCATGGAACCACTTATCACCAGGAATTCTTAACTTTTCTAACCCTACCACTTCTTCTAGGTGCTGCCCTGACATCCACAGCAGGGGTGGAGATGGCCTGTGAAATGGTTGGCTCTGCTGCCTCTGATGACTTTGGTATGTGTCCTCTGGACAGCTGAGGCCTTGGAGGCCCCGGCTTGCTCTGGCTGTCCTCCTGTGGGCCAGCTGCTCCCTCTGCAGTGACAGAGGACAAGGTTGAGGGGGGGTCACAGGCAAAGGGGACTCGGAGGGAGAGGACTGCCTGAGATTCCTGATTGGATGACCCAGGGGTGTCCAGCTGCTGCTGCTCCTCCCTTCAGGTTCCCGGGGGCCCTGGCCTGACTCAGAGGGGAAGGAGCACTTGGAGGGATATCGAGGTGCCCCGTTTCCCTCTCGCGTTTCCACTGCAAGAACTCACCCATGGCTACCACGATGGAGTGTGGGTCTGCGCATATGCTCTGCTGGGCCAGGGTCTCCATGGCGTCTACCATCCTTCCCATGGGGACTTCCACATGTGCACATGGGCGCCAGTTCATCAGAGAGCAGGCAGACACACTCCTCTGACTTGCGAGCCACTCTATTGAGGGCTTCCAACAGCTCTGCGTGATGTTCCCCCGCCTTCTGCTGACTCTTCAGGATGAGTTGGAAGACCAAACCCAGAGGTTCATCATCTGACTCGGACCCTCACAGATGCCTCTTCCCCAGCAGTCCTCCGAGTGCTGGGGAGCTCGGCTGAACCTGCCTCCTCCTGCTGCGGACACTTCTTTGCACTGGTGGAGGGTGTGGGTAAGCGCTGTGACGGGTCTTCCAGGCTGCTTATTTCCAGCCCTTCAATGGAGGAGGTGTCCTCTTGGCTGGAGGTGAGGACCTGGATGGAGCTGAGGGACTGGCTGGCTGAGGGTGTCGGTCACTTGGCAGAGCTCCCTGTGAACCAACGTAGAGATGATTAGTGCATGGCAGCTGAGTCAAAAGCAGGCGAGAGCACATTTGCGTTGAGAGAGGGATGATGTGGTGCAGGATCCTCCAGTGGGTGTTTGCCGCAAACCTCACCATTGCTACGGGCAGGGTCCACATCCTCACCAGTCAGCACAATGGCACACTCCTCAAAGTGAGTGAGGGGCTTAATGTGGACCACTCCACCCTGGTATGGGACCTCTCCCTTTTGTGAGCCAACTTGTTCTGCATAAAAACAGAGGGAGAGTGTGAGAGCAGGATGCATGGCGAGTGGAGCCATGGACAGGATGAGGATGTGAGCTCGAGAGGATATGAGCCTGATGGAGATGTGAGGGTGTGTGTGAGAGTTAGTGGTGTTGTCCCTTGAGGTGCGAGATCCCTGTGAATGTGTGATGGGTTTGAGAGTGTGTGAGTTGAGAATGATGAGGTGGTTGACTTACCCTGGCAGAAAGGATGAGAACATTCATCCTCTTCCTGCACTAGATGGCTGACCATTTCTGTGCTCCAGTGGCACTGACCATTGCTGCCACCCCCTCCCAGGCCAGACTGGTGATTCTGGTGGACCTCCTGCAGTGGGGGCAGAGGGCAACGCAGTGGCCTTCCACTGTGTCCATCACGCACCCCAGAGAGGTGCCACTAAATCTGAGGCTGCCGTCTTCTTTGCTTTCGGGGCATCTGTCACCTAGAGCAGTCCTAGTCTAAAGCCAGGAAGTAGGCCTGCACTCTGGTGCACTTGAAATATGGCGCCTGGAGTGAGGAAGCGCTGAGGTCACGGTGTGGCGGGCTACTCAAAGCCCGCCTACCGTCGAGCTGGTGTGTTACCCGTGAATGGGGGACGTGCCGGGAATGGGAGGATACGGCGTGAAAAGCCGCCATTGCAGGCGGCAAGTAAAATGTCCTTTTCTCTGCGCTCTACCACACTTTGTGCAGATCTGGGACTATTACGCTCTTAGCCTTTAGAATGGAAAATTCCATCTGAAGTTCCTCACTGTCGCTAGGTCAAAGTCCTGGAACTCCCTCCCAAACAGCACTGTGGGCGTTCCTACAACACATGGGACTGAATTTTGAGGTCGTCGGATGGGCGGGCCCAGGAATGGACGGGAAAAGGTCCACTGCCCGTGATTGGCCCTCGACCACGAGTTCACACTGGCTGGCCAGTTAACGGACAGCCAACATGGAAGGTGCTCTGAAACGCTCAGCGCTGCCGGGGTGTAGGGGGGAGGAGGGTGAGCATGGAAGTCTGCACATGTACGTGAAAGCTTCCTGAGGGCACAAAGCTGCGTCAGGGAGCTGAAGAAGTGGAGAAACAAAAATAAAGATTTTGAAGATGATATAAACACGTGCCCGCATGTGACTCAGTCACATAAAGAGGGACACGTTTAAAATAATGGTGACAAATATTGAATGGATTTTTATTTACCGTCGGTAACCTCATCCCGCCCATGGATGAGGTTTTGTTAAAAATGCAAAGGCCGCCTGGCCTATTTGTCCACCCACCAACTGAACAGTTGAACGGGCAGCAAAAAATACAAATTAATTACCTGCTCAAGGGCCTTAATAGGCCTCTTAATTGACCGCGAGTGTGCGCAATGACGTCGGGATGCTCGCCCAACATCATCGTACGTGATTTAACGCCCGATGGGGTCAGGTGCGCACCCACCTGACGACCGTAAAATTCAGCCCAAGGACTGCAGCGGTTCAAGGAGGCAGCTCACAATCACCTTCTCAAGGGCAATTAGGGGTGGACAATAAATACTGGCCCAGCCAGCAATGTCTACACCCCATCAACAAATATAAAAAAGTGACAGGTAATGTAATTGCTGCTGTGACATATCTCTTCCTTCAGGTTTTCAACAATTTAGACAATTCAGCTCCGTTATCTTTTGCTTCCGCGTTTTCAAATTTCACGATTTAAATTCTCCTTGATTTCCCCAGCTGCTGCTGGACATTCGCCTCCATGAACCGTCGACAGAACTTAAAAAATGGCAGAATATGGAGAGGCTGTTTGGCTTCAATCCTAGCAAAGGAGGGGTACAGATTTATGTATCTATACAACTCTACAAAACATCTCCGTGATCAAAGAGCATACGTTGAAATTCAAAATACTTTACCGCAAGGTTTGCTTTATTCAGCACCAACTAGTTTCTTTCCACGGATGATGGGATCACCACCAAAACCTCTTGCAAAAAGCATTTTGCATGTACTTTTGGGCACCACAGTGCTTGCGTTCATCCCTTTAGTGTCTGGAGCACATTGCACCATAATTCTTGTATTGTTCTTTCAACCGAAGATGTTCTACTTTCTCTAGACGCAGACAATATTACCCATCTTTTTGCTCTCTCTGGCTGTCTCTGCTGATTTATGAGCCTGTTACACCTGTGTCTGTCTGAACTTGGTAGATTATAGGCTGGATTTATCAGTCATGATTTCAGGACAAAAGTGTGGCCTTCTGGGAGAAAATGATGGAGCCTGTCATCTCTATCAAATACATGGGACAATTCGAATTGACTCAAAATGAAGGGATTAAAGGCTTGATCATATTTTTGTATTGTACACAACCTGCATGTTCACTGAACAAAACCTTTTTACAATTAATATGCACCATTAGACAGTGCACGTGGTTAAAGTCAATGACCCCCTAAACCTATGAATACTCGACAGCTGTACAGACATGTGGACAAAAGCTGGTCTTCATAAATAGGGCAAGTTATAAACCTGTGATCTTTGTTGATTTGGCTTGTGAGATCTCACAGTCATTGCTTTTTGATGCCTAACATCATCTTTTGATCCAGGAACCTGAAGGCTGTTATTACCTTAAAAGCTATAGGCAATGTACAGACTGTCAAAGGGGACAGTGGCAGGTCAGAATTTAATAGACAATATAAGCCAATAGAAATGCAGTTGCTGAAGCAAAGGCAGCACAGACAGTTGTTCTGTTAACATCAAAATGTTAGCCCTTGGCCTGTGAATATTCTGGAAAAAAAAGCAATCTCTTGTTCTCCGGAATTTCATTACAAAGTATACAACAAGATGGCATCTTTTACACAAGAAGCTAACTCCTACCAACAGGTACAGCAGTGCAGTGGTTGCTGGGCTAACAATCCAGTGGCCGGACTAATAACCCAGAGAATGTGAACAGGAATCTGGCAGCACCATGGCCAACAACCAAAATCCCCGTGTTTACAGGGACATCGCCTCCCAAGGCAACACCCAGGGCTGCAGCGTCACGGAGCTCAGGGCTGATGTGGTCCCCAAAACTGCAGAAAGTTTCCGTGCATTGTGCACTGGCGAGGAGGCATTTGGTTACAAGGGCTCGATATTCCACTGAATCATTCCCGGCTTCATGCGCCAGGGCAGTGACTCCACAATGAACAATGGCACTGGTGGGAAGTCCATCTTTGGTGAGGAGTTTGCCGATGAAGCACACAGGGCTTGGTACCCTGTCTATGGCCAATGCTGGACCAAATACAAATGGATCCCACTTCTTTCTATGCACTGTAGATGCTCCATGGTTGGACGGAAAGCATGTTGCATTTAGTAAGGTTAAAAAGGGTTCCGAGGTCATAAAAAAGATGAAGAAATTGGGCAGCAATGATGGCAAAACCAGCAGTACTGTCAGCATCATTAATTGTGGACAAGTGTGGATGGAATTATATGATTAAATAAAACTTGATCACTTGCGATTACAAAAAAAATGCCAGGAGGAACTGGATCCGTGACCTCATGTACGTACCACGGGACCTGGCAAGTCCCACCTTTCTTCTCTTGGTACGCCAACTGCAGGGCCGGGTCCGTGTCGGGCTGATGGAGATGTTCCTCCAGCTCGAGCACCTCCTTCTCCAACTCCTCGACCCTGGATTTCCGCCTCTTTGTTGACTCCCTCACGTACTCCTGACAGAAAACGCGGACGTGGGTCTTGCCCATGTCCCACCCTAGCCTCAAGGAGGGGAAGCCTCCCCGATTCCTTCTCCAGCCGGCCCAGAAACAACGAAACGAGTCCAGGAACCGCTCGTCCTCCAGCAGCAGGTTGTTAAAGTGCCAGTACGCGGACCCCGTCCGAGCGCAGAACAGAGTGAGCTCCGTCCACACCAGACGGTGGTCCGTGCACGGAACCTGCTGCACAGAAGCCGATGGAACGCAGGACACGTACACCTTCGAAACGTAAAGACAGTCGAGTCTGGACACTCCGACTCCAGGTGACACGAAAGTGAAAATGCTGGAGTCAGGATGGAGATGTCACCAAATATCAACCAAGTCGAAGGACCTGACCAGGTCCCTCAACCTACCCACACCGAGCATATGGTGCTGGGCACCGTGACGGTCCCGGGCCTCGAGGGTACAGTTGAAATCCTCCCTGAGGATGATGCACTCGCCCGTGTCGATGGAGCCCAGATGAGTGGACACTTCCTCAAAGAGACTCGCTTGCTGCTGCGCACCCAGGGGAGCGTACACATTCACACAGTGAAGCGCCGCACCCCCCAGGTGCACGGTAAGGTGCAGCAACTGGCCTGGCACCGGCTCCTTGACCGCCAGGATCTACGGCTGAAAATGTGGGGCCAACAAGATAGCCACCCCACCAGAATTGGAGGCTGGGTGACTCAGGTAGACCCCCCCTCGCCACTCCAGGAACCACGTAGCTCTGTCTCCCGGAATGGTCTGGGTTTCCTGTAGGAAGCACACCACATACTTCCCATCCCGGAGGACCGAGACGTTCTGGAACCTGCACTGTGCGTCCCGGCTGCCGTGGAAGTTGAGGCTTGCCATGGTAGTCTCCATTGTCAGGAGTGTTCAACCCATCACCAACACCTCAGATAGTGCAGGAAGGAGAGGAGTACTAAGCCTTCCTCTCTTTCAGGAGCCCAGTGAGAAACACGTGGACTCTCTGCTTGGCATTCTGGTCCAGCCCTTGAGGGCCTTGTGGGTGGACCAGAACACCACCAGAAGTTAGTACCACCGGCCCAGGGCCGACTGGACCCTGTCTCAGCCACCGCGATCACTCGCCAGAGAATCCCGGAGCTCCCTGACGGGGATGATGGGGGAGTCGATGGCGGGCACCAGAGCCCCCACCACCTCACCCAGCTCCAATGGTGCTCACTGTTGACCACACGTCCTCCTCCAGTCAATCACCTCCGGCTTCCGACCGCTCCCCCACATTGAGTGTGGGGCTGATCCTGAGCAGCCAGCTGGCTCTACCTCTTCCTCAATCCCACCCCCAGATCGAGGTCCTTCATCAGGGGACAAGTCGCACCTGACCTCACGAACCATGAGGTCCTCCCCGTCCAAGGGGTGGCGCTTCTTCCGGGGGAGGTCAGGGGCCATGGAGACCTCCACGCGCAAGTCCCCAAATGGCCCGTTCCTCCTCCACCTCCCGGGAGCTCCGCCCTTTGGGACTTTGGTAGATCTAGCTTTGGCAGCACTACGACTGGCTCAAGGTCGCACGCCTTAATGCCGCTGGACCCAGGACCAACGATGGGCCCAGCACTGGATGCCAAGATGGCAACAGGCCTGGTATTATGCATCACCATGATGCCAGGTCTTGATGTTTTTTCACCCTTCGAGCCGGTACCTTCTGGGTCTTAAGTTCATGCTGGGTTTGAGCTGGAGTCTGGGCGGGGTGGGCCATCTCGGCATGTCTGCCCTTTCTCCCTGCCCTGATGCTCAGCAGATGGTCTCCTCCAACCTCACCCTCAGCCGGCACTGTATTAGCCCCCAGAAGAGGTGCCACCCCTTGGAGCAGGAGGACCTCATGGTCCGTGTGGTAAGGTGCGACTCATCCCCCGATGAAGGGGTTCTGGCGTCTCCACTCTGTAAAGGCCCCGTCCTGCCCTCTGAGAGGAGATGCCGTAGTAATGGGGGGAGGTGGGGCTGTGCCAGCCACGGTTTCCTTGGTGACAGTGGTGCCCTTGGAGGCGGGACAATTTTTTCTGTCATTCCCCACCTCCTTGCAAGCGTGGCACTGCACACCATCTGCCACCCAGAAGATCCAGGAGGCAACCCCCCCCACTTGCTCTACAGTGAAGCCCCCGTCCATGCTCTCCTCTTGGGCCAGGTGCATGAAGGCCTGGCGCTGGAAAGAGTAGACATGGCAGAGGCTGGCCCCCTTGAGGCCAAGCAGGGTAAGTGCAATCCCGGACCTGACCTCCCCCAGTTGATGGAGGTGGGGGAGGAGGAGATCATTGGGGACAAAGGGCGGTACATTGGAGAGGACAAGTCTCTAGAGCGGTGGCCTCTAAGGGGTCCTGCCCACAGTGAGCCCCTTTTCCAGGGCCAGGCCCACCGCCCACTCGGTCCTCAAGAAGAGTACGACTTTACATTCGAAGCCGCAACGATGGCCAAGGGGCCAACAATCGCCCTGACACAGGCCTCAATCGACATTTCAGGGTGGGTGTAGCTCTTTACCCCCAGCTGCCTTGTAAGAAGTTTAAATGGTGATGGGGGTCACAGGAGCAGCAGGAGCCGAGATGGTCCCGACTGCTGCGTAAGCGACTCCTGAAGACCCTGCCACAGGCAAAGGTGGTGTCGCCATCTTGGGAGAGCTACACCCACCCCTTGGTCTCGATATGGAGCATATAGTGGAAGAAGAAAAATAGAGATGGGGTTTGTTTTTATTTTCCCTGCTCAAAAGGACAGAGAGAGGGAGGGGAGGCACAAATAGGGGGACAGAGAAGGAGATGGGACAGGCAAATGCCATCAGGTTGGGGGGAGGTGGGGTGGGTGTTGGCCTCAGTATAAGGTGGTTCTTGTTTTCTTTCGGTGATGGGGTGGGGGGAGGGGTGTGGGGAAGAGAGGACGTCTCCAGCCAGGCAGCTAGGGCTGCCACACGCGATCTTCGATCAGGGTCCGAGGAGGATCAGCCAAGTCTTCACCCGGCAGCCCTAGCTGACCCAAACTAGAAAGAACAGGGAGGGGCAAGATCTTCAACCAGGCCCGAGCAGGCTTACAGTCCCTGGGCCTCACACACACACACGCGCCCCTCTCCCACCAAGTCCAGTGGTGTTTTCCTTCTCCCCCTTGACTTTCAAGAACAAGTACAGGCCAGTTCGCACAAACGCTAGGACAAGCGCCCCCAATCCCCTTCCCGAAAATCCCACTCTTCAGATATATTAAACGAGCAGAATAAAGACCTTATTTTTTGCCCCTTGGTGTTACAGTCTTTTTCTGTCATTTGCTCTCCTGTCTCTTGCCTCCCTCTCTCCAAGAAGTAGGCCTCAGGCAAGCCCCAGGCAGGCTTCAGGCCCCTGCTCCCCAGGCAAGCAGCAGCAGCAGGCTTACCGGGGGCAGACTAGCACTTCATAGCAGCCAAAGGCAAATGTAGACAAATATCAGCAGAAGTCAGTTCCAACCACTCCTCAGCTGAAGGTAGCAGTTCTGAGCTCCAAACTCCCTGCAGTCCAAGGCGGAAGACAGGAGCAGCCACAGGAACAACAACTGCAGCAAGAGCAGTAGCAACACCCACTCAAACTGCAACCACAGCTCAGGCAGCAATGAGCTACACCCGATCCCAATCACAAAGGTGTAACTCTTTCGTTACAAACAAATAAACTAAATTAACACAATCAGGGATAAAGTAAAAGGCAGCACCTTAAAGGGAAACTGCAAAAACAAAGACAAAATTTAAAGGAAACTTATGAACATTAAATCAAAATGTGGTTAAAGGGGTCAATAAATCACCCCAGTCCCATGGTGCCCACCGGGCACAGACTGCCTCGATGGTGCTGGTGGATACCGTGTGCTCCCTCTCCAGGGACACCCGGCCATGAACGTAGCTGTGGAAGAGGGGCAGAGAGTCGGGCCTGACGATCCCCTCGATCACCTGCTGCCTGGACCTGTTAATGGACAACTTGGCCAGGCCCAGGAGCAGGTTCACGCCTGGACAAGGATGTTAATCACTTGTACATAATGTTCACTATTGTGAATAAACTCCCGAGAATGTCTCCCTGCCTATGGCTCCTTGTTCTGATGAGCAATGTTTGTGTCACTCAGATGTGAAACCTTGGTTCCTGCACAAGATAAAACCAGGTGTCTCAGTCCAGGGCCGTTTCCCTGTGCAGTGTGTAACCTTCAGACTAAAGTGATGGCCCAGCTTCACACTCACTGGGCACATTACTGATGCCTGCACCTCGATGGTGCTGGTCATTGCTGCCAGAATGTCGTGGGCAGGCGCCACAGAGTTCCATCATTCTCTTTGTGCACTCTCAGCACCTTTGAGGTGGGGTTGGCCCCCAGCTCTTCAGCATCAGTGTCCGATGACGCTGTGCTCCTGAAGGGGTCAGGTGCTGAAGGCTGACAAAGGATCAGGTGCATTTAAAGCTTCACGGCCCCCTCTCCGTGATATGACCTTGTTCTCAGCCAGACAGGAGTCAGACATTCACAGAGGCAATATGAAGATCGAAAGAGTGTCCTCATTGCATGTTGTCATCATCCTCCTAGAATCTAGCAACTATTGGGACCTCCCCTGCGTCTCCATGACATGAGCTTGAGCACTGAGGGTATGTGTGCTGCCATCAGCCACACAGGAGTCAAACGTTCACAGATGCAAAGTGAGGATGTCAGGACTGTGCTCACTGCATCTTGTCATCATCCTCCATTAACCTTGTGGCTATGAGGACCTCCCAAATGCGCCTGCCTCATCTGGCGAGGGCGATGACTTCATCACCGGCAACTTCGTCTTCAAGGACCTCATCATCGTCATTCCCTTCAACATCATTCTCATCGGAGGAGACGCGCAACTCCTCCATCTCCTCCTCAGTCAGGTCTGCCCCCGGTTGCAGCTCCAGGTTGTGTAGCACGCAGCAAGATACAATGGTGCTCAATACCCCCTCGGGACTGTATTGCATGTTGAGGCACTGGAACCTCATTTTCAATATGCTACTTGTTTGCTCCACCAAAGTCCGGGTTGAGGCATGAGCCTTGTTTTACTGTTGCTCTGCTGCAGCCTGGGGCCACTGCATGTGTCATCAGCCACATCCTCTGTGGGTAGCCCCTGTCCCCAAGGAGCCAACCCTGCAGCCTCTGCGCACCCGGGAAGATGTCAGGGATCTGAGACCTGCTAAGGATGTAGGAGTCACGGACGCTCCCTGGGAATCGTACGCAGACCTGTAGAATGTGTCTGCAGTGGTCGGACACCAGCTGAACATACAGCGAGTGGAAGCCCTTGTGGTTAACGTTTTTGACTGCTTATTGCCATGGAGATCTAAGTGCCATGTGATGCAGTCGATGACACCCTGCACCTGTGGCAAACCCGAGGTCTGGGCAAATCCCAGTGCTCTTGCTTCCTGGCTTTCCCGATCCCGGGCGAAATGCACAAAGTTGTGTGCCTTCACAAAGATATGTCATGACCTCCTGGATGCACTTGCACATGGAGGCCATGTCACCTGTGGAGACCTGGAAGGAGCCACTGGTGTAAAATTTGAAAGTCGTGGCCTTTATCATGGCCACCGGCAGTGGATGCCCTCCATGGCCCCATGGCACCAAATCCTGCAGCAGGTGGCGCATGTGACAGACCAGTTCCCTAGGCCTGTTCAGTCTTTGGTGACATTGGTTCTCAGTCATCTGCAGGAATGACAAGCACTGTCTATAGACCGTGGGCTAGCGAGGCACCTACGAGAGATGGCTCTCTGTGGATCTTCAGCTGCATGTGCAGCAGGCCCTGCCGCTCTTCATCTTGAGGGAGGTGCTCCTCCCTTTGTCGAGCCAGGTGCTCCTGCAGCACTCTTCTTCTTCTTCTTCTCTCCTCCTTGTAAGCCATGAGGCATACCGCTAAATCACCGGGCTCCTGATGTTCTCCTATGGCAGGATCAAAGAGAGAGACACTTGAGTTAGCATATGTGTCCTAAGAACCTCTCTTGGTTAAGTCTGAAGGCCCCTTCACGCATGCAGGAGAGTGTTGGCCACCACTTGGATGTGTGTAGTGCTCTCATTGGCTGTCCAAAACCCCGCCCACCTCTGCCCCACTCCACTTGACCGATTGGTGGCAGCTTTGCCCACTGGACTTGGTGCTGTGCTCTCCACTCAGGCACGGGCATTCTCCTAACCCGCACTGCAAGGCTACACTGTTAGCTTGAACCATGAGGGATACTGGTCCAAACCTGAATAAAGACATTGCAGGGGGCTGTGAGCGCCTCCACCAGTGACTGCCCTATGGCCACCTTTCACAAGGGGATTGTACAACTTACCCAGTCGGCCAATTGCTTTGCTGCCCCTTAAAACGTGCATTAGTTTGTAGTCTGTGCTCGAGGGGTGAAAAGTTCTGGAGCATTTGGTGGCCTTTGAATGCTTTTTTTTTGCTTGTGGGCAGAAAAGCTTCAGAGGCTTGTTTCTAAGCACATCAATGGAGCTACAGCTGAACAGTCTCAGTGCAGTAGAATGCTCACTTTTTACAAGCTTTTCCAAGTGCTAACCCCCCCAGACCCCCGTCATGTGTTTGTGTACTTCCTTCTGTCTGTGCTGCCTTGCCTCCTGCCCCCCGACCTGACCTGACCCACATTGGAGCCCTTGCCCCAGCACTGCACTGAAAGCCAGCCAGGGGAAAGCGACTTGCCTGGGCCACCAATCCCCCCCACCCCAACAGCCACTGAATGCGCAGCGCCTCTTCCTTGGTGTCCTACGGGCGATGGTCATGAGTGCTGCACAAGTTCGTGTTCACTCACCTCCGGGTTCCCCTTGAAGTACAGCTTGACAGGCGCAGGCCTTTTAAATGCTGTTGTGAAACATGTAATCAGGGCTCATAATTAGATACAAATGTATTAAGATGACATTCCCGACATGGGGGGGGCGGGGGTGGGATTTGTGGCCCACCATTGACGGGTGGATTGGACAATCACAAACTGCTTTCACGTCAGCGTAAGACCGATTTTTGGCCTTCTCGCCATTTTGTCCCCCGCCCGCCCTGACGCCCGATGCCAATGAGGCCGGAAAGTTCCGGTCGTTGTCTTCAGCTACAGGAACAAATTCTGCTCCCCGAAGACCAGTCACTCTCCCAAGGGACTGCCACAGGCTGAATCAGGCTGTTCACAAATTCAAAACAGAAAATGCTGCAAATACTCAGCAGATCGGGCAGGATCTGTGGCAAGTGAAACAGGGTTAATGTTTCAGTCCCATGGTCTTTGTTTCTTTACTTGTCCTATTACCACCCCCTTTTGCCTTGCACTTTCATCGTTTAATTGGTCACGTAACCTCTCCTGCCTTCCACCCTATCACAGGCCTTCCCTTTTGCCCTTTTCTCCTCTCCCTTGCATGGCAGCTGACGTGCAGTATCTCTAAGGAGGCAGCTTATGACAGCTCCTGGCTTGCTGAGCAGATGCACAGCTTATATGGAGCATTACCTCACTAACTGATCAGCTGTACCTGCCTATTCTTTTGGCTGTTTTCTTCGTCAGGGGCTGCTTGATGGGCTGTTTGTAAATGCGAAGTGAGCCGGTTTCGATCCCTGGGCCAGGGGCTTGACCATGCCCGTCTTAGAATGCGTGTCTGTCTCTGTCGGCACTGACCCTTTGTAACTTGCAATCTCCTCCCTGGCCAGATTTTCACTCAGCTGCTTCTTACTGGAGTTCATTGACATCGTGTAACAGCTGGTGGATATTAAAGAGTACAAGAATTGCAGCTCTTTGTTTGCAAAGAACTAGGAGCTAAACCTCTGGGAAATGAAACAAATGGGTTTGTTGAGGAGACAAGTAATAGCCCATTTACTGATGAAGCAATGCCAAATGATAATGTGTTAAATAGCTTATTAGCAAAATTCAGGACAGAGCAGAAGTCCTACAAAACACAGTGGAGCTACAATACCAATTAGAGGCTAGTTCTTGGAAACACTTGGATGTCTGAAAGTGCGTGTAAGGCTGCTGTTCCTGACTACATGTACTCATTTATTACTTGATTGCAACAAAGAGAAGGGAACACCTTTGCAAGGGATAACCTAAGAATGATTGGAATAAAAAATGAAAATGCTGGAAATACTCAGCAGGTCAAGAAGCAACTGTCGAGAGAGAAGCAGAGTTAATGTTTCCATTTAATGACCTTTCATCAGAACTGTTTGAAACCAGCAGGATTGTGGTTGCACCATAATTCAACTGGAATCTGGAGTTCGTCAATTTATCTCCCTCTCGCTTACTCACACCCAAGATACTTGTGTATCAATGTGTATAACCGTTCCATGGCACCACAAAGGGAAATTTTATGTTTAACATCTTGGTTTAACATCTCATTCGAGAGACAGCACCTCCAACAATGCAGCACTCTCACTGCTCTGGAGTGTCAGTCTAAAGCTTGAGCTCAAGTCTCTGGACTGAGAGATGAACCCACAGCTTTTTTGATGCAGAGGCGAATGCTAAAAACTGTGCCATGGCTGATGTAGTTTAATGGGTTAAGAGTTGTGTAATGAGCTGGTGATGTGTATCACGGTGTAACAGTGTCATCAGCAATATAGTTCCAGAAACCTGGTAGAGCAGGTGGAATAGTCTGTACACAAGAGAGATGTGCTTACCTAGTAGCTCATCATGTGTATAGTGTTTATAGTGTAAATAAAATAGATTTGAAGTAATCCTTTTTCTGCTGCTGCCTGCTAGATGGAAAATGACAGTCAACCTTTATTCAGCTCCACAAGGCAACATTACAGGTTCTTGCAACTTCGGGGTGGTGGGGTTTGGGGTGGTGGGGTTTGGGGTGGTGGGGTTTGGGGTGGGGGGAGGGGGCGGGGTGTCATGTGATATGACTCCCACTTCTCCACCTTGGTTTGGGCAAAGGATGTATATTCCTGGTCTGTTTAATATTTCAACCATGAACAAGTTCAGCAGAGGTTTCCGGCTCCTTTTGTCATCTCTGTTGGCCAAAGGCCTGGCCTTAGAAACGTAAAAGGCCTTTGTACAAGTCCTGGGATTTGAACTCTGCAGTCATGGGGCATTAGCACATCTTTAGAGATAATGAGGTTGCTGCTGTTTTGAAGGCCAAAAATTCATTTTCTGTGGGCCATAACCAGTCAGGGCTTCATTTTAAAGCCTTTGTTCAGTTTTAAGATAAATAATTTCATAGATTAGCCAGGATATATATATATATATATATATATATTTTGTAAAGGTATAGAGTGAGGTCTTAGCCCCCTGACAAGTTGAAAACACTTCATCTTCTCAGGCCTTCTCCAGTGTGCTGAGAAGGAGCAGAAGATTCCTGAGTGAATGCTAGTCTAACATCTTCCTGTTCCCTTGGATCAGTCTTTCATCGAAAATGGTTCACGACCCTTATAGTTCAGCTGTCGTGACAATCACACCCCAGTTACCAGCAGTCCTTGAAAACTGCTGTCTACTCTACCGATGATGTGCTCCTCCAGGGCGAAGATGAGTGCATGGATTTACAACGTCCTCCCAGAGAGCAGAGAACACAGTGAGGGAGTAAATCCTTTATAACAGTGACTTGTATGGGGGGAGGGTTAGGGGGAGAGGGGGAGAGCGTGGAAGAGTTGAATATAACCTGTAACAGTAAAAGAGGTTTCTGAAGTTTGGAAAAATAATTTAAATAGTTTAAGACATTGTTATTATCGAAATTGGTAATATACTTGGGGGGAGGAGTAGTATAATGGGTTGTGGTAATGAGATAGTGATGTGTATCACAATGTAACAGTGACATCAGCCATTATGTGCTAGAGACTCAGTAGAGCAGATGGAATAGTCTGTACACAAGAGAGATGTGCTTACCTAGTAGCTCATCATGTATAAAGTGTAAATAAAGCAGTTTTGAAGCAACCCACCTGTGTCAGACCAGAGTTACTTATGAGTAGGGGGAAACCTTCCCGGTATAGTTTAGGCCAGGAGACAAACCACAAAATGGCTGACATTTAAACAACACTTTTAACAGATGTATAGTGACTTTACTCATCATTTCAAATAATAGAATAACAAACTTAGTGATGGATGTTACGAGCTCAAAGTCTACAGTCTTTCGAGTGTGGTCTCTTTGTTGAACTGAATGGAACATGGCTTCCCCCAGACATTCACTCATGCCAGAGGCAGTCCAGGTTAGCCACTTAGTAATGATTACATTTCAAAACCCATCCCCCTTTCCATAATGAACAATAGACAACATTGCATTCACTATCATGAGTAACTGTGAGTTACCCACTACACCAGCCTGTTGTCATGCATTAACAAATTGTTCGTTATTCTGAGCAGTCTCTACACATGCATTGCACACATTGTCGTTAAATCGTACAGGTCTCTTAACTGTATGCATGCACATTGTCATTGGCTGTTTATCTGGATGATGTTCCTTCTCTGGGGAATGTCATTCCTATCGCACTTCTTGTTGCCATGGTAACTGTTGTGCCATTCCATTTCAGTTGTTGGGTACCAGGGGAACTCTGGGAGTGATGGTTGTTCTGTACTCAATGCAGCTGGTGAGATACCATCTTCCTGAAGGAACAGTGAAGGAACAGTTTCCCTAGTTGTTTGTCTGTGCCTGTGGTTGCGCCGGTATCTTTTGTGGTTCATTTCCACCTCGTGCGATCGAGGTGACAACTGCTCTATGCATGTCCCAAGTTGCCACATGGGCTGACTCCTTTTGAGAGCGTTAAAGGTTTATACCCTGACTGGCTCTCCAATGCTCAACTCTGGTAATGGTTTGGCAATCTTGTCAAAAAGAAATTTGGCCTTTTCACCTTGATTTTTTCCCTCACACTTGTCACTACTTCTGGTTTTAGAAGCTTTATTGCGATTGGAAGAGTTGTTTGCATGCAGCATGACATTAGTCTTTGGACTGGACTACTTTCCATGCCTTCAGTCGGTGTGCTTCTCCACTCGAGGATTGCTTTCTATATAGATTTGCTCGATTTCTTGATGACTCCTATGGTGATTTTCACCGCTGCCTCAGCCTTTCTATTTGACTGAGGATAGTGCAGAGATGATGTGTAGTGTTGAATTTCCCAATCCTCTGTGAAATGGTTGAATTCTTCACCCATGAACTGAGGGCCATTGTCACTCATCACAATGTCTGGAATGCTGTAATGACTGAAGTGTGCTTTCAGGCATCAGACTATGTCTCTGGTCATTGTTGAAGTCAGCTGGTCTATCTCCCTGTATTCAGAATTGTAGTCTTCGGTGACAAGATAATCTCTTCCTGCTAGAGTGAAGTGCTCTACTCCCAGCTTCATCCATGGTCTGTCTGGGATGTCATGAGTCATCAATGGCTCGCAAGCTTGTTTAGTTTGGTGCTTGTTACAAGCTCCACACTGGCTGATGTGGGATTAAATTTCATTGCTCATGTTTGGCAAGTAGAGCACTTCTCTTACCTTCCTCAGACTCAATTCAATTCCTGATGGGCTTGCATGGATGTGCTTCAGCATCTCTCCTCTCACATCCTTAGGGGTGATGACTCTATTTCCTTTGTGCGAGATGCCATCATGGGCTGTCAATTCATCTCAGTATGTCCAATTTGCCCTTGTGGCCACAGATGTGTCCTTGGTGCTCTCAGGCCATCCTTTCATCACTACTTCTCGTAGCACTTGGAGAGTTACATCCTGCTGGGTGGTTCACTTGATTTGAACAAGGTGCTTTTCTGTCAGATTCAATGTCTCTCCTGGGTTGATGATTTCCAGATCATATTGAGCTGCTGCTTCACATTGAATCTGGAAGATTTCACATTCTGTTGTAGCATCCTTAACTTTCTTCATGGGGAGTGCTGCTCTCAACTGCATGTCAGCAATGTACATCTGTTTCCCTTGCTTGTATGTCACATCCAGATGATATCTCTGTAAATGAAATAACATTCTTTGTATGTGATTTGGAGCAGATAGTAACGGTTTGAGAAAAATGCTTTGAAGTGCCTGTACTTTTTCTCTCCCAAGCAGGTATTGATGAAAATGCTCACCAGCAAAAACAATAGCCAGGCCCTCTTTCTCAATCTGAGCAAAGCATTGTTCAGTTTGTGTTAATGCCCTGGATGCAAATATGACTGGTTGTCCTTGTTGCATTAGGGTTGCTCCAAGACCTGTCTCACTGGTACCGCACTGCAAGGTGGCTTCATCTTTGACGTTATATAGTACTTCAGCATTGGCATTGTTGTCACTACTTGTTTGATTTTAGTGAATGCTTCTTCTTGTTCTGTACCCCAGTGCCACTGCACATCCTTGGCAGTGAGCTTGCGTAATGGTTCACATTCCGATGACAAATTAGGCAAAATTTTGCTATATACTTTACCAATCCAACAAATCATTGCACTGCTTTCACATCTATTGGTTGCTATTGGTCACTGCATTGCTGCTACAGCTCTCACCTTGTCAGGATCCAAGCGAGGACATTTTGCTGTCATCACATGACCTACGTACTTGACTTCAGGCATCTTCAGTTGCAATCTTTTCTTGTTCAGCTTCAGATTCATCTGGCGAGCTCTCTCTAGCAGTCATATTAAATTCTGACCATGGTCAACTATGGCTTCTTCCATTGTGTCTCCACATCCATAGACTAGTAGATCATCCACTATGGCTTCCACACTTGGAAGATCACTGACTATCTCATGCTGTCTGTATTGATACTCTTCTGGAGATGTGGAAATGCCAAACGTCATGCACAACAATCTGTATCTCCCGAACACTGTCCAGAATGTAATTAGAAAGCTGCTACTCTCCTCCAGTTTCATTTGCCAGTAACCATCCTTCATATCTAGGGTAGTAAAGATCATTGCCTTGGCAAGCTGTGGCAAATTCCTTTGATGGTTTGCATGGGGTAGTGAGATCTCCTCAGCGCTTTATTTAGATCCATTGGGTCTAAGCACACTCTCAGGTTTCCATGTTGAGTCACTGCTACCATGCTGCTAATCCAGTCTGTAGGAGCCGTCACTTTCTTGATTACTCCCCTCTTTTCCAACTCTTCTGTCTTGTTTTTAAGACTTGACTTGAGGGTAGCTGGAACTCTTCTCGGTAGATGCTGAATTGGTCTTATGCTTTTATCTACTTCAAGATGATATTCTCCAGGTAGACCTCCAAACCCTGTAAACATATCTTTGCTACTTATCTAGGATCTGTTTGGCGGTCAATGGTTTTGTGTGCTGTGACACATAGTAAATCTCTGTTGGCATGTTTAGGGTTACCAGTCTAAGCTTTAGACTTAGCTGAGAGGAGAGGCTTTTATGTACCATCTATGATCTGGAACTCCAGATCTGCATTCTTGCCATTGCACTGGGCTCTCAGATTAATTTGTCCTCTTGGTATAAATATCGTGTCATCATATAGCCTCAAACTTACTTTCAAGGGCTTAATTTTTGAATTGTCATGTTGATCGACTTTGCACAGGTCTGTGAAGTTCGTGATGTTCCATGACGCACCAGTGTCTACCTGACACTTCTTACTCACTTGATACTCTCCTTCTGCAATTATCACTGTTAACAGTCATAAAACATTTATTATCTATAGACTTGATGGAGCAACCTATTATATGGTGTATAGTGCTTTATCAGAGTCTTCTGCTGGTATCTCTGCAATGGCCATCTGTATGGGCTTGTTTTGCTTCTTTCTAGCCAAACACTTGTGTGCAAAATGATTCGGCCTCTTGCAGTTAAAACACTGCTTTCTCCATGCTAGAGAATCCTTCTTTTCCTTTGTGTGATGTCCTCTGCAGTATTGCATCTTGCCTTTTGTCCATGGTTGCTCTGCTCTTTCGGCCTGGAATGTTTCTCAGTATAATATATCTCCTGGACAAAAATAAAAGTACCTGGAAAAACTCAGCAGGTCTGACAGCATCTGCGGAGAGAAATACAGTTAACGTTTCGAGTCCGTATGACTCTTCAACAGAACTAAGTAAAAATAGAAAAGAGGTGAAATAGAAGCTGGTTTAAGGGGGGGGAGGGTAGAGCTGGATAGAGGGCCAGTGATAGGTGGAGATTGCCAAAAGATGTCATAGACAAAGGGACAAAGAGGTGTTGAAGGTGGTGATATTATCTAAGGAATGTGCTAATTAAGGGTAGAAAGCAGGACGAGCAAGGTACAGATAGCCCTAGTAGGGGTGGGGTGGGGTGAAGGGATCGAAATAGGCTAAAAGGCAGAGATAAAACAATGGATGGAAATACATTTAAAAATAATGGAAATAGGTGGGAAAAGAAAAATCTATATAAATTATTGGAAAAAAAAAGGAGGGGGATCAGAAAGGGGGTGGGGATGTAGGAGATAGTTCATGATCTAAAATTGTTGAACTCAATATTCAGTCCGGAAGGCTGTAAAGTGCCTAGCCGGAAGATGAGGTGCTGTTCCTCCAGTTTGCGTTGAGCTTCACTGGAACAATGCAGCAAGCCGAGGACGGACATGTGGGCATGAGAGCAGGGTGGAGTGTTGAAATGGCAAGCGACAGGGAGGTCTGGGTAATGCTTGCGGACAGACCGAAGGTGTTCCGCAAAGTGGTCACCCCAGTCTGCGTTTGGTCTCTTCAATGTAGAGCAATCCGCATTGGGAGCAACGAATGCAGTAGACTAAATTGAGGGAAGTGCAAGTGAAATGCTGCTTCACTTGAAATGAGTGTTTGGGCCCTTGGACGGTGAAGAGGGGGGGAAGTAAAGGGGCAGGTGTTGCACCTTCTACGGTTGCATGGGAAGGTGCCGTGGGAGGGGGTTGACGTGTAGGGGGTGATGGAGGAGTGGACTAGGGTGTCCCGGAGGGAATGATCACTGTGGAATGCCGCCAGGGGGGGTGAAGGGAAGATGTGTTTGGTGGTGGCATCATGCTGGAGTTGGCGGAAATGGCGGAGGATGATCCTTTGAATGCGGAGGCTGGTGGGGTGATAAGTGAGGACCAGGGGGACTCTATTATGTTTCTGGGAGGGAGGAGAAGGTGTGAGGGCGGATGCGCGGGAAATGGGCCGGACACGGTTGAGGGCCCTGTCAACCACCGTGGGTGGAAAACCTCGGTTAAGGAAGAAGGAAGACATGTCAGAGGAACTGTTTTTGAAAGTGGCATCATCAGAACAGATGAGATGGAGGTGAAGGAACTGAGAGAATGGGATGGAGTCCTTACAGGAAGTGGGGTGTGAGGAGCTGTAGTCAAGGTAGCTGTGGGAGTTGGTCGGCTTGTAATGGATATTGGTGGACAGTCTATCACCAGAAATTGAGACAGAGAGGTCAAGGAAGGGAAGGGAAGTGTCAGAGATGGACCATGTGAAAATGATGGAGGGGTGGAAATTGAAAGCAAAATTAATAAATTTTTCCAGGTCCAGACGAGAGAATGAAGCGACACCGAAGCAATCATCGATGTACCGGAGAAAGAGTTGTGGGAGGGGGCCGGATTAGGACTGGAACAAGGAATGTTCCACATACCCCATAAAGAGATGAGCATAACTGGGGCATAACCTCCGATATGGGAAGGCTGGAGACCACCATGGAGACCTTGGCCCAGCAGGTTTTGCCGGATTTGTGCTTGGCCCTGTACTCCATGGCAACACACCCTGGTGGGCACCATCAAGATGTAGGCGACATGGGGATGAGGCACCTTGACCTCCCTCTAGGGGCGCCATCTCCTGCAGGAGTCAGGGACGGGCCCTCGGGCACACACAGGGAGGATGAGTGTCAGCCGGACACCCCGGGGGCCTCCTCTCAGGACACTCCAAGGGTGTGCAGCCGCTCACAGCCCCCACGGCCTGTGACTCCACCCACTCCAGCTTCTCGGGCCACCGAGGGCGCTTCTACCCCTGAGCAGGAGACCCTCATCAGGCCAGGGCCCTCCAGGCCTCGGGTCACCAGAGGATGTCAGTCAAGGTCATCAACAGACATCAGGACATAGAGGTCAGCAGGCTGCCTCCACCTCTGCTGCAGATGTCGGGGCTGCACCCAGATGTGGCGGTAGGGTTAGGAAAGTTAAGAAATTTTGATGTCACTTTAGGGTCATGGGTGTGCTATAACTGTAAAGAAATTGCACTTTTGTGAATACATTTGTTGGTTATGTGAATGTTTTGTTCAACTGAAGGCGTTGTGAATTTGTACATTGGAATCCTCTTATTTTGAAGTTTAGCCATCCTCCCAGCGATGGTGTCCCACTGTGAGATTCACATTCACTTGAATTACTCCCTGCACCCTTCTGTGATGTCAGGGAAATGTGTTTAAATCTTTATCTGAAGTGTGTAATGTAAGAATTTCTAACTCTTCTTCCTCAAGAACCACCATTGAGTGAGGGCAGCCCAGCAGCTTTGACATTCTAACGGCATTTGTGTCTCCTCAGTGGGAGTGACAGAAGACAAGTCATGCACGGGAGGAGGAGATCCCTAGGCATGTACACATCTCAGTTGCAGCAGTGTTTGCATCAATAGATGGCGGTGAAGGCTTCAAGTCTTCTCCCATATCACTCGTGTTCCTCAGTGGACGCTCAGTTCCCAGAGTGAGCTCACTCACAGGACCCCACACACCAAAGCAAAGATCATGGCCTGGTGATTCATAAGGCCAGAATGCAGGATTTGTTCTCGCTGCAAGTGGGTGGACATCCCCTGAAATGAAAGGCTTCGCTGGTTGGGCCAGCATTTATTGCCCATCCCCAGTTGCCCTTGAGAAGGTGGTGGTGAGCTGCCTTCTTGAACCACTGCAGTCCATGTGGTGTAGGGACACCCACAGTGCTGTTAGGAAGGGAGTTCCAGGATTTTGCCCCAGCGACAGCGAAGGTACGGCGATATATTTCCAAATCAGAATGGTGAGATACTTGGAGGGGAACCTCCAGGTGGTGGTGTTCCCATCTATCTGCTGCCCTCGTCCTTCTAGATGGTAGCGGTCATGCTTTTGGAAGGTGCTGTTTAAGGAGCCTTGGTGAATTCCTGCAGTGCATCTTGTAGATGGTACACACTGCTGCTACTGTGCGTCGGTGGGGGAGGGAGTGAATGTTTGTGGATGTGGTGCCAATCAAGCGGGCTGCTTTGTCCTGGATGGTTTCAAGCTTCTTGAGTGTTGTGGGAGCTGCACTCATCCAGGCAAGTGGAGAGTATTCCATCACACTCCTGCCTTGTGCCTTGTGGAGATGGTGGACAGGCTTTGGGGAGTCAGGAGATGAGTTACTCGCTACAGGATTCCTAGTCTGTGACCTGCTCATGTAGCCATAGTATTTATATGGCTAGTCCAGTTCAGTTTCTGGTCAATGGTAACCCCCAGGATGTTGATAGTGGGGATTCAGTGATGGTAATGCCTTTGAAGGTGTATTGGTTAGATTCTCTCTTGTGGAGATGGTCATTGCGTGACACTTGTGTGGCGCAAATGTTACTTGCCATTGGTTAGCCCATGCCTGAATATTGTCCAGGTCTTGCTGCATTTGGACATGGATGTGGCATTGAGGGCTAGGAGAGATGTGGCCAAAAGCCCTCACTTAACTTTATTCTTCCTGGAACCTGTCAATAATTAAAGTATCAAGGGCACGTCTCCCACATCTTCCTTCCTCTATGGTATGATTGTGCTCATACTGACCCTCAGCAGCCTCCTGAGGTTCCTGGGCCTCCAGATCTTCATCCTTCAATGAGCTTGTATCCTACTTCAGTTCATCCTCTGTAGTGAGCCACCTGAGCAGTCCAAGCATCTGAAACGCATCTTCAGAAGCCCTATGGTCGGCTCTATAAGGGAGCATGTGGAGCTGTGTGCAGCTTTGTACATCTCCTCGGAATGACTCAGAGGGTGACACATCGGTGTCATCAGCCAGGGTTTCAGTGGGTACCCCTTATCCCCAAGCAGCTATTCCTGCAGATGTAATGGCCCCTCAAAAATTTTGGGCACCTCGGAGTGACTCAGGATGTAGGAGTTATGGCAACTCCCAGGGTGCTGTGCAGAAACATGCAGTATATGCTTCTGATGATCAGACACCAGCTGTACATTGATGGAATGATAGCCCTTGTGGTTTATAAATATTAGGGGTCACTGCCATGGAGCCCGTATAGCCACATGAGTGCAGTCTATTGCACCCTGTGTTCTTGAGAAGCATGAGATGGCGATGAAGCCAGTGAACCCCAGCCTGGTTATCTTCATCCAGAGCAAACCTGACATAATGATGGGCCTTCCTGTAAAGGGCATCTGTGACCTCCTTTATACATCGATGTGTTGCAGACTGACAGATGCCGCACAGGTCCCCTGTTGATCCCTGGAAAGACCCAGAAGCAAGGAAATTGAGTGCCGCAGTCACTTTCAAAGCCACAGGGAGGGGATATGCTTCAACTCATGTGGCGTCAGGTCTTCATGAAGAATGTGGCATATGTGATGAGCCTCAGAGCTCGGGACAATCACAAATGTGCATGGCATTGCCTCTCACTTATTTGTAAATAGGAGACTCTTCTACGATCAACCCTAGACCTGGCAATTCGCCTCCATTGTCTGGGTCTCTGCTGTTCATGCCCTGGTTCACCTTGACCATGTCTGTCAGGCGTGTCCTCCTGCTGGAGCTGCACATGGCATCACTTCTCCACCCTTCGCCTCCTCCGCTGCATTAGGACCCTGACAAAGGCAGCATTGAGCCCTGGATCCATATGTGCTTTTGCCTTCTCTCTGAAAGAAAATATTGGAGACATTAATGATTCAAGGGGTAAGAAAGTGAAGCTCAGAAGATGAAATGTATGGAAACTGTAAGGGTCCATAGTTTTTCCTGTCCTACTTGCATGGTGGCTGATGCCCTGAGACACTAGCACACACATCTAGGTGAACAAGACGGAATCACAGATATGTAACATTTTAAACCCTGTGTGGGATGCTAAGGTTTAATTGAGATGAGTGACCCAACCCAGCTCTGTGCTTCAATCCCTGATGTGGCATAGTGATGACCAATCAGGTGCTCATGGTCAATGAGTGGATGCCCTTTGGCCCATTAGGAGTGTCAAATCTGGTAAACACGTGACAGACCTTCATTGATGGAGTACCATGTATGATATAGCTGTGCCTCCTTCACTATTACCTGCCTTCACAAATTCTAAATTCCTGTGTTACTCTTGAGATGCAGTGACTGTGATGTGAAGCCACTGAGTTCTGAATAGCCCTTTAACAGCACTGATGAAGCCATTGGCTTTCAGTGGCTTTCATCGCAAGGGGGTCTTCCTCCTTTCTCTGTAAGCAGACTCCTGTTCGCTCTTGCGGCAATAACAAGTTAGAGGACGACCCCAGAAAGGCCCAATTGTGTTCACCTTTTCCCCTCACAGTCATTCCACATCCTCCCCTCCCTTTGGCCCCCCTCATGTTCGCCCTTCTCCCTCACAGTCCTTCCACAGCCTTCCTTCCCCATTGCCCACATTGTGTTCGTCATCCCCACCCTCACCTCACTGCTTACCCCTGGTTGGAGTGCTAGTTTCTGAAAATGGAGTTCTGCCTGACTATCACAGCACAGTGGTGTCCTTAGGGACAATGGTCTCGGACCCCTGCACTCCCCAACCCCAGCCGCAGCACTGATCACTGTCTGAAAGTGGAGGCCTGCATGAGTACCGCAGCAGGGTGGTGTCCTTCTGGACAACGTAGGCAAAGAACAGGAGCAGACCAACCCGACAGCAGTGTGGCATTCGTCTCAACAAGACCGGCGCAGTGCCGAGGCAGGTGAGCTGTGTATGTTTCACTCACCTTGAAATTACAAGTGAACTGAGGTCCGGCTTGTGCACGCCACCCCCTTTTCAAACGGGTTTGAGACCGACCTAATTCCCCGCTGGCGTGACGAAAGATTGGAAGGCATGGCAAGATTCCTGCGAGTAGCTGTCTTAATAAGCATTCATGAGACGTTAATGAATATAAATGGCATTGATGCCACTAGCCGATAGGATAACAAACCTGCCATCAGGAGAATTGCAAACTGTTTTTACGCCAGCGGATTTCTAACTTTTTGCCTGCCGCTGGATTCTCTGCTGCCGCCCACCATGAAACCCGCCATGGGTAGGATGGGAAAATCCTGCCCCTTGTTACAAGCTCAAAGACTGCAGTCTTTCTAGTGTAATCTCTTTATTGAACTGACTATAACATGGTTGCCCCTGGACATTCCCTCCTGGCAGAGGTCACATGACTACGGCAAGCCAGGTAGGACATAGTAATGATTGCATTTCAAAACCCAAGCAGTGGATAACCCCATATTTGGTGTTACAGTTCGGCACAGTTTAAGAAGGAAGATTAAAGAACATGTTCATTCGCATCAGTAACTGGGCTAAGTATATAAAAATGGGTTTGTATCTCAAACCTAGATTGTGTTGTACAGGAGTAAGTAATTAATGCTGAAACACTGCAGCTAGTGGAACTGCTGTTTAATGAGGTGGTGTGTGCCTATGATGAGTTGCATGCTTGCCATTTCATACCATTAGAATTTCTGATCATGTTTGTTCACGTAAAATGGAATCAGGCTCTCTTATCAGTAGCTTAACATCCAAATTATGACTATCCATCTCGGGAAGTAGGTAAAGAGACTCTAAAGGAATTGAGTTGGCTCCAGTGTAACACAGGATATTTAACTATGCCAAAGATGCTATATAAATGCAATTTTTTGTTGCATTTTGTTAAATTTGGACATGCTGTATTTGAACCTGAGCATTCAATGAGTTTATGTACTATGAGTATTTAATTTTTAGTATTCCATTAACAAGCATTAATAGACCTTTCGGACAAAATTAGAGACAAATCCAAAAATATGACCATAGGACCTCTCAAAATGAGTACTCAATATTTTTGGCAGTCCGTACTAATTTCCACATTCCCAAATCTCTCTGGTAGAGTTGACTAACGCTTTTGGGAGACAGTGTTTCACAGCACTGACCACCAACAGAGTTGAGAAATTAAACAATATCCATTTTCATACAACAGCTCAATTCAGTGAAGGTGCTCGGGTGTGTACAGGTCGATAGGTGGTCCCTGCCAGAATGTGCACATCAAACCTGCAGTTGCTGATTAGTCACACGGAAACATGTATTAACTCATTATGGGGTCTGCAATGGCCACCCTGAATCATTTGGTGCACTAATTACCTGAAAACTGTCATAAAGTTCGCTTGTAAAGGAATCCACCCAATTTTTCTCCACTGAAAAGGAGGAGAGTTCCATTTCCTTTATTCTCTATTTCTTTATATCCCGAATTATAACACCCTACATACTGGCTCCTCTCTGCATTTTTAGTGTTGTGCTCTTGACTCATTTCTGCTCAAGACTTTTCCTTGGCCATCAGACTGTGGAACTCCTTGTGGCCTTCAACCAATCTTTTCTCAACCAGCCTTCAGGCTTTTAAAATCCAAGCTTTGCACCACTTAGTCAGCATTTTTTAAACATTGGGTGGTAGAAATTCAACACGCAAAGTAAACATTTCACCTACCGTGTCCGTGCAGGGCCGAGTTACCTTATCCCATTTTCACATTCATTCCCTGTATCCTTTAATCTTTCCTTCTTTGCGTTTAAATCTCTATTAAATATTGTGATTGAATGGGTTTAAACTGCCATTTAAGTGAATGCATCGGGCCACATTCCTTTCCTGTTCATCTCCTCCCAGAAACTTCCTTGCACTTTATATGCTCTAATTTTATATCATCAGCAAATTTAGTAATTATCCCTCTCTAACCTCATATAAACAATTTAATGGAATTTATTATAGAATATTAACATTCCTATCATAGTTCCTTGGGCCCAAGCTAGATATGGCTTGTCAATCAGGAAACATCCATTCAGTGCTACTCAACTTAATACCCTCTAGCCATCACTCCCTCCATGCTGCCATGTTACTCAAATATCATGAGTCTTAATCTTCACAACATATATCTATGTTGCTGAAAAGAGAGACATCTTTTTGTCTTGCACTCATCAGGACAAATGCAAGAATGCCTAATTTCAAACAATCGCAACCATTTATAATACAGGAGAAAAGTGTCTCTCTTTTCCGCAATATTCAAGTTCTGTGCTACAATGTGGCACTTCATCAAATTATTTTTCAAAATCCATTTGCTGCATTCCCTTTGACTATGTCCCACTGATGTTCCTTCAGGAAATTAAATTAGTCAAGCATTTTAACACTGGTTTCAAGAAATGTTCATATTACATTCACATTAGTATTCCAGGGTAAATCAGAGCCTAACCTGCACTGCAGAACAAAGATAACTGAGACTCACTGAATTGAATATTCTCTCACCATTTCAGATCGGCACCAGGCGGGATGTTAGTCCAGTGTGATATCCTGATAAGACAACAATAAAAACAATTTGCATTTTATTTAGCACCTTTAACACAGTATTCCTTCTGAGGCATTTCACAGAAGCACTATCAGACACAATTTGACACTGAAACTAAGACAGAAGCATTGGGACAGGTGACCAAAGATTTGGCCAAAGTGCTGGGTTTTAAGGCAGTCTTGAAGGAGGAGAGAAGGTGGAGAGGTTTAGGGTCAGAATTCTAGGCATCTGTTGGATCCAGTACTCTCTGATTTGTTGGGGCTAAAGGATCCGTGTTGCCCGTTTGTTTCGGAGTGACCGAGTTGTTGCAGAGACAGAGAAAATCAGGAGATCGTTGTTAGAATAAACACATGCTGTTTAGTTACAAACTAAACTCAGCAGCTATATTTGTGTGCTCACAACTGAAAACTCTGTCTTCACTCTTCAGCGTCTTACTCAAGACTGCCTCACAGTAGTAGCCCACACTACTCTGCTATTGGGAATTAAGGTCATGTAATCTTACATTACAACACTTATCTTAAAGGTATATTACATATCAGATTACTACCATCCATCCCCCTTTACTGAAAAATACATTTTACAAATGTTTTCACTATATCAAGCTATTTACACAAATCAATTATTTACAAAGTCAGTCTCTCTGGGGGTTTCTTTATGCATGTAGAGTGTCTCAGCTCTACAGCTTCTGAATTTTGATTTGGAAGCTCCTCTACTGGAGTCGTCTGAGCTTCTGGTTATTCAGTAGGTACCAGTAAATCTGTTGCATCAACTCTTTCAGTTGGCCCTTCAAACACATTTGTACTCGGTTGAGTTCTTTCAACAGGAGATGTTGATTCAGTCTCGAACACTGGTGGAATCATCTCTGGGTATTTGGTTTCTCCTCTTCTTATGTGATCCACATGTCTCCTAATTACTTGATCTTCGACTTTCACATGGTAGGAAAGAGGTCCTGTTGCTGCACTTATCTCACTGAACAACCATGCTGGTCCTTCTCTAAAATTTTTCACAAATACTTTCTCTCCTTCATTAAATGTTCTGTCCTGACTGTGACAATCATGACCTATTTTCTGACTTTGCTGTCTTCCTTCTACCTTCCCCCCCAAGTTTGACATAATTAGGCTCAGTCTCGATCGGAGACAGCGCTTCATCAACAGTTCTCCTGGTGTGAGACCTGCTGTTGAATGAGGGGCGGTTCTATAATGGAAAAGCAATCATGCTAATTCAGTCACTTTTGAATCTCCAGTTGATTTCTTCATACCAGGTTTGAACGTCTGAACTGCTCCCTCAGTGAGTCTGTTTGAAGAGGGATGGTATGGAGATGTTTTCACATGAACAGTACTGCTGAGGCGTGCAAATCAGTTAAAGTCAGCATTTGTGAATACTGTTCCATTACCTGATACTAGCACTTCAGGTAATCCATTAATTGCAAAACTTTGTCGTAGTTTGTCTATCGTCACTGAAGATGTGGGTGACCTCACTTTGTATATGTCCATCCATTTTGACTGAGCATCTATGATAAGTAGAAACATTGTTCTCACAAAAGGTCCTATATAGTCGATAGGTACTCATGACCATGGTCTTCCTGGCTACCCCCAGGGGTGTAATGGGGCTGTTGCAGGTAATTTTTGTACTTGTTGACACTGCATACAGCTTCTCATTTGGAAGATTTCAGTCCATTCCAATTTATTTTCTTTCAGCCAGTTTCATCTGAGGAGAATTGGTCCTTCGCCTGCTACTCCAATCAAGGGTAACCTCACTGTTTGAGCTCCGTAGTGCACTGTGACTTTACATATGCCCTTGACTTGTATGTCTTCTCCTGTGTAAGTTTTTACTTTGTCATCAGTTTCTTCTAAATTCAGCTGACGTTCTTCATGATTCAGGGATTTAAAAGTTTGCTCACCAATCACCGTAGTGGCTGCTCCAGTATCCACCTCCATTCCGATAGGCTTCTCATTCACTCTCATGGTTACATACATAGGCTCTGTTCTTCCTACCTTTAAATTATATGTGAACAGATATTAGAATCTATTACTTCAAGCTTTTCAAAGCTGTTTATCTCTTTGAGGTTTTGCTTTTGTCTGAAAGTCTGCCTGATTCTATCTTTACAATGTCTCATGAGGTGTCCATTTCAATGGCAGAAGAAACATTCGATCTTTTAAAACTGTGGTTCATTACAAGGTTGTCTACTTCCATCTCAGTTGCTATTATGCTATGTTTTTGCTGCTAAGTTATCCCTCTATAACTCATCTGCTAGTGGTGGCTTCTTCCTGCTCCTGAATAAAGCTCTGCACTTTTGCCCTCTTTTTGGTTGAAGCTCCCTGCCCAACATGGAGGATGGCGCCATTTTGCGCTCCTCGTATGGCTTCTGAGTCTCGCACTGCACCTTTCATTGCCAGAGCGATTTCCAATGCCTTCTGAAAATCTAACTTTCTTTCAGCCAGTAAACTCTTCTGAATCGCATTTTCATTTCTACCGCATACCGGATGATCTCTAAGCATAGATAGATGTACCGAATTTGCACTATTCAGTTAATTGCTTCAGACTTGCCATGTAACAAGCAACTGTCTCCTCCGCAGCTCTAATTCTTGAGTTAAATTTAAACCATTGTATCGTCACTGACAGCTTTGGCTGGTAATGATTCTTTACGAAGTTCACTAAGTCATCAAAACATTTCGAGTCTGGGGCGCTGGGCGCCAACAGACTTCGTTTGGGTATGTTTTACTCCCAAACATGGACAGAAGGATCGCACACCTCTTCCCCTCCCCTGCAATGTCGTTCACCTGGAAGTAGATAGTGGGACCAGTCATCCGAGGTTGGCTAGGAAGGCTCCATTCTTCCAAATTGTGGCAGGCTCTGAGGGGATTACTTCGACCATCAAGAAGGACATTTTCTTTTACTTACAACCACTGTGCGAGGTACAGCCCAATTTCAGTTCTCCAGATTTCCTTTGTTCTTTCTCGCTTTTTTACCTCATTTTTTGTGTGGCTTTTCGTGCTTTTACTCTCATCGCCAGTTTGCTGGATCCAGTGCCCTTTGGTTTGTTGGGGCTAAAGGATCCGGATTGCACTCTTTATTTGGGATGACCCAGTTGGTACAGAGACAGAGAATGTCAGGAGATCGTTGTTAAAATTAACACATGCTGTTTATTTACAAACCAAACTCAGCAACTACATTTGTGTGCTCACAACTGAAAACTCTGTCTTCACTCTTCAGTGCCTTACTCAAGACTCTCTCACAGAGGTAGCCTGCGCTACTCTACTATTGGGTATTAAGATCATGTGATCTTACAATGCTTGTCTTAAAGATATATTACATATCAGATTACTACAGCATCTGAAAGCCAGTGATAGCCTTACCACCACTTGTAAACCACCTGGCCTTAATTTAAATGTTAAAAGAGCAGAGATTCTCTTGTTCCTGCTCTCTAAATATTTAAATTTTTGGAAAAATCTCTGCCCATGCTTACCCATTCATACACAGCTAAATAGCTTAGATAAAGTTTCAGGCAGGACCCAAGCAGTATAAGCAGGAGCTATTGATTGGCCGAAGGCTCATTTTCACTTTCATAAATTTGAACTTTGTCTTCTCAGTTATGCATAGTTAGACTTTTCGCTCGTCGGAGAAGGTCAATCAACCTATACTTCAGATTACACAATGTCAGTGCACACAACCTCCAGACTTCCAGACTTCTTCATTTTCTCTGTGCTGGTATCCAAACTTCAACTTCTGTTTTCTGATTGGGAACTGCAGCTCCAGTGCACATCTTTGGTATTCATTAATATTATTCCTTTTCTTGACTTCCATTGGTTTTCTTAATGCAAACATGAGGCTACCTGACCTATGGTTAGCTCATTTTAGCATTAAGAGTGTAACATTCATGACCCTCTGGTCCCTTGGTACAAATTCCAGTTTCAAAGAATTTTCCTGATGTACTTTGTCTTCTCCTTTAACCTTCATAACTTTGTAAAGGCTCTGCATTCTCGACTTGTCCATTCGCCTTGAACTCTCAAAAAAGAAAATCTTAAAGATATAGGAGTAGTGTTCCTGCCTTGTGCAGACTTGGACCACCTAGGGCATTCGTAGTTGAGAGGGAATTAGGTGTTTAGCACTCAAGATGACATTAAGTTTCTTTTTTGGCAGCACTGGGATTGGAGGTGTTCCTTTTGGGAATAGACAGAATAGATCAAGAGCACCACAGGTAAAGAGGGTCAAAATGGACATTAAAGCTTTAGACTACACTTATAAGTAGCTTGGAAAGTGTACATTTAAAACAAGCAATATTTGCGTTGCTCTATTAAAGGACATGTAGATGAAGAGGAGATGCACAGTATGGAAACTCAATGTGTGGACCCTGAAGACGTGCAATCTAACCAATTGCATCAACGCTCTTTAAAGAAAAGAAAGTCTGATTTTTACATTACCGAAGAGACAAAGGATGAGGGCTCATGCCCTCAATAAGCTGGAGGGCATTCAAGAGCCCTGAATATAATATGTTTCCATTCTATATTACTTCTTCAGTGAAGCATTATTTTTAGCGGAGGAGATTTGGTCAGAAATTTCTAATTGTAATTAATTCTTCTGAAGAAACTTCTGTTTAAAATTGTTGAAAAACACAGCTATAAAATTGAAGACCATTGATCGATCATTTATTAGTAAAAGTCAATGTTGGAAAAAACCTCACTAAATAGATTAATGAAAGAAAATCCAGATCACATTGAAATAAAAGGGTAATGAACCTGAAAGAAACGTATTCAAGCATTGCTGTAATATATGGTTTTAATAATTTTGCTGCTTGGAGAATTGACATGGAGAAGGTCCAGGGAATAACAGATCCACATTATGAAAATGGCATTGAATGTATTTTGTTCCAATTAAGTTTTCTTTAAAAAAAAAAATTTGAACTGGAATCAGAGTCTAAGGACGTGGATTATTGAAATTTCATTTGTTAACATATTTTTATTATTTTCCATAAAGGTACAAAGCTGTGAAAATGTTAATGGACTAGCTGTTTTATTGTCTGCCGAGGTTTATTGAATAACACTTCTTTGTCAAAAAAAAATAGCAGGGGTAATGCTTCAGCAACAGTCAAGACAAATAGTTCCAGACGGCAGGCATTTATAATGAAGGGAAGCATATTCACAAATGCGGAATAAAGCATACCGTAATAAATATTTAATTTATAACATTTGTCATAGCATTGTTAATAGTCTGTGATACAATCCTCATAAATATAATGTTAATTAGATCTTTATATATCGACTTGCATGCACTTTACCATATTTGACAATGATTTCTAATTTGATGCATTGCAGTCCCTCTCTGTGTGGTGGGGGCAACGCAGGGAGGGGAACTCATGGACAGACCTCCTATAACTTCTTGCTTTTGCTGTAAATTTAAATAAGAGAAAATAATACATAGCAATGGGAAAGGAAGTGAGAAACAGAAAAATTCAATGATAGAGAACATAAAGTAAGAATATAAATGTTGCCAATGTACACTTTAAAATATAACCCAATAACCCTCTCATGGTTGGTTTTTAATATGAGTTCAGTAATGTAATAACTGTGTGTCTCTGAAGTTGATGAAAACCTGCAGAGGAAACAAGAGGACACATATAAAATTGGATCTTTGTTCATTGTAAATAAAATGTCTTCCTCTAATTTCTATATGTAGTATAGAATACTGAATGTTATTTCAGGATATAATATTTTTAAAAATAAAACTGCTTCAGTGAAAAGCCTTCTGAAGAAAGGTATGCCTTTCTGCTCTTCCTCTTCGAGACATCCCCTGACACCAATTGTAAATTAATTGTATTTTTTCGTTATTATTCTGTGCACTATTTCTGCTCAACTTGACTTAACCTCTGCTCCCAGTGGGAGAAAATTTTGATCATTGTAATCCTTTTGACTTCATAAGCTGGGAGCTAGTCACTGCAGTTCCTAGAAATGTTCTCAACTTTCTCTAAGTGTTTGGTGAACTCTTGTATTCAGATTTTTAAAAATTGGTAAGTGTTCTGCTGGAATGGTAGAAAAGCAAGTTGTGAGGAGGGCACAAAGCGTCTGCACATAGGTTAAGTGAGTGGGCAAAAATTTGGCGGATGGAAGATAACGTGGGAAAATGTGGAGATGTTCACTTTGGTCAGGATGGCTGTCCCTCATTTCACGGATGTCTATTCTGGGTCATGAGTTTCTGCCATGGGTCTTCATGTGACTGACAACAGACTGATGCAGATCTTTAAGCACTTGGGACAGGACATCCCACAGGTTAGTGGGATCAGAGTCAGGATTTGCTTCCTTTTCGTCCTTCTCTGCCGCCGCTCTGCCTCATCATTAAGACGTTGAGACTCAAAGTGTGATACAGCTTGATGGACAAATTGTCACCATTTTGAGGGATTGGTTGAGGGTAAGCTCCTCCCAGTCATTAACTTCAATGCTGCCGCACTTCAAGGAGAGCTTCAGGGTGTCTTTGAAGTATTTTCTTTGTCTTCCCTTCAAATGCTGGCCATATGAGTGTTGAGAAAACAGGACCTGGTGGGCGAGACAATTTTCGGCCAACCAGACATAGTGTCCAGTCCATGGAAGTTGATTTCGCAGTAGTTTTACCTATATGCTTGTGGAGCTGGCTTCAAGAAGGACATTAGCATTTACTTAATTGTCCTCCTATTGAATCCGGAGCATGCAGCGGAGGCATTGCTGATGGAGTTTCTCTTGCGCTCTTACGCGTCGCTGATACACAGTCCAGCTCTCGCCGCAGTACAGGAGTGTGATGACAGCTCCTCTGTAGATGAGGGCTTTGGTTGACTTGCAGAGGTATTGTTGTCAAACACATTCTGCCATAGTTTGTAGAAGTCTGAGTTTGCACAGCGGTTACAGTGTTGGATCTTCTTGTCAACGGTAGCCTTTTGAGGCAGTTTGCTGCCAAGGCATGGGAAGTTCTCAACATATTCCAGAGTCTCTCCATCAACATGACCAGCTCTGGGCTGGTATATGAGTTTCAGCAAAGATTCACTAGATTGTACCCTGGGCTGAGAGGTTTGGCTTATGATGAGAGGCGGAGTAAATTGGGCCTATATTCTCTGGAGTTTAGAGGTGATATTATTGAAGCATTCAAGGTTCTGAAGGAACTTGACAAGATGGATACTGAGAGATTGTTTCCACTGGCTGGGGAATCGAGAACACCGGGGCACAGCCTCAGGATAAGGGGCTGTTCTTGTAGACTGAGATGAGAAGAAATTGTTCACTCAAAGGTTGTGAATCTTTGGAATTCTCTACCCCAGAGGATTTTGGTGCTCCATCGCTGTTTATATTTAAGGCTGAAATTGACAGATTTTGGGGAACAGGCAGGAAAGCAGAGTTGAAGCCCAAGATCAGCCCTGATCATATTAAATGGTGGAGCTGGCTCAATGGGCCATATGGTCTATTCCTACCCCTACCTCTTATGCCCTTGTGTTCTGGCGACATACAATGGCAGGCCAAGTTTCTTGAATACAGAATTGAAGAGATTGAGAATGGCTTACAAATCTAGCACAGAGTGGGCAATGACACAGCAGTCATCTGCAAACTGTAGATCAAATATGGTCAGTTTAGTGTTGGCACAGAGGCGACTGAGGTTAAACAGTTTCCATCCAGACGATATTTAATACTGGCGTCAGAGGGTAATTGATTGTTGATGAGGTGAATAGATTGTGAATAGTATGGGGGCTATCACACAGTCTTTTTTGACCCTGGTCCAGATTTTGAAGGCAACTGTTTCAGATCTCCCATTCAAGACAGTTGCAGTCATATCATCGTGAAGCAATTGCAGGATTGTGATGGAGTCTCTTGAACATCCAAATCTTTGGACCTCCTGATTCGGAGATGAGAATGCTTGTAAGAATAAGATTGGGCTATACTGTGATGCCCTCCACAGTTAACTAACGTACATCATTCAATGTTGAGGTTCAGACGTGAAGAATGGCCATTACAATAGTGTTTACACTTTAAAAATACTTGATTGACTATAAAGCACTGAGTGACATCCTGAGATTGTGAAAGGCGCCATATAAACGCAAGGGAAGAATTTTCCCCCCATTGTAGGGGGGAGTTCAGGAGTAAGCGCATGCAGGGGGCGTGCCCACCATTTTATGTGGGCGGGCAAATTAAGGCCTGCCCAGCGTGACGTCTGCATGGAAGCGCTATGCGCTCCCTGTGCAGGCAGGGGCAATTCCCTAAGCCAGGAGTGCGCTCTTTCACATATGCGCACGAAAGAGCGCACTCACCTCCCTGAGGCTAAGTGCTGCCTCAGGGAGATCAGCACCAAATTTAAAAATGGTACATGTAGAGAAATGAAATTTCACTGTCACATGAGTTGGGACATGTCCATCACTTTTAAGTAAACTTTTGTTAAATTTTAAAAACCTACATGAAACCTCATCCCGCCCGTGGATGAGGTTTCTTGCTTTTTATGAAGCCCGCCAGGGCTCCCGGCCTGCCCGCCAACCTTCAGGTTGGATGGGCAGGTCCATTAACTAGTCTAATAGCCTCAATTGGCCGTTGACAGGTTGGCGGGCGCACAGCTGATTCAGCTGTGTCCCAGCCAACCTGAAAATTGAAACGAGGCGGGGTTACGTCGGGAGTTCCATCCGACATCATCCTGCATCATTTTACATGTCGGCGAGCGGGCCCCGCCCCCTGCTCACCGAACCCAATATCCTGCCCCAAGTCTTTCTTTTTCTCTTGAAGCAATCCATTGCTACAGCATATCAGGAAGGAGCATTACTGACAATCCTTTCTTACTCTCTCTTTCATTCATTCTCCCATCCCTGGACTGTACTCCAGCAACAAACAACACTAGCAAAAGAAGATGGAAGCAATTTAAAAGAAACATATTAAATAATGTTGCTTTATCATTTCAAAGTGGCTCTGGCTGGTTAAATACAGCAATAGAATATTGAGCACCATCTCCAGTTCTGGTACATAAAGAAAACAGCGAGTTGTAAGTCAAAAACAAAAACAGAAACAGAAATACCTGGAAAAACTCAGCAGGTCTGGCAGCATCGGCGGAGAAGAGCACAGTTGACGTTTCGAGTCCTCATGGTCATGAGGACTCGAAACGTCAACTGTGCTCTTCTCCGCCGATGCTGCCAGACCTGCTGAGTTTTTCCAGGTATTTTTGTTTCTGTTTTTGTTTTGGATTTCCAGCATCCGCAGTTTTTTTGTTTTTATCTGTTTTGTTTTTATATCTATAGAGTTGTAAGTCATACAGTTTTACCCCAAGTCCCAGTGATGTGCAGTTTTCATATCTATTGCTATAGATCAAAGAGGCAGTAAGGTAATAAAACAACTGATCTTGATGCTCCAACCAAGGCCGCATTCATTGTCTGTAAAATTAATTTAACTTTCTACATAAAGGAAATTATTCATGACTGTAGGGACCTTCTCCTGCTCGTCTGTAACTCCAGTGATGTTTACTTATTGAGATTCAGATATTGCCTGGAATGGGTAAAGGCGCCAAGCAGGACAAGACTAAGCTGTACTGTCAAAATATCTCAGGATTGATCCCCAGGCTGTACTGAGTTAACCGATTGCAGTGAGGGCAATGGCTGTGAGGTTTGTGGCTGGAAGGAAAGGGAATATCAGTCACGACTTTTACTCCTGATTGCCATCCAGCAACTGCTGCCAAAACATCTGTGCTGGTGGATTAGGGTGAGGACAGGATTGGAGCTCAGGTGTGACAGCCGGCACAATGAAGTGGTCTGGCATCATTCACCATTAAAGCTCACACTCTGCCATGAAACCACGGCATTATGGAAGCGCACAGAAGTACTCTGTTCATTGTACCTTGCTGTGTACATATTGCTGGCGTAAAAGCACCAGTTTCTACACAAAAGTAATTAACTAAAAGTAGTTTTGGATGTTTCCTGTAGCAATTTGGTGCAACGAAATGGCTTACTAGACTATTTCAGAGGCAGCCACATTGCTGTGGATCTGGAGTTACATATGGGCCTGGTGAGGAAAGCGGATTTCCTTCCCTAAAGAACATTAATGAGTGAACCAGATGGGTTCTTATGACAATGCATGGTCAGTATTACTGAGACAAGCTTCTGATTTCCGATTTATTAATGAATTAAATTTAAATTCCACCCGCTCGCTGTGGTGGGATTTAAACTCCCTAGTCCTCCGGATTGCTAGTAAGATAACTGCTCCACTCACCATTTCCATTTCAAAGTCACAACACTACTGAAAATGCTATAGAAGTGAAAATACTTGCCTTTTTTTAAACCACATCTTGAGTCAACAAAGGAAAGAAGGGATTTGAAGTGGGGCAGGGGGAACAGAAGGGACAGGCAAGAGAAATGAGCAGCCAATAAGCACAAAAATTTAACAAATGCTAAAGCAAATGCTTATCTCTTCTTGATAGAAATTGTACCTTCCTTCCTTTCTAGAGAACTCAAATGAAAGGTAGTCGGATAATTGACTCATTTTGAGATGAGAGCTTTGGACAACATCCTTTGTTGTTGAATTCTTTATTGAAGACATTGGAGTCCTCCTTACATTCGCAAAGCAATTGGTTTCAACTTGTAGGTTAAATCAATTGTAAATTTATTTTCATTAATTTATACCCAGAGTTCAGAGTCAGCAAAAATGTGGTCAATTCATCAACATTCAGTTCTGCATTTTCAAAAAACTTAGGCCCCAGGGAAAAAGATTAGTGAAGAACCTACAGGAGAATAAAGAATAGGAATGTACAAAGACAGAAAGAGAATAAATTAATGATGTCAAGGTTTCTTTAATCGCAAAGGCAGCGTGTATTGAATCTGCAGAGATCATAGGGTTTGAACGCTTGCATAACTAAATTTTATAAAGGCTACACAGCCATCCATCAACATTATAAACTTATAAATAAAATAATTCCAGCCTGTTCTGAATGAGCGTACATGCCATTGTGGTAATGATTTCTGTGCAAGTTTCAGATGGTAACGAGTCTCTGCTCCCACCAGAGAGGACCTTCAAGCCAAAGATGGCACTGAATGACATAACCTGTGGGCTGATGCCCGCCACTACCCTTTATACACGCCAAAATCACCTGTAGGTAATTTTCTGACGGAATGATCTTTAGTATTATTTAGCATGATGTATTTATATATAAGGTATAATATCGGAGTGTTTTAAAGGTGTAATGCTAGGATGTTGATTACCAGAAGCTATTTGGTGGATTGAGCCACAGGACAGGCATTATGCTTCATTGTGAAGTGCCTCTCCAGTCATCATCATATATTCTAGTTCATAGCATCACTGAAGTAGATCCTCATGAAGTCACTGCAGCCAAACTCTACACAAAATGGCAACTGCCAATCTATTCTTCACAAACTGTCTTAAACAAGGAGTGTCTTAGAGAGGTCATTAGTGGGGAGAGAGAAGCAGTCAGTCACGGAAGTGATTAAAAGTCATCAACCTAAAATGTTAACTCTGTTTCTCTCTTCACAGGTGCTCATAGACTGAGAGTATTTCCTAGAGCATTTTCTGTTTTTATTTCAGATTTCCAGCACCTGCAGCATTTTGCTTTTGTATTAGTACCTCAGTGACATCTGTACATTTACAGAACAACATATAGAACTGAAGACTGAGGGTGTGTGACAGAAAATCGTGATTGCATAACAACAGTCTGAGCTTCCAGTGCAGTAATCAGACACTGGGGGGCTTGGGGAGTGTTGGGAGGGGCGAGGGTAGGTGCTGCTGCCGCTTGTGCTGCAATAGAAGCTGAGACATCAGTCATAAGGTGCTGCATCATGGTTAGTTCCACATGTGTGCTGCTGGAGATAGCCACCTATTCCACATTGGAAAGAATGGGTTTGAAGCTCTGTATCAAGTTGGTATTGACTCCTCCATGCTCCCTGGCATTGAGCTCAGGTTTTCCAGTGCACAAAGCATTTAGCATATGTACACCATCAGCCTCCTTCTATAACTTGGCCCATCAAAGTCATCATCTGAGTCCTCTGTAGCAGAATTCACCATGCAAACTCACCCTCTAGTGAGCTGACACGATACAGCGTGAAAAGCTGCCATTGCAGCTGATGGGTAAAATGTCGTTTTTCCTGCTTGCTACCATACTTAGTATCTGGGACTATTCCACCCAAGACTACAATTACACAGTTACATTTAGTTTTATAACAGTTCCCACAAGATTTCTACTTGAGTAGAGGTCAGTGCTGAGGGAGAGCCGCACTGTCGGAGGGTCAGTGCTGAGGGAGCGCCGCGCTGTCGGAGGGTCAGCACCGTGGGAGCGCCGCGCTGTCAGACGGTCAGTGCTGAGGGAGCGCCGCGCTGTCAGAGGGTCAGTGCTGAGGGATTGTATACCCCAGCAGCTTCAAATGTGAAATGGTTTTGACTGAATTGAATCGGAACTCAGGATATATGTGATCTAAAAAATCCATCTCTGCCTGCCAGATGCTGTCTTCACCCGAGTGGCTGTAGCCTGGATAATAACTGTTGCCAGGGTATTTGGACTCAGGAGGCATGACAGCAGCAGCCCATACCTGTGCCCACCCAACATCTACTCTCATGTCTTTTTGCCTTGCCTGCATTGCCTTGGAAGGTTTCAGTTCTTGGATATCTGAAATGAGAAAAGGGACAGAATAAGATTGAGGGAAAGGGAGAGAAGAAAGTAAGAAAGGTGTGGTTGCATCAGCATCAGCTTCCTTGCAGATAACACAAAGATTGGCCGGGTGGTTAACGGTGAGGTTGAGTGTCTTGGGTTACAGGAAGGTATAGACGGGATGGTCAAATGGGCAGATAAGTGGCAGATGGAATTTAACCCTGAAAAGTGTGAGGTGATACACTTTGGAAGAAGTAATTTGACAAGGAAGTATTCAATGAACAGCATGGCACTAGGAAGTTCTGAGGAACAAAGGGACCTTGGCATGTGTGTCCATAGATCTCTGAAGGCGGAGGGGCATGTTAGAGGGGTGGTGAAAATGGCATATGGGACACTTGCCTTTATCAATCAAGGCATAGATTACAAAAGTAGGGAGGTCATGTTGGAGTTGTATACAACCTTGGTGAGGCTACAGCTGGAGTACTGTGTGCAGTTCTGGTCACTACATTATAGGAAGGATGTGATTGCACTGGAGGGGGTGCAGAGGAGATTCACCAGGGTGTTGCCTGGGATGAAACATTTAAGTTATGAAGAAAGGTTAGATAGGCTTGGGTTGTTTTCGTTGGAGCAGAGAAGACTGAGAGGCGACCTGATAGAGGTGTACAAGATTATGAGGGGCATGGACCGGGTGGATAGGGAGCAGCTGTTCCCCTTAGTTGAAGGATCAGTCACAAGGGGACATAAGTTCAAGGTGAGGGGCAGGAGGTTTAGGGGGGATGTGAGGAAAAACTTTTTTACCCGGAGGGTGGTGACAGTCTGGAATGCGCTGCCTGGGGGGCTGGTGGAGGTGGGTTGCCTCATATCCTTTAAAAAGTACCAGGATGAGTACTTGGCACATCATAACATTCAAGGCTATGGGCCAAGTGCTGGTAAATGGGATTAGGTAGGTAGGTCAGGTGTTTCTCACATGTTGGTGCAGACTCGATGGGCCGAAGGGCCTCTTCTGCTCTGTGTGATTCTGTGATTCTGTGATTCTCAACCAGAAGAGATTGTTGAATAATGTAGAAGTGGGATGAGAGAAGGAGGATGTTTTCATCTTCTGTCACTTCAGCCCCATTGGTGACCATGGCCCTTCTCATAATAGCTAGCACCATCTCCTCCATTTGAGCTAGAACATTTACTGACCTTGACCATTCGTATGCGGTTGTTGAACTTCTTCCTGTTTATTTCCGTGCTTTTGAAGCTATTCACTGACCTCTGTGGCAACTTTTGCCACTGCCTTCTGAACAAGAGCTGCAAAGCCTCTATACCTCTTGAGGATACAAAATGCCTCTCCTTAGTCCTATCTCAGGAACCAAGACCTTCAGGACCTTGTCTGAAAACCTTGGTGTCTGCCTAGCCACCTTTCACTCTTTCCCAGGTCAGAGTCACTTGTATGATGACCCCAGCACCTACTGAAGCCACAATGCTGCATCCACTTTAAGCAATACAGGTCAGCATTAAGAGTTACAGGCTAGTTTTAAGTACTGCTAGCCATTTATGGGTCCTCTGTTGATGTATGCTGTCAATGAACAGCACAGGGATGACTGGCTGTACGCAGCCTTCATGATAATGAACAGGCAGCACAAAGTTAGTGCGTTGCCTGCATTACCCTGAATGCACCCAGGTTAATTGTGTATCATAATCCTTGTGCCCAATTTTGGGGCAAACCAATTTAATAACCAGAAGTCTGAGAAAAGAAAGAACAGTAGCAGTGCTGTGATTGGGAATGTTCTTCAAAGTCTGTCCCTGTGTCACAATATTGGGGCAGAATAAAGGATCTCTACTCTACTATACCTGCCCTGAAAACACTTCATGCTGATGCTGGATGTCCATATTGGAGATGGTATTACATCCCTCACCACCAACATCTCACACCTTGAACACAAAAGTCAGACAACAAAAGCACTTTGAACAGAGCAACTGAGCCTTCAAGTGCAAAATTATTTCTGCCTTAGTACAATGTTGACCATCAAAGTCATGTGCAACCAGTTCTTAAGCCTCCTGGCTCACTTGTCTCTGTTTCATGTGATGGCTGTTTCATAATAGATGATTGTCACCTCCCTGCTTGTCTTTATTTTTGCTTTCTGAAAATTCAAAGATATATTGACCAAAACGCACTTACGAACACAATTAAACAAATTCCCTCAATAGTCCAGCAAAAGTCATATCTTTGATCCCGGGACTGTGTTATGTAAGTTGATCTCCAATTGGAAAGTTCTAGGATGCCACAATTGACTTGTCTCTTTGGTTAGGGAGGGGACAATTAACAAGGGTTCTTGCTGTTGACCAGGGACAATTGCTGAAAGTACTGATGTGGATATCTACTTAATTTACCTACTTTACAAAGCTATGGCAGAATCATAAATTATATTCTAATGGAATTTTTATCTGACTTGTGTGCATCTTTGTCCTCGGTTGCTAGGTGGAATTTGCCCACAATATGACCATTTTCCAGTTATTGCCATGATTCCTGCTGATCTCTCTTTTAAATGCAACTTTTAAGTTGCTGTGTGACACATGGGGCAAGTGAGCTGTTAGAACTCCTAGTAATTCCAGGATTCAGGGGGTGAGGGGGTATTATTTGGGAACCAAACTGCATGCTAAATGTCGAAATTTGCCAGGGAACATCGTGTCACGCCCCATCACACCATTCTGATATTAAATGAACTTAATGCTTTTCTCAAAATATACATAGCAATTTTGAACAAAAAATGTTTTGAAAGCTTAACAATACATTGTGATTTTGTACAAATGTTCTACAGCTCAGACAATGATACATTTCATGGTATCATGAGCAACATGCTTAATGCTGCTTTAAAACCCTTTATGGAGGGCAAGGAGAAAATTTAGGAAATAAGTGTCTGAAATGTAATGAAATCTGATGGCTCTGGAGGCTGTACATTAACTTTTATAATGTCTGTTCAGTAGAGTGAGTAATTTTACTTGCCTGAATGTATCTCTCAATTGCATTAAGAACCTGACAAAGATGTAACATAATGATTAACATTAACGATTGCCTGTGCTTCAAACCCACTGGTTTCCAAGGAAGTCAAAATCGGCTTCTATTCTAAATACGTGTTTGACTTAGTTTAAGGGGCATAGAGATTGGAAGTTAACACCCGGTTTACTGGAGGTGGGGAGGGTCATTATATGTTTGGAATGTTTGATTTGATGCTATTGCCTAGGTGGGTCTAAGAATTGGTGGTCTGTCCTTGGCTGGGGTTATTTGTCAAAACACATGGGCCTGAATTTTTGCTTCCGGATCAGGAGTGCAAAGTTAGGACAATTCTGAGCTGCACAAACCCAGCCCAAGAAATAATGTCCTCAATGATTGTATTTTTGGTCTGGCTGTGGGGTGGGGGTGGGGACGGGGGGGTGGGGACGGGGTGGGGGGTTGGTGGGGGCTTGGGGGGCGGGGGGGTGGAATCAGGGGTGGGGGTGGATCAGGGGTGAGGGTGGTGGTGAAAGTAGGAGTCGAGGTGGGAAACTCCGGAAAGAGTTCGGAGGCTGCTGGGTAGAAGGCCTGCGTTGGTGCTCCGGCACTTTGTCAAAGATATCAATAAGTGAATAAAACAATAAAATTGCTCTCCAGTCCTCACCCCTCACACACTCCCACTGCTCCATACATGCCACCTCAAGCTCTCATCCAAATCCATGGCCCCTCATAGCCTCCATGCCAACCTATGCCCTCCACTCAGCCCCAATGGCTCATTATAGTTCCTATGCCAACTTAGAACTAACTCATGCCAACCCATGCCACCCCCAGCCAGCCCCCTTTGCCCTTACACCTACCATGTCAACTTACCCAGTGTCCACCATTGGCAGACCTCAGGAACCATGCTGAGACTAAATGAAGTTCTTAAGTGTCTTTTGATGAATTCACTATTTCAAAAAGAAAACCACTCTCATTGATAAAAAACACCTATTCACTGCATTTAACTTCCTATTATCCCTTATAAAAGCAAGCATTTGCACTCAAAGCCCCATTTTGAAGAGTTTGTAACTACTTTGAGCTGTCAATCAAACTATGAACTGACTGCTGTGATAATGACTGTGATAATAATGGGTTGTGAAATCAGTCTTGCAGCACTAATCCTGTAATGATAGACCTCAGACTTATGTCAACAGAGTGAAATAGCAAACATTGATTTTTTTTAAAACACTGAAGACAGTCTTTTAAAATATTTAAATGGCAGAACATTTGAATGGCTTGACAGCTCTCTTGACAGCTCTCTTGACAGTTCCAATGAGTTTATGCACATTCATGTCTACTTTTAACAATCCCAAAGGGCACCTTACCTCTCCCATAAAGTACCTGACCTCTCCCAAAGGTGTCCAAGTACCATATCCAAAAGGATGCCTTAACTCTCCAAAAGGATCCCCTTACCTTCCAAAGAACTCTGGCAGCTTTAGACATTCACCTACCAGGTCTGAAGTACACGAGACATGTTTTGTACATTCCACTAGCCAAAATCAGATCTGACTGAGGCAGTTACACTTTAACATGTGCAGTTGCCTCTGTGAACCATGGATGTACACATTAGAACCCACCCCTATTCCCCCCGCCCCCCCGCACCGCAACCCCCCCCCCCTCCTCCACCCCGCACCCACCCCCCCACACCCCCCCCTCCCCACCCCGGGGAAAATGGAGTAAGCTGGGCTTGGGGGCGGGCCTCTGCCGCCATTTTTGCAAAGGAGAGCCTTTCCTTCTGCACGGAAATTCAGGCCTTGCTGTCTATCATGTGTTTATAACATCTAATAGTAACACCGGTTACAAAAACAACAGATTACCTGCTTATTATCACCTTGATGTTTGGGGAAGCTTGCTGTGAACTTATTGAATCATAGAGTGGTTACAGCACTTGAAGGGGCCATTTAGCTTGGCGAGCTCTACCAGCTCTCCGCAACAGCAAACCAGCTAACCCTACTTCCCGGTGTACTTTCAAACTTTTTTCTCTTCAGGTGCTTATCCAATTCCCTTGTGAAAGCCACAGATGAATCTGCCTCCTGTCCCCTTCCGGACAATGCATTTGAGATCAGTTGCTATGTTTCCTATATTACAGCAGTGACTACACCTCAAAAGTACTCATTGGCTGTAAAACCCATTGGGATGTCTTGTGATTGTGAAAGGTGCTATGTAAATACTCTTTTTTTCCCTATTTTTCCATCTATGTTTCTTTTCAAAAGAGAGAATTTGCATTTTTTTAGTAGCTGTCATGATTTCAGGTCATCGCAAAGTGTTTCACAGCCAGGGTCAAAAGTGCCTTTGAAGTGTTGTCACTGGTGTAATGCAAGAAACGTGGCAGCCAATTTGCACACAGCAAGCTCCCACAAAGAATGATAAATGGAATCTTTTATGTCCAACTGAGAGAACAAACAGGGTCTTGGTTTAACACCTCGACTGTAAGATAGCACCTCTGACAATTCACTGTACTTTCAGTCACACAAGTTTCAGTAATTGAAATTAACTGGAATTTGGCTTTGGAATAGATTTAACATAGTACCTATCCACTAGCATAATGGAGACTATTGAACTCACAACTGGAATTTTAATAAGGATTTCTTAATGATTTTTCGCTACCTATACGTAATGAAACAACACAATAGTTAAACCTATTGAGAAGATATTTTTTGCATTAATCCAGAAACCAAGAAAGCTGGAGTTGCATGATTTCTCCTCAGCAATAGCTGCTTCACTGCGTTCCTCATAAATCACATTGCTTTGATTAGATTAATGTCATAGTGCTATAGACGTCAGAGGTCTCTTATTCTGCTGACAGAAACCTATGAATATTGCTAGTAAAGATTTTTTTGTGTGCTTGGTAATTGGCACTCCTTTTTCCTATTACATGCTATATTTACAATTATAATTGGAAGGCTTTCTAAATTTTCCATTTAATGAATACATATTCAAAGCAGTTTATATAGCTGTGAACATGTCAATTATACTGTGAGTACAGTAGGCATGTGAAAGTTGTTTTGAATATTGATATCTAATTTAATCATTCCTGAATATTCATGTATAGCTATGACATCAAACCTCAAGCTAACTATTCTGGATCTTTCAGGCTTGGTGCCTGTGGCAGTGTTGTGTACTAATTCACCTGTATTTGTACTACTAGAATATTGTCCAGGTCTTGCTGCATTTGGACATGGATTGTTTCAGTATCTGAGGAGTCGCGAATGGTGCTGAACATCGTGCAATCATCAGTGAACATCCCCACTTCAGACCTTATGATGGAAGGAAGGTCATTGATGAAGCAGCTGAAGATGGTTGAACTAGGACACTATCCTGAGAAACTCCTGCAGTGATGCCCTGGAACTGAGATGACTGACCTCCAACAACCATAAAGATCTTCCTTTGGGGTAGGTATGACTTCAGCCAGTGGAGAGTTTTCCCTCTGATTCCCATTGACTTCAGTTTTGCCAGGGTGCCTTGATGCCGCACTTGGTCAGATGTGGCCTTGATGTCAAGAGCAGTCACTCTCACCTCACCTCGGGAATTCAGCTCTTTTGTCCATGTTTGAACCAAGGCGTAATGAGGTCAGAAGCTGAGTGACCCTGGCGGAACCCAAACTGGGCATCAGTGATAAAGTTATTGCTAAGCAAGTGCCGCTTGATAGCACTGTTGATGACCCCTTCCATTATTTTACTGATGATTGAGAGTAGACAGATGGGGCGGTAATTGGCCGAGTTGGATTTGTCCTGCTTTTTGTGTACAGGACCTACCCGAGCAATTTTCCACATAGCAGGGTAGATGCCAGTGTTGTAGCTTGGCGAGGGGCACTGCAAGCCCTGGAGCACAAGCTGTCGGTACTATTGCCAGAATATTGTCAGGGCCCATAGCCTGTGCAGTATTCGGTGTCTTCAAACGTTTCTTGATATCATGTGGAGTGAATCGAATTGGCTGAAAACTGGCACCTGTGATGCTGGGGACCTCCGGAGGAAGCCGAGATGGAACATCCACTCTGGGTGAAGATGGTTGCAAAAGCTTCAGCCTTATCTTTTGCACTGATATGCTGGGCTCTGCCATCATTGAGGATGGGGATATTTGAAGAGTCTCCTCCTCCAGTGAGTTGTTTAATTGTCCACCGCGATTCATGACTGGATGTGGCAGAGATGCAGAGCTGAGATCTGATCTGTTGGTTGTGGGATTGCTCAGCACTGCGCTGTCTGTCTTTGTTTTTTTCAAACAAAGAAAGGGGTGAGAGTGCAGTCTTCATTTAAAACAGAGGGTGGGCCGAGTGTGCAGTCTTCATTTAAAACAGAGGGTGGGTAGAGTGTGCAGAATACATTTCAAACAGAGGGTGGGTCGAGCGTGCAAACTTCATTTCAAACAGAGAGTGGGCCGAGTGTACAGACTTCATTTCAAACAGAGTGTGGGCCGAGTTTGCAGACTTCAATACAAACAGAGGGTGGGTCGAGTGTGCAGATTTCATTTCAAACAGAGGGTGGGTCGAGTGTGCTGACTTCATTTCAAACAGAGGGTGGGCCTAGTTTGCAGACTTAATTACAAACAGAGGGTGGGTCGAGTGTGCAGACTACATTTCAAACAGAGGGTGGGCCGAGTGTGCAGACGTAATTACAAACAGAGGGTGGGCCGAGTGTGCAGACTTAATTACAAACAGATGGGGGCCGAGTGTGCAGACTTCATTACAAACAGAGGGTGGGCCAAGTGTGCAGACTTAATTACAAACAGGAGGTGGGCCTAGTGAGCAGACTTCATTACAAACAGAAGGTGGGCCGAGTGTGCAGACTTCATTACAAACAGAGAGCGGGCCGAGTGTGCAGACTTCATTTCAAACAGAGGGTGGGCCGAGTGTGCAGACTTAATTACAAAGAGAGGGTGGGTCGAGTGTGCAGACTTCATTTCAAAAAGAGGGTGGGTCGAGTGTGCAGACTTCATTACAAACAGAGGGTGAGCCGAGTGTGCAGACTGCATTTCAAACAGAGGGCGGTCCGAGTGTGCAAACTTCATTTCAAACAGAGGGTGGGTCCAGTGTTCAGACTTCATTACAAACAGAGGGCGGGCTGAGTGTGCAGACTTCATTACAAACAGAGGGTGGGCCGAGTATGCAGACTTACTTACAAACAGAGGGCGGGCCGAGTGTGCAGACTTCATTACAAACAGAGGGTGGGCCGAGTGAGCAGACTTAATTACAAACAGAGGGCGGGCCGAGTGTGCAGACTTCATTTCAAACAGATGGGCCGAGTATGCAGACATCATTTCAAACAGAGGGTGGGCCGAGTGTGCAGACTTTATTGCAAACTGAGGGGGTGCCGAGTGTGCAGACATCATTTCAATCAGAGGGTGGGCCGAGTGTGCAGACTTCATTTCAAATAGAGGGTGGGCTGAGTGTGCAGACTTAATTACAAACAGAGGGTGGGTCGATTGTGCAGTCTTCATTACAAACAGAGTGTGGGCCGAGTGTGCAGACGTAATTACAAACAGAGGCTGGGCCGAGTGTGCAGACTTCATTACAAAAAGAGGGTGGGCCTACATGTGCAGACTTCATTTCAAACAGAGGGTGGGCCGAGTGTGCAGACTTCATTTCAAACAGAGGGTGGGCCGAGTGTGCAGACTTCATTTCAAACAGAGGGTGGGCCGAGTGTGCAGACTTCATTACAAACAGAGGGTGGGCCGAGTGTGCAGACTTAATACCAAAAAGAGGCTGGGCCGAGTGTGCAGACTTATGTTCAAACAGATGGTGGGCCGAGTGTGCTGACTTTATTTCAAAGAGAGGGTGGGCCGAGTGTGCAGACTTCATTTCAAATAGAAGGTGGGCCGAGTGTGCAGAATTCATTTCAAACAGAGGGTGGGCCGAGTGTGCAGACTTCATTACAAACAGAGGGTTGGTCGCATTTGCAGACTTCATTTCAAACAGAGGGAGGGTCGAGTTTGTAGACTTCATTACAAACACAGATGGGCCGACTGTGCAGACTTCATTTCAAAGAGAGGGTGGGCCGAGTGTGCAGGCTTCATTTCAAACAGAGTGCGGGCCGAGTGTGCAGACGTCATTTCAATCAGAGGGTGCGTCGAATGGGCAGACTTCATTTCAAAGAGAGGGTGGGCCGAGTGTGCAGACTTCATTACAAACAGAGGGTTGGCCGAGTGTGCAGATTTCATTACAAACAGAGGGTGGGTGGAGTGTGCAGACTTCATTTCAAACAGAGGGTGGTTCGAGTGTGCAGACTTCATTACAAACAGAGGGTGAGCCGAGTGTGCAGACTTCATTTCAAACAGAGGGCGGTCCGAGTGTGCAAACTTCATTTCAAACAGAGGGTGGGTCGAGTGAGCAGACTTCATTTCAAACAGAGAGTGGGGCGAGTGTGCAGACTTCATTTCAAACAGAGTGTGGGTCGAGTGTGCAGACTTCATTGCAAACATAGGGTGGGTCCAGTGTTCAGACTTCATTACAAACAGAGGGCGGGCTGAGTGTGCAGACTTCATTACAAACAGAGGGTGGGCCAAGTATGCAGACTTTCTTAGAAACAGAGGGCGGCCGAGTGACAGACTTCATTACAAACAGAGGGTGGGTCGAGTGAGCAGACTTCATTTCAAACAGAGGTTGGGCCGAGTGTGCAGACTTTATTGCAAACTGAGGGCGTTCCGATTGTGCAGACATCATTTCAATCAGAGAGTGGGCCGAGTGTGCAGACTTCATTACAAACAGAGGGTGGGCCGAGTGTGCAGACTTAATTACAAACAGAGGCTGGGCCGAGTGTGCAGACTTCATTACAAACAGAGGCTGGGCCGAGTGTGCAGACTTATGTTCAAACAGATGGTGGGCCGAGTGTGCAGACTTTATTTCAAAGAGAGGGTGGGCCGAGTGTGCAGACTTTATTTCAAATAGAGGGTGGGCCGAGGGTGCAGAATTCATTTCAAACAGAGGGTGGGCCGAGTGTGCAGACTTCATTACAAACAGAGGGTTGGTCGCGTTTGCAGACTTCATTTCAAACAGAGGGAGGGTCGAGTTTGTAGACTTCATTACAAACAGAGATGGGCCGACTGTGCAGACTTCATTTCAAAGAGAGGGTGGGCCGAGTGTGCAGGCTTCATTTCAAACAGAGTGCGGGCCGAGTGTGCAGACGTCATTTCAATCAGAGGGTGGGTCGAATGTGCAGACTTCATTTCAAAGAGAGGGTGGGCCGAGTGTGCAGATTTCATTACAAACAGAGGGTGGGTGGAGTGTGCAGATTTCATTGCAAACAGAGGGTGGGTGGAGTGTGCAGACTTCATTTCAAACAGAGGGTGGTTCGAGTGTGCAGACTTCATTACAAACAGAGGGTGAGCCGAGTGTGCAGACTTCATTTCAAACAGAGGGCGGTCCGAGTGTGCAAACTTCATTTCAAACAGAGGGTGGGTCGAGTGAGCAGACTTCATTTCAAACAGAGAGTGGGGCGTGTGTGCAGACTTCATTTCAAACAGAGGGGCCGAGTGTGCAGACTTAATTACAATGAGAGGGTGGGTCGATTGTGCAGACTTAATTACAAACAGAGGCTGGGCCGAGTGTGAGGACTACATTACAAAGAGAGGGCGGGTCGAGTGTGCTGACTTCATTTCAACCAGAGGGTGGGCCTAGTTTGCAGACTTAATTACAAACAGAGGGTGGGTCGAGTGTGCAGACTTCATTTCAAACAGTGGGTGGGCTGAGTGTGCAGACTTAATTACAAACAGAGGGTGGGTCGAGTGTGCAGACTTCATTTCAAACAGAGGGTGGGCCGAGTGTGCAGACGTAATTACAAACAGAGGGTGGGCCGAGTGTGCAGACTTAATTACAAACAGATGGGGGCCGAGTGTGCAGACTTCATTACAAACAGAGGGTGGGCCAAGTGTGCAGACTTAATTACAAACAGGAGGTGGGCCTAGTGAGCAGACTTCAATACAAACAGAGGGTGGGCCGAGTGTGCAGACTTCATTACAAACAGAGAGCGGGCCGAGTGTGCAGAATTCATTTCAAACAGAGGGTGGGCCGAGTGTGCAGACTTAATTACAAAGAGAGGGTGGGTCGAGTGTGCAGACTTCATTTCAAAAAGAGGGTGGATCGAGTGTGCAGACTTAATTGCAAACAGAGGGTGGGTCGAGTGTGCAGACTTCATTACAAACAGAGGGTGGGCCGAGTGTGCAGAAATATGTTCAAACAGAGGGTGGGCCGAGTGTGCAGACTGTATTTCAAGGAGAGGGTGGCCCGAGTGTGCAGAATTCATTTCAAACAGAGGGTGAGCCGAGTGTGCAGATTTCATTTCAAACAGAGGGTGGGCCGAGTGTGCATACTTCATTTCAAATAGAGGGTGGGACGAGTGTGAAGTCTCCATTTCAATCAGAGGGTGGGGCGAGTGTGTAGACTTCATTACAAACAGAGGGTGGGCCCAGTGTGCAGACTTCATTTCAAAATAGGGTGGGCCGAGTGTGCAGACTTCATTTCAAATACAGGGTGGGCTGGGTGTGAAGACTCCATTAGAAACAGAGGGTAGGCCGAGTGTGATGTTTCCATTACAAAAAAAGGGTGGGCCGAGTGTGCAGACTTCATTTCAAACAAAGGGTGGGACGAGTGTGCAGACTTCATTTCATACAGAGGGCAGGCCGAGTGTGTGGACTTCATTACAAACAGAGGGTGGACGGAGTGTGCCGACTTCATTTCAAACAGAGGGTGGGCCGAGTGTGCAGACTTAATTACAAACAGATGTGGGACCAGTGTGCAGACTTCATTTCAAACAGAGGGTTGGCCGACTGTGCAGACTTCATTACAAACAGAGGGTGGGCCGAGTGTGCAGACTTCATTTCAAACAGAGGGTGGGTCGAGTGTGCAGACTTCATTACAAACAGAGGGTGGGTCGAGTGTGCAGACTTTATTACAAACTGAGGGTGTGTCGAGTGTGCAGACTTCATTTCAAGCAGAGCGTGGACCGAGTGTGCAGACTTCATTACAAACAGAGGCCGTGTCGAGTGTGCTGACTCAATTACAAACAGATCGGGGCCCAGTGTGCAGACATCATTACAAACATAGGAGGGGCGTTGTTTGCAGACAGCATTTCAAACAGAGGGTATGCCGAGAGTGCAGAATTCATTTCAAACGTAGTGTGGGTCGAGTGTGCAGACTTCATTTCAAATACAGGGTGGCCCGAGTGTGAAGAATTCATTACAAACAGAGGGTGGGCCGAGTGTGCAGACTTCATTTCAAACAGAGGGTGGGCCGAGTGTGCAGACTTCATTTCAAGCAGAGGGTGGGCCGAGTGTGCAGACTTCATTTCAAACAGAGGGTGGGCCGAGTGTGCAGACTTCATTTCGAACAGAGGGTGAGCCGAGGGTGCAGACTTCATTTCAAACAGAGGGTGGGCCGAGTGTGCAGACTTCATTTCAAACAGAGGGCGGGTCGAGGTTGCAGACTTCATTACAAACAGCGGGTGTTTCGAGTGTTCAGACTTCATTACAAACAGAGGGTGGGCCAAGTGTGCAGACTTCATTACAAACAGACAGCGTGTCGAGAGTGCTGACTTAATTACAAACAGATCGGGGCCGAGTGTGCAGACTTCATTACAAACATAGGAGGGGCCGTGTTTGCAGATTTCATTTCAAACAGAGGGTGGGCCGAGATTGCTGACTTCATTTCAAACACAGTGTGGGTCGAGTGTGCAGACTTCATTTCAAACAGAGCGCGGCCCGAGTGTTCAGACTTCATTACAAACAGAGGGTGGGCCGAGTTTGCAGACTTCATTTCAAACAGAGGGTAGGCCGAGTGTGCAGACTTCATTTCAAACAGAGCGCGGCCCGAGTGTGCAGACTTCATTGCAAACAGAGGGTGGGCCGAGTTTGCAGACTTCATTTCAAACAGAGGGTGGGCCGAGTGTGCAGACTGAATTACAAACAGATGTGGGTGGAGTGTGCAGACTTCATTTCAAACAGAGGGCGGGCCGAGTGTGCAGACTTCATTACAAACAGAGGGTGGACCGACTATGCAGATTTCATTTCAAACAGAGGGTGGACGGAGTGTGCCGACTTCATTTCAAACAGAGGGTGTGCCGAGTGTGCAGACTTAATTACAAACAGAGGGTGGGCCAAGTGTGCAGACATCATTACAAACAGAGGGTGGGCCGAGTGTGCAGACTTCATTACAAACAGAGGGTGGGCTAGTGTGTGGACTTCATTTCAAACAGAGGATGGGCCGAGTGTGCATTCTTCATTTCAAACAGAGGGTAGGCCGAGAGTGCAGACTTCATTTCAAGCAGAGCGTGGACCGAGTGTGCAGACTTCATTACAAACAGAGGGTGGGTCGAGTGTGCAGACTTCATTTCAAACAGTGGGTGTGCCGAGTGTGCAGACTTCATTACAAACAGAGGGTGGGCCGAGTGTGCTGACTTCATTTCAAACAGAGGGTGGGCCGAGTGTGCAGACTTAATTACAAACAGAGGGTGGGTCGAGTGTGCAGACTTAATTACAAACAGAGGGTGGGCCGAGTGTGCAGACTTAATTACAAACAGATGTGGGACGAGTGTGCAGACTTCATTTCAAACAAAGGGTGGGCCGAGTGCGCAGATGTCATTTCCAACAGAGGGTGGGACGAGTGGAGAGACTTCATTTCAAACAGAGGGCGGGCCGAGTGTGTGGACTTCATTACAAACAGAGGGTGGACGGAGTGTGCCGACTTCATTTCAAACAGAGGGTGGGCCGAGTGTGCAGACTTAATTACCAACAGAGGGTGGGCCGAGTGTGCAGACTTAATTACAAACAAATGTGGGACGAGTGTGCAGACTTCATTTCAAACAGAGGGTGGGCCGAGTGTGCAGACTTAATTACAAACAGATGTGGGACCAGTGTGCAGACTTCATTTCAAACAGAGGGTGGGCCGAGTGTGCAGACTTCATTACAAACAGAGGGTGGGCCGAGTGTGCAGACTTCATTTCGAACAGAGGGTGGGTCGAGTGTGCAGACTTCATTACAAACAGAGGGTTGGTCGAGTGTGCAGACTTCATTACAAACTGAGGGTGGGTCGAGTGTGCAGACTTCATTTCAAACAGAGGGTTGGCCGAATGTGCAGACTTCATTACAAACAGAGGCTGGGCCGAGTGTGCAGACTTCATTTCAAACAGAGGGTAGGCCGAGTGTGCAGACTTCATTTCAAGCAGAGCGTGGACCGAGTGTGCAGACTTCATTACAAACAGAGGGCATGTCAAGTGTGCTGACTTAATTACAAACAGATCGGGGCCCAGTGTGCAGACATCATTACAAACATAGGAGGGGCCGTGTTTGCAGACTGCATTTCAAACAGAGGGTATGCCGAGAGTGCGGACTTCATTTCAAACACAGTGTTGGTCGAGTGTGCAGACTTCATTTCAAACAGAGGGTGGGCCGAGTGTGCAGACTTCATTTCAAATACAGGGTGACCCGAGTGTGCTGAATTCATTACAAACAGAGGGTGGGCCGAGTGTGCATACTTCATTTCAAATAGAGGGTGGGACGAGTGTGAAGTCTCCATTTCAATCAGAGGGTGGGGCGAGTGTGTAGACTTCATTACAAACAGAGGGTGGGCCCAGTGTGCTGACTTCATTTCAAACAGAGGGTGGGCCGAGTGTGCAGACTTCATTTCAAATACAGGGTGGGCTGGGTGTGAAGACTCCATTAGAAACAGAGGGTATGCCGAGTGTGATGTCTCCATTACAAAAAAAGGGTGGGCCGAGTGTGCAGACTTCATTTCAAACAAAGGGTGGGACGAGTGTGCAGACTTCATTTCATACAGAGGGCGGGCCGAGTGTGTGGACTTCATTACAAACAGAGGGTGGACGGAGTGTGCCGACTTCATTTCAAACAGAGGGTGGGCCGAGTGTGCAGACTTAATTACAAACAGATGTGGGACCAGTGTGCAGACTTCATTTCAAACAGAGGGTGGGCCGATTGTGCAGACTTCATTTCAAACAGAGGGTGGGCCGAGTGTGCTGACTTCATTTCAAACAGAGGGTGGGCCGAGTGTGCAGACTTCATTTCGAACAGAGGGTGAGCCGAGGGTGCAGACTTCATTTCAAACAGAGGGTGGGCCGAGTGTGCAGACTTCATTTCAAACAGAGGGCGGGTCGAGGTTGCAGACTTCATTACAAACAGCGGGTGTTTCGAGTGTTCAGACTTCATTACAAACAGAGGGTGGGTCGAGTGTGCAGACTTCATTACAAACAGAGGGTGGGTCGAGTGTGCAGATTTCATTACAAACAGAGCACGGGTTGAGTGTGCAGACTTCATTACAAACAGAGGGTGGGCAGAGTGTGCAGACTTCATTACAAACAGAGGGTGGGCAGAGTGTGCAGATTTCATTTCAAACAGAGGGTGGGTCGAGTGTGCAGACTTCATTACAAACAGAGGGTGGGCCGAGTGTGCAGACGTCATTTCAAACAGTGGGTGGGCCGAGTGTGCAGACTTCATTTCAAACTGAAGGTGGGCCGAGTTTGCAGACTTCATTTCAAACAGAGGGAGGGTCGAGTGTGCAGACTTCATTTCAAACAGAGGGTGGGTCAAGTGTGCAGACTTCATTTCAAACAGAGTGTGGTCCGAGTGTGCAGACTTCATTACAATCCGAGGGTGGGCCGAGTTTGCCGACTTCATTTCAAAAAGAGGGTGGATCGAGTGTGCAGACTTCATTACAAACAGTGGACGGGCCGAGTGTGCAAGCTTCATTACAAATAGAGGGTGGGCCGAGTGTGCAGACTTCATTTCAAATAGAGGGTGGGCTGGGTGTGAAGACTCAATTACAAACAGAGGGTGGGCCGAGTGTGAAGACTCCATTACAAAAAAAGGGTGGGCCGAGTGTGCAGATTTCATTTCAAACAAAGGGTGGGACGAGTGTGCAGACGTCATTTCCAACAGAGGGTTGGTCGAGTGTGCAGACTTCATTTCAAACAGAATGCGGGCCGAGTGTGCAGACTTCATTTCAATCAGAGGGTGGACGGAGTGTGCCGACTTCATTTCAAACAGAGGGTGTGCCGAGTGTGCAGACTTAATTAAAAACAGAGGGTGGGCCGAGTGTGCAGACTTAATTACAAACAGATGTGGGACGAGTGTGCAGACTTCGTTTCAAACAGAGGGCGGGCCGAGTGCGCAGACTTCATTACAAACATAGGGTGGTCCGCGTGTGCAGAATTCATTTCAAACAGATGGTGGGCTGAGTGTGCAGACTTAATTACAAAAAGATGGGGGCTGAGTGTGCAGATTTCATTTCAAACAGAGGGTGGGCCGAGTGTGCAGACTTAATTACAAACAGAGGGTGGGCCGAGTGTGCAGACTTAATTACAAACAGAGGGTGGGCCGAGTGTGCAGACTTCATTACAAACAGAGGGTGGGCGAGTGTGCAGACTTCATTACAAAGAGAGGGTGGGCTGAGTGTGCAGACTTAATTACATAATGATGGGGGCCGAGTGTGCAGACATCATTTCAAACAGAGGGTGGGCCAAGTTTGCAGAGTTAATTACAAACAGAGGGTGGGTCGAGTGTGCAGACTTCGATACAAACAGAGGGTGGGCCGAGTGTGCAGACTTTATTACAAACAGAGGGTGGGCCGTGTTTGCAGTCTTCATTTTAAACAGAGGGGGGGTCGAGTGTGCAGACTTTATTACAAACAGAGGGTGGGCCGAGTGTGCAGACTACATTAGAAACAGAGCGAAGGCCGAGTGTGCAGACGTCATTTCAAACAGTGGGTGGGCCGAGTGTGCAGACTTCATTTCAAACTGAAGGTGGGCCGAGTTTGCAGACTTCATTACAAACAGAGGGTGGGCCGCGTGTGCTGACTTCATTTCAAACAGAGGGTGGGCCGAGTGTGCAGACTTAATTACATAATGATGGGGGCCGAGTGTGCAGACGTCATTTCAAACAGAGGGTGGGACATGTTTGCAGAGTTAATTACAAACAGAGGGTGGGTCGAGTGTGCAGACTTCGATACAAACAGAGGGTGGGCCGAGTGTGCAGACTTTATTACAAACAGAGGGTGGGCCGTGTTTGCAGTCATCATTTTAAACAGAGGGGGGGTCGAGTGTGCAGACTTCATTACAAACAGAGGGTGGGCCGAGTGTGCAGACTTCATTAGAAACAGAGCGTGGGCCGAGTGTGCAGACGTCATTTCAAACAGTGGGTGGGCCGAGTGTGCAGACTTCATTTCAAACTGAAGGTGGGCCGAGTTTGCAGACTTCATTACAAACAGAGGGTGGACGGAGTGTGCCGACTTCATTTCAAACAGAGGGTGGGCCGAGTTTGCAGACTTCATTACAAACAGAGGGTGGGCCGCGTGTGCTGACTTCATTTCAAACAGAGGGTGGGCCGAGTGTGCAGACTTCATTACAAACAGAGGGTGGGTCGAGTGTGCAGACTTAATTACAAACAGAGGGTGGGCCGAGTGTGCAGACTTAATTACAAACAGATGTGGGACGAGTGTGCAGACTTCATTTCAAACAAAGGGTGGGCCGAGTGCGCAGATGTCATTTCCAACAGAGGGTGGGACGAGTGGAGAGACTTCATTTCAAACAGAGGGCGGGCCGAGTGTGTGGACTTCATTACAAACAGAGGGTGGACGGAGTGTGCCGACTTCATTTCAAACAGAGGGTGGGCCGAGTGTGCAGACTTAATTACAAACAGAGGGTGGGCCGAGTGACAGACTTAATTACAAACAGATGTGGGACGAGTGTGCAGACTTCATTTCAAACAGAGGGTGGGCCGAGTGTGCAGACTTAATTACAAACAGATGTGGGACGAGTGTGCAGACTTCATTTCAAACAGAGGGTGGGCCGAGTGTGCAGACTTAATTACAAACAGAGGGTGGACCGACTATGCAGATTTCATTTCAAACAGAGGGTGGACGGAGTGTGCCGACTTCATTTCAAACAGAGGGTGTGCCGAGTGTGCAGACTTAATTACAAACAGAGGGTGGGCCAAGTGTGCAGACATCATTACAAACAGAGGGTGGGCCGAGTGTGCAGACTTCATTACAAACAGAGGGTGGGCTAGTGTGTGGACTTCATTTCAAACAGAGGATGGGCCGAGTGTGCATTCTTCATTTCAAACAGAGGGTAGGCCGAGAGTGCAGACTTCATTTCAAGCAGAGCGTGGACCGAGTGTGCAGACTTCATTACAAACAGAGGGTGGGTCGAGTGTGCAGACTTCATTTCAAACAGTGGGTGTGCCGAGTGTGCAGACTTCATTACAAACAGAGGGTGGGCCGAGTGTGCTGACTTCATTTCAAACAGAGGGTGGGCCGAGTGTGCAGACTTAATTACAAACAGAGGGTGGGTCGAGTGTGCAGACTTAATTACAAACAGAGGGTGGGCCGAGTGTGCAGACTTAATTACAAACAGATGTGGGACGAGTGTGCAGACTTCATTTCAAACAAAGGGTGGGCCGAGTGCGCAGATGTCATTTCCAACAGAGGGTGGGACGAGTGGAGAGACTTCATTTCAAACAGAGGGCGGGCCGAGTGTGTGGACTTCATTACAAACAGAGGGTGGACGGAGTGTGCCGACTTCATTTCAAACAGAGGGTGGGCCGAGTGTGCAGACTTAATTACCAACAGAGGGTGGGCCGAGTGTGCAGACTTAATTACAAACAAATGTGGGACGAGTGTGCAGACTTCATTTCAAACAGAGGGTGGGCCGAGTGTGCAGACTTAATTACAAACAGATGTGGGACCAGTGTGCAGACTTCATTTCAAACAGAGGGTGGGCCGAGTGTGCAGACTTCATTACAAACAGAGGGTGGGCCGAGTGTGCAGACTTCATTTCGAACAGAGGGTGGGTCGAGTGTGCAGACTTCATTACAAACAGAGGGTTGGTCGAGTGTGCAGACTTCATTACAAACTGAGGGTGGGTCGAGTGTGCAGACTTCATTTCAAACAGAGGGTTGGCCGAATGTGCAGACTTCATTACAAACAGAGGCTGGGCCGAGTGTGCAGACTTCATTTCAAACAGAGGGTAGGCCGAGTGTGCAGACTTCATTTCAAGCAGAGCGTGGACCGAGTGTGCAGACTTCATTACAAACAGAGGGCATGTCAAGTGTGCTGACTTAATTACAAACAGATCGGGGCCCAGTGTGCAGACATCATTACAAACATAGGAGGGGCCGTGTTTGCAGACTGCATTTCAAACAGAGGGTATGCCGAGAGTGCGGACTTCATTTCAAACACAGTGTTGGTCGAGCGTGCAGACTTCATTTCAAACAGAGGGTGGGCCGAGTGTGCAGACTTCATTTCAAATACAGGGTGACCCGAGTGTGCTGAATTCATTACAAACAGAGGGTGGGCCGAGTGTGCATACTTCATTTCAAATAGAGGGTGGGACGAGTGTGAAGTCTCCATTTCAATCAGAGGGTGGGGCGAGTGTGTAGACTTCATTACAAACAGAGGGTGGGCCCAGTGTGCAGACTTCATTTCAAAATAGGGTGGGCCGAGTGTGCAGACTTCATTTCAAATACAGGGTGGGCTGGGTGTGAAGACTCCATTAGAAACAGAGGGTATGCCGAGTGTGATGTCTCCATTACAAAAAAAGGGTGGGCCGAGTGTGCAGACTTCATTTCAAACAAAGGGTGGGACGAGTGTGCAGACTTCATTTCATACAGAGGGCGGGCCGAGTGTGTGGACTTCATTACAAACAAATGTGGGACGAGTGTGCAGACTTCATTTCAAACAGAGGGTGGGCCGAGTGTGCAGACTTAATTACAAACAGATGTGGGACCAGTGTGCAGACTTCATTTCGAACAGAGGGTGAGCCGAGGGTGCAGACTTCATTTCAAACAGAGGGTGGGCCGAGTGTGCAGACTTCATTTCAAACAGAGGGCGGGTCGAGGTTGCAGACTTCATTACAAACAGCGGGTGTTTCGAGTGTTCAGACTTCATTACAAACAGAGGGTGGGCCAAGTGTGCAGACTTCATTACAAACAGACAGCGTGTCGAGAGTGCTGACTTAATTACAAACAGATCGGGGCCGAGTGTGCAGACTTCATTACAAACATAGGAGGGGCCGTGTTTGCAGATTTCATTTCAAACAGAGGGTGGGCCGAGATTGCTGACTTCATTTCAAACACAGTGTGGGTCGAGTGTGCAGACTTCATTTCAAACAGAGCGCGGCCCGAGTGTTCAGACTTCATTACAAACAGAGGGTGGGCCGAGTTTGCAGACTTCATTTCAAACAGAGGGTAGGCCGAGTGTGCAGACTTCATTTCAAACAGAGCGCGGCCCGAGTGTGCAGACTTCATTACAAACAGAGGGTGGGCCGAGTTTGCAGACTTCATTTCAAACAGAGGGTGGGCCGAGTGTGCAGACTGAATTACAAACAGATGTGGGTGGAGTGTGCAGACTTCATTTCAAACAGAGGGCGGGCCGAGTGTGCAGACTTCATTACAAACAGAGGGTGGACCGACTATGCAGATTTCATTTCAAACAGAGGGTGGACGGAGTGTGCCGACTTCATTTCAAACAGAGGGTGTGCCGAGTGTGCAGACTTAATTACAAACAGAGGGTGGGCCAAGTGTGCAGACATCATTACAAACAGAGGGTGGGCCGAGTGTGCAGACTTCATTACAAACAGAGGGTGGGCTAGTGTGTGGACTTCATTTCAAACAGAGGATGGGCCGAGTGTGCATTCTTCATTTCAAACAGAGGGTAGGCCGAGAGTGCAGACTTCATTTCAAGCAGAGCGTGGACCGAGTGTGCAGACTTCATTACAAACAGAGGGTGGGTCGAGTGTGCAGACTTCATTTCAAACAGTGGGTGTGCCGAGTGTGCAGACTTCATTACAAACAGAGGGTGGGCCGAGTGTGCTGACTTCATTTCAAACAGAGGGTGGGCCGAGTGTGCAGACTTAATTACAAACAGAGGGTGGGTCGAGTGTGCAGACTTAATTACAAACAGAGGGTGGGCCGAGTGTGCAGACTTAATTACAAACAGATGTGGGACGAGTGTGCAGACTTCATTTCAAACAAAGGGTGGGCCGAGTGCGCAGATGTCATTTCCAACAGAGGGTGGGACGAGTGGAGAGACTTCATTTCAAACAGAGGGCGGGCCGAGTGTGTGGACTTCATTACAAACAGAGGGTGGACGGAGTGTGCCGACTTCATTTCAAACAGAGGGTGGGCCGAGTGTGCAGACTTAATTACCAACAGAGGGTGGGCCGAGTGTGCAGACTTAATTACAAACAAATGTGGGACGAGTGTGCAGACTTCATTTCAAACAGAGGGTGGGCCGAGTGTGCAGACTTAATTACAAACAGATGTGGGACCAGTGTGCAGACTTCATTTCAAACAGAGGGTGGGCCGAGTGTGCAGACTTCATTACAAACAGAGGGTGGGCCGAGTGTGCAGACTTCATTTCGAACAGAGGGTGGGTCGAGTGTGCAGACTTCATTACAAACAGAGGGTTGGTCGAGTGTGCAGACTTCATTACAAACTGAGGGTGGGTCGAGTGTGCAGACTTCATTTCAAACAGAGGGTTGGCCGAATGTGCAGACTTCATTACAAACAGAGGCTGGGCCGAGTGTGCAGACTTCATTTCAAACAGAGGGTAGGCCGAGTGTGCAGACTTCATTTCAAGCAGAGCGTGGACCGAGTGTGCAGACTTCATTACAAACAGAGGGCATGTCAAGTGTGCTGACTTAATTACAAACAGATCGGGGCCCAGTGTGCAGACATCATTACAAACATAGGAGGGGCCGTGTTTGCAGACTGCATTTCAAACAGAGGGTATGCCGAGAGTGCGGACTTCATTTCAAACACAGTGTTGGTCGAGTGTGCAGACTTCATTTCAAACAGAGGGTGGGCCGAGTGTGCAGACTTCATTTCAAATACAGGGTGACCCGAGTGTGCTGAATTCATTACAAACAGAGGGTGGGCCGAGTGTGCATACTTCATTTCAAATAGAGGGTGGGACGAGTGTGAAGTCTCCATTTCAATCAGAGGGTGGGGCGAGTGTGTAGACTTCATTACAAACAGAGGGTGGGCCCAGTGTGCAGACTTCATTTCAAAATAGGGTGGGCCGAGTGTGCAGACTTCATTTCAAATACAGGGTGGGCTGGGTGTGAAGACTCCATTAGAAACAGAGGGTATGCCGAGTGTGATGTCTCCATTACAAAAAAAGGGTGGGCCGAGTGTGCAGACTTCATTTCAAACAAAGGGTGGGACGAGTGTGCAGACTTCATTTCATACAGAGGGCGGGCCGAGTGTGTGGACTTCATTACAAACAGAGGGTGGACGGAGTGTGCCGACTTCATTTCAAACAGAGGGTGGGCCGAGTGTGCAGACTTAATTACAAACAGATGTGGGACCAGTGTGCAGACTTCATTTCAAACAGAGGGTGGGCCGATTGTGCAGACTTCATTTCAAACAGAGGGTGGGCCGAGTGTGCTGACTTCATTTCAAACAGAGGGTGGGCCGAGTGTGCAGACTTCATTTCGAACAGAGGGTGAGCCGAGGGTGCAGACTTCATTTCAAACAGAGGGTGGGCCGAGTGTGCAGACTTCATTTCAAACAGAGGGCGGGTCGAGGTTGCAGACTTCATTACAAACAGCGGGTGTTTCGAGTGTTCAGACTTCATTACAAACAGAGGGTGGGTCGAGTGTGCAGACTTCATTACAAACAGAGGGTGGGTCGAGTGTGCAGATTTCATTACAAACAGAGCACGGGTTGAGTGTGCAGACTTCATTACAAACAGAGGGTGGGCAGAGTGTGCAGACTTCATTACAAACAGAGGGTGGGCAGAGTGTGCAGATTTCATTTCAAACAGAGGGTGGGTCGAGTGTGCAGACTTCATTACAAACAGAGGGTGGGCCGAGTGTGCAGACGTCATTTCAAACAGTGGGTGGGCCGAGTGTGCAGACTTCATTTCAAACTGAAGGTGGGCCGAGTTTGCAGACTTCATTTCAAACAGAGGGAGGGTCGAGTGTGCAGACTTCATTTCAAACAGAGGGTGGGTCGAGTGTGCAGACTTCATTTCAAACAGAGTGTGGTCCGAGTGTGCAGACTTCATTACAATCCGAGGGTGGGCCGAGTTTGCCGACTTCATTTCAAAAAGAGGGTGGATCGAGTGTGCAGACTTCATTACAAACAGTGGACGGGCCGAGTGTGCAAGCTTCATTACAAATAGAGGGTGGGCCGAGTGTGCAGACTTCATTTCAAATAGAGGGTGGGCTGGGTGTGAAGACTCAATTACAAACAGAGGGTGGGCCGAGTGTGAAGACTCCATTACAAAAAAAGGGTGGGCCGAGTGTGCAGATTTCATTTCAAACAAAGGGTGGGACGAGTGTGCAGACGTCATTTCCAACAGAGGGTTGGTCGAGTGTGCAGACTTCATTTCAAACAGAATGCGGGCCGAGTGTGCAGACTTCATTTCAATCAGAGGGTGGACGGAGTGTGCCGACTTCATTTCAAACAGAGGGTGTGCCGAGTGTGCAGACTTAATTAAAAACAGAGGGTGGGCCGAGTGTGCAGACTTAATTACAAACAGATGTGGGACGAGTGTGCAGACTTCGTTTCAAACAGAGGGCGGGCCGAGTGCGCAGACTTCATTACAAACATAGGGTGGTCCGCGTGTGCAGAATTCATTTCAAACAGATGGTGGGCTGAGTGTGCAGACTTAATTACAAAAAGATGGGGGCTGAGTGTGCAGATTTCATTTCAAACAGAGGGTGGGCCGAGTGTGCAGACTTAATTACAAACAGAGGGTGGGCCGAGTGTGCAGACTTAATTACAAACAGAGGGTGGGCCGAGTGTGCAGACTTCATTACAAACAGAGGGTGGGCGAGTGTGCAGACTTCATTACAAAGAGAGGGTGGGCTGAGTGTGCAGACTTAATTACATAATGATGGGGGCCGAGTGTGCAGACATCATTTCAAACAGAGGGTGGGCCAAGTTTGCAGAGTTAATTACAAACAGAGGGTGGGCCGAGTGTGCAGACTTTATTACAAACAGAGGGTGGGCCGTGTTTGCAGTCTTCATTTTAAACAGAGGGGGGGTCGAGTGTGCAGACTTTATTACAAACAGAGGGTGGGCCGAGTGTGCAGACTACATTAGAAACAGAGCGAAGGCCGAGTGTGCAGACGTCATTTCAAACAGTGGGTGGGCCGAGTGTGCAGACTTCATTTCAAACTGAAGGTGGGCCGAGTTTGCAGACTTCATTACAAACAGAGGGTGGGCCGCGTGTGCTGACTTCATTTCAAACAGAGGGTGGGCCGAGTGTGCAGACTTAATTACATAATGATGGGGGCCGAGTGTGCAGACGTCATTTCAAACAGAGGGTGGGACATGTTTGCAGAGTTAATTACAAACAGAGGGTGGGTCGAGTGTGCAGACTTCGATACAAACAGAGGGTGGGCCGAGTGTGCAGACTTTATTACAAACAGAGGGTGGGCCGTGTTTGCAGTCATCATTTTAAACAGAGGGGGGGTCGAGTGTGCAGACTTCATTACAAACAGAGGGTGGGCCGAGTGTGCAGACTTCATTAGAAACAGAGCGTGGGCCGAGTGTGCAGACGTCATTTCAAACAGTGGGTGGGCCGAGTGTGCAGACTTCATTTCAAACTGAAGGTGGGCCGAGTTTGCAGACTTCATTACAAACAGAGGGTGGACGGAGTGTGCCGACTTCATTTCAAACAGAGGGTGGGCTGAGTTTGCAGACTTCATTACAAACAGAGGGTGGGCCGCGTGTGCTGACTTCATTTCAAACAGAGGGTGGGCCGAGTGTGCAGACTTCATTACAAACAGAGGGTGGGTCGAGTGTGCAGACTTAATTACAAACAGAGGGTGGGCCGAGTGTGCAGACTTAATTACAAACAGATGTGGGACGAGTGTGCAGACTTCATTTCAAACAAAGGGTGGGCCGAGTGCGCAGATGTCATTTCCAACAGAGGGTGGGACGAGTGGAGAGACTTCATTTCAAACAGAGGGCGGGCCGAGTGTGTGGACTTCATTACAAACAGAGGGTGGACGGAGTGTGCCGACTTCATTTCAAACAGAGGGTGGGCCGAGTGTGCAGACTTAATTACAAACAGAGGGTGGGCCGAGTGACAGACTTAATTACAAACAGATGTGGGACGAGTGTGCAGACTTCATTTCAAACAGAGGGTGGGCCGAGTGTGCAGACTTAATTACAAACAGATGTGGGACGAGTGTGCAGACTTCATTTCAAACAGAGGGTGGGCCGAGTGTGCAGACTTCATTACAAACAGAGGGTGGGCCGAGTGTGCAGACTTCATTTCGAACAGAGGGTGGGTCGAGTGTGCAGACTTCATTTCAAGCAGAGCGTGGACCGAGTGTGCAGACTTCATTACAAACTGAGGGTGGGTCGAGTGTGCAGACTTCATTTCAAACAGAGGGTTGGCCGAATGTGCAGACTTCATTACAAACAGAGGCTGGGCCGAGTGTGCAGACTTCATTTCAAACAGAGGGTAGGCCGAGTGTGCAGACTTCATTTCAAGCAGAGCGTGGACCGAGTGTGCAGACTTCATTACAAACTGAGGGTGGGTCGAGTGTGCAGACTTCATTTCAAACAGAGGGTTGGCCGAATGTGCAGACTTCATTACAAACAGAGGCTGGGCCGAGTGTGCAGACTTAATTTCAAACAGAGGGTAGGCCGAGTGTGCAGACTTCATTTCAAGCAGAGCGTGGACCGAGTGTGCAGACTTCATTACAAACAGAGGGCATGTCGAGTGTTCTGACTTAATTACAAACAGATCGGGGCCCAGTGTGCAGACATCATTACAAACATAGGAGGGGCCGTGTTTGCAGACTGCATTTCAAACAGAGGGTATGCCGAGAGTGCAGACTTCATTTCAAACACAGTGTTGGTCGAGTGTGCAGACTTCATTTCAAACAGAGGGTGGGCCGAGTGTGCAGACTTCATTTCAAATACAGGGTGACCCGAGAGTGCTGAATTCATTACAAACAGAGGGTGGGCTGAGTGTGCAGACTTCATTTCAAACAGAGGGTGAGCCGAGTGTGCAGATTTCATTTCAAACAGAGGGTGGGCCGAGTGTGCATACTTCATTTCAAATAGAGGGTGGGACGAGTGTGAAGTCTCCATTTCAATCAGTGGGTGGGGCGAGTGTGTAGACTTCATTACAAACAGAGGGTGGGCCCAGTGTGCAGACTTCATTTCAAAATAGGGTGGGCCGAGTGTGCAGACTTCATTTCAAATACAGGGTGGGCTGGGTGTGAAGACTCCATTATAAACAGAGGGTAGGCCGAGTGTGATGTCTCCATTACAAAAAAAGGGTGGGCCGAGTGTGCAGACTTCATTTCAAACAAAGGGTGGGACGAGTGTGCAGACTTCATTTCATACAGAGGGCGGGCCGAGTGTGTGGACTTCATTACAAACAGAGGGTGGACGGAGTGTGCCGACTTCATTTCAAACAGAGGGTGGGCCGAGTGTGCAGACTTAATTACAAACAGAGGGTGGGCCGAGTGTGCAGACTTAATTACAAACAGATGTGGGACCAGTGTGCAGACTTCATTTCAAACAGAGGGTGGGCCGACTGTGCAGACTTCATTACAAACAGAGGGTGGGCCGAGTGTGCAGATGTCATTTCCAACAGAGGGTGGGACGAGTGGAGAGACTTCATTTCAAACAGAGGGTGGGTCGAGTGTGCAGACTTCATTACAAACAGAGGGTGGGTCGAGTGTGCAGACTTTATTACAAACTGAGGGTGGGTCGAGTGTGCAGACTTCATTTCAAGCAGAGCGTGGACCGAGTGTGCAGACTTCATTACAAACAGAGGCCGTGTCGAGTGTGCTGACTCAATTACAAACAGATCGGGGCCCAGTGTGCAGACATCATTACAAACATAGGAGGGGCGTTGTTTGCAGACAGCATTTCAAACAGATGGTATGCCGAGAGTGCAGAATTCATTTCAAACGTAGTGTGGGTCGAGTGTGCAGACTTCATTTCAAATACAGGGTGGCCCGAGTGTGAAGAATTCATTACAAACAGAGGGCGGGCCTAGTGTGCAGACTTCATTACAAACTTGGGGTGGGCCGTGTTAGCAGACTTCATTTTAAACAGAGGCTGGGTCGAGTTTGAAGATTCCATTTCAAACAGAGGGTGGGCCGAGTGTGCAGACTTCATTACAAACAGAGGGTGGGCTAGTGTGTGGACTTCATTTCAAACAGAGGATGGGCCAAGTGTGCAGACTTCATTTCAAACAGAGGGTGGGCCGAGTGTGCAGACTTCATTACAAACAGAAGGTGGGCCAAGTGTGCAGACATCATTACAAATATTGGGTGGGCCGTGTTTGCAGACTTCATTTTAAACAGAGGGTGGGTCGAGTGTGCAGACTTCATTTCAAACAAAGGGAGGGCCGAGTGTTCAGACTTCATTTCAAACAGAGGGTAGGCCGAGTGTGCAGACCTCATTTCAAACAGAGGCTGGGTCGAGTGTGCAGACTGAATTACAAACAGAGGGTGGGTCGAGTGTGCAGACTTCATTACAAACAGAGGGTGGGTCGAGTGTGCAGACTTCAATACAAACAGAGGGTGGGCCGAGTGCGCAGACTTAATTTCAAACAGAGGGTGGGTCGAGTCTGCAGGCTTCAATACAAACAGAGGGTAGGCCGAGTGTACAGACTTAATTACAAACAGAGGGTGGGCCAAGTGTGCAGACTTCATTACAAACAGACAGCGTGTCGAGAGTGCTGACTTAATTACAAACAGATCGGGGCCGAGTGTGCAGACTTCATTACAAACATAGGAGGGGCCGTGTTTGCAGATTTCATTTCAAACAGAGGGTGGGCCGAGATTGCTGACTTCATTTCAAACACAGTGTGGGTCGAGTGTGCAGACTTCATTTCAAACAGAGCGCGTCCCGAGTGTGCTGACTTCATTTCAAACAGGGGGTGGGCCGAGTGTGCATTCTTCATTTCAAACAGAGGGTAGGCCGAGAGTGCAGACTTCATTTCAAGCAGAGCGTGGACCGAGTCTGCATACTTCATTACAAACAGTGGGTGGGTCGAGTGTGCAGACTTCATTTCAAACAGTGGGTGGGCCGAGTGTGCAGACTTCATTACAAACAGAGGGTGGGCCGAGTGTGCTGACTTCATTTCAAACAGAGGGTGGGCCGAGTGTGCAGACTTAATTACAAACAGAGGGTGGGTCGAGTGTGCAGACTTAATTACAAACAGAGGGTGGGCCGAGTGTGCAGACTTAATTACAAACAGATGTGGGACGAGTGTGCAGACTTCATTTCAAACAAAGGGTGGGCCGAGTGCGCAGATGTCATTTCCAACAGAGGGTGGGACGAGTGGAGAGACTTCTTTTCAAACAGAGGGCGGGCCGAGTGTGTGGACTTCATTACAAACAGAGGGTGGACGGAGTGTGCCGACTTCATTTCAAACAGAGGGTGGGCCGAGTGTGCAGACTTAATTACAAAGAGAGGGTGGCCCGAGTGCGCAGACTTCATTTCAAACAGAGGGCGGGCCGAGTGTGTGGACTTCATTACAAACAGAGGGTGGACGGAGTGTGCCGACTTCATTTCAAACAGAGGGTGGGCCGAGTGTGCAGACTTAATTACAAACAGAGGGTGGGCCGAGTGTGCAGACTTAATTACAAACAGATGTGGGACCAGTGTGCAGACTTCATTTCAAACAGAGGGTGGGCCGACTGTGCAGACTTCATTACAAACAGAGGGTGGGCCGAGTGTGCAGACTTCATTTCAAACAGAGGGTAGGCCGATTGTGCAGACTTCATTTCAAGCAGAGCGTGGACCGAGTGTGCAGACTTCATTTCAAACAGAGGGCATGTCGAGTGTGCTGACTTAATTACAAACAGATCGGGGCCCAGTGTGCAGACATCATTACAAACATAGGAGGGGCCGTGTTTGCAGACTGCATTTCAAACAGAGGGTATGCCGAGAGTGCAGACTTCATTTCAAACACAGTGTTGGTCGAGTGTGCAGACATCATTTCAAACAGAGGGTGGGCCGAGTGTGCAGACTTCATTTCAAATACAGGGTGACCCGAGAGTGCTGAATTCATTACAAACAGAGGGTGGGCCGAGTGTGCAGACTTCATTTCAAACAGAGGGTGAGCCGAGTGTGCAGATTTCATTTCAAACAAAGGGTGGGCCGAGTGTGCATACTTCATTTCAAATAGAGGGTGGGACGAGTGTGAAGTCTCCATTTCAATCAGAGGGTGGGGCGAGTGTGTAGACTTCATTACAAACAGAGGGTGGGCCCAGTGTGCAGACTTCATTTCAAAATAGGGTGGGCCGAGTGTGCAGACTTCATTTCAAATACAGGGTGGGCTGGGTGTGAAGACTCCATTAGAAACAGAGGGTAGGCCGAGTGTGATGTCTCCATTACAAAAAAAGGGTGGGCCGAGTGTGCAGACTTCATTTCAAACAAAGGGTGGGACGAGTGTGCAGACTTCATTTCATACAGAGGGCGGGCCGAGTGTGTGGACGTCATTACAAACAGAGGGTGGACGGAGTGTGCCGACTTCATTTCAAACAGAGGGTGGGCCGAGTGTGCAGACTTAATTACAAACAGAGGGTGGGCCGAGTGTGCAGACTTAATTACAAACAGATGTGGGACCAGTGTGCAGACTTCATTTCAAACAGAGGGTTGGCCGACTGTGCAGACTTCATTACAAACAGAGGGTGGGCCGAGTGTGCAGACTTCATTTCAAACAGAGGGTGGGTCGAGTGTGCAGACTTCATTACAAACAGAGGGTGGGTCGAATGTGCAGACTTTATTACAAACTGAGGGTGTGTCGAGTGTGCAGACTTCATTTCAAGCAGAGCGTGGACCGAGTGTGCAGACTTCATTACAAACAGAGGCCGTGTCGAGTGTGCTGACTCAATTACAAACAGATCGGGGCCCAGTGTGCAGACATCATTACAAACATAGGAGGGGCGTTGTTTGCAGACAGCATTTCAAACAGAGGGTATGCCGAGAGTGCAGAATTCATTTCAAACAGAGGGTGGGTCGAGTGTGCAGACTTCATTTCAAATACAGGGTGGCCCGAGTGTGAAGAATTCATTACAAACAGAGGGTGGGCCGAGTGTGCAGACTTCATTACAAACAGACAGCGTGTCGAGAGTACTGAGTTAATTACAAACAGATCGGGGCCGAGTGTGCAGACTTCATTACAAACATAGGAGGGGCCGTGTTTGCAGATTTCATTTCAAACAGAGGGTGGGCCGAGATTGCAGACTTCATTTCAAACACAGTGTGGGTCGAGTGTGCAGACTTCATTTCAAACAGAGCGCGGCCCGAGTGTTCAGACTTCATTACAAACAGAGGGTGGGCCGAGTTTGCAGACTTCATTTCAAACAGAGGGTAGGCCGAGTGTGCAGACTTCATTTCAAACAGAGCGCGGCCCGAGTGTGCAGACTTCATTACAAACAGAGGGTGGGCCGAGTTTGCAGACTTCATTTCAAACAGAGGGTGGGCCGAGTGTGCAGACAAAATTAAATAGAGAGGTTGGTCCGAGTGTGCAGACTGAATTACAAACAGATGTGGGTGGAGTGTGCAGACTTCATTTCAAACAGAGGGCGGGCCGAGTGTGCAGACTTCATTACAAACAGAGGGTGGACCGACTATGCAGATTTCATTTCAAACAGAGGGTGGACGGAGTGTGCCGACTTCATTTCAAACAGAGGGTGTGCCGAGTGTGCAGACTTAATTACAAACAGAGGGTGGGCCGAGTGTGCAGACATCATTACAAACAGAGGGTGGGCCGAGTGTGCAGACTTCATTACAAACAGAGGGTGGGCTAGTGTGTGGACTTCATTTCAAACAGTGGGTGTGCCGAGTGTGCAGACTTCATTACAAACAGAGGGTGCGCCGAGTGTGCTGACTTCATTTCAAACAGAGGGTGGGCCGAGTGTGCAGACTTAATTACAAACAGAGGGTGGGTCGAGTGTGCAGACTTAATTACAAACAGAGGGTGGGCCGAGTGTGCAGACTTAATTACAAACAGATGTGGGACGAGTGTGCAGACTTCATTTCAAACAAAGGGTGGGCCGAGTGCGCAGATGTCATTTCCAACAGAGGGTGGGACGAGTGGAGAGACTTCATTTCAAACAGAGGGCGGGCCGAGTGTGTGGACTTCATTACAAACAGAGGGTGGACGGAGTGTGCCGACTTCATTTCAAACAGAGGGTGGGCCGAGTGTGCAGACTTAATTACCAACAGAGGGTGGGCCGAGTGTGCAGACTTAATTACAAACAAATGTGGGACGAGTGTGCAGACTTCATTTCAAACAGAGGGTGGGCCGAGTGTGCAGACTTAATTACAAACAGATGTGGGACCAGTGTGCAGACTTCATTTCAAACAGAGGGTGGGCCGAGTGTGCAGACTTCATTACAAACAGAGGGTGGGCCGAGTGTGCAGACTTCATTTCGAACAGAGGGTGGGTCGAGTGTGCAGACTTCATTACAAACAGAGGGTTGGTCGAGTGTGCAGACTTCATTACAAACTGAGGGTGGGTCGAGTGTGCAGACTTCATTTCAAACAGAGGGTTGGCCGAATGTGCAGACTTCATTACAAACAGAGGCTGGGCCGAGTGTGCAGACTTCATTTCAAACAGAGGGTAGGCCGAGTGTGCAGACTTCATTTCAAGCAGAGCGTGGACCGAGTGTGCAGACTTCATTACAAACAGAGGGCATGTCGAGTGTGCTGACTTAATTACAAACAGATCGGGGCCCAGTGTGCAGACATCATTACAAACATAGGAGGGGCCGTGTTTGCAGACTGCATTTCAAACAGAGGGTATGCCGAGAGTGCAGACTTCATTTCAAACACAGTGTTGGTCGAGTGTGCAGACTTCATTTCAAACAGAGGGTGGGCCGAGTGTGCAGACTTCATTTCAAATACAGGGTGACCCGAGTGTGCTGAATTCATTACAAACAGAGGGTGGGCCGAGTGTGCATACTTCATTTCAAATAGAGGGTGGGACGAGTGTGAAGTCTCCATTTCAATCAGAGGGTGAGGCGAGTGTGTAGACTTCATTACAAACAGAGGGTGGGCCCAGTGTGCAGACTTCATTTCAAAATAGGGTGGGCCGAGTGTGCAGACTTCATTTCAAATACAGGGTGGGCTGGGTGTGAAGACTCCATTAGAAACAGAGGGTATGCCGAGTGTGATGTCTCCATTACAAAAAAAGGGTGGGCCGAGTGTGCAGACTTCATTTCAAACAAAGGGTGGGACGAGTGTGCAGACTTCATTTCATACAGAGGGCGGGCCGAGTGTGTGGACTTCATTACAAACAGAGGGTGGACGGAGTGTGCCGACTTCATTTCAAACAGAGGGTGGGCCGAGTGTGCAGACTTAATTACAAACAGAGGGTGGGCCGAGTGTGCAGACTTCATTACAAACAGATGTGGGACCAGTGTGCAGACGTCATTTCCAACAGAGGGTTGGTCGAGTGTGCAGACTTCATTTCAAACAGAATGCGGGCCGAATGTGCAGACTTCATTACAAACAGAGGGTGGTCCGCGTGTGCAGAATTCATTTCGAACAGAGGGTGGGCCGAGTGTGCAGACTTAACTACAAACAGATGGTGGGCCGAGTGTGCAGACTTAATTACAACCAGAGGGTGGGCCGTGTGTGCAGACTTAATTACAAACACCTGTGAGCTGACTGTGCAGCCTTCATTTCAAACAGAGGGTGGGCCGAGTGTGCAGACTTCATTACAAACAGAGGGTGGGCCGAGTGTGCAGACTTCATTACATACAGAGGGTGGGCTAGTGTGTGGACTTCATTTCAAACAGAGGATGGGCCAAGTGTGCAGACTTCATTACAAACAGAGGGTGGGCCGTGTGTGCAGACTTCCTTACAAACTGAAGGTGGGCCAAGTGTGCAGACATCATTACAAATATTGGGTGGGCCGTGTTTGCAGACTTCATTTTAAACAGAGGGTGTGTCGAGTGTGTAGACTTCATTTCAAACAGACGGAGGGCCGAGTTTTCAGACTTCATTTCAAACAGAGGGTAGGCCGAGTGTGCAGACCTCATTTCAAACAGAGGCTGGGTCGAGTGTGCAGACTTCATTACAAACAGAGGGTGGGTCGAGTGGGCAGACTTCATTTCAAACAGAGGGTGGGCCGATTGCGCAGACTTCATTACAAACAGAGGGTGGGCCGAGTGTGCAGACTTCATTTCAAACAGAGGGTGGGTCGAGTGTGCAGACTTCATTACAAACAGAGGGTGGGTCGAGTGTGCAGACTTCATTACAAACAGAGGGCGGGTCGAGTGTGCAGACTTCATTACAAACAGCGGGTGTTTCGAGTGTTCAGACTTCATTACAAACAGAGGGTGGGCCGAGTGTGCAGACTTAATTACAAACAGAGGGTGGGCCGAGTGTGCAGACTTAATTACAAACAGATGTGGGAGCAGTGTGCAGACTTCATTACAAACAGACAGCGTGTCGAGAGTGCTGACTTAATTACAAACAGATCGGGGCCGAGTGTGCAGACTTCATTTCAAACAGAGGGTGGGCCGAATGTGCAGACTTCATTTCAAACAAAGGGTGGGCCGAGTGTGCTGACTTCATTTCATACAGAGGGTGGGCCGAGTGTGCAGACTTCATTTCGAACAGAGGGTGAGCCGAGGGTGCAGACTTCATTTCAAACAGAGGGTGGGCCGAGTGTGCAGACTTCATTTCAAACAGAGGGCGGGTCAAGTGTGCAGACTTCATTACAAACAGCGGGTGTTTCGAGTGTTCAGACTTCATTACAAACAGAGGGTGGGCCGAGTGTGCAGACTTCATTTCAAACAGAGGGTGGGTCGAGTGTGCAGACTTCATTACAAACAGAGGGTGGGTCGAGTGTGCAGACTTCATTACAAACAGAGGGTGGGTCGAGTGTGCAGACATCATTTCAAACAGAGGGTGTGGCCGAGTGTGCAGACTTCATTACAAACAGAGGGTGGGCCGAGTGTGCATTCTTCATTTCAATCAGAGGGTAGGCCGAGAGTGCAGACTTCATTTCAAGCAGCGCTTGGACCGAGTGTGCAGACTTCATTACAAACAGAGGGTGGGTCGAGTGTGCAGACTTCATTTCAAACAGTGGGTGGACCGAGTGTGCAGACTTCATTACAAACAGAGGGTGGGCCGAGTGTGCTGACTTCATTTCAAACAGAGGGTGGGCCGAGTGTGCAGACTTAATTACAAACAGAGGGTGGGTCGAGTGTGCAGAATTCAATACAAACAGAGGGTGGGCCGAGTGCGCAGGCTTCAGTACAAACAGAGGGTAGGCCGAGTGTACAGACTTAATTACAAACAGAGGGTGGGCCAAGTGTGCAGACTTCATTACAAACAGACAACGTGTCGAGAGTGCTGACTTAATTACAAACAGATCGGGGCCGAGTGTGCAGACTTCATTACAAACTTAGGAGGGGCCGTGTTTGCAGATTTCATTTCAAACAGAGGGTGGGCCGAGATTGCAGACTTCATTTCAAACACAGTGTGGGTCGAGTGTGCAGACTTCATTTCAAACAAAGGGTGGGCCGAGTGCGCAGATGTCATTTCCAACAGAGGGTGGGACGAGTGTGCAGACTTCATTTCAAACAGAGGGCGGGCCGAGTGTGTGGACTTCATTACAAACAGAGGGTGGGCCGAGTGTGCAGACTTAATTACAAACAGATGTGGGACGAGTGTGCAGACTTCATTTCAAACAGAGGGTGGGCCGAGTGTGCAGACTTCATTACAAACAGAGGGTGGGCCGAGTGTGCAGACTTCATTTCGAACAGAGGGTGGGTCGAGTGTGCAGACTTCATTACAAACAGAGGGTTGGTCGAGTGTGCCGACTTCATTTCAAAAAGAGGGTGGGCCGAGTGTGCAGACTTCATTTCAAACAGAGGTTGGGCCGAGTGTGCGGAAGTCATTACAAACTGAGGGTGGGCCAAGTGTGCAGACATCATTACAAACATTGGGTGGGCCGTGTTTGCAGACTTCATTTTATACAGAGGGTGGGTCGAGTGTGCAGACTTCATTACAAACAGAGGGTGGGTCGAGTGTGCAGACTTCATTACAAACAGAGGGTGGGTCGCTTGTGCAGACATCATTTCAAACAGAGGGTGGGCCGAGTATGCAGACTTCATTACATACAGAGGGTGGGCAGAGTGTGCAGACGTCATTTCAAACAGAGGGTGGGCCGAGTGTGCAGACATCATTTCGAACAGAGGGTGGGCCGAGTGTGCAGACTTCATTTCAAACTCAGTGCGGGTCGAGTGTGCAGACTTCATTTCAAATAGAGGGTGGGCTGGGTGTGAAGACTCGATTACAAACAGAGGGTGGGCCGAGTGTGAAGACTCCATTACAAAAAAAGGGTGGGCCGAGTGTGCAGATTTCATTTCAAACAAAGGGTGGGACGAGTGTGCAGACGTCATTTCCAACAGAGGGTTGGTCGAGTGTGCAGACTTCATTACAATCAGAGGCTGGACGGAGTGTGCCGACTTCCTTTCAAACAGAGGGTGTGCCGAGTGTGCAGACTTAATTACAAACAGAGGGTGGGCCGAGTGTGCAGACTTAATTACAAACAGATGTGGGACGAGTGTGCAGACTTCATTTCAAACAGAGGGCGGGCCGAGTGTGCAGACTTCATTACAAACATAGGGTGGTCCGCGTGTGCAGAATTCATTTCGAACAGAGGGTGGGCCGAGTGTGCAGACTTAACTACAAACAGATGGTGGGCCGAGTGTGCAGACTTAATTACAACCAGAGGGTGGGCCGTGTGTGCAGACTTAATTACAAACACCTGTGAGCTGACTGTGCAGCCTTCATTTCAAACAGAGGGTGGGCCGAGTGTGCAGACTTCATTACAAACAGAGGGTGGGCCGAGTGTGCAGACTTCATTACATACAGAGGGTGGGCTAGTGTGTGGACTTCATTTCAAACAGAGGATGGGCCAAGTGTGCAGACTTCATTACAAACAGAGGGTGGGCCGTGTGTGCAGACTTCCTTACAAACTGAAGATGGGCCAAGTGTGCAGACATCATTACAAATATTGGGTGGGCCGTGTTTGCAGACTTCATTTTAAACAGAGGGTGTGTCGAGTGTGTAGACTTCATTTCAAACAGACGGAGGGCCGAGTTTTCAGACTTCATTTCAAACAGAGGGTAGGCCGAGTGTGCAGACCTCATTTCAAACAGAGGCTGGGTCGAGTGTGCAGACTTCATTACAAACAGAGGGTGGGTCGAGTGGGCAGACTTCATTTCAAACAGAGGGTGGGCCGATTGCGCAGACTTCATTACAAACAGAGGGTGGGCCGAGTGTGCAGACTTCATTTCAAACAGAGGGTGGGTCGAGTGTGCAGACTTCATTACAAACAGAGGGTGGGTCGAGTGTGCAGACTTCATTACAAACAGAGGGCGGGTCGAGTGTGCAGACTTCATTACAAACAGCGGGTGTTTCGAGTGTTCAGACTTCATTACAAACAGAGGGTGGGCCGAGTGTGCAGACTTAATTACAAACAGAGGGTGGGCCGAGTGTGCAGACTTAATTACAAACAGATGTGGGAGCAGTGTGCAGACTTCATTACAAACAGACAGCGTGTCGAGAGTGCTGACTTAATTACAAACAGATCGGGGCCGAGTGTGCAGACTTCATTTCAAACAGAGGGTGGGCCGAATGTGCAGACTTCATTTCAAACAAAGGGTGGGCCGAGTGTGCTGACTTCATTTCATACAGAGGGTGGGCCGAGTGTGCAGACTTCATTTCGAACAGAGGGTGAGCCGAGGGTGCAGACTTCATTTCAAACAGAGGGTGGGCCGAGTGTGCAGACTTCATTTCAAACAGAGGGCGGGTCAAGTGTGCAGACTTCATTACAAACAGCGGGTGTTTCGAGTGTTCAGACTTCATTACAAACAGAGGGTGGGCCGAGTGTGCAGACTTCATTTCAAACAGAGGGTGGGTCGAGTGTGCAGACTTCATTACAAACAGAGGGTGGGTCGAGTGTGCAGACTTCATTACAAACAGAGGGTGGGCCGAGTGTGCATTCTTCATTTCAATCAGAGGGTAGGCCGAGAGTGCATTCTTCATTTCAATCAGAGGGTAGGCCGAGAGTGCAGACTTCATTTCAAGCAGCGCTTGGACCGAGTGTGCAGACTTCATTACAAACAGAGGGTGGGTCGAGTGTGCAGACTTCATTTCAAACAGTGGGTGGACCGAGTGTGCAGACTTCATTACAAACAGAGGGTGGGCCGAGTGTGCTGACTTCATTTCAAACAGAGGGTGGGCCGAGTGTGCAGACTTAATTACAAACAGAGGGTGGGTCGAGTGTGCAGAATTCAATGCAAACAGAGGGTGGGCCGAGTGCGCAGGCTTCAGTACAAACAGAGGGTAGGCCGAGTGTACAGACTTAATTACAAACAGAGGGTGGGCCAAGTGTGCAGACTTCATTACAAACAGACAACGTGTCGAGAGTGCTGACTTAATTACAAACAGATCGGGGCCGAGTGTGCAGACTTCATTACAAACTTAGGAGGGGCCGTGTTTGCAGATTTCATTTCAAACAGAGGGTGGGCCGAGATTGCAGACTTCATTTCAAACACAGTGTGGGTCGAGTGTGCAGACTTCATTTCAAACAAAGGGTGGGCCGAGTGCGCAGATGTCATTTCCAACAGAGGGTGGGACGAGTGTGCAGACTTCATTTCAAACAGAGGGCGGGCCGAGTGTGTGGACTTCATTACAAACAGAGGGTGGGCCGAGTGTGCAGACTTAATTACAAACAGATGTGGGACGAGTGTGCAGACTTCATTTCAAACAGAGGGTGGGCCGAGTGTGCAGGCTTAATTACAAACAGATGTGGGACGAGTGTGCAGACTTCATTTCAACCAGCGGGTGGGCCGAGTGTGCAGACTTCATTACAAACAGAGGGTGGGCCGAGTGTGCAGACTTCATTACAAACAGAGGGTGGGCCGAGTGTGCAGACTTCATTTCGAACAGAGGGTGGGCCGAGTGTGCAGACTTCATTACAAACAGAGGGTTGGTCGAGTGTGCAGACTTCATTACAAACTGAGGGTGGGTCGAGTGTGCAGACTTCATTTCAAACAGAGGGTTGGCCGAGTGTGCAGACTTCATTACAAACAGAGGGTGGGCCGAGTGTGCAGACTTCATTTCAAACAGAGGGTAGGCCGAGTGTGCAGACTTCATTTCAAGCAGAGCGTGGACCGAGTGTGCAGACTTCATTACAAACAGAGGGCGTGTCGAGTGTGTTGACTGAATTACAAACAGATCGGGGCCCAGTGTGCAGACATCATTACAAACATAGGAGGGGCCGTGTTTTCAGACTGCATTTCAAACACAGTGTTGGTCGAGAGTGCAGACTTCATTTCAAACACAGTGTTGGTCGAGTGTGCAGACTTCATTTCAAACAGAGGGTGGGCCGAGTGTGCAGACTTCATTTCAAATACAGGGTGACCCGAGTGTGCTGAATTCATTACAAACAGAGGGTGGGCCGAGTGTGCAGACTTCATTTCAAACAGAGGGTGGGCCGAGTGTGCAGATTTCATTTCAAACAGAGGGTGGGCCGAGTGTGCATACTTCATTTCAAATAGAGGTTGGGACGAGTGTGAAGTCTCCATTTCAATCAGAGGGTGGGGCGAGTGTGTAGACTTCATTACAAACAGAGGGTGGGCCCAGTGTGCAGATTTCATTTCAAAATAGGGTGGGCCGAGTATGCAGACTTCATTTCAAATACAGGGTGGGCTGGGTGTGAAGACTCCATTATAAACAGAGGGTAGGCCGAGTGTGATGTCTCCATTACAAAAAAAGGGTGGGCCGAGTGTGCAGACTTCATTTCGAACAGAGGGTGGGTCGAGTGTGCAGACTTCATTACAAACAGAGGGTTGGTCGAGTGTGCCGACTTCATTTCAAAAAGAGGGTGGGCCGAGTGTGCAGACTTAATTACAAACAGATGTGGGACCAGTGTGCAGTCTTCATTACAAACAGACAGCGTGTCGAGAGTGCTGACTTAATTACAAACAGATCGGGGCCGAGTGTGCAGACTTCATTTCAAACAGAGGGTGGGCCGAATGTGCAGACTTCATTTCAAACAAAGGGTGGGCCGAGTGTGCTGACTTCATTTCATACAGAGGGTGTGCCGAGTGTGCAGAGTTCATTTCGAACAGAGGGTGAGCCGAGGGTGCAGACTTCATTTCAAACAGAGGGTGGGCCGAGTGTGCAGATTTCATTTCAAACAGAGGGCGGGTCGAGTGTGCAGACTTCATTACAAACAGCGGGTGTTTCAAGTGTTCAGACTTCATTACAAACAGAGGGTGGGTCGAGTGTGCAGACTTCATTACAAACAGTGGGTGGGTCGAGTGTGCAGATTTCATTACAAACAGAGCACGGGTTGAGTGTGCAGACTTCATTACAAACAGAGGGTGGGCAGAGTGTGCAGACTTCATTACAAACAGAGGGTGGGCAGAGTGTGCAGATTTCATTTCAAACAGAGGGCGGGTCGAGTGTGCAGACTTCATTACAAACAGCGCGTGGGCCTAGTGTGCAGACGTCATTTCAAACAGTGGGTGGGCCGAGTGTGCAGACTTCATTTCAAACTGAAGGTGGGCCGAGTTTGCAGACTTCATTTCAAACAGAGGGTGGTTCGAGTGTGCAGACTTCATTTCAAACAGAGGGTGTGTCGAGTGTGCAGACTTCATTACAAACAGAGGGTGGGAAGAGTGTGCAGACTTCATTACAAACAGAGGGTGGGTCGCGTGTGCAGACATCATTTCAAACAGAGGGTGGGCCGAGTATGCAGACTTCATTAAATACAGAGGGTGGGCAGAGTGTGCAGAGATCATTTCAAACAGAGGGTGGGCCGACTGTGCAGACTTCATTACAAACATAGGGTGGTCCGCGTGTGCAGATTTCATTTCAAACAGAGGGTGGGCCGAGTGTGCACCCTTAATTACAAACAGATGGTGGGCGAGTGTGCAGACTTCATTACAAAGAGAGGGTGGGCCGAGTGTGCAGACTTAATTACATAATGATGGGGGCCGAGTGTGCCGACGTCATTTCAAACAGAGGGTGGGCCAAGTTTGCAGAGTTAATTACAAAAAGATGGGGGCTGAGTGTGCAGACTTCATTACAAACAGAGGGTGGCCGAGTGTGCAGACTTCATTACAAACAAAGGCTGGGCCGTTTTTGCAGACTCCATTTCAAACAGAGGGTGGGCCGAGTCTGGAGACATCATTTCAAACAGAGGGTGGGCCGAGTGTGCAGACTTCATTTCAAACAGAGGTTGGGCCGCGTGTGCAGCTTCATTTCAAACAGAGGGTGGGCCGACTGTTCAGACTTCATTTCAGACAGAGTTTGGGCCGAGTGTGCAGACTTCATTACAATCATAAGCTGGGCAGTGTTTGCAGACTTCATTTTATACAGAGGGTGGGTCGAGTTTGCAGACTTAATTTCAAACAGAGGGTTGGTCGAGTGTGCAGACTTCATTACAAACAGAGGGCGGGTGGAGTCTGCAGTCTTCATTACATACAGAGGGTTGTCCGAGTGTGCAGACTTCATTACAAACATAGGGTGGGCCGTGTTTGCAGACTTCATTTTAAACAGATGGTGGGTCGATTATGCAGATTTCATTTCAAACAGAGGGTGGACCGAGTGTGCAGCCTTCATTACAAACAGAGGGTGGACCGAATGTGCAGATCTCATTTCAAACAGAGGGGTGGCCGAGTGTGCAGACTTAATTACAAACAGAGGGTGGGCCGAGTGTGCAGACTTAATTACAAACAGATCGGAGCTGAGTGTGCAGCCTTCATTTCAAACAGAGGGTGGGACGAGTGTGCAGACTTCATTACGAACAGAGGGTGGGCCGAGTTTGCAGACTTCATTACAAACAGAGGGTAGGGTAGTGTGTGCTATTCATTTCAAACAGAGGGTGGGCCAAGTGTGCAGACTTCATTTCAAACAAACGGAGGGCCGAGTGTTCAGACTTCATTTCAAACAGAGGGTAGGCCGAGTGTGCAGACCTCATTTCAAACAGAGGCTGGGTCGAGTGTGCAGACTTCATTACAAACAGAGGGTGGGTCGAGTGTGCAGACTTCATTACAAACAGAGGGTGGGCCGAGTGTGCAGACTTCATTTCAAACAGAAGGTGGGTCGTGTGTGCAGACTTCATTACAAACAGAGGGTGGGTCGATTGTGCAGACTTCATTACAAACAGACGGTGGGTCGAGTGTGCAGACTTCATTTCAAACAGAGGGTGGGCCGAGTGTGCAGACTTCATTACAATCAGACGGTGGGCCGAGTGTGCAGACTCTTTACATGCATAGGGAGGGCCGTGTTTGCAGACAGCATTTCAAACAGACGGTGGGCCGAGGTTGCAGACTTCATTTCAAACAGAAGATGGTTCGAGTGTGCAGAATTCATTTCAAACATAGGGTGGGTCGAGTGTGCAGACGTCATTACAAACAGAGGGTGGGCCGTGTGTGCAGACTTCATTTTAAACAGAGGGTGAGCCGAGTGTGCAGACTTCATTACAAACAGAGGGTGGGCCGAGTGTGCAGATTTCATTACAAACAGAGGGTGGGTCGAGTGTGCAGACTTCATAACAAACAGAGGCTGGGCCGTGTGTGAAGACTTCATTATAAACAGAGGGTGTGTCGAGTGTGCAGATTTCATTTCAAACAGTGGTTGGGCCGAGGGAGCATACTCCATTTCAAACAGAGGGTGGGTCGATTGTGCAGACTTCATTACATACAGAGGGTGGGCAGAGTGTGAAGACTTCATTTCAAACAGAGGGTGGGTCGAGTGTGCAGACTTCATTACAAACAGAGCGTGGGCCGAGTGTGTAGACTTCATTACAATCGGAGGGTGCGACAAGTCTGCAGACTTCATTTCAAACAGAGTGTGGTCCGAGTGTGCAGACTTCATTTCAAGCAGTGCGTGGACCGAGTGAGCGGACTTCATTACAAACAGAGGGTGGGTCGAGTGTGCAGACTTCATTTCAAACAGAGGGTAGGCCGAGTGTGCAGACTTCATTTCAAACAGAGTGCGGCCCGAGTGTGCAGACTTCATTACAAACAGAGGGTGGGCAGAGTTTGCAGACTTCATTTCAAACAGAGGGTGGTCCGAGTGTTCAGACTTAATTAAATACAGAGGTTGGGCCGAGTGTGCAGACTGAATTACAAACAGATGTGGGTGGAGTGTGCAGACTTCAATACAAACAGAGGGTGGGCTAGTGTGTGGACTTCATTTCAAACAGAGGATGGGCCAAGTGTGCAGACTTCATTTCAAACAGAGTGCGGCCCGAGTGTGCAGACTTCATTTCAAACAGTGGGCGGGCCGAGTGTGCAGACTTCATTACAAACAGAGGGTGGACCGACTGTGCAGATTTCATTTCAAACAGAGGGTGGGCCGAGTGTGCAGACTTAATTACAAACAGATGATGGGCCGAGTGTGCAGACTTCATTTCAAACAGTGGGCGGGCCGAGTGTGCAGACTTAATTACAAACAGATGGTGGGCCGAGTGTGCAGACTTAATTACAAACAGATGGGAGCTGAGTGTGCAGCCTTCATTTTAAACAGAGGGTGGGCCGAGTGTGCAGACTTCATTACAAACAGAGGGTGGGCTAGTGTGTGGACTTCATTTCAAACAGAGGACGGGCCAAGTGTGCAGACTTCATTTCAAACAGAGGGTGGGCCGAGTGTGCAGACTTCATTACAAACAGAAGGTGGGCCAAGTGTGCAGACATCATTACAAATATTGGGTGGGCCGTGTTTGCAGACTTCATTTTAAACAGAGGGTTAGTCGAGTGTGCAGACTTCATTTCAAACAAAGGGAGGGCCGAGTTTTCAGACTTCATTTCAAACAGAGGGTAGGCCGAGTGTGCAGACCTCATTTCAAACAGAGGCTGGGTCGAGTGTGCAGACTTCATTACAAACAGAGGGTGGGTCGAGTGTGCAGACTTCATTTCAAACAGAGGGTGGGCCGAGTGTGCAGACTTCATTACAAACAGAGGGTGGGCCGAGTGTGCATTCTTCATTTCAAACAGAGGGTAGGCCGAGAGTGCAGACTTCATTTCAAACAGAGCGTGGACCGAGTGTGCAGACTTCATTCCAAACAGAGGGTGGGTCGAGTGTGCAGACTTCCTTACAAACAGAGGGTGGGCCGAGTGTGCAGAATTCATTACAAACAGAGGGTGGGCCGAGTGTGCAGAATTCATTACAAACAGAGGGTGGGCCGAGTGTGCTGACTTCATTTCAAACAGAGGGTGGGCCGAGTGTGCAGACTTAAGAACAAACAGAGGGTGGGTCGAGTGTGCAGACTTCAATACAAACAGAGGGTGGGCCGAGTGCGCAGACTTAATTTCAAACAGAGGGTGGGTCGAGTGTGCAGGCTTCAATACAAACAGAGGGTAGGCCGAGTGTACAGACTTAATTACAAACAGAGGGTGGGCCAAGTGTGCAGACTTCATTACAAACAGACAGCGTGTCGAGAGTGCTGACTTAATTACAAACAGATCGGGGACGAGTGTGCAGACTTCATTAAAAACATAGGAGGGGCCGTGTTTGCAGATTTCATTTCAAACAGAGGGTGGGCCGAGTGTGCAGACTTCATTACAAACAGAGGGTGGGCCGAGTGTGCATTCTTCATTTCAAACAGAGGGTAGGCCGAGAGTGCAGACTTCATTTCAAGCAGAGCGTGGACCGAGTGTGCAGACTTCATTACAAACAGAGGGTGGGTCGAGTGTGCAGACTTCATTTCAAACAGTGGGTGGGCCGAGTGTGCAGACTTCATTACAAACAGAGGGTGGGCCGTGTTTGCTGACTTCATTTAAAACAGAGGGTGGGGCAAGTGTGCAGATTTCATTACAAACAGAGGGTGGGTCGAGTGTGCAGACTTCATTTCAAATAGAGAGTGGCCCGAGTGTGAAGTCTCCATTTCAATCAGTGGGTTGGCCGAGTGTGCAGACTTCATTACAATCAGAGGGTGGACCGAGTGTGCTGACTTCAAAACAAACAGAGGGTGGGCCGAGTGTGCAGACTTAATTTCAAACAGAGGGTGGGTCGATGGTGCAGACTTCAATACAAACAGAGGGTGGGCCGAGTGTACAGACTTAATTACATACAGAGGGTGGGCCAAGTGTGCAGACTTCATTGCAAACAGAGGGCGTGTCGAATGTGCTGACTTAATTACAAACAGATCGGGGCCGAGTGTGCAGACTTCATTACAAACTTAGGAGGGGCCGTGTTTGCAGATTTCATTTCAAACAGAGGGTGGGCCGAGATTGCAGACTTCATTTCAAACACAGTGTGGGTCGAGTGTGCAGACTTCATTTCAAACAAAGGGTGGGCCGAGTGCGCAGATGTCATTTCCAACAGAGGGTGGGACGAGTGTGCAGACTTCATTTCAAACAGAGGGCGGGCCGAGTGTGTGGACTTCATTACAAACAGAGGGTGGGCCGAGTGTGCAGACTTAATTACAAACAGATGTGGTACGAGTGTGCAGACTTCATTTCAAACAGAGGGTGGGCCGAGTGTGCAGACTTCATTACAAACAGAGGGTGGGCCGAGTGTGCAGACTTCATTTCGAACAGAGGGTGGGTCGAGTGTGCAGACTTCATTACAAACAGAGGGTTGGTCGAGTGTGCCGACTTCATTTCAAAAAGAGGGTGGGCCGAGTGTGCAGACTTCATTTCAAACAGAGGTTGGGCCGAGTGTGCGGAAGTCATTACAAACTGAGGGTGGGCCAAGTGTGCAGACATCATTACAAACATTGGGTGGGCCGTGTTTGCAGACTTCATTTTATACAGAGGGTGGGTCGAGTGTGCAGACTTCATTACAAACAGAGGGTGGGTCGAGTGTGCAGACTTCATTACAAACAGAGGGTGGGTCGCTTGTGCAGACATCATTTCAAACAGAGGGTGGGCCGAGTATGCAGACTTCATTACATACAGAGGGTGGGCAGAGTGTGCAGACGTCATTTCAAACAGAGGGTGGGCCGAGTGTGCAGACATCATTTCGAACAGAGGGTGGGCCGAGTGTGCAGACTTCATTTCAAACTCAGTGCGGGTCGAGTGTGCAGACTTCATTTCAAATAGAGGGTGGGCTGGGTGTGAAGACTCGATTACAAACAGAGGGTGGGCCGAGTGTGAAGACTCCATTACAAAAAAAGGGTGGGCCGAGTGTGCAGATTTCATTTCAAACAAAGGGTGGGACGAGTGTGCAGACGTCATTTCCAACAGAGGGTTGGTCGAGTGTGCAGACTTCATTACAATCAGAGGCTGGACGGAGTGTGCCGACTTCCTTTCAAACAGAGGGTGTGCCGAGTGTGCAGACTTAATTACAAACAGAGGGTGGGCCGAGTGTGCAGACTTAATTACAAACAGATGTGGGACGAGTGTGCAGACTTCATTTCAAACAGAGGGCGGGCCGAGTGTGCAGACTTCATTACAAACATAGGGTGGTCCGCGTGTGCAGAATTCATTTCGAACAGAGGGTGGGCCGAGTGTGCAGACTTAACTACAAACAGATGGTGGGCCGAGTGTGCAGACTTAATTACAACCAGAGGGTGGGCCGTGTGTGCAGACTTAATTACAAACACCTGTGAGCTGACTGTGCAGCCTTCATTTCAAACAGAGGGTGGGCCGAGTGTGCAGACTTCATTACAAACAGAGGGTGGGCCGAGTGTGCAGACTTCATTACATACAGAGGGTGGGCTAGTGTGTGGACTTCATTTCAAACAGAGGATGGGCCAAGTGTGCAGACTTCATTACAAACAGAGGGTGGGCCGTGTGTGCAGACTTCCTTACAAACTGAAGATGGGCCAAGTGTGCAGACATCATTACAAATATTGGGTGGGCCGTGTTTGCAGACTTCATTTTAAACAGAGGGTGTGTCGAGTGTGTAGACTTCATTTCAAACAGACGGAGGGCCGAGTTTTCAGACTTCATTTCAAACAGAGGGTAGGCCGAGTGTGCAGACCTCATTTCAAACAGAGGCTGGGTCGAGTGTGCAGACTTCATTACAAACAGAGGGTGGGTCGAGTGGGCAGACTTCATTTCAAACAGAGGGTGGGCCGATTGCGCAGACTTCATTACAAACAGAGGGTGGGCCGAGTGTGCAGACTTCATTTCAAACAGAGGGTGGGTCGAGTGTGCAGACTTCATTACAAACAGAGGGTGGGTCGAGTGTGCAGACTTCATTACAAACAGAGGGCGGGTCGAGTGTGCAGACTTCATTACAAACAGCGGGTGTTTCGAGTGTTCAGACTTCATTACAAACAGAGGGTGGGCCGAGTGTGCAGACTTAATTACAAACAGAGGGTGGGCCGAGTGTGCAGACTTAATTACAAACAGATGTGGGAGCAGTGTGCAGACTTCATTACAAACAGACAGCGTGTCGAGAGTGCTGACTTAATTACAAACAGATCGGGGCCGAGTGTGCAGACTTCATTTCAAACAGAGGGTGGGCCGAATGTGCAGACTTCATTTCAAACAAAGGGTGGGCCGAGTGTGCTGACTTCATTTCATACAGAGGGTGGGCCGAGTGTGCAGACTTCATTTCGAACAGAGGGTGAGCCGAGGGTGCAGACTTCATTTCAAACAGAGGGTGGGCCGAGTGTGCAGACTTCATTTCAAACAGAGGGCGGGTCAAGTGTGCAGACTTCATTACAAACAGCGGGTGTTTCGAGTGTTCAGACTTCATTACAAACAGAGGGTGGGCCGAGTGTGCAGACTTCATTACAAACAGAGGGTGGGTCGAGTGTGCAGACTTCATTACAAACAGAGGGTGGGTCGAGTGTGCAGACTTCATTACAAACAGAGGGTGGGCCGAGTGTGCATTCTTCATTTCAATCAGAGGGTAGGCCGAGAGTGCATTCTTCATTTCAATCAGAGGGTAGGCCGAGAGTGCAGACTTCATTTCAAGCAGCGCTTGGACCGAGTGTGCAGACTTCATTACAAACAGAGGGTGGGTCGAGTGTGCAGACTTCATTTCAAACAGTGGGTGGACCGAGTGTGCAGACTTCATTACAAACAGAGGGTGGGCCGAGTGTGCTGACTTCATTTCAAACAGAGGGTGGGCCGAGTGTGCAGACTTAATTACAAACAGAGGGTGGGTCGAGTGTGCAGAATTCAATGCAAACAGAGGGTGGGCCGAGTGCGCAGGCTTCAGTACAAACAGAGGGTAGGCCGAGTGTACAGACTTAATTACAAACAGAGGGTGGGCCAAGTGTGCAGACTTCATTACAAACAGACAACGTGTCGAGAGTGCTGACTTAATTACAAACAGATCGGGGCCGAGTGTGCAGACTTCATTACAAACTTAGGAGGGGCCGTGTTTGCAGATTTCATTTCAAACAGAGGGTGGGCCGAGATTGCAGACTTCATTTCAAACACAGTGTGGGTCGAGTGTGCAGACTTCATTTCAAACAAAGGGTGGGCCGAGTGCGCAGATGTCATTTCCAACAGAGGGTGGGACGAGTGTGCAGACTTCATTTCAAACAGAGGGCGGGCCGAGTGTGTGGACTTCATTACAAACAGAGGGTGGGCCGAGTGTGCAGACTTAATTACAAACAGATGTGGGACGAGTGTGCAGACTTCATTTCAAACAGAGGGTGGGCCGAGTGTGCAGGCTTAATTACAAACAGATGTGGGACGAGTGTGCAGACTTCATTTCAACCAGCGGGTGGGCCGAGTGTGCAGACTTCATTACAAACAGAGGGTGGGCCGAGTGTGCAGACTTCATTACAAACAGAGGGTGGGCCGAGTGTGCAGACTTCATTTCGAACAGAGGGTGGGCCGAGTGTGCAGACTTCATTACAAACAGAGGGTTGGTCGAGTGTGCAGACTTCATTACAAACTGAGGGTGGGTCGAGTGTGCAGACTTCATTTCAAACAGAGGGTTGGCCGAGTGTGCAGACTTCATTACAAACAGAGGGTGGGCCGAGTGTGCAGACTTCATTTCAAACAGAGGGTAGGCCGAGTGTGCAGACTTCATTTCAAGCAGAGCGTGGACCGAGTGTGCAGACTTCATTACAAACAGAGGGCGTGTCGAGTGTGTTGACTGAATTACAAACAGATCGGGGCCCAGTGTGCAGACATCATTACAAACATAGGAGGGGCCGTGTTTTCAGACTGCATTTCAAACACAGTGTTGGTCGAGAGTGCAGACTTCATTTCAAACACAGTGTTGGTCGAGTGTGCAGACTTCATTTCAAACAGAGGGTGGGCCGAGTGTGCAGACTTCATTTCAAATACAGGGTGACCCGAGTGTGCTGAATTCATTACAAACAGAGGGTGGGCCGAGTGTGCAGACTTCATTTCAAACAGAGGGTGGGCCGAGTGTGCAGATTTCATTTCAAACAGAGGGTGGGCCGAGTGTGCATACTTCATTTCAAATAGAGGGTGGGACGAGTGTGAAGTCTCCATTTCAATCAGAGGGTGGGGCGAGTGTGTAGACTTCATTACAAACAGAGGGTGGGCCCAGTGTGCAGACTTCATTTCAAAATAGGGTGGGCCGAGTATGCAGACTTCATTTCAAATACAGGGTGGGCTGGGTGTGAAGACTCCATTATAAACAGAGGGTAGGCCGAGTGTGATGTCTCCATTACAAAAAAAGGGTGGGCCGAGTGTGCAGACTTCATTTCGAACAGAGGGTGGGTCGAGTGTGCAGACTTCATTACAAACAGAGGGTTGGTCGAGTGTGCCGACTTCATTTCAAAAAGAGGGTGGGCCGAGTGTGCAGACTTAATTACAAACAGATGTGGGACCAGTGTGCAGACTTCATTACAAACAGACAGCGTGTCGAGAGTGCTGACTTAATTACAAACAGATCGGGGCCGAGTGTGCAGACTTCATTTCAAACAGAGGGTGGGCCGAATGTGCAGACTTCATTTCAAACAAAGGGTGGGCCGAGTGTGCTGACTTCATTTCATACAGAGGGTGTGCCGAGTGTGCAGAGTTCATTTCGAACAGAGGGTGAGCCGAGGGTGCAGACTTCATTTCAAACAGAGGGTGGGCCGAGTGTGCAGATTTCATTTCAAACAGAGGGCGGGTCGAGTGTGCAGACTTCATTACAAACAGCGGGTGTTTCAAGTGTTCAGACTTCATTACAAACAGAGGGTGGGTCGAGTGTGCAGACTTCATTACAAACAGTGGGTGGGTCGAGTGTGCAGATTTCATTACAAACAGAGCACGGGTTGAGTGTGCAGACTTCATTACAAACAGAGGGTGGGCAGAGTGTGCAGACTTCATTACAAACAGAGGGTGGGCAGAGTGTGCAGATTTCATTTCAAACAGAGGGCGGGTCGAGTGTGCAGACTTCATTACAAACAGCGCGTGGGCCTAGTGTGCAGACGTCATTTCAAACAGTGGGTGGGCCGAGTGTGCAGACTTCATTTCAAACTGAAGGTGGGCCGAGTTTGCAGACTTCATTTCAAACAGAGGGTGGTTCGAGTGTGCAGACTTCATTTCAAACAGAGGGTGTGTCGAGTGTGCAGACTTCATTACAAACAGAGGGTGGGAAGAGTGTGCAGACTTCATTACAAACAGAGGGTGGGTCGCGTGTGCAGACATCATTTCAAACAGAGGGTGGGCCGAGTATGCAGACTTCATTAAATACAGAGGGTGGGCAGAGTGTGCAGACATCATTTCAAACAGAGGGTGGGCCGACTGTGCAGACTTCATTACAAACATAGGGTGGTCCGCGTGTGCAGATTTCATTTCAAACAGAGGGTGGGCCGAGTGTGCACCCTTAATTACAAACAGATGGTGGGCGAGTGTGCAGACTTCATTACAAAGAGAGGGTGGGCCGAGTGTGCAGACTTAATTACATAATGATGGGGGCCGAGTGTGCCGACGTCATTTCAAACAGAGGGTGGGCCAAGTTTGCAGAGTTAATTACAAAAAGATGGGGGCTGAGTGTGCAGACTTCATTACAAACAGAGGGTGGCCGAGTGTGCAGACTTCATTACAAACAAAGGCTGGGCCGTTTTTGCAGACTCCATTTCAAACAGAGGGTGGGCCGAGTCTGGAGACATCATTTCAAACAGAGGGTGGGCCGAGTGTGCAGACTTCATTTCAAACAGAGGTTGGGCCGCGTGTGCAGCTTCATTTCAAACAGAGGGTGGGCCGACTGTTCAGACTTCATTTCAGACAGAGTTTGGGCCGAGTGTGCAGACTTCATTACAATCATAAGCTGGGCAGTGTTTGCAGACTTCATTTTATACAGAGGGTGGGTCGAGTTTGCAGACTTAATTTCAAACAGAGGGTTGGTCGAGTGTGCAGACTTCATTACAAACAGAGGGCGGGTGGAGTCTGCAGTCTTCATTACATACAGAGGGTTGTCCGAGTGTGCAGACTTCATTACAAACATAGGGTGGGCCGTGTTTGCAGACTTCATTTTAAACAGATGGTGGGTCGATTATGCAGATTTCATTTCAAACAGAGGGTGGACCGAGTGTGCAGCCTTCATTACAAACAGAGGGTGGACCGAATGTGCAGATCTCATTTCAAACAGAGGGGTGGCCGAGTGTGCAGACTTAATTACAAACAGAGGGTGGGCCGAGTGTGCAGACTTAATTACAAACAGATCGGAGCTGAGTGTGCAGCCTTCATTTCAAACAGAGGGTGGGACGAGTGTGCAGACTTCATTACGAACAGAGGGTGGGCCGAGTTTGCAGACTTCATTACAAACAGAGGGTAGGGTAGTGTGTGCTATTCATTTCAAACAGAGGGTGGGCCAAGTGTGCAGACTTCATTTCAAACAAACGGAGGGCCGAGTGTTCAGACTTCATTTCAAACAGAGGGTAGGCCGAGTGTGCAGACCTCATTTCAAACAGAGGCTGGGTCGAGTGTGCAGACTTCATTACAAACAGAGGGTGGGTCGAGTGTGCAGACTTCATTACAAACAGAGGGTGGGCCGAGTGTGCAGACTTCATTTCAAACAGAAGGTGGGTCGTGTGTGCAGACTTCATTACAAACAGAGGGTGGGTCGATTGTGCAGACTTCATTACAAACAGACGGTGGGTCGAGTGTGCAGACTTCATTTCAAACAGAGGGTGGGCCGAGTGTGCAGACTTCATTACAATCAGACGGTGGGCCGAGTGTGCAGACTCTTTACATGCATAGGGAGGGCCGTGTTTGCAGACAGCATTTCAAACAGACGGTGGGCCGAGGTTGCAGACTTCATTTCAAACAGAAGATGGTTCGAGTGTGCAGAATTCATTTCAAACATAGGGTGGGTCGAGTGTGCAGACGTCATTACAAACAGAGGGTGGGCCGTGTGTGCAGACTTCATTTTAAACAGAGGGTGAGCCGAGTGTGCAGACTTCATTACAAACAGAGGGTGGGCCGAGTGTGCAGATTTCATTACAAACAGAGGGTGGGTCGAGTGTGCAGACTTCATAACAAACAGAGGCTGGGCCGTGTGTGAAGACTTCATTATAAACAGAGGGTGTGTCGAGTGTGCAGATTTCATTTCAAACAGTGGTTGGGCCGAGGGAGCATACTCCATTTCAAACAGAGGGTGGGTCGATTGTGCAGACTTCATTACATACAGAGGGTGGGCAGAGTGTGAAGACTTCATTTCAAACAGAGGGTGGGTCGAGTGTGCAGACTTCATTACAAACAGAGCGTGGGCCGAGTGTGTAGACTTCATTACAATCGGAGGGTGCGACAAGTCTGCAGACTTCATTTCAAACAGAGTGTGGTCCGAGTGTGCAGACTTCATTTCAAGCAGTGCGTGGACCGAGTGAGCGGACTTCATTACAAACAGAGGGTGGGTCGAGTGTGCAGACTTCATTTCAAACAGAGGGTAGGCCGAGTGTGCAGACTTCATTTCAAACAGAGTGCGGCCCGAGTGTGCAGACTTCATTACAAACAGAGGGTGGGCAGAGTTTGCAGACTTCATTTCAAACAGAGGGTGGTCCGAGTGTTCAGACTTAATTAAATACAGAGGTTGGGCCGAGTGTGCAGACTGAATTACAAACAGATGTGGGTGGAGTGTGCAGACTTCAATACAAACAGAGGGTGGGCTAGTGTGTGGACTTCATTTCAAACAGAGGATGGGCCAAGTGTGCAGACTTCATTTCAAACAGAGTGCGGCCCGAGTGTGCAGACTTCATTTCAAACAGTGGGCGGGCCGAGTGTGCAGACTTCATTACAAACAGAGGGTGGACCGACTGTGCAGATTTCATTTCAAACAGAGGGTGGGCCGAGTGTGCAGACTTAATTACAAACAGATGGTGGGCCGAGTGTGCAGACTTAATTACAAACAGATGGTGGGCCGAGTGTGCAGACTTAATTACAAACAGATGGGAGCTGAGTGTGCAGCCTTCATTTTAAACAGAGGGTGGGCCGAGTGTGCAGACTTCATTACAAACAGAGGGTGGGCTAGTGTGTGGACTTCATTTCAAACAGAGGACGGGCCAAGTGTGCAGACTTCATTTCAAACAGAGGGTGGGCCGAGTGTGCAGACTTCATTACAAACAGAAGGTGGGCCAAGTGTGCAGACATCATTACAAATATTGGGTGGGCCGTGTTTGCAGTCTTCATTTTAAACAGAGGGTTAGTCGAGTGTGCAGACTTCATTTCAAACAAAGGGAGGGCCGAGTTTTCAGACTTCATTTCAAACAGAGGGTAGGCCGAGTGTGCAGACCTCATTTCAAACAGAGGCTGGGTCGAGTGTGCAGACTTCATTACAAACAGAGGGTGGGTCGAGTGTGCAGACTTCATTTCAAACAGAGGGTGGGCCGAGTGTGCAGACTTCATTACAAACAGAGGGTGGGCCGAGTGTGCATTCTTCATTTCAAACAGAGGGTAGGCCGAGAGTGCAGACTTCATTTCAAACAGAGCGTGGACCGAGTGTGCAGACTTCATTCCAAACAGAGGGTGGGTCGAGTGTGCAGACTTCCTTACAAACAGAGGGTGGGCCGAGTGTGCAGAATTCATTACAAACAGAGGGTGGGCCGAGTGTGCAGAATTCATTACAAACAGAGGGTGGGCCGAGTGTGCTGACTTCATTTCAAACAGAGGGTGGGCCGAGTGTGCAGACTTAAGAACAAACAGAGGGTGGGTCGAGTGTGCAGACTTCAATACAAACAGAGGGTGGGCCGAGTGCGCAGACTTAATTTCAAACAGAGGGTGGGTCGAGTGTGCAGGCTTCAATACAAACAGAGGGTAGGCCGAGTGTACAGACTTAATTACAAACAGAGGGTGGGCCAAGTGTGCAGACTTCATTACAAACAGACAGCGTGTCGAGAGTGCTGACTTAATTACAAACAGATCGGGGACGAGTGTGCAGACTTCATTAAAAACATAGGAGGGGCCGTGTTTGCAGATTTCATTTCAAACAGAGGGTGGGCCGAGTGTGCAGACTTCATTACAAACAGAGGGTGGGCCGAGTGTGCATTCTTCATTTCAAACAGAGGGTAGGCCGAGAGTGCAGACTTCATTTCAAGCAGAGCGTGGACCGAGTGTGCAGACTTCATTACAAACAGAGGGTGGGTCGAGTGTGCAGACTTCATTTCAAACAGTGGGTGGGCCGAGTGTGCAGACTTCATTACAAACAGAGGGTGGGCCGTGTTTGCTGACTTCATTTAAAACAGAGGGTGGGGCAAGTGTGCAGATTTCATTACAAACAGAGGGTGGGTCGAGTGTGCAGACTTCATTTCAAATAGAGAGTGGCCCGAGTGTGAAGTCTCCATTTCAATCAGTGGGTTGGCCGAGTGTGCAGACTTCATTACAATCAGAGGGTGGACCGAGTGTGCTGACTTCAAAACAAACAGAGGGTGGGCCGAGTGTGCAGACTTAATTTCAAACAGAGGGTGGGTCGATGGTGCAGACTTCAATACAAACAGAGGGTGGGCCGAGTGTACAGACTTAATTACATACAGAGGGTGGGCCAAGTGTGCAGACTTCATTGCAAACAGAGGGCGTGTCGAATGTGCTGACTTAATTACAAACAGATCGGGGCCGAGTGTGCAGACTTCATTACAAACATAGGAGGGGCCGTGTTTGCAGACTGCATTTCAAACAGAGGGTGGGCCGAGAGTGCAGACTTCATTTCAAACACAGTGTGGGTCGAGTGTGCAGACTTCATTTCAAACAGAGGGTGGCCCGAGTGTGCAGACTTCATTACAAACAGAGGGTGGGCCGAGTGTGCAGACTTCATTTCAAACAGAGGGTGGGCCGAGTGTGCAGACTTCATTTCAAATAGAGGGTTGGCCAAATGTGCAGACTTCATTACAAACAGAGGGTGTGCCGAGTGTGCAGACTTCATATCGAACAGAGGGTGGTCCGAGGGTGCAGACTTCATTTCAAACAGAGGGTGGTCCGAGTGTGCAGACATCATTTCAAACAGAGGGCGGGTCGAGTCTGAAGACTTAATTACAAACAGAGGGTGTTTCGAGTGTTCAGACTTCATTACAAACATAGGGAGGGTCGAGTGTGCAGACTTCATTACAAACAGAGCGCGGGTCGAGTGTGCAGTCTTCATTACAAACAGAGGGTGGGTCGAGTGTGCAGACTTCATTACAAACAGAGCGCGGGTCGAGTGTGCAGATTTCATTACAAAACAGAGGGCGGGCCGAGTGTGCAGACTTTATTACAAACAGAGGGTGGGCCGTGTTTGCTGACTTCATTTAAAACAGAGGGTGGGGCAAGTGTGCAGACTTCAATACAAACAGAGGGTGGTCCGAACGTGCATACTTCATTTCAAATAGAGGGTGGGCCGAGTGTGAAGACTACATTTCAATCAGAGGGTGGGGCGAGTGTGCAGTCTTCATTACAAACAGAGGGTGATCCGAGTGTGCATACTTCATTTCAAGCAGAGGGTAGGCCTAGTGTGCAGACTTCATTTCAAAAGAATTTGGGCCGAATGTGCAGACTTCATTTCAAACAGAGGGTGGGTCGAGTGTGCAGACTTCATTTCAAACAGAGGGTGGACCGAGTGTGCAGACTTCATTGCAAACAGAGGGTGGGCAGAGTTTGCAGACTTCATTTCAAACAGAGGGTGGGCCGAGTGTGCAGACTTAATTAAAAACAGAGGTTGGGCCGAGTGTGCAGACTTCATTACAAACAGAGGGTGGTCCGAGTGTGCAGATTTCATTTCAAACAGAGGGTGGGCCGTCCGTGCAGACTTAATTACATACAGAGGGTGGGCCGAGTGTGCAGACTTAATTACAAACAGATGGGGGCCGAGTGTGCAGACTTCATTACAAACAGATGGTGTGCCGAGTGTGCAGACTTCATTACAAACAGAGGGTGGGCTAGTGTGCGGACTTCATTTCAAACAGGGGGTTGTTCAAGTGTGCAGACTTCATTTCAAACAGAGGGTGTGTCGATTGTGCAGACTTCAATACAAACAGAGGGTGCGCCGAGTGTACAGACTTAATTACCAACAGAGGGTGGGCCAAGTGTGCAGACTTCATTACAAACAGAGGGCGTGTCGAGTGTGCTGACTTAATTACAAACAGATCGGGGCCGAGTGTGCAGACTTAATTACAAACAGAGGGTGGGCTGAGTGTGCAGACTTCATTACAAACAGCGGGTGTTTCGAGTGTTCAGACTTCATTACAAACAGAGGGTGGGCCGAGTGTGCAGACTTAATTACAAACAGAGGGTGGGCCGAGTGTGCAGACTTAATTACAAACAGATGTGGGAGCAGTGTGCAGACTTCATTACAAACAGACAGCGTGTCGAGAGTGCTGACTTAATTACAAACAGATCGGGGCCGAGTGTGCAGACTTCATTTCAAACAGAGGGTGGGCCGAATGTGCAGACTTCATTTCAAACAAAGGGTGGGCCGAGTGTGCTGACTTCATTTCATACAGAGGGTGGGCCGAGTGTGCAGACTTCATTTCGAACAGAGGGTGAGCCGAGGGTGCAGACTTCATTTCAAACAGAGGGTGGGCCGAGTGTGCAGACTTCATTTCAAACAGAGGGCGGGTCAAGTGTGCAGACTTCATTACAAACAGCGGGTGTTTCGAGTGTTCAGAATTCATTACAAACAGAGGGTGGGCCGAGTGTGCAGACTTCATTTCAAACAGAGGGTGGGTCGAGTGTGCAGACTTCATTACAAACAGAGGGTGGGTCGAGTGTGCAGACTTCATTACAAACAGAGGGTGGGTCGAGTGTGCAGACATCATTTCAAACAGAGGGTGTGGCCGAGTGTGCAGACTTCATTACAAACAGAGGGTGGGCCGAGTGTGCATTCTTCATTTCAATCAGAGGGTAGGCCGAGAGTGCAGACTTCATTTCAAGCAGCGCTTGGACCGAGTGTGCAGACTTCATTCCAAACAGAGGGTGGGTCGAGTGTGCAGACTTCATTTCAAACAGTGGGTGGACCGAGTGTGCAGACTTCATTACAAACAGAGGGTGGGCCGAGTGTGCTGACTTCATTTCAAACAGAGGGTGGGCCGAGTGTGCAGACTTAATTACAAACAGAGGGTGGGTCGAGTGTGCAGAATTCAATACAAACAGAGGGTGGGCCGAGTGCGCATGCTTCAGTACAAACAGAGGGTAGGCCGAGTGTACAGACTTAATTACAAACAGAGGGTGGGCCAAGTGTGCAGACTTCATTACAAACAGACAACGTGTCGAGAGTGCTGACTTAATTACAAACAGATCGGGGCCGAGTGTGCAGACTTCATTACAAACTTAGGAGGGGCCGTGTTTGCAGATTTCATTTCAAACAGAGGGTGGGCCGAGATTGCTGACTTCATTTCAAACACAGTGTGGGTCGAGTGTGCAGACTTCATTTCAAACAAAGGGTGGGACGAGTGCGCAGATGTCATTTCCAACAGAGGGTGGGACGAGTGTGCAGACTTCATTTCAAACAGAGGGCGGGCCGAGTGTGTGGACTTCATTACAAACAGAGGGTGGGCCGAGTGTGCAGACTTAATTACAAACAGATGTGGGACGAGTGTGCAGACTTCATTTCAAACAGAGGGTGGGCCGAGTGTGCAGGCTTAATTAGAAACAGATGTGGGACGAGTGTGCAGACTTCATTTCGACCAGCGGGTGGGCCGAGTGTGCAGACTTCATTACAAACAGAGGGTGGGCCGAGTGTGCAGACTTCATTACAAACAGAGGGTGGGCCGAGTGTGCAGACTTCATTTCGAACAGAGGGTGGGCCGAGTGTGCAGACTTCATTACAAACAGAGGGTTGGTCGAGTTTGCAGACTTCATTACAAACTGAGGGTGGGTCGAGTGTGCAGACTTCATTTCAAACAGAGGGTTGGCCGAGTGTGCAGACTTCATTACAAACAGAGGGTGGGCCGAATGTGCAGACTTCATTTCAAACAGAGGGTAGGCCGAGTGTGCAGACTTCATTTCAAGCAGAGCGTGGACCGAGTGTGCAGACTTCATTACAAACAGAGGGCGTGTCGAGTGTGTTGACTGAATTACAAACAGATCGGGGCCCAGTGTGCAGACATCATTACAAACATAGGAGGGGCCGTGTTTTCAGACTGCATTTCAAACATAGTGTTGGTCGAGAGTGCAGACTTCATTTCAAACACAGTGTTGGTCGAGTGTGCAGACTTCATTTCAAACAGAGGGTGGGCCGAGTGTGCAGACTTCATTTCAAATACAGGGTGACCCGAGTGTGCTGAATTCATTACAAACAGAGGGTGGGCCGAGTGTGCATACTTCATTTCAAATAGAGGGTGGGACGAGTGTGAAGTCTCCATTTCAATCAGAGGTTGGGGCGAGTGTGTAGACTTCATTACAAACAGAGGGTGGTCCCAGTGTGCAGACTTCATTTCAAAATAGGGTGGGCCGAGTGTGCAGACGTCATTTCAAATACAGGGTGGGCTGGGTGTGAAGACTCCATTATAAACAGAGGGTAGGCCGAGTGTGATGTCTCCATTACAAAAAAAGGGTGGGCCGAGTGTGCAGACTTCATTTCAAACAAAGGGTGGGACGAGTGTGCAGACTTCATTTCATACAGAGGGCGGGCCGAGTGTGTGGACTTCATTACAAACAGAGGGTGGACGGAGTGTGCCGACTTCATTTCAAACAGAGGGTGGGCCGAATGTGCAGACTTAATTACAAACAGAGGGTGGGCCGAGTGTGCAGACTTAATTACAAACAGATGTGGGACCAGTGTGCAGACTTCATTACAAACAGACAGCGTGTCGAGAGTGCTGACTTAATTACAAACAGATCGGGGCCGAGTGTGCAGACTTCATTTCAAACAGAGGGTGGGCCGAATGTGCAGACTTCATTTCAAACAAAGGGTGGGCCGAGTGTGCTGACTTCATTTCATACAGAGGGTGTGCCGAGTGTGCAGAGTTCATTTCGAACAGAGGGTGAGCCGAGGGTGCAGACTTCATTTCAAACAGAGGGTGGGCCGAGTGTGCAGACTTCATTTCAAACAGAGGGCGGGTCGAGTGTGCAGACTTCATTACAAACAGCGGGTGTTTCGAGTGTTCAGACTTCATTTCAAACAGAGGGTGAGTCGAGTGTGCAGACTTCATTACAAACAGTGGGTGGGTCGAGTGTGCAGATTTCATTACAAACAGAGCACGGGTCGAGTGTGCAGACTTCATTACAAACAGAGGGTGGGCAGAGTGTGCAGACTTCATTACAAACAGAGGGTGGGCAGAGTGTGCAGATTTCATTTCAAACAGAGGGTGGGTCGAGTGTGCAGACTTCATTACAAACAGTGGGTGGGCCTAGTGTGCAGACGTCATTTCAAACAGTGGGTGGGCCGAGTGTGCAGACTTCATTTCAAACTGAAGGTGGGCCGAGTTTGCAGACTTCATTTCAAACAGAGGCTGGGCCGAGTGTGCAGACTTCATTTCAAACAGAGGGTGTGTCGAGTGTGCAGACTTCATTACAAACAGAGGGTGGGAAGAGTGTGCAGACTTCATTACAAACAGAGGGTGGGTCGCGTGTGCAGACATCATTTCAAACAGAGGGTGGGCCGAGTATGCAGACTTCATTAAATACAGAGGGTGGGCAGAGTGTGCAGACATCATTTCAAACAGAGGGTGGGCCGACTGTGCAGACTTCATTACAAACATAGGGTGGTCCGCGTGTGCAGATTTCATTTCAAACAGAGGGTGGGCCGAGTGTGCACACTTAATTACAAACAGATGGTGGGCCGAGTGTGCAGACTTAATTACAAAAAGATGGGGGCTGAGTGTGCAGACTTCATTACAAACAGAGGGTGGGCGAGTGTGCAGACTTCATTACAAAGAGAGGGTGGGCCGAGTGTGCAGACTTAATTACATAATGATGGGGGCCGAGTGTGCCGACGTCATTTCAAACAGAGGGTGGGCCAAGTTTGCAGAGTTAATTACAAAAAGATGGGGGCTGAGTGTGCAGACTTCATTACAAACAGAGGGTGGCCGAGTGTGCAGACTTCATTACAAACAAAGGCTGGGCCGAGTGTGCAGATTTCATTACAAACAGAGGGTGGGTCGAGTGTGCAGACTTCATAACAAACCGAGGGTGGGTCGAGTGTGCAGACTTCATTAGAAACAGAGGGCGGGTCGAGTGTGCAGACTTCATTACAAACAGAGGCTGGGCCGTGTGTGAAGACTTCATTATAAACAGAGGGTGTGTCGAGTGTGCAGATTTCATTTCAAACAGTGGTTGGGCCGAGGGAGCATACTCCATTTCAAACAGAGGGTGGGTCGATTGTGCAGACTTCATTACATACAGAGCGTGGGCAGAGTGTGCAGACTTCATTTCAAACAGAGGGTGGGTCGAGTGTGCAGACTTCATTACAAACAGAGCGTGGGCCGAGTGTGAAGACTTCATTACAATCGGAGGGTGCGACAAGTCTGCAGACTTCATTTCAAACAGAGTGTGGTCCGAGTGTGCAGACTTCATTTCAAGCAGTGCGTGGACCGAGTGAGCGGACTTCATTACAAACAGAGGGTGGGTCGAGTGTGCAGACTTCATTTCAAACAGAGGGTAGGCCGAGTGTGCAGACTTCATTTCAAACAGAGTGCGGCCCGTGTGTGCAGACTTCATTACAAACAGAGGGTGGGCAGAGTTTGCAGACTTCATTTCAAACAGAGGGTGGTCCGAGTGTTCAGACTTAATTAAATACAGAGGTTGGGCCGAGTGTGCAGACTGAATTACAAACAGATGTGGGTGGAGTGTGCAGACTTCAATACAAACAGAGGGTGGGCTAGTGTGTGGACTTCATTTCAAACAGAGGATGGGCCAAGTGTGCAGACTTCATTTCAAACAGAGTGCGGCCCGAGTGTGCAGACTTCATTTCAAACAGTGGGCGGGCCGAGTGTGCAGACTTCATTACAAACAGAGGGTGGACCGACTGTGCAGATTTCATTTCAAACAGAGGGTGGGCCGAGTGTGCAGACTTAATTACAAACAGATGGTGGGCCGAGTGTGCAGACTTAATTACAAACAGATGATGGGCCGAGTGTGCAGACTTCATTTCAAACAGTGGGCGGGCCGAGTGTGCAGACTTAATTACAAACAGAGGGTGGGCCGAGTGTGCAGACTTAATTACAAACAGATGGGAGCTGAGTGTGCAGCCTTCATTTCAAACAGAGGGTGGGCCGAGTGTGCAGACTTCATTACAAACAGAGGGTGGGCTAGTGTGTGGACTTCATTTCAAACAGAGGACGGGCCAAGTGTGCAGACTTCATTTCAAACAGAGGGTGGGCCGAGTGTGCAGACTTCATTTCAAACAGAGGGTGGGTCGAGTGTGCAGACTTCATTTCAAACAGTGGGTGGGCCGAGTGTGCAGAATTCATTACAAACAGAGGGTGGGCCGAGTGTGCTGACTTCATTTCAAACAGAGGGTGGGCCGAGTGTGCAGACTTAAGAACAAACAGAGGGTGGGTCGAGTGTGCAGACTTCAATACAAACAGAGGGTGGGCCGAGTGCGCAGACTTAATTTCAAACAGAGGGTGGGTCGAGTGTGCAGGCTTCAATACAAACAGAGGGTAGGCCGAGTGTACAGACTTAATTACAAACAGAGGGTGGGCCAAGTGTGCAGACTTCATTACAAACAGACAGCGTGTCGAGAGTGCTGACTTAATTACAAACAGATCGGGGACGAGTGTGCAGACTTCATTAAAAACATAGGAGGGGCCGTGTTTGCAGATTTCATTTCAAACAGAGGGTGGGCCGAGTGTGCAGACTTCATTACAAACAGAGGGTGGGCCGAGTGTGCATTCTTCATTTCAAACAGAGGGTAGGCCGAGAGTGCAGACTTCATTTCAAGCAGAGCGTGGACCGAGTGTGCAGACTTCATTACAAACAGAGGGTGGGTCGAGTGTGCAGACTTCATTTCAAACAGTGGGTGGGCCGAGTGTGCAGACTTCATTACAAACAGAGGGTGGGCCGTGTTTGCTGACTTCATTTAAAACAGAGGGTGGGGCAAGTGTGCAGATTTCATTACAAACAGAGGGTGGGCCGAACGTGCATACTTCATTTCAAATAGAGAGTGGCCCGAGTGTGAAGTCTCCATTTCAATCAGAGGGTGGGGCGAGTGTGTAGACTTCATTACAAACAGAAGGTGGGCCGAGTGTGCAGACTTCATTTCAAACAGAGGGTGGGCCTAGTGTGCAGACTTCATTTCAAAATAGGGTTGGCCGAGTGTGCAGACTTCATTTCAAACAGTGGGTAGGCCGAGAGTGCAGACTTCATTTCAAGCAGAGCGTGGACCGTGTGTGCAGACTTCATTACAAACAGAGGGTGGGTCGAGTGTGCAGACTTCATTTCAAACAGTGGGTTGGCCGAGTGTGCAGACTTCATTACAATCAGAGGGTGGACCGAGTGTGCTGACTTCATTTCAAACAGAGGGTGGGCCGAGTGTGCAGACTTAATTACAAACAGAGGGTGGGTCTAGTGTGCAGACTTCAAAACAAACAGAGGGTGGGCCGAGTGTGCAGACTTAATTTCAAACAGAGGGTGGGTCGATGGTGCAGACTTCAATACAAACAGAGGGTGGGCCGAGTGTACAGACTTAATTACATACAGAGGGTGGGCCAAGTGTGCAGACTTCATTGCAAACAGAGGGCGTGTCGAATGTGCTGACTTAATTACAAACAGATCGGGGCCGAGTGTGCAGACTTCATTACAAACATAGGAGGGGCCGTGTTTGCAGACTGCATTTCAAACAGAGGGTGGGCCGAGAGTGCAGACTTCATTTCAAACACAGTGTGGATCGAGTGTGCAGACTTCATTTCAAACAGAGGGTGGCCCGAGTGTGCAGACTTCATTACAAACAGAGGGTGGGCCGAGTGTGCAGACTTCATTTCAAACAGAGGGTGGGCCGAGTGTGCAGACTTCATTTCAAATAGAGGGTTGGCCAAATGTGCAGACTTCATTACAAACAGAGGGTGAGCCGAGTGTGCAGACTTCATATCGAACAGAGGGTGGTCCGAGGGTGCAGACTTCATTTCAAACAGAGGGTGGTCCGAGTGTGCAGACATCATTTCAAACAGAGGGCGGGTCGAGTCTGAAGACTTAATTACAAACAGAGGGTGTTTCGAGTGTTCAGACTTCATTACAAACATAGGGAGGGTCGAGTGTGCAGACTTCATTACAAACAGAGCGCGGGTCGAGTGTGCAGTCTTCATTACAAACAGAGGGTGGGTCGAGTGTGCAGACTTCATTACAAACAGAGCGCGGGTCGAGTGTGCAGATTTCATTACAAAACAGAGGGCGGGCCGAGTGTGCAGACTTTATTACAAACAGAGGGTGGGCCGTGTTTGCTGACTTCATTTAAAACAGAGGGTGGGGCAAGTGTGCAGACTTCAATACAAACAGAGGGTGGTCCGAACGTGCATACTTCATTTCAAATAGAGGGTGGGCCGAGTGTGAAGGCTACATTTCAATCAGAGGGTGGGGCGAGTGTGTAGACTTCATTACAAACAGAAGGTGGGCCGTGTGTGCAGACTTCATTTCAAAATAGGGTTGGCCGAGTGTGCAGACTTCATTTCAAATAGAGGGTGGGCTGGGTGTGAAGACTCCATCACAAACAGAGGGTGGGCCGAGTGTGAAGACTCCATTACAAAAAAAGGGTGGGCCGAGTGTGCAGACTTCATTTCAAACAAAGGGTGGGCCGAGTGTGCAGACGTCATTTCCATCAGAGGGTGGGTCGAGTGTGCAGACTTCATTTCAAAATAGGGTTGGCCGAGTGTGCAGACTTCATTTCAAACAGAGGGTGGGCCGAGTGTGAAGACTCCATTACAAAAAAAGGGTGGGCCGAGTGTGCAGATTTCATTACAAACAGAGGGTGGTCCGAACGTGCATACTTCATTTCAAATAGAGGGTGGGCCGAGTGTGAAGACTCCATTTCAATCAGAGGGTGGGGCGAGTGTGTAGACGTCATTACAAACAGAAGGTGGGCCGAGTGTGCAGACTTCATTTCAAACAGAGGGTGGGCCTAGTGTGCAGACTTCATTTCAAAATAGGGTTGGCCGAGTGTGCAGACTTCATTTCAAATAGAGGGTGGGCTGAGTGTGAAGACTCCATCACAAACAGAGGGTGGGCCGAGTGTGAAGACTCCATTACAAAAAAAGGGTGGGCCGAGTGTGCAGACGTCATTTCCATCAGAGGGTGGGTCGAGTGTGCAGACTTCATTACAAACAGAGGGCGGGGCGAGTGTGCAGACTTCATTACAAACAGAGGGTGGACGGAGTGTGCCGGCTTCATTTCAAACACAGGGTGGGCCGAGTGTGCAGACTTAATTACATTCCGATGTGGGACGAGTGTGCAGACTTCATTACAAACATAGGGTGGGCCGTGTGTGAAGACTTCATTTTAAACAGAGGGTGTGTCGAGTGTGCAGATTTCATTTCGAACAGAGGTTGGGCCGAGTGAGCATACTTCATTTCAAACAGAGGGTGGGCTGAGTGTGCAGTCTTCATTACAAACAGAGGGTGAGCCGAGTGCGCATACTTCATTTCAAGCAGAGGGTAGGCCTAGAGTGCAGACTTCATTTCAAAAGAAGATGGGCCGAATGTGCAGACTACATTTCAAACAGAAGGTGGGCCAAGTGTGCAGACTTCATTTCAAACAGAGGGTGGGCCTCGTGTGCAGACTCCATTTCAAAATAGGGTTGGCCGAGTGTGCAGACTTCATTTCAAACAGAGGGTGGACCGAATGTGCGGACTTCATCACAAAAAGAGGGTGGGTCGAGTGTGCAGTCTTCATTACAAACAGAGGGTGGGCAGAGTGTGCAGACTTCATTTCAAACAGAGGGTGGGTCGAGTGTGCAGACTTCATTACAAACAGAGCGTGGGCCGAGTGTGCAGACTTCATTACAATTAGAGGGTGGGCCGAGTGTGCCGACTTCATTTCAAAAAGAGGGTGGATCGAGTGTGCAGACTTCATTACAAACAGAGGGCGGGCCGAGTGTGCAGACTTCATTACAATTAGAGGGTGGGCCGAGTGTCCCGACTTCATTACAAACAGAGGGCGGGCAGAGTGTGCTGACTTCATTACAAACAGAGGGTGGTCCGAACGTGCATACTTCATTTCAAATAGAGGGTGGGCCGAGTGTGAAGACTCCATTTCAATCAGAGGGTGGGGCGAGTGTGTAGACTTCATTACAAACAGAAGGTGGGCCGAGTGTGCAGACATCATTTCAAACAGAGGGTGGGCCTAGTGTGCAGACTTCATTTCAAAATAGGGTTGGCCGAGTATGCAGACTTCATTTCAAATAGAGGGTGGGCTGGGGGTGAAGACTCCATTACAAAAAAAGGGTGGGCCGAGTGTGCAGACGTCATTTCCATCAGAGGGTGGGTCGAGTGTGCAGACTTCATTACAAACAGAGGGCGGGGCGAGTGTGCAGACTTCATTACAAACAGAAGGTGGGCCAAGTGTGCAGACATCATTACAAATATTGGGTGGGCCGTGTTTGCAGACTTCATTTTAAACAGAGGGTTAGTCGAGTGTGCAGACTTCATTTCAAACAAAGGGAGGGCCGAGTTTTCAGACTTCATTACAAACAGAGGGTGGACCGACTGTGCAGATTTCATTTCAAACAGAGGGTGGGCCGAGTGTGCAGACTTCATTACAAACAGAAGGTGGGCCAAGTGTGCAGACATCATTACAAATATTGGGTGGGCCGTGTTTGCAGACTTCATTTTAAACAGAGGGTTAGTCGAGTGTGCAGACTTCATTTCAAACCAAGGGAGGGCCGAGTTTTCAGACTTCATTTCAAACAGAGGGTAGGCCGAGTGTGCAGACCTCATTTCAAACAGAGGCTGGGTCGAGTGTGCAGACTTCATTACAAACAGAGGGTGGGTCGAGTGTGCAGACTTCATTTCAAACAGAGGGTGGGCCGAGTGTGCAGACTTCATTACAAACAGAGGGTGGGCCGAGTGTGCATTCTTCATTTCAAACAGAGGGTAGGCCGAGAGTGCAGACTTCATTTCAAACAGAGCGTGGAGCGAGTGTGCAGACTTCATTCCAAACAGAGGGTGGGTCGAGTGTGCAGACTTCATTTCAAACAGTGGGTGGGCCGAGTGTGCAGAATTCATTACAAACAGAGGGTGGGCCGAGTGTGCTGACTTCATTTCAAACAGAGGGTGGGCCGAGTGTGCAGACTTAAGAACAAACAGAGGGTGGGTCGAGTGTGCAGACTTCAATACAAACAGAGGGTGGGCCGAGTGCGCAGACTTAATTTCAAACAGAGGGTGGGTCGAGTGTGCAGGCTTCAATACAAACAGAGGGTAGGCCGAGTGTACAGACTTAATTACAAACAGAGGGTGGGCCAAGTGTGCAGACTTCATTACAAACAGACAGCGTGTCGAGAGTGCTGACTTAATTACAAACAGATCGGGGACGAGTGTGCAGACTTCATTAAAAACATAGGAGGGGCCGTGTTTGCAGATTTCATTTCAAACAGAGGGTGGGCCGAGTGTGCAGACTTCATTACAAACAGAGGGTGGGCCGAGTGTGCATTCTTCATTTCAAACAGAGGGTAGGCCGAGAGTGCAGACTTCATTTCAAGCAGAGCGTGGACCGAGTGTGCAGACTTCATTACAAACAGAGGGTGGGTCGAGTGTGCAGACTTCATTTCAAACAGTGGGTGGGCCGAGTGTGCAGACTTCATTACAAACAGAGGGTGGGCCGTGTTTGCTGACTTCATTTAAAACAGAGGGTGGGGCAAGTGTGCAGATTTCATTACAAACAGAGGGTGGGCCGAACGTGCATACTTCATTTCAAATAGAGAGTGGCCCGAGTGTGAAGTCTCCATTTCAATCAGAGGGTGGGGCGAGTGTGTAGACTTCATTACAAACAGAAGGTGGGCCGAGTGTGCAGACTTCATTTCAAACAGAGGGTGGGCCTAGTGTGCAGACTTCATTTCAAAATAGGGTTGGCCGAGTGTGCAGACTTCATTTCAAACAGTGGGTAGGCCGAGAGTGCAGACTTCATTTCAAGCAGAGCGTGGACCGTGTGTGCAGACTTCATTACAAACAGAGGGTGGGTCGAGTGTGCAGACTTCATTTCAAACAGTGGGTTGGCCGAGTGTGCAGACTTCATTTCAAACAGTGGGTGGGCCGAGTGTGCAGACTTCATTACAATTAGAGGGTGGGCCGAGTGTCCCGACTTCATTACAAACAGAGGGCGGGCAGAGTGTGCTGACTTCATTTCAAACAGAGGTTGGGCCAAGTGAGCATACTTCATTTCAAACAGAGTGTGGGCCGAGTGTGCAGTCTTCATTACAAACAAAGGGTGAGACGAGTGTGCATACTTCATTTCTAGCAGAGGGTAGGCCTAGTGTGCAGACTTTATTACAAACATAGGGTGGGCCGTGTTTGCTGACTTCATTTAAAAGAGAGGGTGGGGCAAGTGTGCAGATTTCATTACAAACAGAGGGTGGTCCGAACGTGCATACTTCATTTCAAATAGAGGGTGGGCCGAGTGTGAAGACTCCATTTCAATCAGAGGGTGGGGCGAGTGTGTAGACTTCATTACAAACAGAAGGTGGGCCGAGTGTGCAGACATCATTTCAAACAGAGGGTGGGCCTAGTGTGCAGACTTCATTTCAAAATAGGGTTGGCCGAGTATGCAGACTTCATTTCAAATAGAGGGTGGGCTGGGGGTGAAGACTCCATTACCAAAAAAGGGTGGGCCGAGTGTGCAGACGTCATTTCCATCAGAGGGTGGGTCGAGTGTGCAGACTTCATTACAAACAGAGGGCGGGGCGAGTGTGCAGACTTCATTACAAACAGAGGGTGGACGGAGTGTGCCGGCTTCATTTCAAAAAGAGGGTGGGCCGAGTGTGCAGACTTAATTACAATCCGATGTGGGACGAGTGTGCAGACTTCATTACAAACATAGGGTGGGCCGTGTGTGAAGACTTCATTTTAAACAGAGGGTGTGTCGAGTGTGCAGACTTCATTACAAACAGAGGGTGGAGCGAGTGTGCAGACTTCATTACAAACAGAGGGTGGGCAGAGTGTGCAGACTTCATTTCAAACAGAGGGTGGGTCGAGTGTGCAGACTTCATTACAAACAGAGGGTGGGCCGAGTGTGCAGACTTCATTACAAACAGAGGGTGGAGCGAGTGTGCAGACTTCATTACAAACAGAGGGTGGGTCCAGTGTGCAGACTTCATTACAAACAGAGGGTTGGCAGAGTGTGCAGACTTCATTTCAAACAGAGGGTGGGTCGAGTGTGCAGACTTCATTACAAACAGAGCGTGGGCCGAGTGTGCAGACTTCGTTACAATTAGAGGGTGGGCCGAGTGTGCCGACTTCATTTCAAAAAGAGGGTGGATCGAGTGTGCAGACTTCATTACAAACAGAGGGTGAGCCGAGTGTGCATACTTCATTTCAAGCAGAGGGTAGGCCTAGTGTGCAGACTTCATTTCAAAAGAATTTGGGCCGAATGTGCAGACTTCATTTCAAACAGAGGGTGGGTCGAGTGTGCAGACTTCATTTCAAACAGAGGGTGGACCGAGTGTGCAGACTTCATTGCAAACAGAGGGTGGGCAGAGTTTGCAGACTTCATTTCAAACAGAGGGTGGGCCGAGTGTGCAGACTTAATTAAAAACAGAGGTTGGGCCGAGTGTGCAGACTTCATTACAAACAGAGGGTGGTCCGAGTGTGCAGATTTCATTTCAAACAGAGGGTGGGCCGTCCGTGCAGACTTAATTACATACAGAGGGTGGGCCGAGTGTGCAGACTTAATTACAAACAGATGGGGGCCGAGTGTGCAGACTTCATTACAAACAGAGGGTGTGCCGAGTGTGCAGACTTCATTACAAACAGAGGGTGGGCTAGTGTGCGGACTTCATTTCAAACAGGGGGTTGTCCAAGTGTGCAGACTTCATTTCAAACAGAGGGTTGGCCGAGTGTGCAGACTTCATTACAAACATTGGGTGGGCCGTGTTTGCAGACATCATTTTAAACAGAGGATGTGTCGAGTGTGCAGACTTCATTTCAAACAAAGGGCGGGCCGAGTGTGCAGACTTCAATTCAAACAGAGGGTGCGCCGAATGTGCAGAACTCATTTCAAACAGAGGCTGGGTCGAGTGTGCAGACTTCATTACAAACAGAGGGTGGGTCGAGTGTGCAGACTTCAATACAAACAGAGGGTGGGCCGAGTGTGCAGACTTAATTTCAAACAGAGGGTGTGTCGATTGTGCAGACTTCAATACAAACAGAGGGTGCGCCGAGTGTACAGACTTAATTACAAACAGAGGGTGGGCCAAGTGTGCAGACTTCATTACAAACAGAGGGCGTGTCGAGTGTGCTGACTTAATTACAAACAGATCGGGGCCGAGTGTGCAGACTTCATTACGAACATAGGTGGGGCCGTGTTTGCAGACTGCATTTCAAACAGAGGGTGGGCCGAGAGTGCAGACTTCATTTCAAACACAGTGTGGGTCGAGTGTGCAGACTTCATTTCAAACAGAGGTTGGCCCGAGTGTGCAGACTTCATTACAAACAGAGGGTGGGCCGAGTGTGCAGACTTCATTACAAACAGAGGGTGGGCCGAGTGTGCAGACTTCATTTCAAACAGAGGGTGGGCCGCGTGTGCAGACTTCATTTCAAATAGAGAGTTGGCCGAATGTGCAGACTTCATTACAAACAGAGGGTGAGCCGAGTGTGCAGACTTCATATCGAACAGAGGGTGGGCCGAGGGTACAGACTTCATTTCAAACAGAGGGTGGTCCGAGTGTGCAGACATCATTTCAAACAGAGGGCGGGTCGAGTCTGAAGACTTAATTACAAACAGAGGGTGTTTCGAGTGTTCAGACTTCATTACAAACATAGGGAGGGTCGAGTGTGCAGACTTCATTACAAACAGAGCGCGGGTCGAGTGTGCAGACTTCATTACAAACAGAGGGTGCGTCGAGTGTGCAGACTTCATTACAAACAGAGCGCGGGTCGAGTGTGCAGACTTCATTACAAAACAGAGGGCGGGCCGAGTGTGCAGACTTTATTACAAACATAGGGTGGGCCGTGTTTGCTGACTTCATTTAAAAGAGAGGGTGGGGCAAGTGTGCAGATTTCATTACAAACAGAGGGTGGTCCGAACGTGCATACTTCATTTCAAACAGAGGGTGGGGCGAGTGTGTAGACTTCATTACAAACAGAAGGTGGGCCGAGTGTGCAGACATCATTTCAAACAGAGGGTGGGCCTAGTGTGCAGACTTCATTTCAAAATAGGGTTGGCCGAGTGTGCAGACTTCATTTCAAATAGAGGGTGGGCTGGGGGTGAAGACTCCATCACAAACAGAGGGTGGGCCGAGTATGAAGACTCCATTACAAAAAAAGGGTAGGCCGAGTGTGCAGACGTCATTTCCATCAGAGGGTGGGTCGAGTGTGCAGACTTCATTACAAACAGAGGGCGGGGCGAGTGTGCAGACTTCATTACAAACAGAGGGTGGACGGTGTGTGCCGGCTTCATTTCAAACAGAGGGTGGGCCGAGTGTGCAGACTTAATTACAATCCGATGTGGGACGAGTGTGCAGACTTCATTACAAACATAGGGTGGGCCGTGTGTGAAGACATCATTTTAAACAGAGGGTGTGTCGAGTGTGCAGACTTCATTTCAAACAGAGGGTGGACCGAGTGTGCAGTCTTCATTACAAACAGAGGGTGGGCAGAGTGTGCAGACTTCATTTCAAACAGAGGGTGGGTCGAGTGTGCAGACTTCATTACAAACAGAGGGTGGGCCGAGTGTGCAGACTTCATTACAAACAGAGGGTGGAGCGAGTGTGCAGACTTCATTACAAACAGAGGGTGGGTCCAGTGTGCAGACTTCATTACAAACAGAGGGTTGGCAGAGTGTGCAGACTTCATTTCAAACAGATGGTGGGTCGAGTGTGCAGACTTCATTACAAACTGAGCGTGGGCCGAGTGTGCTGACTTAATTACAAACACATGGGGGCTGAGTGTGCAGACTTCATTTCAAACAGATGTTGGGCCAAGTTTGCAAACTTAATTACAAACAGAGGATGGGCCGAGTGTGCAGACTTCATTACAAACAGAGGGTAGGCCGAGTGTGCAGACATAATTACATAATGATGGGGTCCGAGTGTGCAGACGTCATTTCAAACAGAGGGTGGGACAAGTGTGCAGAGTTAATTACAAACAGAGGGTGGGACGAATGTGCAGACTTCGTTACAAACAGAGGGTGGGCCGAGTGTGCAGACTTCATTACAAACAGAGGGTGGGTCAAGTGTGCAGACTTCATAACAAACCGAGGGTGGGTCGAGTGTGCAGACTTCATTACAAACAGAGGGTGGACGGAGTGTGCCGGCTTCATTTCAAACAGAGGGTGGGCCGATTGTGCAGACTTAATTACAATCAGATGTGGGACGAGTGTGCAGACTTCATTTGAAGCAGATGGCGTGCCGACTGTGCAGACTTTATTACAAACAGAGGGTGGTCCGCGTGTGCAGACTTCATTACAAACAGAGGATGGGCGAGTGTGCAGACTTCATTTCAAACAGAGGGTAGGCCGAGAGTGCAGACTTAATTACATAATGATGGGGTCCGAGTGTGCAGACGTCATTTCAAACAGAGGGTGGGCCAAGTTTGCAGAGTTAATTACAAACAGAGGGTTGGTCGAATGTGCAGTCTTCGTTACAAACAGAGGGTGGGCCGAGTGTGCAGACTTCATTACAAACAGAGGGTGGGTCAAGTGTGCAGATTTCTTAACAAACCGAGGGTTGGTCGAGTGTGCAGACTTCATTACGAACATAGGGTGGGCCATGTGTGAAGAATTCATTTTAAACAGAGGGTGAGTCGAGTGTGCATATTTCATTTCAAACAGAGGTTGGGCCGAGTGAGCATACTTCATTTCTAACAGAGGGTGGGCCGAGTGTGCAGTCTTCATTACAAACAGAAGGTGAGCCGACTGTGCATACTTCATTTCAAGCAGAGGGTGGGCCTAGTTTGCAGAGTTCATTTCAAAAGAGGTTGGGCCGAATGTGCAGACTTCATTTCAAACAGAGGGTGGGACGAGTGTGCAGACTTCATTTGAAAAGGGGGTGGGCCGAGTGTGAAGACTCCATTACAAACAGAGGGTGGTCCGAGTGTGCAGATTTCATTTCAAACAGAGGGTGGGCCGAGTGTGCAGACTTAATTACAAACAGAGGGTGGGCCGAGTGTGCAGACTGAATTACAAAGAGATGGGGGCTGAGTGTTCAGCCTTCATTTCAAACAGAGGGTGGGCCGAGTGTGCAGACTTCATTTCAAACAGAGGGTGGGCCGGGTGTGCAGACTTTATTACAAACGGAGGGTGGTCTAGTCTGCGGGCTTCATTTCAAACAGAGGGTGGGCCAAGTGTGCAGACTTCATTTCAAACAGAGGGTGGGCCGAGTGTGCAGACTTCATTACAAACAGAGGGTGGGCCAAGTGTGCAGCCATCATTACAAACATTGGGTGGTCCGTGTTAGCAGACTTCATTTTAAACAGAGGGTGTGTCGAGTGTGCAGATTTCATGTCAAACAAAGGGAGGGCCGAGTGTGCAGACTTCACTTCAAACAGAGGGTGGGCCGAGTGTGCAGACCTCATTTCAAACAGAGGATGTTTCGAGTGTGCAGACTTCATTACAAACAGAGGGTGGGACGAGTGTGCAGACTTCATTTCTAACAGAGGGTGGGCCGAGTTTGCAGACTTCATTACAAACAGAGGTTGGGTCGATTGTGCAGACTTCATTACAAACAGTGGGTGGGCCGAGTGTGCAGACTTCATTTCAAACAGAGGGTAGGCCGAGAGTGCAGACTTCATTTCAAGCAGAGCGTGGACCGAATGTGCAGAGTTCATTACAAACAGTGGGTGGGTCGAGTGTGCAGACTTCATTTCAAACAGTGGTTGGGCCGAGTGTGCAGACTTCATTACAAACAGAGGGTGGGCCGAGTGTGCTGACTTCATTTCAAACAGAGGGTGGGTCGAGTGTGCAGACTTCAATACAAACAGAGTGTGAGCCGAGTGTACAGACTTAATTACAAACAGAGGGTGGGCCAAGTGTGCAGACTTCATTGCAAACAGAGGGCGTGTCGAGTGTGCTGACTTAATTACAAACAGATCGGGGCCGAGTGTGCAGACTTCAATACAAACATAGGAGGTGCTCTGTTTGAAGACTGCATTTCAAACAGAGGGTGGGCCGAGAGTGCAGACTTCATTTCAAACACAGTGTGGGTCGAGTGTGCAGACTTCATTTCAAACAGAGGCTGGCCCGAGTGTGCAGACTTCATTACAAACAGAGGGTGGGCCGAGTGTGCAGACTTCATTTCAAACAGAGGTTGGGCCGAGTGTGCAGACTTCATTTCAAATAGTGGGTTGGCCGAATGTGCAGACGTCATTTCAAACAGAGGGCTGGTCGAGTGTGCAGACTTAATTACAAACAGAGGGTGTTTCGAGTGTTCAGACTTCATTACAAACATAGTGTGGGTCGAGTGTGCAGATTTCATTACAATCAGAGGGTGGGTCGAGTGTGCAGACTTCATTACAAACAGAGCGCGGGTCGAGTGTGCAGACTTCATTACAAAACAGAGGGCGGGCCGATTGTGCAGACTTTATTACAAACATAGGGTGGGCCGTGTTTGCTGACTTCATTTAAAACAGAGGGTAGGGCGAGTGTGCAGATTTCATTTCAAACAGAGGGTGGGCCGAGTGTGCATACTTCATTTCAAATAGAGGGTGGGACGAGTGTGAAGACTTCATTTCAAATGAGGGTGGGCCGAGTGTGCAGACTTCATTTCAAATAGAGGGTTGGCTGGTTGTGAAGACTCCATTACAAACAGAGGGTGGGCCGAGTGTGCAGACTTCATTACAAACAAAGGGTGGGCCGAGTGTGCAGACGTCATTTCCAACAGAGGGTGGGTCGAGTGTGCAGACTTCATTACAAACAGAGGGCGGGCCGAGTGTGCAGACTTCATTACAAACAGAGGGTGGACGGAGTGTGCCGGCTTAAATTCAAACAGAGGGTGGGCCGAGTGTGCAGACTTAATTACAAACAGAGGGTTGGCCGAGTGTGCAGACTTAATTACAATCAGATGTGGGACGAGTGTGCAGACTTCATTTCAAACAGAGGGCGGGCCGACTGTGCAGAGTTTATTACAAACAGAGGGTGGTCCGCGTGTGCAGATTTCATTTCAAACAGAGGGTGGGCCGAGTGTGCTGACTTAATTACAAACAGATGGGGGCTGAGTGTGCAGACTTCATTTCAAACAGATGTTGGGCCAAGTTTGCAAACTTAATTACAAACAGAGGATGGGCCGAGTGTGCAGACTTCATTACAAACAGAGGGTAGGCCGAGTGTGCAGACATAATTACATAATGATGGGGTCCGAGTGTGCAGACGTCATTTCAAACAGAGGGTGGGACAAGTGTGCAGAGTAAATTACAAACAGAGGGCGGGACGAATGTGCAGACTTCGTTACAAACAGAGGGTGGGCCGAGTGTCCGGACTTCATTTCAAAAAGAGGGTGGATCGAGTCTGCAGACTTCATTACAAACACACGGCGGGCCGAGTGTGCAGAGTTCATTACAAACAGAGGGTGGGACGAGTGTGCAGACTTCATTTCAAACAGAGGGTGGGCCGAGTGTGCAGACATCATTTCAAACAGAGCGTGGACCGAGTGTGCGGACTTCATTACAAACAGAGGGTTGGTCAAGTGTGCAGACTTCATTTCAAACAGAGTGCAGCCCGAATGTCAGACTTCATTACAAACAGAGGGTGGTCTGAGTGTGCAGATTTCATTTCAAACAGAGGGAGGGCCGTATGTGCAGACTTAATTTCATACAGATGGTGGGCCGAGTGTGCTGACTTAATTACAAACAGATGGGGGCTGAGTGTGCAGCCTTCATTTCAAACAGAGGGTGGGCCGAGTGTGCAGACTTCATTACAAACAGAGGGTGTGCCGAGTGTGCAGACTTCATTACAAACAGAGGGTGGGCTAGTGTGCGGACTTCATTTCAAACAAAGGGTGGGCCGAGTGTGCAGACGTCATTTCCATCAGAGGGTTGGTCGAGTGTGCAGACTTCATTACAAACAGAGGGTGGGCCGAGTGTGCAGACTTCATTACAAACAGAGGGTGGACGGAGTGTGCAGGCTTCATTTCAAACAGAGGGTGGGCCGAGTGTGCAGACTTCATTACAAACAGAGGGTGGGCCGAGTGTGCAGACTTAATTACAATCAGATGTGGGACGAGTGTGCAGACTTCATTTCAAACAGAGGCCGGGCCGACTGTGCAGACTTTATTACAAACAGAGGGTGGTCCGCGTGTGCAGATTTCATTTCAAACAGAGGGTGGGCCGAGTGTGCAGACTTAATTACAAACAGATGGGGGCTGAGTGTGCAGACTTCATTTCAAACAGATGTTGGGCCAAGTTTTCAAACTTAATTACAAACAGAGGATGGGCCGAGTGTGCAGATTTCATTACAAACAGAGGGTGGGCGAGTGTGCAGACTTCATTACAAACAGAGGGTAGGCCGAGAGTGCAGACTTAATTACATAATGATGGGGTCCGAGTGTGCAGACGTCATTTCAAACAGAGGATGGGCCAAGTTTGCAGAGTTAATTACAAACAGAGGGTGGTTGTATGTGCAGACTTCGTTACAAACAGAGGGTGGGCCGAGTGTGCAGATTTCATTACAAACAGAGGGTGGGTCAAGTGTGCATATTTCATTTCAAACAGAGGTTGGACCGAGTGAGCATACTTCATTTCTAACAGAGGGTGTGCCGAGTGTGCAGACTTCATTACAAACAGAGGGTGGGCTAGTGTGCGGTCTTCATTTCAAACAGAGGGTGGGCCGTGTTTGCAGACATCATTTTAAACAGAGGGTGTGTCGAGTGTGCAGACTTCATTTCAAACAAAGGGCGGGCCGAGTGTGCAGACTTCATTTCAAACAGAGGGTGGGCCGAGTGTGCAGAACTCATTTCAAACAGAGGCTGGGTCGAATGTGCAGACTTCATTACAAACAGAGGGTGGGTCGAGTGTGCAGACTTCATTTCAAACAGATTGTGGGCCGAGTGTGCAGACTTCATTACAAACAGAGGGTGGGCCCAGTGTGCAGACTTCATTTCAAGCAGAGGGTGGGTCGAGTGTGCAGACTTCATTACAAACAGAGGGTGGGTCGAGTGTGCAGACTTCATTACAAACAGACGGTGGGTCGAGTGTGCAGACTTCATTACAAAGAGAGGGTGGGTCGACTGTGCAGACTTCATTACAAACAGAGGGTGGGCAGAGTGTGCAGACTTCAATTCAAACAGAGGGTGGGTCGAGTGTGCAGACTTCATTACAAACAGAGCGTGGGCCGAGTGTGCAGACTTCATTACAAACAGAGGGCGGGCGGAGTGTGCAGACTTCATTACAAACAGATGTTTGGACGAGTGTGCAGACTTCATTTCAAAATTTGGGTGGGCCGAGTGTTTAATCTTCATTTCAGACAGAGCGTGGACCGCGTGTGCGGACTTCATTACAAACAAAGGGTGGGTCGAGTGTGCAGACTTCATTTCAAATGGACGGTAGGCCGAGTGTGCAGACTTCATTTCAAACAGAGTGCGGCCCGAGTGTGCAGACTACATTACAAACAGAGGGTGGGCCGAATTTGCAGACTTCATTTCAAACAGAGGGTGGGCCGAGTGTGCCGACTTAATTAAAAACAGAGGTTGGGCAGAGTGTGCAGACTTCATTACAAACAGTGGGCGGGCCGAGTGTGCAGACTTCAATACAAGCAGAGGGTGGTCCGAGTGTGCAGATTTCATTTCAAACAGAGGGTGGGCCGAGTGTGCAGACTTAATTACAAACAGAGGGTGGGCCGAGTGTGCAGACTTAATTACAAAGAAATGGGGGCTGAGTGTGCAGCCTTCATTTCAAACAGAGGGTGGGCCGAGTGTGCAGACTTCATTACAAACAGAGGGTGGGCCGGGTGTGCAGACTTTATTACAAACGGAGGGTGATCTAGTCTGCGGCTTCATTTCAAACAGAGGGTGGGCCAAGTGTGCAGACTTCATTTCAAACAGAGGGTGGGCCGAGTGTGTAGACTTCATTACAAACAGAGGGTGGGCCAAGTGTGCAGACATCATTACAAACATTGGGTGGTCCGTGTTAGCAGACTTCATTTTAAACAGAGGGTGTGTCAAGTGTGCAGACTTCATGTCAAACAAAGGGAGGGCCGAGTGTGCAGACTTCACTTCAAACAGAGGGTGGGCCGAGTGTGCAGACCTCATTTCAAACAGAGGATGGTTCGAGTGTGCAGACTTCATTACAAACAGAGGGTGGGACGAGTGTGCAGACTTCATTTCTAACAGAGGGTGGGCCGAGTGTGCAGACTTCATTACAAACAGAGGTTGGGTCGAGTGTGCAGACTTCATTACAAACAGTGGGAGGGCCGAGTGTGCAGACTTCATTTCAAACAGAGGGTAGGCCGAGAGTGCAGACTTCATTTCAAGCAGAGCGTGGACCGAATGTGCAGAGTTCATTACAAACAGTGGGTGGGTCGAGTGTGCAGACTTCATTTCAAACAGTGGGTGGGCCGAGTGTGCAGACTTCATTACAAACAGAGGGTGGGCCGAGTGTGCTGACTTCATTACAAACAGAGGGTGGGTCGAGTGTGCAGACTTCAATACAAACAGAGTGTGAGCCGAGTGTACAGACTTAATTACAAACAGATGGTGGGCCAATTGTGCAGACTTCATTTCAAACAGAGGGCGTGTCGAGTGTGCTGACTTAATTACAAACAGATCGGGGCCGAGTGTGCAGACTTCAATACAAACATAGGAGGTGCTCTGTTTGAAGACTGCATTTCAAACAGAGGTTGGGCCGAGAGTGCAGACTTCATTTCAAACACAGTGTGGGTCGAGTGTGCAGACTTCATTTCAAACAGAGGCTGGCCCGAGTGTGCAGACTTCATTACAAACAGAGGGTGGGCCGAGTGTGCAGACTTCATTTCAAACAGAGGTTGAGCCGAGTGTGCAGACTTCATTTCAAATAGTGGGTTGGCCGAATGTGCAGACGTCATTTCAAACAGAGGGCGGGTCGAGTGTGCAGACTTAATTACAAACAGAGGGTGTTTCGAGTGTTCAGACTTCATTACAAACATAGTGTGGGTCGAGTGTGCAGATTTCATTACAATCAGAGGGTGGGTCGAGTGTGCAGACTTCATTACAAACAGAGCGCGGGTCGAGTGTGCAGACTTCATTACAAAACAGAGGGCGGGCCGATTGTGCAGACTTTATTACAAACATAGGGTGGGCCGTGTTTGCTGACTTCATTTAAAACAGAGGGTAGGGCGAGTGTGCAGATTTCATTTCAAACAGAGGGTGGGCCGAGTGTGCAGACTTCATTTCAAATAGAGGGTTGGCTGGTTGTGAAGACTCCATTACAAACAGAGGGTGGGCCGAGTGTGCAGACTTCATTACAAACAAAGGGTGGGCCGAGTGTGCAGACGTCATTTCCAACAGAGGGTGGGTCGAGTGTGCAGACTTCATTACAAACAGAGGGCGGGCCGAGTGTGCAGACTTCATTACAAACAGAGGGTGGACGGAGTGTGCCGGCTTAAATTCAAACAGAGGGAGGGCCGAGTGTGCAGACTTAATTACAAACAGAGGGTTGGCCGAGTGTGCAGACTTAATTACAATCAGATGTGGGACGAGTGTGCAGACTTCATTTCAAACAGAGGGCGGGCCGACGGTGCAGAGTTTATTACAAACAGAGGGTGGTCCGCGTGTGCAGATTTCATTTCAAACAGAGGGTGGGCCGAGTGTGCTGACTTAATTACAAACAGATGGGGGCTGAGTGTGCAGACTTCATTTCAAACAGATGTTGGGCCAAGTTTGCAAACTTAATTACAAACAGAGGATGGGCCGAGTGTGCAGACTTCATTACAAACAGAGGGCAGGCCGAGTGTGCAGACATAATTACATAATGATGGGGTCCGAGTGTGCAGACGTCATTTCAAACAGAGGGTGGGACAAGTGTGCAGAGTTAATTACAAACAGAGGGTGGGACGAATGTGCAGACTTCGTTACAAACAGAGGGTGGGCCGAGTGTGCAGACTTCATTACAAACAGAGGGTGGGTCAAGTGTGCAGACTTCATAACAAACCGAGGGTGGGTCGAGTGTGCAGACTTCATTACAAACAGAGGGTGGGTCGAGTGTGCAGACTTCATTTCAAATGGAGGGTAGGCCGAGTGTGCAGACTTCATTTCAAACAGAGTGCGGCCCGAGTGTGCAGACTACATTACAAACAGAGGGTGGGCCGAGTTTGCAGACTTCATTTCAAACAGAGGGTGGGCCGAGTGTGCCGACTTAATTAAAAACAGAGGTTGGGCGGAGTGTGCAGACTTCATTACAAACAGATGTGGGCCGAGTGTGCAGACTTCATTACAAACAGAGGGTGGGATGAATGTGCAGACTTCGTTACAAACAGAGGGTGGGCCGGGTGTGCAGACTTTATTACAAACGGAGGGTGGTCTAGTCTGCGTGCTTCATTTCAAACAGAGGGTGGGCCAAGTGTGCAGACTTCACTTCAAACAGAGGGTGGGCCGAGTGTGCAGACTTCATTACAAACAGAGGGTGGGCCGGGTGTGCAGACTTGATTACAAACGGAGGGTGGTCTAGTCTGCGGGCTTCATTTCAAACAGAGGGTGGGCCAAGTGTGCAGACATCATTACAAACATTGGGTGGTCCGTGTTAGCAGACTTCATTTTAAACAGAGGGTGTGTCGAATGTGCAGACTTCATTACAAACAGAGGTTGGGTCGAGTGTGCAGACTTCATTACAAACAGTGGGTGGGCCGAGTGTGCAGACTTCATTTCAAACAGAGGGTAGGCCGAGAGTGCAGACCTCATTTCAAACAGAGGATGGTTCGAGTGTGCAGAGTTCATTACAAAGAGAGGGTGGGACGAGTGTGCAGACTTCATTTCTAACAGAGGGTGGGCCGAGTGTGCAGACTTCATTACAAACAGAGGGTTCGCCGAGTGTGCAGACTTCATATCAAACAGAGGGTGGGTCGAGTGTGCAGACTTCATTACAAACAGAGGTTGGGTCGAGTGTGCAGACTTCATTACAAACAGTGGGTGGGCCGAGTGTGCAGACTTCATTTCAAACAGAGGGTAGGCCGAGAATGCAGACTTAATTACAAACAGAGGGTGGGCCAAGTGTGCAGACTTCACTTCAAACAGAGGGTGGGCCGAGTGTGCAGACTTCATTACAAACAGAGGGTGGGCCGAGTGTGCAGACCTCATTTCAAACAGAGGGTAGGCCGAGAGTGCAGACTTAATTACAAACAGAGGGTGGGCCAAGTGTGCAGACTTCACTTCAAACAGAGGGTGGGCCGAGTGTGCAGACTTCATTACAAACAGAGGGTGGGCCGGGTGTGCAGACTTTATTACAAACGGAGGGTGGTCTAGTCTGCGGGCTTCATTTCAAACAGAGGGTGGGCCAAGTGTGCAGACTTCATTTCAAACAGAGGGTGGGCCGAGTGTGCAGACTTCATTACAAACAGAGGGTGGGCCAAGTGTGCAGACATCATTACAAACATTGGGTGGGCCGTGTTAGCAGACTTCATTTTAAACAGAGGGTGTGTCGAGTGTGCAGACTTCATGTCAAACAAAGGGAGGGCCGAGTGTGCAGACTTCACTTCAAACAGAGGGTGGGCCGAGTGTGCAGACCTCATTTCAAACAGAGGATGGTTCGAGTGTGCAGACTTCATTACAAACAGAGGGTGGGACGAGTGTGCAGACTTCATTTCTAACAGAGGGTGGGCCGAGTGTGCAGACTTCATTACAAACAGAGGTTGGGTCGAGTGTGCAGACTTCATTACAAACAGTGGGTGGGCCGAGTGTGCAGACTTCATTTCAAACAGAGGGTAGGCCGAGAGTGCAGACTTCATTTCAAGCAGAGCGTGGACCGAATGTGCAGAGTTCATTACAAACAGTGGGTGGGTCGAGTGTGCAGACTTCATTTCAAACAGTGGGTGGGCCGAGTGTGCAGACTTCATTACAAACAGAGGGTGGGCCGAGTATGCTGACTTCATTTCAAACAGAGGGTGGGTCGAGTGTGCAGACTTCAATACAAACAGAGTGTGAGCCGAGTGTACAGACTTAATTACAAACAGAGGGTGGGCCAATTGTGCAGACTTCATTGCAAACTGAGGGCGTGTCGAGTGTGCTGACTTAATTACAAACAAATCGGGGCCGAGTGTGCAGACTTCAATACAAACATAGGAGGTGCTCTGTTTGAAGACTGCATTTCAAACAGAGGGTGGGCCGAGTGTGCAGAACTCATTTCAAACAGAGGCTGGGTCGAGTGTGCAGACTTCATTACAAACAGAGGGTGGGTCGAGTGTGCAGACTTCATTTCAAACAGATTGTGGGCCGAGTGTGCAGACTTCATTACAAACAGAGGGTGGGCCCAGTGTGCAGACTTCATTACAAACAGAGGGTGGGTCGAGTGTGCAGACTTCATTACAAACAGACGGTGGGTCGAGTGTGCAGACTTCATTACAAAGAGAGGGTGGGTCGACTGTGCAGACTTCATTACAAACAGAGGGTGGGCAGAGTGTGCAGACTTCAATTCAAACAGAGGGTGGGTCGAGTGTGCAGACTTCATTACAAACAGAGCGTGGGCCGAGTGTGCAGACTTCATTACAAACAGAGGGCGGGCGGAGTGTGCAGACTTCATTACAAACAGATGTTTGGACGAGTGTGCAGACTTCATTTCAAAATTTGGGTGGGCCGAGTGTTTAATCTTCATTTCAGACAGAGCGTGGACCGCGTGTGCGGACTTCATTACAAACAGAGGGTGGGTCGAGTTTGCAGACTTCATTTCAAATGGACGGTAGGCCGAGTGTGCAGACTTCATTTCAAACAGAGTGCGGCCCGAGTGTGCAGACTACATTACAAACAGAGGGTGGGCCGAATTTGCAGACTTCATTTCAAACAGAGGGTGGGCCGAGTGTGCCTACTTAATTAAAAACAGAGGTTGGGCAGTGTGTGCAGACTTCATTACAAACAGATGTGGGCCGAGTGTGCAGACTTCATTTCAAACAGTGGGCGGGCCGAGTGTGCAGACTTCAATACAAACAGAGGGTGGTCCGAGTGTGCAGATTTCATTTCAAACAGAGGGTGGGCCGAGTGTGCCGACTTAATTAAAAACAGAGGTTGGGCAGTGTGTGCAGACTTCATTACAAACAGATGTGGGCCGAGTGTGCAGACTTCAATACAAACAGAGGGTGGTCCGAGTGTGCAGATTTCATTTCAAACAGAGGGTGGGCCGAGTGTGCAGACTTAATTACAAACAGAGGGTGGGCCGAGTGTGCAGACTGAATTACAAAGAGATGGGGGCTGAGTGTTCAGCCTTCATTTCAAACAGAGGGTGGGCCGAGTGTGCAGACTTCATTTCAAACAGAGGGTGGGCCGGGTGTGCAGACTTTATTACAAACGGAGGGTGGTCTAGTCTGCGGGCTTCATTTCAAACAGAGGGTGGGCCAAGTGTGCAGACTTCATTTCAAACAGAGGGTGGGCCGAGTGTGCAGACTTCATTACAAACAGAGGGTGGGCCAAGTGTGCAGCCATCATTACAAACATTGGGTGGTCCGTGTTAGCAGACTTCATTTTAAACAGAGGGTGTGTCGAGTGTGCAGATTTCATGTCAAACAAAGGGAGGGCCGAGTGTGCAGACTTCACTTCAAACAGAGGGTGGGCCGAGTGTGCAGACCTCATTTCAAACAGAGGATGTTTCGAGTGTGCAGACTTCATTACAAACAGAGGGTGGGACGAGTGTGCAGACTTCATTTCTAACAGAGGGTGGGCCGAGTTTGCAGACTTCATTACAAACAGAGGTTGGGTCGATTGTGCAGACTTCATTACAAACAGTGGGTGGGCCGAGTGTGCAGACTTCATTTCAAACAGAGGGTAGGCCGAGAGTGCAGACTTCATTTCAAGCAGAGCGTGGACCGAATGTGCAGAGTTCATTACAAACAGTGGGTGGGTCGAGTGTGCAGACTTCATTTCAAACAGTGGTTGGGCCGAGTGTGCAGACTTCATTACAAACAGAGGGTGGGCCGAGTGTGCTGACTTCATTTCAAACAGAGGGTGGGTCGAGTGTGCAGACTTCAATACAAACAGAGTGTGAGCCGAGTGTACAGACTTAATTACAAACAGAGGGTGGGCCAAGTGTGCAGACTTCATTGCAAACAGAGGGCGTGTCGAGTGTGCTGACTTAATTACAAACAGATCGGGGCCGAGTGTGCAGACTTCAATACAAACATAGGAGGTGCTCTGTTTGAAGACTGCATTTCAAACAGAGGGTGGGCCGAGAGTGCAGACTTCATTTCAAACACAGTGTGGGTCGAGTGTGCAGACTTCATTTCAAACAGAGGCTGGCCCGAGTGTGCAGACTTCATTACAAACAGAGGGTGGGCCGAGTGTGCAGACTTCATTTCAAACAGAGGTTGGGCCGAGTGTGCAGACTTCATTTCAAATAGTGGGTTGGCCGAATGTGCAGACGTCATTTCAAACAGAGGGCTGGTCGAGTGTGCAGACTTAATTACAAACAGAGGGTGTTTCGAGTGTTCAGACTTCATTACAAACATAGTGTGGGTCGAGTGTGCAGATTTCATTACAATCAGAGGGTGGGTCGAGTGTGCAGACTTCATTACAAACAGAGCGCGGGTCGAGTGTGCAGACTTCATTACAAAACAGAGGGCGGGCCGATTGTGCAGACTTTATTACAAACATAGGGTGGGCCGTGTTTGCTGACTTCATTTAAAACAGAGGGTAGGGCGAGTGTGCAGATTTCATTTCAAACAGAGGGTGGGCCGAGTGTGCATACTTCATTTCAAATAGAGGGTGGGACGAGTGTGAAGACTTCATTTCAAATGAGGGTGGGCCGAGTGTGCAGACTTCATTTCAAATAGAGGGTTGGCTGGTTGTGAAGACTCCATTACAAACAGAGGGTGGGCCGAGTGTGCAGACTTCATTACAAACAAAGGGTGGGCCGAGTGTGCAGACGTCATTTCCAACAGAGGGTGGGTCGAGTGTGCAGACTTCATTACAAACAGAGGGCGGGCCGAGTGTGCAGACTTCATTACAAACAGAGGGTGGACGGAGTGTGCCGGCTTAAATTCAAACAGAGGGTGGGCCGAGTGTGCAGACTTAATTACAAACAGAGGGTTGGCCGAGTGTGCAGACTTAATTACAATCAGATGTGGGACGAGTGTGCAGACTTCATTTCAAACAGAGGGCGGGCCGACTGTGCAGAGTTTATTACAAACAGAGGGTGGTCCGCGTGTGCAGATTTCATTTCAAACAGAGGGTGGGCCGAGTGTGCTGACTTAATTACAAACAGATGGGGGCTGAGTGTGCAGACTTCATTTCAAACAGATGTTGGGCCAAGTTTGCAAACTTAATTACAAACAGAGGATGGGCCGAGTGTGCAGACTTCATTACAAACAGAGGGTAGGCCGAGTGTGCAGACATAATTACATAATGATGGGGTCCGAGTGTGCAGACGTCATTTCAAACAGAGGGTGGGACAAGTGTGCAGAGTAAATTACAAACAGAGGGCGGGACGAATGTGCAGACTTCGTTACAAACAGAGGGTGGGCCGAGTGTCCGGACTTCATTTCAAAAAGAGGGTGGATCGAGTCTGCAGACTTCATTACAAACACACGGCGGGCCGAGTGTGCAGAGTTCATTACAAACAGAGGGTGGGACGAGTGTGCAGACTTCATTTCAAACAGAGGGTGGGCCGAGTGTGCAGACATCATTTCAAACAGAGCGTGGACCGAGTGTGCAGACTTCATTACAAACAGAGGGTTGGTCAAGTGTGCAGACTTCATTTCAAACAGAGTGCAGCCCGAATGTCAGACTTCATTACAAACAGAGGGTGGTCTGAGTGTGCAGATTTCATTTCAAACAGAGGGAGGGCCGTATGTGCAGACTTAATTTCATACAGATGGTGGGCCGAGTGTGCTGACTTAATTACAAACAGATGGGGGCTGAGTGTGCAGCCTTCATTTCAAACAGAGGGTGGGCCGAGTGTGCAGACTTCATTACAAACAGAGGGTGTGCCGAGTGTGCAGACTTCATTACAAACAGAGGGTGGGCTAGTGTGCGGACTTCATTTCAAACAAAGGGTGGGCCGAGTGTGCAGACGTCATTTCCATCAGAGGGTTGGTCGAGTGTGCAGACTTCATTACAAACAGAGGGTGGGCCGAGTGTGCAGACTTCATTACAAACAGAGGGTGGACGGAGTGTGCAGGCTTCATTTCAAACAGAGGGTGGGCCGAGTGTGCAGACTTCATTACAAACAGAGGGTGGGCCGAGTGTGCAGACTTAATTACAATCAGATGTGGGACGAGTGTGCAGACTTCATTTCAAACAGAGGCCGGGCCGACTGTGCAGACTTTATTACAAACAGAGGGTGGTCCGCGTGTGCAGATTTCATTTCAAACAGAGGGTGGGCCGAGTGTGCAGACTTAATTACAAACAGATGGGGGCTGAGTGTGCAGACTTCATTTCAAACAGATGTTGGGCCAAGTTTTCAAACTTAATTACAAACAGAGGATGGGCCGAGTGTGCAGATTTCATTACAAACAGAGGGTGGGCGAGTGTGCAGACTTCATTACAAACAGAGGGTAGGCCGAGAGTGCAGACTTAATTACATAATGATGGGGTCCGAGTGTGCAGACATCATTTCAAACAGAGCGTGGACCGAGTGTGCAGACTTCATTACAAACAGAGGGTTGGTCAAGTGTGCAGACTTCATTTCAAACAGAGTGCAGCCCGAATGTCAGACTTCATTACAAACAGAGGGTGGTCTGAGTGTGCAGATTTCATTTCAAACAGAGGGAGGGCCGTATGTGCAGACTTAATTTCATACAGATGGTGGGCCGAGTGTGCTGACTTAATTACAAACAGATGGGGGCTGAGTGTGCAGCCTTCATTTCAAACAGAGGGTGGGCCGAGTGTGCAGACTTCATTACAAACAGAGGGTGTGCCGAGTGTGCAGACTTCATTACAAACAGAGGGTGGGCTAGTGTGCGGACTTCATTTCAAACAAAGGGTGGGCCGAGTGTGCAGACGTCATTTCCATCAGAGGGTTGGTCGAGTGTGCAGACTTCATTACAAACAGAGGGTGGGCCGAGTGTGCAGACTTCATTACAAACAGAGGGTGGACGGAGTGTGCAGGCTTCATTTCAAACAGAGGGTGGGCCGAGTGTGCAGACTTCATTACAAACAGAGGGTGGGCCGAGTGTGCAGACTTAATTACAATCAGATGTGGGACGAGTGTGCAGACTTCATTTCAAACAGAGGCCGGGCCGACTGTGCAGACTTTATTACAAACAGAGGGTGGTCCGCGTGTGCAGATTTCATTTCAAACAGAGGGTGGGCCGAGTGTGCAGACTTAATTACAAACAGATGGGGGCTGAGTGTGCAGACTTCATTTCAAACAGATGTTGGGCCAAGTTTTCAAACTTAATTACAAACAGAGGATGGGCCGAGTGTGCAGATTTCATTACAAACAGAGGGTGGGCGAGTGTGCAGACTTCATTACAAACAGAGGGTAGGCCGAGAGTGCAGACTTAATTACATAATGATGGGGTCCGAGTGTGCAGACGTCATTTCAAACAGAGGATGGGCCAAGTTTGCAGAGTTAATTACAAACAGAGGGTGGTTGTATGTGCAGACTTCGTTACAAACAGAGGGTGGGCCGAGTGTGCAGATTTCATTACAAACAGAGGGTGGGTCAAGTGTGCAGTCTTCATAACAAACCGAGGATGGGTCGAGTGTGAGGACTTCATTACAAACATAGGGTGGACCGTGTGTGAAGACTTCATTTTAAACAGAGGGTGGGTCGAGTGTGCATATTTCATTTCAAACAGAGGTTGGACCGAGTGAGCATACTTCATTTCTAACAGAGGGTGTGCCGAGTGTGCAGACTTCATTACAAACAGAGGGTGGGCTAGTGTGCGGTCTTCATTTCAAACGGAGGGTGGGCCAAGCGTGCAGACTTCATTTCAAACATTGGGTGGGCCGTGTTTGCAGACATCATTTTAAACAGAGGGTGTGTCGAGTGTGCAGACTTCATTTCAAACAAAGGGCGAGCCGAGTGTGCAGACTTCATTTCAAACAGAGGGTGGGCCGAGTGTGCAGAACTCATTTCAAACAGAGGCTGGGTCGAATGTGCAGACTTCATTACAAACAGAGGGTGGGTCGAGTGTGCAGACTTCATTTCAAACAGATTGTGGGCCGAGTGTGCAGACTTCATTACAAACAGAGGGTGGGCCCAGTGTGCAGACTTCATTTCAAGCAGAGGGTGGGTCGAGTGTGCAGACTTCATTACAAACAGAGGGTGGGTCGAGTGTGCAGACTTCATTACAAACAGACGGTGGGTCGAGTGTGCAGACTTCATTACAAAGAGAGGGTGGGTCGACTGTGCAGACTTCATTACAAACAGAGGGTGGGCAGAGTGTGCAGACTTCAATTCAAACAGAGGGTGGGTCGAGTGTGCAGACTTCATTACAAACAGAGCGTGGGCCGAGTGTGCAGACTTCATTACAAACAGAGGGCGGGCGGAGTGTGCAGACTTCATTACAAACAGATGTTTGGACGAGTGTGCAGACTTCATTTCAAAATTTGGGTGGGCCGAGTGTTTAATCTTCATTTCAGACAGAGCGTGGACCGCGTGTGCGGACTTCATTACAAACAAAGGGTGGGTCGAGTGTGCAGACTTCATTTCAAATGGACGGTAGGCCGAGTGTGCAGACTTCATTTCAAACAGAGTGCGGCCCGAGTGTGCAGACTACATTACAAACAGAGGGTGGGCCGAATTTGCAGACTTCATTTCAAACAGAGGGTGGGCCGAGTGTGCCGACTTAATTAAAAACAGAGGTTGGGCAGAGTGTGCAGACTTCATTACAAACAGTGGGCGGGCCGAGTGTGCAGACTTCAATACAAACAGAGGGTGGTCCGAGTGTGCAGATTTCATTTCAAACAGAGGGTGGGCCGAGTGTGCAGACTTAATTACAAACAGAGGGTGGGCCGAGTGTGCAGACTTAATTACAAAGAAATGGGGGCTGAGTGTGCAGCCTTCATTTCAAACAGAGGGTGGGCCGAGTGTGCAGACTTCATTACAAACAGAGGGTGGGCCGGGTGTGCAGACTTTATTACAAACGGAGGGTGATCTAGTCTGCGGCTTCATTTCAAACAGAGGGTGGGCCAAGTGTGCAGACTTCATTTCAAACAGAGGGTGGGCCGAGTGTGTAGACTTCATTACAAACAGAGGGTGGGCCAAGTGTGCAGACATCATTACAAACATTGGGTGGTCCGTGTTAGCAGACTTCATTTTAAACAGAGGGTGTGTCGAGTGTGCAGACTTCATGTCAAACAAAGGGAGGGCCGAGTGTGCAGACTTCACTTCAAACAGAGGGTGGGCCGAGTGTGCAGACCTCATTTCAAACAGAGGATGGTTCGAGTGTGCAGACTTCATTACAAACAGAGGGTGGGACGAGTGTGCAGACTTCATTTCTAACAGAGGGTGGGCCGAGTGTGCAGACTTCATTACAAACAGAGGTTGGGTCGAGTGTGCAGACTTCATTACAAACAGTGGGAGGGCCGAGTGTGCAGACTTCATTTCAAACAGAGGGTAGGCCGAGAGTGCAGACTTCATTTCAAGCAGAGCGTGGACCGAATGTGCAGAGTTCATTACAAACAGTGGGTGGGTCGAGTGTGCAGACTTCATTTCAAACAGTGGGTGGGCCGAGTGTGCAGACTTCGTTACAAACAGAGGGTGGGCCGAGTGTGCTGACTTCATTACAAACAGAGGGTGGGTCGAGTGTGCAGACTTCAATACAAACAGAGTGTGAGCCGAGTGTACAGACTTAATTACAAACAGATGGTGGGCCAATTGTGCAGACTTCATTTCAAACAGAGGGCGTGTCGAGTGTGCTGACTTAATTACAAACAGATCGGGGCCGAGTGTGCAGACTTCAATACAAACATAGGAGGTGCTCTGTTTGAAGACTGCATTTCAAACAGAGGTTGGGCCGAGAGTGCAGACTTCATTTCAAACACAGTGTGGGTCGAGTGTGCAGACTTCATTTCAAACAGAGGCTGGCCCGAGTGTGCAGACTTCATTACAAACAGAGGGTGGGCCGAGTGTGCAGACTTCATTTCAAACAGAGGTTGAGCCGAGTGTGCAGACTTCATTTCAAATAGTGGGTTGGCCGAATGTGCAGACGTCATTTCAAACAGAGGGCGGGTCGAGTGTGCAGACTTAATTACAAACAGAGGGTGTTTCGAGTGTTCAGACTTCATTACAAACATAGTGTGGGTCGAGTGTGCAGATTTCATTACAATCAGAGGGTGGGTCGAGTGTGCAGACTTCATTACAAACAGAGCGCGGGTCGAGTGTGCAGACTTCATTACAAAACAGAGGGCGGGCCGATTGTGCAGACTTTATTACAAACATAGGGTGGGCCGTGTTTGCTGACTTCATTTAAAACAGAGGGTAGGGCGAGTGTGCAGATTTCATTTCAAACAGAGGGTGGGCCGAGTGTGCAGACTTCATTTCAAATAGAGGGTTGGCTGGTTGTGAAGACTCCATTACAAACAGAGGGTGGGCCGAGTGTGCAGACTTCATTACAAACAAAGGGTGGGCCGAGTGTGCAGACGTCATTTCCAACAGAGGGTGGGTCGAGTGTGCAGACTTCATTACAAACAGAGGGCGGGCCGAGTGTGCAGACTTCATTACAAACAGAGGGTGGACGGAGTGTGCCGGCTTAAATTCAAACAGAGGGAGGGCCGAGTGTGCAGACTTAATTACAAACAGAGGGTTGGCCGAGTGTGCAGACTTAATTACAATCAGATGTGGGACGAGTGTGCAGACTTCATTTCAAACAGAGGGCGGGCCGACGGTGCAGAGTTTATTACAAACAGAGGGTGGTCCGCGTGTGCAGATTTCATTTCAAACAGAGGGTGGGCCGAGTGTGCTGACTTAATTACAAACAGATGGGGGCTGAGTGTGCAGACTTCATTTCAAACAGATGTTGGGCCAAGTTTGCAAACTTAATTACAAACAGAGGATGTGCCGAGTGTGCAGACTTCATTACAAACAGAGGGCAGGCCGAGTGTGCAGACATAATTACATAATGATGGGGTCCGAGTGTGCAGACGTCATTTCAAACAGAGGGTGGGACAAGTGTGCAGAGTTAATTACAAACAGAGGGTGGGACGAATGTGCAGACTTCGTTACAAACAGAGGGTGGGCCGAGTGTGCAGACTTCATTACAAACAGAGGGTGGGTCAAGTGTGCAGACTTCATAACAAACCGAGGGTGGGTCGAGTGTGCAGACTTCATTACAAACAGAGGGTGGGTCGAGTGTGCAGACTTCATTTCAAATGGAGGGTAGGCCGAGTGTGCAGACTTCATTTCAAACAGAGTGCGGCCCGAGTGTGCAGACTACATTACAAACAGAGGGTGGGCCGAGTTTGCAGACTTCATTTCAAACAGAGGGTGGGCCGAGTGTGCCGACTTAATTAAAAACAGAGGTTGGGCGGAGTGTGCAGACTTCATTACAAACAGATGTGGGCCGAGTGTGCAGACTTCATTACAAACAGAGGGTGGGACGAATGTGCAGACTTCGTTACAAACAGAGGGTGGGCCGGGTGTGCAGACTTTATTACAAACGGAGGGTGGTCCAGTCTGCGGGCTTCATTTCAAACAGAGGGTGGGCCAAGTGTGCAGACTTCACTTCAAACAGAGGGTGGGCCGAGTGTGCAGACTTCATTACAAACAGAGGGTGGGCCGGGTGTGCAGACTTGATTACAAACGGAGGGTGGTCTAGTCTGCGGGCTTCATTTCAAACAGAGGGTGGGCCAAGTGTGCAGACATCATTACAAACATTGGGTGGTCCGTGTTAGCAGACTTCATTTTAAACAGAGGGTGTGTCGAATGTGCAGACTTCATGTCAAACAAAGGGAGGGCCGAGTGTGCAGACTTCACTTCAAACAAAGGGTGGGCCGAGTGTGCAGACCTCATTTCAAACAGAGGATGGTTCGAGTGTGCACAGTTCATTACAAAGAGAGGGTGGGACGAGTGTGCAGACTTCATTTCTAACAGAGGGTGGGCCGAGTGTGCAGACTTCATTACAAACAGAGGGTTGGCCGAGTGTGCAGACTTCATATCAAACAGAGGGTGGGTCGAGTGTGCAGACTTCATTACAAACAGAGGTTGGGTCGAGTGTGCAGACTTCATTACAAACAGTGGGTGGGCCGAGTGTGCAGACTTCATTTCAAACAGAGGGTAGGCCGAGAGTGCAGACTTAATTACAAACAGAGGGTGGGCCAAGTGTGCAGACTTCACTTCAAACAGAGGGTGGGCCGAGTGTGCAGACTTCATTACAAACAGAGGGTGGGCCGAGTGTGCAGACTTCATTTCAAACAGAGGGTAGGCCGAGAGTGCAGACTTAATTACAAACAGAGGGTGGGCCAAGTGTGCAGACTTCACTTCAAACAGAGGGTGGGCCGAGTGTGCAGACTTCATTACAAACAGAGGGTGGGCCGGGTGTGCAGACTTTATTACAAACGGAGGGTGGTCTAGTCTGCGGGCTTCATTTCAAACAGAGGGTGGGCCAAGTGTGCAGACTTCATTTCAAACAGAGGGTGGGCCGAGTGTGCAGACTTCATTACAAACAGAGGGTGGGCCAAGTGTGCAGACATCATTACAAACATTGGGTGGGCCGTGTTAGCAGACTTCATTTTAAACAGAGGGTGTGTCGAGTGTGCAGACTTCATGTCAAACAAAGGGAGGGCCGAGTGTGCAGACTTCACTTCAAACAGAGGGTGGGCCGAGTGTGCAGACCTCATTTCAAACAGAGGATGGTTCGAGTGTGCAGACTTCATTACAAACAGAGGGTGGGACGAGTGTGCAGACTTCATTTCTAACAGAGGGTAGGCCGAGTGTGCAGACTTCATTACAAACAGAGGTTGGGTCGAGTGTGCAGACTTCATTACAAACAGTGGGTGGGCCGAGTGTGCAGACTTCATTTCAAACAGAGGGTAGGCCGAGAGTGCAGACTTCATTTCAAGCAGAGCGTGGACCGAATGTGCAGAGTTCATTACAAACAGTGGGTGGGTCGAGTGTGCAGACTTCAATACAAACAGAGTGTGAGCCGAGTGTACAGACTTAATTACAAACAGAGGGTGGGCCAATTGTGCAGACTTCATTGCAAACTGAGGGCGTGTCGAGTGTGCTGACTTAATTACAAACAGATCGGGGCCGAGTGTGCAGACTTCAATACAAACATAGGAGGTGCTCTGTTTGAAGACTGCATTTCAAACAGAGGGTGGGCCGAGAGTGCAGACTTCATTTCAAACACAGTGTGGGTCGAGTGTGCAGACTTCATTTCAAACAGAGGCTGGCCCGAGTGTGCAGACTTCATTACAAACAGAGGGTGGGCCGAGTGTGCAGACTTCATTTCAAACAGAGGTTGGGCCGAGTGTGCAGACTTCATTTCAAATAGTGGGTTGGCCGAATGTGCAGACGTCATTTCAAACAGAGGGCGGGTCGAGTGTGCAGACTTAATTACAAACAGAGGGTGTTTCGAGTGTTCAGACTTCATTACAAACATAGTGTGGGTCGAGTGTGCAGACTTCATTACAAACAGAGGGTGGCCCGAGTATGCTGACTTCATTTCAAACAGAGGGTGGGTCGAGTGTGCAGACTTCAATACAAACAGAGTGTGAGCCGAGTGTACAGACTTAATTACAAACAGAGGGTGGGCCAATTGTGCAGACTTCATTGCAAACTGAGGGCGTGTCGAGTGTGCTGACTTAATTACAAACAGATCGGGGCCGAGTGTGCAGACTTCAATACAAACATAGGAGGTGCTCTGTTTGAAGACTGCATTTCAAACAGAGGGTGGGCCGAGAGTGCAGACTTCATTTCAAACACAGTGTGGGTCGAGTGTGCAGACTTCATTTCAAACAGAGGCTGGCCCGAGTGTGCAGACTTCATTACAAACAGAGGTTGGGCCGAGTGAGCAGACTTCATTTCAAACAGAGGTTGGGCCGAGTGTGCAGACTTCATTTCAAATAGTGGGTTGGCCGAATGTGCAGACGTCATTTCAAACAGAGGGCGGGTCGAGTGTGCAGACTTAATTACAAACAGAGGGTGTTTCGAGTGTTCAGACTTCATTACAAACATCGTGTGGGTCGAGTGTGCAGATTTCATTACAATCAGAGGGTGGGTCGAGTGTGCAGACTTCATTACAAACAGAGCGCGGGTCGAGTGTGCAGACTGCATTACAAAACAGAGGGCGGGCCGATTGTGCAGACTTTATTACAAACATAGGGTGGGCCGTGTTTGCTGACTTCATTTAAAACAGAGGGTAGGGCGAGTGTGCAGATTTCATTTCAAATAGAGGGTGGGACGAGTGTGAAGACTTCATTTCAAATGAGGGTGGGTCGAGTGTGCAGACTTCATTACAAACAGAGGGCGGGCGGAGTGTGCAGACTTCATTACAAACAGATGTTTGGACGAGTGTGCAGACTTCATTTCAAAATTTGGGTGGGCCGAGTGTTTAATCTTCATTTCAGACAGAGCGTGGACCGCGTGTGCGGACTTCATTACAAACAAAGGGTGGGTCGAGTGTGCAGACTTCATTTCAAATGGACGGTAGGCCGAGTGTGCAGACTTCATTTCAAACAGAGTGCGGCCCGAGTGTGCAGACTACATTACAAACAGAGGGTGGGCCGAATTTGCAGACTTCATTTCAAACAGAGGGTGGGCCGAGTGTGCCGACTTAATTAAAAACAGAGGTTGGGCAGAGTGTGCAGACTTCATTACAAACAGTGGGCGGGCCGAGTGTGCAGACTTCAATACAAACAGAGGGTGGTCCGAGTGTGCAGATTTCATTTCAAACAGAGGGTGGGCCGTGTGTGCAGACTTAATTACAAACAGAGGGTGGGCCGAGTGTGCAGACTTAATTACAAAGAAATGGGGGCTGAGTGTGCAGCCTTCATTTCAAACAGAGGGTGGGCCGAGTGTGCAGACTTCATTACAAACAGAGGGTGGGCCGGGTGTGCAGACTTTATTACAAACGGAGGGTGATCTAGTCTGCGGCTTCATTTCAAACAGAGGGTGGGCCAAGTGTGCAGACTTCATTTCAAACAGAGGGTGGGCCGAGTGTGTAGACTTCATTACAAACAGAGGGTGGGCCGAGTGTGCAGACTTCACTTCAAACAGAGGGTGGGCCGAGTGTGCAGACCTCATTTCAAACAGAGGATGGTTCGAGTGTGCAGACTTCATTACAAACAGAGGGTGGGACGAGTGTGCAGACTTCATTTCTAACAGAGGGTGGGCCGAGTGTGCAGACTTCATTACAAACAGAGGTTGGGTCGAGTGTGCAGACTTCATTACAAACAGTGGGAGGGCCGAGTGTGCAGACTTCATTTCAAAGAGAGGGTAGGCCGAGAGTGCAGACTTCATTTCAAGCAGAGCGTGGACCGAATGTGCAGAGTTCATTACAAACAGTGGGTGGGTCGAGTGTGCAGACTTCATTTCAAACAGTGGGTGGGCCGAGTGTGCAGACTTCATTACAAACAGAGGGTGGGCCGAGTGTGCTGACTTCATTACAAACAGAGGGTGGGTCGAGTGTGCAGACTTCAATACAAACAGAGTGTGAGCCGAGTGTACAGACTTAATTACAAACAGATGGTGGGCCAATTGTGCAGACTTCATTTCAAACAGAGGGCGTGTCGAGTGTGCTGACTTAATTACAAACAGATCGGGGCCGAGTGTGCAGACTTCAATACAAACATAGGAGGTGCTCTGTTTGAAGACTGCATTTCAAACAGAGGTTGGGCCGAGAGTGCAGACTTCATTTCAAACACAGTGTGGGTCGAGTGTGCAGACTTCATTTCAAACAGAGGCTGGCCCGAGTGTGCAGACTTCATTACAAACAGAGGGTGGGCCGAGTGTGCAGACTTCATTTCAAACAGAGGTTGAGCCGAGTGTGCAGACTTCATTTCAAATAGTGGGTTGGCCGAATGTGCAGACGTCATTTCAAACAGAGGGCGGGTCGAGTGTGCAGACTTAATTACAAACAGAGGGTGTTTCGAGTGTTCAGACTTCATTACAAACATAGTGTGGGTCGAGTGTGCAGATTTCATTACAATCAGAGGGTGGGTCGAGTGTGCAGACTTCATTACAAACAGAGCGCGGGTCGAGTGTGCAGACTTCATTACAAAACAGAGGGCGGGCCGATTGTGCAGACTTTATTACAAACATAGGGTGGGCCGTGTTTGCTGACTTCATTTAAAACAGAGGGTAGGGCGAGTGTGCAGATTTCATTTCAAACAGAGGGTGGGCCGAGTGTGCAGACTTCATTTCAAATAGAGGGTTGGCTGGTTGTGAAGACTCCATTACAAACAGAGGGTGGGCCGAGTGTGCAGACTTCATTACAAACAAAGGGTGGGCCGAGTGTGCAGACGTCATTTCCAACAGAGGGTGGGTCGAGTGTGCAGACTTCATTACAAACAGAGGGCGGGCCGAGTGTGCAGACTTCATTACAAACAGAGGGTGGACGGAGTGTGCCGGCTTAAATTCAAACAGAGGGAGGGCCGAGTGTGCAGACTTAATTACAAACAGAGGGTTGGCCGAGTGTGCAGACTTAATTACAATCAGATGTGGGACGAGTGTGCAGACTTCATTTCAAACAGAGGGCGGGCCGACGGTGCAGAGTTTATTACAAACAGAGGGTGGTCCGCGTGTGCAGATTTCATTTCAAACAGAGGGTGGGCCGAGTGTGCTGACTTAATTACAAACAGAGGGTGGGCCGAGTGTGCAGACTTAATTACAAAGAAATGGGGGCTGAGTGTGCAGCCTTCATTTCAAACAGAGGGTGGGCCGAGTGTGCAGACTTCATTACAAACAGAGGGTGGGCCGGGTGTGCAGATTTTATTACAAACGGAGGGTGGTCTAGTCTGCGGCTTCATTTCAAACAGAGGGTGGGCCAAGTGTGCAGACTTCATTTCAAACAGAGGGTGGGCCGAGTGTGTAGACTTCATTACAAACAGAGGGTGGGCCAAGTGTGCAGACATCATTACAAACATTGGGTGGTCCGTGTTAGCAGACTTCATTTTAAACAGAGGGTGTGTCGAGTGTGCAGACTTCATGTCAAACAAAGGGAGGGCCGAGTGTGCAGACTTCACTTCAAACAGAGGGTGGGCCGAGTGTGCAGACCTCATTTCAAACAGAGGATGGTTCGAGTGTGCAGACTTCATTACAAACAGAGGGTGGGACGAGTGTGCAGACTTCATTTCTAACAGAGGGTGGGCCGAGTGTGCAGACTTCATTACAAACAGAGGTTGGGTCGAGTGTGCAGACTTCATTACAAACAGTGGGAGGGCCGAGTGTGCAGACTTCATTTCAAACAGAGGGTAGGCCGAGAGTGCAGACTTCATTTCAAGCAGAGCGTGGACCGAATGTGCAGAGTTCATTACAAACAGTGGGTGGGTCGAGTGTGCAGACTTCATTTCAAACAGTGGGTGGGCCGAGTGTGCAGACTTCATTACAAACAGAGGGTGGGCCGAGTGTGCTGACTTCATTTCAAACAGAGGGTGGGTCGAGTGTGCAGACTTCAATACAAACAGAGTGTGAGCCGAGTGTACAGACTTAATTACAAACAGAGGGTGGGCCAATTGTGCAGACTTCATTTCAAACAGAGGGCGTGTCGAGTGTGCTGACTTAATTACAAGCAGATCGGGGCCGAGTGTGCAGACTTCAATACAAACATAGGAGGTGCTCTGTTTGAAGACTGCATTTCAAACAGAGGTTGGGCCGAGAGTGCAGACTTCATTTCAAACACAGTGTGGGTCGAGTGTGCAGACTTCATTTCAAACAGAGGCTGGCCCGAGTGTGCAGACTTCATTACAAACAGAGGGTGGGCCGAGTGTGCAGACTTCATTTCAAACAGAGGTTGGGCCGAGTGTGCAGACTTCATTTCAAATAGTGGGTTGGCCGAATGTGCAGACGTCATTTCAAACAGAGGGCGGGTCGAGTGTGCAGACTTAATTACAAACAGAGGGTGTTTCGAGTGTTCAGACTTCATTACAAACATAGTGTGGGTCGAGTGTGCAGATTTCATTACAATCAGAGGGTGGGTCGAGTGTGCAGACTTCATTACAAACAGAGCGCGGGTCGAGTGTGCAGACTTCATTACAAAACAGAGGGCGGGCCGATTGTGCAGACTTTATTACAAACATAGGGTGGGCCGTGTTTGCTGACTTCATTTAAAACAGAGGGTAGGGCGAGTGTGCAGATTTCATTTCAAACAGAGGGTGGGCCGAGTGTGCAGACTTCATTTCAAATAGAGGGTTGGCTGGTTGTGAAGACTCCATTACAAACAGAGGGTGGGCCGAGTGTGCAGTCTTCATTACAAACAAAGGGTGAGCCGAGTGTGCAGACGTCATTTCCAACAGAGGGTGGGTCGAGTGTGCAGACTTCATTACAAACAGAGGGTGGACGGAGTGTGCCGGCTTAAATTCAAACAGAGGGAGGGCCGAGTGTGCAGACTTAATTACAATCAGATGTGGGACGAGTGTGCAGACTTCATTTCAAACAGAGGGCGGGCCGACGGTGCAGAGTTTATTACAAACAGAGGGCCGTCCGCGTGTGCAGATTTCATTTCAAACAGAGGGTGGGCCGAGTGTGCTGACTTAATTACAAACAGATGGGGGCTGAGTGTGCAGACTTCATTTCAAACAGATGTTGGGCCAAGTTTGCAAACTTAATTACAAACAGAGGATGGGCCGAGTGTGCAGACTTCATTACAAACAGAGGGCAGGCCGAGTGTGCAGACATAATTACATAATGATGGGGTCCGAGTGTGCAGACGTCATTTCAAACAGAGGGTGGGACAAGTGTGCAGAGTTAATTACAAACAGAGGGTGGGACGAATGTGCAGACTTCGTTACAAACAGAGGGTGGGCCGAGTGTGCAGACTTCATTACAAACAGAGGGTGGGTCAAGTGTGCAGACTTCATAACAAACAGAGGGTGGGTCGAGTGTGCAGACTTCATTTCAAATGGAGGGTAGGCCGAGTGTGCAGACTTCATTTCAAACAGAGTGCGGCCCGAGTGTGCAGACTACATTACAAACAGAGGGTGGGCCGAGTTTGCAGACTTCATTTCAAACAGAGGGTGGGCCGAGTGTGCCGACTTAATTAAAAACAGAGGTTGGGCAGAGTGTGCAGACTTCATTACAAACAGATGTGGGCCGAGTGTGCAGACTTCATTACAAACAGAGGGTGGGACGAATGTGCAGACTTCGTTACAAACAGAGGGTGGGCCGGGTGTGCAGACTTTATTACAAACGGAGGGTGGTCTAGTCTGCGGGCTTCATTTCAAACAGAGGGTGGGCCAAGTGTGCAGACTTCACTTCAAACAGAGGGTGGGCCGAGTGTGCAGACTTCATTACAAACAGAGGGTGGGCCGGGTGTGCAGACTTGATTACAAACGGAGGGTGGTCTAGTCTGCGGGCTTCATTTCAAACAGAGGGTGGGCCAAGTGTGCAGACATCATTACAAACATTGGGTGGTCCGTGTTAGCAGACTTCATTTTAAACAGAGGGTGTGTCGAATGTGCAGACTTCATGTCAAACAAAGCGAGGGCCGAGTGTGCAGACTTCACTTCAAACAAAGGGTGGGCCGAGTGTGCAGACCTCATTTCAAACAGAGGATGGTTCGAGTGTGCAGAGTTCATTACAAACAGAGGGTGGGACGAGTGTGCAGACTTCATTTCTAACAGAGGGTGGGCCGAGTGTGCAGACTTCATTACAAACAGAGGGTTGGCCGAGTGTGCAGACTTCATATCAAACAGAGGGTGGGTCGAGTGTGCAGACTTCATTACAAACAGAGGTTGGGTCGAGTGTGCAGACTTCATTACAAACAGTGGGTGGGCCGAGTGTACAGACTTCATTTCAAACAGAGGGTAGGCCGAGAGTGCAGACTTAATTACAAAAAGAGGGTGGGCCAAGTGTGCAGACTTCACTTCAAACAGAGGGTGGGCCGAGTGTGCAGACTTCATTACAAACAGAGGGTGGGCCGAGTGTGCAGACCTCATTTCAAACAGAGGGTAGGCCGAGAGTGCAGACTTAATTACAAACAGAGGGTGGGCCAAGTGTGCAGACTTCACTTCAAACAGAGGGTGGGCCGAGTGTGCAGACTTCATTACAAACAGAGGGTGGGCCGGGTGTGCAGACTTTATTACAAACGGAGGGTGGTCTAGTCTGCGGGCTTCATTTCAAACAGAGGGTGGGCCAAGTGTGCAGACTTCATTTCAAACAGAGGGTGGGCCGAGTGTGCAGACTTCATTACAAACAGAGGGTGGGCCAAGTGTGCAGACATCATTACAAACATTGGGTGGGCCGTGTTAGCAGACTTCATTTTAAACAGAGGGTGTGTCGAGTGTGCAGACTTCATGTCAAACAAAGGGAGGGCCGAGTGTGCAGACTTCATTTCAAAGAGAGGGTGGGCCGAGTGTGCAGACTTCATTACAAACAGACGGTGGGCCGAGTGTGCAGACTTCATTACAAACAGAGGGTGGGCCGAGTGTGCAGACTTCATTACAAACAGAGGGTGGGCCGAGTGTGCAGACTTCATTACAAACAGAGGGTGGGACGAGTGTGTTGACTTCATTACAAACAGAGGGTGGGCGAATTGTGTGCAGACTTCATTTCAAACAGAGGGTAGGCCGAGTGTGAAGACTTTATTTCAAGCAGAGCGTGGAGCGAGTGTGCAGACTTCATTTCAAACAGAGGGTAGGCCGAGAGTGCAGACTTCATTTCAAGCAGAGCGTGGACCGAATGTGCAGAGTTCATTACAAACAGTGGGTGGGTCGAGTGTGCAGACTTCATTTCAAACAGTGGGTGGGCCGAGTGTGCAGACTTCATTACAAACAGAGGGTGGGCCGAGTGTGCTGACTTCATTTCAAACAGAGGGTGGGTCGAGTGTGCAGACTTCAATACAAACAGAGTGTGAGCCGAGTGTACAGACTTAATTACAAACAGAGGGTGGGCCAATTGTGCAGACTTCATTTCAAACAGAGGGCGTGTCGAGTGTGCTGACTTAATTACAAGCAGATCGGGGCCGAGTGTGCAGACTTCAATACAAACATAGGAGGTGCTCTGTTTGAAGACTGCATTTCAAACAGAGGTTGGGCCGAGAGTGCAGACTTCATTTCAAACACAGTGTGGGTCGAGTGTGCAGACTTCATTTCAAACAGAGGCTGGCCCGAGTGTGCAGACTTCATTACAAACAGAGGGTGGGCCGAGTGTGCAGACTTCATTTCAAACAGAGGTTGGGCCGAGTGTGCAGACTTCATTTCAAATAGTGGGTTGGCCGAATGTGCAGACGTCATTTCAAACAGAGGGCGGGTCGAGTGTGCAGACTTAATTACAAACAGAGGGTGTTTCGAGTGTTCAGACTTCATTACAAACATAGTGTGGGTCGAGTGTGCAGATTTCATTACAATCAGAGGGTGGGTCGAGTGTGCAGACTTCATTACAAACAGAGCGCGGGTCGAGTGTGCAGACTTCATTACAAAACAGAGGGCGGGCCGATTGTGCAGACTTTATTACAAACATAGGGTGGGCCGTGTTTGCTGACTTCATTTAAAACAGAGGGTAGGGCGAGTGTGCAGATTTCATTTCAAACAGAGGGTGGGCCGAGTGTGCAGACTTCATTTCAAATAGAGGGTTGGCTGGTTGTGAAGACTCCATTACAAACAGAGGGTGGGCCGAGTGTGCAGACTTCATTACAAACAAAGGGTGAGCCGAGTGTGCAGACGTCATTTCCAACAGAGGGTGGGTCGAGTGTGCAGACTTCATTACAAACAGAGGGTGGACGGAGTGTGCCGGCTTAAATTCAAACAGAGGGAGGGCCGAGTGTGCAGACTTAATTACAAACAGAGGGTTGGCCGAGTGTGCAGACTTAATTACAATCAGATGTGGGACGAGTGTGCAGACTTCATTTCAAACAGAGGGCGGGCCGACGGTGCAGAGTTTATTACAAACAGAGGGTCGTCCGCGTGTGCAGATTTCATTTCAAACAGAGGGTGGGCCGAGTGTGCTGACTTAATTACAAACAGATGGGGGCTGAGTGTGCAGACTTCATTTCAAACAGATGTTGGGCCAAGTTTGCAAACTTAATTACAAACAGAGGATGGGCCGAGTGTGCAGACTTCATTACAAACAGAGGGCAGGCCGAGTGTGCAGACATAATTACATAATGATGGGGTCCGAGTGTGCAGACGTCATTTCAAACAGAGGGTGGGACAAGTGTGCAGAGTTAATTACAAACAGAGGGTGGGACGAATGTGCAGACTTCGTTACAAACAGAGGGTGGGCCGAGTGTGCAGACTTCATTACAAACAGAGGGTGGGTCAAGTGTGCAGACTTCATAACAAACAGAGGGTGGGTCGAGTGTGCAGACTTCATTTCAAATGGAGGGTAGGCCGAGTGTGCAGACTTCATTTCAAACAGAGTGCGGCCCGAGTGTGCAGACTACATTACAAACAGAGGGTGGGCCGAGTTTGCAGACTTCATTTCAAACAGAGGGTGGGCCGAGTGTGCCGACTTAATTAAAAACAGAGGTTGGGCAGAGTGTGCAGACTTCATTACAAACAGATGTGGGCCGAGTGTGCAGACTTCATTACAAACAGAGGGTGGGACGAATGTGCAGACTTCGTTACAAACAGAGGGTGGGCCGGGTGTGCAGACTTTATTACAAACGGAGGGTGGTCTAGTCTGCGGGCTTCATTTCAAACAGAGGGTGGGCCAAGTGTGCAGACTTCACTTCAAACAGAGGGTGGGCCGAGTGTGCAGACTTCATTACAAACAGAGGGTGGGCCGGGTGTGCAGACTTGATTACAAACGGAGGGTGGTCTAGTCTGCGGGCTTCATTTCAAACAGAGGGTGGGCCAAGTGTGCAGACATCATTACAAACATTGGGTGGTCCGTGTTAGCAGACTTCATTTTAAACAGAGGGTGTGTCGAATGTGCAGACTTCATGTCAAACAAAGGGAGGGCCGAGTGTGCAGACTTCACTTCAAACAAAGGGTGGGCCGAGTGTGCAGACCTCATTTCAAACAGAGGATGGTTCGAGTGTGCAGAGTTCATTACAAACAGAGGGTGGGACGAGTGTGCAGACTTCATTTCTAACAGAGGGTGGGCCGAGTGTGCAGACTTCATTACAAACAGAGGGTTGGCCGAGTGTGCAGACTTCATATCAAACAGAGGGTGGGTCGAGTGTGCAGACTTCATTACAAACAGAGGTTGGGTCGAGTGTGCAGACTTCATTACAAACAGTGGGTGGGCCGAGTGTGCAGACTTCATTTCAAACAGAGGGTAGGCCGAGAGTGCAGACTTAATTACAAAAAGAGGGTGGGCCAAGTGTGCAGACTTCACTTCAAACAGAGGGTGGGCCGAGTGTGCAGACTTCATTACAAACAGAGGGTGGGCCGAGTGTGCAGACCTCATTTCAAACAGAGGGTAGGCCGAGAGTGCAGACTTAATTACAAACAGAGGGTGGGCCAAGTGTGCAGACTTCACTTCAAACAGAGGGTGGGCCGAGTGTGCAGACTTCATTACAAACAGAGGGTGGGCCGGGTGTGCAGACTTTATTACAAACGGAGGGTGGTCTAGTCTGCGGGCTTCATTTCAAACAGAGGGTGGGCCAAGTGTGCAGACTTCATTTCAAACAGAGGGTGGGCCGAGTGTGCAGACTTCATTACAAACAGAGGGTGGGCCAAGTGTGCAGACATCATTACAAACATTGGGTGGGCCGTGTTAGCAGACTTCATTTTAAACAGAGGGTGTGTCGAGTGTGCAGACTTCATGTCAAACAAAGGGAGGGCCGAGTGTGCAGACTTCATTTCAAAGAGAGGGTGGGCCGAGTGTGCAGACTTCATTACAAACAGACGGTGGGCCGAGTGTGCAGACTTCATTACAAACAGAGGGTGGGCCGAGTGTGCAGACTTCATTACAAACAGAGGGTGGGCCGAGTGTGCAGACTTCATTACAAACAGAGGTTGGGCCGAGTGTGTTGACTTCATTACAAACAGAGGGTGGGCAAATTGTGTGCAGACTTCATTTCAAACAGAGGGTAGGCCGAGTGTGAAGACTTTATTTCAAGCAGAGCGTGGAGCGAGTGTGCAGACTTCATTTCAAACAGAGGGTAGGCCGAGAGTGCAGACTTCATTTCAAGCAGAGCGTGGACCGAATGTGCAGAGTTCATTACAAACAGTGGGTGGGTCGAGTGTGCAGACTTCATTTCAAACAGTGGGTGGGCCGAGTGTGCAGACTTCATTACAAACAGAGGGTGGGCCGAGTGTGCTGACTTCATTTCAAACAGAGGGTGGGTCGAGTGTGCAGACTTCAATACAAACAGAGTGTGAGCCGAGTGTACAGACTTAATTACAAACAGAGGGTGGGCCAATTGTGCAGACTTCATTACAAACAGAGGGAGGGCCGAGTGTGCAGACTTAATTACAAACAGAGGGTTGGCCGAGTGTGCAGACTTAATTACAATCAGATGTGGGACGAGTGTGCAGACTTCATTTCAAACAGAGGGCGGGCCGACTGTGCAGAGTTTATTACAAACAGAGGGTGTTCCGCGTGTGCAGATTTCATTTCAAACAGAGGGTGGGCCGAGTCTGCTGACTTAATTACAAACAGATGGGGGCTGAGTGTGCAGACTTCATTTCAAACAGATGTTGGGCCAAGTTTGCAAACTTAATTACAAACAGAGGATGGGCCGAGTGTGCAGACTTCATTACAAACAGAGGGTAGGCCGAGTGTGCAGACATAAATACATAATGATGGGGTCCGAGTGTGCAGACGTCATTTCAAACAGAGGGTTGGACAAGTGTGCAGAGTTAATTACAAACAGAGGGTGGGACGAATGTGCAGACTTCGTTACAAACAGAGGGTGGGCCGAGTGTGCAGACTTCATTACAAACAGAGGGTGGGTCAAGTGTGCAGACTTCATAACAAACCGAGGGTGGGTCGAGTGTGCAGACTTCATTACAGACATAGGGTGGGCCGTGTGTGAAGACTTCATTTTAAACAGAGGGTGGGTCGAGTGTGCATATTTCATTTCAAACAGAGGTTGGGCCGAGTGAGCATATTTCATTTCTAACAGAGGGTCGGCCGAGTGTGCAGTCTTCATTACAAACAGAGGGAGAGCCGAATGTGCAGACTTCATTTCAAAAGGGGGTGGGCCGAGTGTGAAGACTCCGTTACAAACAGAGGCTGGGCCGAGTGTGCAGACTTCATTTCAAACAGAGGGTGGACCGAGTGTGCGGACTTCATTACAAACAGAGGGTGGGTCGAGTGTGCAGACTTCATTACAAACAGAGGGTGGGTAGAGTGTGCAGACTTAATTTCAAACAGAGGGTGGGTCGAGTGTGCAGACTTCATTACAAACAGAGGGCGGGCCGAGTGTGCAGACTTCATTACAAACAGAGGGTGGACGGAGTGTGCCGGCTTAAATTCAAACAGAGGGAGGGCCGAGTGTGCAGACTTAATTACAAACAGAGGGTTGGCCGAGTGTGCAGACTTAATTACAATCAGATGTGGGACGAGTGTGCAGACTTCATTTCAAACAGAGGGCGGGCCGACTGTGCAGAGTTTATTACAAACAGAGGGTGTTCCGCGTGTGCAGATTTCATTTCAAACAGAGGGTGGGCCGAGTCTGCTGACTTAATTACAAACAGATGGGGGCTGAGTGTGCAGACTTCATTTCAAACAGATGTTGGGCCAAGTTTGCAAACTTAATTACAAACAGAGGATGGGCCGAGTGTGCAGACTTCATTACAAACAGAGGGTAGGCCGAGTGTGCAGACATAAATACATAATGATGGGGTCCGAGTGTGCAGACGTCATTTCAAACAGAGGGTTGGACAAGTGTGCAGAGTTAATTACAAACAGAGGGTGGGACGAATGTGCAGACTTCGTTACAAACAGAGGGTGGGCCGAGTGTGCAGACTTCATTACAAACAGAGGGTGGGTCAAGTGTGCAGACTTCATAACAAACCGAGGGTGGGTCGAGTGTGCAGACTTCATTACAGACATAGGGTGGGCCGTGTGTGAAGACTTCATTTTAAACAGAGGGTGGGTCGAGTGTGCATATTTCATTTCAAACAGAGGTTGGGCCGAGTGAGCATATTTCATTTCTAACAGAGGGTCGGCCGAGTGTGCAGTCTTCATTACAAACAGAGGGAGAGCCGAATGTGCAGACTTCATTTCAAAAGAGGTTGGGCCGAATGTGCAGCCTTCATTTCAAACAGAGGGTGGGTCGAGTGTGCAGACTTCATTTCAAAAGGGGGTGGGCCGAGTGTGAAGACTCCGTTACAAACAGAGGCTGGGCCGAGTGTGCAGACTTCATTTCAAACAGAGGGTGGACCGAGTGTGCGGACTTCATTACAAACAGAGGGTGGGTCGAGTGTGCAGACTTCATTACAAACAGAGGGTGGGTAGAGTGTGCAGACTTAATTTCAAACAGAGGGTGGGTCGAGTGTGCAGACTTCATTACAAACAGAGCGTCGGCCGAGTGTGCAAACTTCATTACAATTAGAGGGTGGGCCGAGTGTGCCGACTTCATTTCAAAAAGAGGGTGGATCGAGTGTGCAGACTTCATTACAAACAGAGGGCGGGCCGAGTGTGCAGACTTCATTACAATTAGTGGGTGGGACGAGTGTGCCGACTTCATTTCAAAAAGAGGGTGGATCGAGTGTGCAGACTTCATTACAAACAGAGGGCGGGCCGAGCGTGCAGACTTAATTAAAAACAGAGGTTGGGCTGAGTGTGCAGACTTCATTACAAACTGAGGGTGGTCCGAGTGTGCAGATTTCATTTCAAACAGAGGGTGGGCCGACTGTGCAGACTTAATTACATTCAGAGGGTGGGCCGAGTGTGCAGACTTAATTACAAACAGATGGGGGCTGAGTGTGCAGCCTTCATTTCAAACAGAGGGTGGGCCGAGTGTGCAGACTTCATTACAAACAGAGGGTATGCCGAGTGTGCAGACTTCATTACAAACAGAGGGAGGGCTAGTGTGCGGACTTCATTTCAAACAGAGGGTGGGCCAACTGTGCAGACTTCATTTCAAACAGAGGGTTGGCCGATTGTGCAGACTTCATTACAAACAGAGGGGGGGCCGGGTGTGCAGACTTTATTACAAATGGAGGGTGGTCTAGTCTGCGGGCTTCATTTCAAACAGAGGGTGGGCCAAGTGTGCAGACTTCATTTCAAACAGAGGGTGGGACAAGTGTGCAGAGTTAATTACAAACAGAGGGTGGGACGAATGTGCAGACTTCGTTACAAACAGAGGGTGGGCCGAGTGTGCAGACTTCATTACAAACAGAGGGTGGGTCAAGTGTGCAGACTTCATAACAAACAGAGGGTGGGTCGAGTGTGCAGACTTCATTTCAAATGGAGGGTAGGCCGAGTGTGCAGACTTCATTTCAAACAGAGTGCGGCCCGAGTGTGCAGACTACATTACAAACAGAGGGTGGGCCGAGTTTGCAGACTTCATTTCAAACAGAGGGTGGGCCGAGTGTGCCGACTTAATTAAAAACAGAGGTTGGGCAGAGTGTGCAGACTTCATTACAAACAGATGTGGGCCGAGTGTGCAGACTTCATTACAAACAGAGGGTGGGACGAATGTGCAGACTTCGTTACAAACAGAGGGTGGGCCGGGTGTGCAGACTTTATTACAAACGGAGGGTGGTCTAGTCTGCGGGCTTCATTTCAAACAGAGGGTGGGCCAAGTGTGCAGACTTCACTTCAAACAGAGGGTGGGCCGAGTGTGCAGACTTCATTACAAACAGAGGGTGGGCCGGGTGTGCAGACTTGATTACAAACGGAGGGTGGTCTAGTCTGCGGGCTTCATTTCAAACAGAGGGTGGGCCAAGTGTGCAGACATCATTACAAACATTGGGTGGTCCGTGTTAGCAGACTTCATTTTAAACAGAGGGTGTGTCGAATGTGCAGACTTCATGTCAAACAAAGGGAGGGCCGAGTGTGCAGACTTCACTTCAAACAAAGGGTGGGCCGAGTGTGCAGACCTCATTTCAAACAGAGGATGGTTCGAGTGTGCAGAGTTCATTACAAACAGAGGGTGGGACGAGTGTGCAGACTTCATTTCTAACAGAGGGTGGGCCGAGTGTGCAGACTTCATTACAAACAGAGGGTTGGCCGAGTGTGCAGACTTCATATCAAACAGAGGGTGGGTCGAGTGTGCAGACTTCATTACAAACAGAGGTTGGGTCGAGTGTGCAGACTTCATTACAAACAGTGGGTGGGCCGAGTGTGCAGACTTCATTTCAAACAGAGGGTAGGCCGAGAGTGCAGACTTAATTACAAAAAGAGGGTGGGCCAAGTGTGCAGACTTCACTTCAAACAGAGGGTGGGCCGAGTGTGCAGACTTCATTACAAACAGAGGGTGGGCCGAGTGTGCAGACCTCATTTCAAACAGAGGGTAGGCCGAGAGTGCAGACTTAATTACAAACAGAGGGTGGGCCAAGTGTGCAGACTTCACTTCAAACAGAGGGTGGGCCGAGTGTGCAGACTTCATTACAAACAGAGGGTGGGCCGGGTGTGCAGACTTTATTACAAACGGAGGGTGGTCTAGTCTGTGGGCTTCATTTCAAACAGAGGGTGGGCCAAGTGTGCAGACTTCATTTCAAACAGAGGGTGGGCCGAGTGTGCAGACTTCATTACAAACAGAGGGTGGGCCAAGTGTGCAGACATCATTACAAACATTGGGTGGGCCGTGTTAGCAGACTTCATTTTAAACAGAGGGTGTGTCGAGTGTGCAGACTTCATGTCAAACAAAGGGAGGGCCGAGTGTGCAGACTTCATTTCAAAGAGAGGGTGGGCCGAGTGTGCAGACTTCATTACAAACAGACGGTGGGCCGAGTGTGCAGACTTCATTACAAACAGAGGGTGGGCCGAGTGTGCAGACTTCATTACAAACAGAGGGTGGGCCGAGTGTGCAGACTTCATTACAAACAGAGGTTGGGCCGAGTGTGTTGACTTCATTACAAACAGAGGGTGGGCGAATTGTGTGCAGACTTCATTTCAAACAGAGGGTAGGCCGAGTGTGAAGACTTTATTTCAAGCAGAGCGTGGAGCAAGTGTGCAGACTTCATTTCAAACAGAGGGTAGGCCGAGAGTGCAGACTTCATTTCAAGCAGAGCGTGGACCGAATGTGCAGAGTTCATTACAAACAGTGGGTGGGTCGAGTGTGCAGACTTCATTTCAAACAGTGGGTGGGCCGAGTGTGCAGACTTCATTACAAACAGAGGGTGGGCCGAGTGTGCTGACTTCATTTCAAACAGAGGGTGGGTCGAGTGTGCAGACTTCAATACAAACAGAGTGTGAGCCGAGTGTACAGACTTAATTACAAACAGAGGGTGGGCCAATTGTGCAGACTTCATTACAAACAGAGGGAGGGCCGAGTGTGCAGACTTAATTACAAACAGAGGGTTGGCCGAGTGTGCAGACTTAATTACAATCAGATGTGGGACGAGTGTGCAGACTTCATTTCAAACAGAGGGCGGGCCGACTGTGCAGAGTTTATTACAAACAGAGGGTGTTCCGCGTGTGCAGATTTCATTTCAAACAGAGGGTGGGCCGAGTCTGCTGACTTAATTACAAACAGATGGGGGCTGAGTGTGCAGACTTCATTTCAAACAGATGTTGGGCCAAGTTTGCAAACTTAATTACAAACAGAGGATGGGCCGAGTGTGCAGACTTCATTACAAACAGAGGGTAGTCCGAGTGTGCAGACATAAATACATAATGATGGGGTCCGAGTGTGCAGACGTCATTTCAAACAGAGGGTTGGACAAGTGTGCAGAGTTAATTACAAACAGAGGGTGGGACGAATGTGCAGACTTCGTTACAAACAGAGGGTGGGCCGAGTGTGCAGACTTCATTACAAACAGAGGGTGGGTCAAGTGTGCAGACTTCATAACAAACCGAGGGTGGGTCGAGTGTGCAGACTTCATTACAGACATAGGGTGGGCCGTGTGTGAAGACTTCATTTTAAACAGAGGGTGGGTCGAGTGTGCATATTTCATTTCAAACAGAGGTTGGGCCGAGTGAGCATATTTCATTTCTAACAGAGGGTCGGCCGAGTGTGCAGTCTTCATTACAAACAGAGGGAGAGCCGAATGTGCAGACTTCATTTCAAAAGAGGTTGGGCCGAGTGTGCAGCCTTCATTTCAAACAGAGGGTGGGTCGAGTGTGCAGACTTCATTTCAAAAGGGGGTGGGCCGAGTGTGAAGACTCCGTTACAAACAGAGGCTGGGCTGAGTGTGCAGACTTCATTTCAAACAGAGGGTGGACCGAGTGTGCGGACTTCATTACAAACAGAGGGTGGGTCGAGTGTGCAGACTTCATTACAAACAGAGGGTGGGTAGAGTGTGCAGACTTAATTTCAAACAGAGGGTGGGTCGAGTGTGCAGACTTCATTACAAACAGAGGGCGGGCCGAGTGTGCAGACTTCATTACAAACAGAGGGTGGACGGAGTGTGCCGGCTTAAATTCAAACAGAGGGAGGGCCGAGTGTGCAGACTTAATTACAAACAGAGGGTTGGCCGAGTGTGCAGACTTAATTACAATCAGATGTGGGACGAGTGTGCAGACTTCATTTCAAACAGAGGGCGGGCCGACTGTGCAGAGTTTATTACAAACAGAGGGTGTTCCGCGTGTGCAGATTTCATTTCAAACAGAGGGTGGGCCGAGTCTGCTGACTTAATTACAAACAGATGGGGGCTGAGTGTGCAGACTTCATTTCAAACAGATGTTGGGCCAAGTTTGCAAACTTAATTACAAACAGAGGATGGGCCGAGTGTGCAGACTTCATTACAAACAGAGGGTAGGCCGAGTGTGCAGACATAAATACATAATGATGGGGTCCGAGTGTGCAGACGTCATTTCAAACAGAGGGTTGGACAAGTGTGCAGAGTTAATTACAAACAGAGGGTGGGACGAATGTGCAGACTTCGTTACAAACAGAGGGTGGGCCGAGTGTGCAGACTTCATTACAAACAGAGGGTGGGTCAAGTGTGCAGACTTCATAACAAACCGAGGGTGGGTCGAGTGTGCAGACTTCATTACAGACATAGGGTGGGCCGTGTGTGAAGACTTCATTTTAAACAGAGGGTGGGTCGAGTGTGCATATTTCATTTCAAACAGAGGTTGGGCCGAGTGAGCATATTTCATTTCTAACAGAGGGTCGGCCGAGTGTGCAGTCTTCATTACAAACAGAGGGAGAGCCGAATGTGCAGACTTCATTTCAAAAGAGGTTGGGCCGAATGTGCAGCCTTCATTTCAAACAGAGGGTGGGTCGAGTGTGCAGACTTCATTTCAAAAGGGGGTGGGCCGAGTGTGAAGACTCCGTTACAAACAGAGGCTGGGCCGCGTGTGTGCAGACTTCATTTCAAACAGAGGGTGGACCGAGTGTGCGGACTTCATTACAAACAGAGGGTGGGTCGAGTGTGCAGACTTCATTACAAACAGAGGGTGGGTAGAGTGTGCAGACTTAATTTCAAACAGAGGGTGGGTCGAGTGTGCAGACTTCATTACAAACAGAGCGTCGGCCGAGTGTGCAAACTTCATTACAATTAGAGGGTGGGCCGAGTGTGCCGACTTCATTTCAAAAAGAGGGTGGATCGAGTGTGCAGACTTCATTACAAACAGAGGGCGGGCCGAGTGTGCAGACTTCATTACAATTAGTGGGTGGGACGAGTGTGCCGACTTCATTTCAAAAAGAGGGTGGATCGAGTGTGCAGACTTCATTACAAACAGAGGGCGGGCCGAGCGTGCAGACTTAATTAAAAACAGAGGTTGGGCTGAGTGTGCAGACTTCATTACAAACTGAGGGTGGTCCGAGTGTGCAGATTTCATTTCAAACAGAGGGTGGGCCGACTGTGCAGACTTAATTACATTCAGAGGGTGGGCCGAGTGTGCAGACTTAATTACAAACAGATGGGGGCTGAGTGTGCAGCCTTCATTTCAAACAGAGGGTGGGCCGAGTGTGCAGACTTCATTACAAACAGAGGGTATGCCGAGTGTGCAGACTTCATTACAAACAGAGGGAGGGCTAGTGTGCGGACTTCATTTCAAACAGAGGGTGGGCCAACTGTGCAGACTTCATTTCAAACAGAGGGTTGGCCGATTGTGCAGACTTCATTACAAACAGAGGGGGGGCCGGGTGTGCAGACTTTATTACAAATGGAGGGTGGTCTAGTCTGCGGGCTTCATTTCAAACAGAGGGTGGGCCAAGTGTGCAGACTTCATTTCAAACAGAGGGTGGGCCAAGTGTGCAGACATCATTACAAACATTGGGTGGTCCGTGTTAGCAGACTTCATTTTAAACAGAGGGTGTGTCGAGTGTGCAGACTTCATGTCAAACAAAGGGAGGGCCGAGTGTGCAGACTTCACTTCAAACAGAGGGTGGGCCGAGTGTGCAGACCTCATTTCAAACAGAGGATGGTTCGAGTGTGCAGACTTCATTACAAACAGAGGGTGGGACGAGTGTGCAGACTTCATTTCTAACAGAGGGTGGGCCGAGTGTGCAGACTTCATTACAAACAGAGGTTGGGTCGAGTGTGCAGACTTCATTACAAACAGAGGGTGCGTCGAGTGTGCAAACTTCATTACAAACAGAGCGCGGGTCGAGTGTGCAGACTTCATTACAAAACAGAGGGCGGGCCGATTGTGCAGACTTTATTACAAACATAGGGTGGGCCGTGTTTGCTGACTTCATTTAAAACAGAGGGTAGGGCGAGTGTGCATATTTCATTTCAAACAGAGGGTGGGCCGAGTGTGCAGACTTCATTACAAACAAAGGGTGGGCCGAGTGTGCAGACGTCATTTCCAACAGAGGGTGGGTCGAGTGTGCAGACTTCATTACAAACAGAGGGCGGGCCGAGTGTGCAGACTTCATTACAATTAGTGGGTGGGACGAGTGTGCCGACTTCATTTCAAAAAGAGGGTGGATCGAGTGTGCAGACTTCATTACAAACAGAGGGCGGGCCGAGCGTGCAGACTTAATTAAAAACAGAGGTTGGGCTGAGTGTGCAGACTTCATTACAAACTGAGGGTGGTCCGAGTGTGCAGATTTCATTTCAAACAGAGGGTGGGCCGACTGTGCAGACTTCATTACAAACAGAGGGTGGGCCGAGTGTGCAGACTTCATTACAAACAGAGGTTGGGCCGAGTGTGTTGACTTCATTACAAACAGAGGGTGGGCGAATTGTGTGCAGACTTCATTTCAAACAGAGGGTAGGCCGAGTGTGAAGACTTTATTTCAAGCAGAGCGTGGAGCGAGTGTGCAGACTTCATTACAAACAGAGGTAGGGTCGAGTATGCAGACTTCATTTCAAACAGTGGGTGGGCCGAGTGTGCAGACTTCATTTCAAACAGAGGGTGGGCCGAGTGTGCAGACTTCATTTCAAATAGAGGGTGGGCCGAGTGTGAAGACTTCATTACAAACAGAGGGTGGGCCGAGTGTGCAGACTTCATTTCAAATAGAGGGTGGGCAGAGTGTGCAGACTTCATTTCAAACAGAGGGTTGGCCGAGTGAGCATACTTCATTTCTAACAGAGGGTGGGCCGAGTGTGCAGTCTTCATTACAAACAGAGGGTTAGCCGAATGTGCGTACTTCATTTCAAGCAGAGGCTGGGCCTAGTGTGCAGACTTCATTTCAAAAGAGGTTGGGCCGAATGTGCAGACTTCATTTCAAAAACAGGGTGGGTCGAATGTGCAGACTTCATTTCAAAAGGGGGTGGGCCGAGTGTGAAGACTCCGTTACAAACAGAGGCTGGGCCGAGAGTGCAGACTTCATTTCAAACAGAGGGTGGACCGAGTGTGCGGACTTCATTACAAACAGAGGGTGGGTCGAGTGTGCAGACTTCATTAAAAACTGAGGGTGGGCAGAGTGTGCAGACTTCATTTCAAACAGAGGGTGGGACGAGTGTGCAGACTTCATTACAAACAGAGCGTGGGCCGAGTGTGCAGACTTCATACAATTAGAGGGTGGGCCGAGTGTGCCGACTTCATTTCAAAAAGAGGGTGGATCTAGTGTGCAGACTTCATTACAAACAGAGGGCGGGCCGAGAGTGCCGACTTCATTACAATTAGAGGGTGGGCGAGTGTGCAGACTTCATTACAAACAGAGGGTAGGCCGAGTGTGCAGACTTAATTACATAATGATGGGGTCCGAGTGTGCAGACGTCAATTCAAACAGAGGGTGGGCAAAGTTTGCAGAGTTAATTACAATCAGAGGGTGGGTCGAATGTGCAGACTTCGTTACAAACAGAGGGTGGGCCGAGTATGCAGACTTCATTACAAACAGAGGGTGGGTCAAGTGTGCAGACTTCATAACAAACCGAGGGTGGGTCGAGTGTGCAGACTTCATTACAAACATAGGGTGGGCCGTGTGTGAAGACTTCATTTTAAACAGAGGGTGGGTCGAGTGTGCATATTTCATTTCGAACAGAGGTTGGGCCGAGTGAGCATACTTCATTTCTAACAGAGGATGTGCCGAGTGTGCAGACTTCATTACAAACAGAGGGTGGGTCAAGTGTGCAGACTTCATAACAAAGCGAGGGTGGGTCGAGAGTGCATACTTCATTACAAACATAGGGTGGGCCGTGTGTGAAGACTTCATTTAAAACAGAGGGTGGGTCGAGTGTGCATATTTCATTTCAAACAGAGGTTGGGCCGAGTGAGCATACTTCATTTCTAACAGAGGGTGGGCAGAGTGTGCAGACTTCATTTCAAACAGAGGGTGTGTCGAGTGTGCAGACTTCATTTCAAACAGAGCGTGGGCCGAGTTTGCAGACTTCATTACAATTAGAGGGTGGGCCGAGTGTGCCGACTTCATTTCAAAAAGAGGGTGGATGGAGTGTGCAGACTTCATTACAAACAAAGGGCGGGCCGAGTGTGCCGACTTCATTACAATTAGAGGGTGGGCCGAGTGTGCAGACTTCATTACAAACAGAGGGTGTGCCGAGTGTGCAGACTTCATTACAAACAGAGTGTTGGCCGATTGTGCAGACTTCATAACAAACAGAGGGTGGGCCAAGTGTGCAGACATCATTACAAACATTGGGTGGGCCGTGTTTGCAGACATCATTTTAAACAGAAGGTGTGTTGAGTGTGCAGTTGTCATTTCAAACAAAGGGCGGGCCGAGTGTGCAGACTCCATTTCAAACAGAGGGTGGGTCGAGTGTGCAGACTTCATTACAAACAGAGGGCGGGCCGAGTGTGCAGACTTCATTACAAACCAAGGGTGGGACGAGTGTGCAGACTTCATTTCAAACAGAGGGTGGGCCGAGTGTGCAGACTTCATTTCAAACAGAGGGTGGGCCGAGTGTGCAGACTTCATTTCAAATAGAGGGTGGGCCGAGTGTGCAGACTTCATTTCAAACAGAGGGTGGGCCGAGTGTGCAGACTTCATTACAAACAGAGGGTGGCCCAAGTGTGCAGACATCATTACAAACATTGGGTGGGTCGAGTGTGCTGACTTCATGTCAAAAGGGGGTGGGCCGAGTGTGAAGACTCCATTGCAAACAGAGGGTGGGCCGAGTGTGCAGACTTCATTTCAAACAGAGGGTGGACCGAGTGTGCGGACTTCATTACAAACAGAGGGTGGGTCGAGTGTGCAGACTTCATTACAAACTGAGGGTGGGCAGAGTGTGCAGACTTCATTTCAAACAGAGGGTGGGTCGAGTGTGCAGACTTCATTACAAACAGAGCGTGGGCCGAGTGTGCAGACTTCATTACAATTAGAGGGTTGGCCGAGTGTGCCGGCTTCATTTCAAAAAGAGGGTGGATCGAGTGTGCAGACTTCATTACAAACAGAGGGCGGGCCGAGTGTGCCGACTTCATTACAATTAGAGGGTGGGCCGAGTGTGCCGACTTCATTTCAAAAAGAGGGTGGATCGAGTGTGCAGACTTCATTACAAACAGAGGGCGGGCCGAGCGTGCAGACTTCATTAAAAACAGAGGTTGGGCCGAGTGTGCAGACTTCATTACAAACAGAGGGTTTTCCGAGTGTGCAGATTTCATTTCAAACAGAGGATGGGCCGAGTGTGCAGACTTAATTACAATCAGAGGGTGGGCCGAGTGTGCAGACTTAATTACAAACAGATGGGAGCTGAGTGTGCAGCCTTCATTTCAAACAGAGGGTGGGCCGAGTGTGCAGACTTCATTACAAACAGAGGGTGTGCCGAGTGTGCAGACTTCATTACAAGCAGAGGGTGGGCCAAGTGTGCAGACTTCATTTCAAACAGCGGGTTGGCCGATTGTGCAGACTTCATTACAAACAGAGGGTGGGCCAAGTGTGCAAACATCATTACAAACATTGGGTGGGCCGTGATTGCAGACATCATTTTAACCAGAGGGTGTGTTGAGTGTGCAGATGTCATTTCAAACAAAGGGCGGGCCGAGTGTGCAGACTTCAATTCAAACAGAGGGTGGGCCGAGTGTGCAGACTTCATTTCAAATAGAGGGTGGGCCGAGTGTGAAGACTTCATTACAAACAGAGGGTGGGCCGAGTGTGCAGACTTCATTTCAAACAGAGGGTGGGCAGACTGTGCAGACTTCTTTTCAAACAGAGGGTGGGTCGAGTGTGCAGACTTGATTACAAACAGAGGGCGGGCCGAGTGTGCAGACTTCATTACAAACAGAGCGTGGGCCGAGTGTGCAGACTTCATTACAATTAGAGGGTGGGCCGAGTGTGCAGACTTCATTTCATACAGAGGGTGGGCCGAGTGTGCAGACTTCATTTCAAGCAGAGGGTGGGCCGAGTGTGCAGACTTCATTTCAAACAGAGGGTGGGCCGAGTGTGCAGACTTCATTACAAACAGAGGGTGGCACAAGTGTGCAGACATCATTACAAACATTGGGTGGGTCGAGTGTGCTGACTTCATTTCAAATGGGGGTGGGCCGAGTGTGAAGACTCCATTACAAACAGAGGGTGGGCAGAGTGTGCAGACTTCATTTCAAACAGAGGGTGGACCGAGTGTGCAGACTTCATTACAAACAGAGGGTGGGTCGAGTGTGCAGACTTCATTACAAACAGAGGGTGGGCAGAGTGTGCAGACTTCATTTCAAACTGAGGGTGGGTCGAGTGTGCAGACTTCATTACAAACAGAGCGTGGGCCGAGCGTGCAGACTTCATTACAATCATAGGGTGGTCCGAGTGTGCCGACTTCATTTCAAAAAGAGGGTGGATCGAGTGTGCAGACTTCATTACAAACAGAGGGCTGGCCGAGTGTGCAGACTTCATTACAAACAGAGGCTGGGACGAGTGTGCAGACTTCATTTCAAACATAGGGTGGGCCGAGTTTGCAAACTTAATTACAAACAGAGGGTGGGCCGATTGTGCAGACATCATTACAAACAGAGGGTGGGCGAGTGTGCAGACTTCATTACAAGCAGAGGATAGGCCGAGTGTGCAGACGTAATTACATAATGATGGGGGCCAAGTGTGCAGGCTTCATTTCAAACAGATGGTGGGCCAAATTTGCAAACTTAATTACAAACAGAGGGTGGGCCGACTGTGCAGACTTCATTACAAACAGAGGGTGGGCGAGTGTGCAGACTTCATTACAAGCAGAGGGTAGGCCCAGTGTGCAGACTTCATTTCAAACAGATGGTGGGCCGAGTGTGCGGACCTCATTTCAAACAGAGGCTGGGTCGAGTGTGCAGACTTCATTACAAACAGAGGGTGGGTCAAGTGTGCCGACTTAATTTCAAACAGAGGGTAGGCCTAGTGTGCAGACTTCATTACAAACCGAGGGTGGGCCCAGTGTGCAGACTTCATTACAAACAGAGCGTGGGACGAGTGTGCAGACTTCATTACAAACAGAGGGTGGGCCGAGTTTGCAGACTTCATTTCAAACAGAGGGTGGGCCGTGTGTGCAGAATTAATTAAAAACAGATGTGGGCCGAGTGTGCAGACTTCATTTCAAACAGTGGGCGGGCCGAGTGTGCAGACTTCATTACAAACATAGGGTGGTCCGAGTGTACAGATTTCATTTCATTCAGAGGGTGGGCCGAGTGTGCAGACTTAATTACAAACAGAGAGTGGGCCAAGTGTGCACACTTAATTACAAACAAATGGTGGCTGAGTGTGCAGCCTTCATTTCAAACAGAGGGTGGGCCGAGTGTGCAGACTTCATTACGAACAGAGGGTGTGCCGGGTGTGCAGACTTTAATACAAACAGAGGGCAGGCTAGTCTGCGGACTTCATTTCAAACAGAGGGTGGGCTGAGTGTGCAGACTTAATTACAAACAGAGAGTGGGCCGAGTGTGCAGACTTAATTACAAACAAATGGTGGCTGAGTGTGCAGCCTTCATTTCAAACAGAGGGTGGGCCGAGTGTGCAGACTTCATTATAAACCGAGGGTGGGCCGGGTGTGCAGACTTTAATACAAACAGAGGGTGGGCTAGTCTGCGGACTTCATTTCAAACAGAGGGTGGGCCGAGTGTGCAGACTTCATTACAAACAGAGGGTGGGTCGAGTGTGCAGACTTCATTGCAAACAGAGGGCGTGTCGAGTGTGCAGACTTCATTACAAACAGAGCGTGGGCCGAGCGTGCAGACTTCATTACAATCAGAGGGTGGTCCGAGTGTGCCGACTTCATTTCAAAAAGAGGGTGGATCGAGTGTGCAGACTTCATTACAAACAGAGGGCTGGCCAAGTGCGCAGACTTCATTACAAACAGAGGGTGGGACGAGTGTGCAGACTTCATTTCAAGCATAGGGTGGGCCGAGTGTGCAGTCTTCATTACAAACAGAGGGTGGGCCGAGTGTGCAGACATCATTACAAACATTGGGTGGGTCGAGTGTGCTGACTTCATTTCAAATGGGGGTGGGCCGAGTGTGAAGACTCCATTACAAACAGAGGGTGGGCAGAGTGTGCAGACTTCATTTCAAACAGAGGGTGGGCCGAGTGTGCAGACTTCATTTCAAGCACAGCGTGGACCGAATGTGCAGACTTCATTACAAACAGAGGGTGGGTCGAGTGTGCAGACTTCATTACAAACAGAGGGTGGGCAGAGTGTGCAGACTTCATTTCAAACTGAGGGTGGGTCGAGTGTGCAGACTTCATTACAAACAGAGCGTGGGCCGAGCGTGCAGACTTCATTACAATCAGAGGGTGGTCCGAGTGTGCCGACTTAATTTCAAAAAGAGGGTGGATCGAGTGTGCAGACTTCATTACAAACAGAGGGCTGGCCGAGTGTGCAGACTTCATTACAAACAGAGGCTGGGACGAGTGTGCAGACTTCATTTCAAACATAGGGTGGGCCGAGTTTGCAAACTTAATTACAAACAGAGGGTGGGCCGATTATGCAGACATCATTACAAACAAAGGGTGGGCGAGTGTGCAGACGTAATTACATAATGATGGGGGCCGAGTGTGCAGGCTTCATTTCAAACAGATGGTGGGCCAAATTTGCAAACTTAATTACAAACAGAGGGTGGGCCGACTGTGCAGACTTCATTACAAACAGAGGGTGGGTGAGTGTGCAGACTTCATTACAAGCAGAGGGTAGGCCCAGTGTGCAGACTTCATTTCAAACAGATGGTGGGCCGACTGTGCAGACCTCATTTCAAGCAGAGGCTGGGTCGAGTGTGCAGACTTCATTACAAACAGAGGGTGGGTCAAGTGTGCCGACTTAATTTCAAACAGAGGGTAGGCCTATTGTGCAGACTTCATTACAAACCGAGGGTGGGCCCAGTGTGCAGACTTCATTACAAACAGAGCGTGGGACGAGTGTGCAGACTTCATTACAAACAGAGGGTGGGCCGAGTTTGCAGACTTCATTTCAAACAGAGGGTGGGCCGTGTGTGCAGAATTAATTAAAAACAGAGGTTGGGCAGAGTGTGCAGACATCATTACAAACAGATGTGGGCCGAGTGTGCAGACCTCATTACAAACAGAGGGTGGGTCAAGTGTGCAGACTTCATTACAAACCGAGGGTGGGTCGAGTTTCCAGACTTCATTACAAACAGAGGGCGGGTCGAGTCTGCAGACTTCATTACAAACAGAGGGTGGGCCATGTTTGAAGACTTCATTTTAAACAGAGGGTGGGTCGATTGTTCAGATTTCATTTCAAACAGAGGGTGGGCCGAGTGTGAAGACTTCATTACAAACGGAGGGTGAGCCGAGTGTGCATACTTCATTTCAAACAGAGGGTGGGCCTCGTGCGCAAACTTCATTTCAAAAGAGGGTGGGCCGAATGTGCAGACTTCATTTCAAACTTAGGGTGGGTCGAGTGTGCACACTTCATTTCTTTAGGGGGTGGGCCGAATGTGAAGACTCCATTACAAACAGAGGGTGGGCCGAGTGTGCAGACTTCATTTCGAACAGAGGGTGGGACGAGTGTGCAGACTTCATTTCAAACACAGCGTGGGCCGATTGTGCAGACTTCATTACAAACAGAGGGTGGGTCAAGTGTGCAGACTTCATTACAAACCGAGGATGGGTCGAGTTTGCAGACTTCATTACAAACAGCGGGCGGGTCGAGTCTGCAGACTTCATTACAAACAGAGGGTGGGCCATGTTTGAAGAATTCATTTTAAACAGAGGGTGGGTCGATTGTTCAGATTTCATTTCAAACAGAGGGTGGGCCGAGTGAGCATACTTCATTTCAAATAGAGGGTGGGCCGAGTGTGAAGACTTCATTTCAAACAGAGGGTGGGCCGAGTGTGCAGACTTCATTTCTTTAGGGGGTGGGCCGAATGTGAAGACTCCATTACAAACAGAGGGTGGGCCGAGTGTGCAGACTTCATTTCGAACAGAGGGTGGGACGAGTGTGCACACTTCATTTCTTTAGGGGGTGGGCCGAATGTGAAGACTCCATTACAAACAGAGGGTGGGCCGAGTGTGCAGACTTCATTTCGAACAGAGGGTGGGACGAGTGTGCAGACTTCATTACAAACAGAGGGTGGGTCAAGTGTGCAGACTTCATTGCAAACCGAGGATGGGTCGAGTTTGCAGACTTCATTACAAACAGAGGGCGGGTCGAGTCTGCAGACTTCATTACTAACAGAGGGTGGGCCATGTTTGAAGAATTCATTTTAAACAGAGGGTGGGTCGATTGTTCAGATTTCATTTCAAACAGAGGGTGGGCCGAGTGAGCATACTTCATTTCAAACAGAAGGTGGGCCGAGTGTGAAGACTTCATTACAAACAGAGGGTGAGCCGAGTGTGCAGACTTCATTTCAAACAGAGGGTGGGCCTACTGCGCAAACTTCATTTCAAAAGAGGGTTGGTCAAGTGTGCACACTTCATTTCTTTAGGGGGTCGGCCGAGTTTGAAGACTCCATTACAATCAGAGGGTGGGCCGAGTGTGCCGACTTCATTTCAAAAAGAGGGTGGATCGAGTGTGCAGACTTCATACAAACAGAGGGCGGGCCGAGTGTGCAGACTTCATTACAAACAGAGGGTGGGTCGAGTGTGCAGACTTCATTACAAACAGAGGGTGGGCCGAGTGCGCAGACTTCATTACAAACAAAGGGTGGGCCGTGTTTGCAGACTTCATTTCAAACAGAGGGTGGTTCGAGTGTGCAGAATTCATTTCAAACAGAGGGTGGGCCGAGTGTGCAGACTTCTTTACAAACAGAGGGTGGGCCGAGTGTGCTGACTTCATTACAAACAGAGGGTGGGCCGAGTGTGCAGACTTCATTTCGAACAGAGGGTGGGACGAGTGTGCAGACTTCATTTCAAACAGAGGGTTGGCCGAGTGTGCGGATTTCATTTCGAACAGAGGGTGGGCCGAGTGTGCAGACTTCATTTCAAACACAGCGTGGGCCGAGTGTGCAGACCTCATTACAAACAGAGGGTGGGTCAAGTGTGCAGACTTCATTACAAACCGAGGGTGGGTCGAGTTTCCAGACTTCATTACAAACAGAGGGCGGGTCGAGTCTGCAGACTTCATTACAAACAGAGGGTGGGCCATGTTTGAAGACTTCATTTTAAACAGAGGGTGGGTCGATTGTTCAGATTTCATTTCAAACAGAGGGTGGGCCGAGTGTGAAGACTTCATTACAAACGGAGGGTGAGCCGAGTGTGCATACTTCATTTCAAACAGAGGGTGGGCCTCGTGCGCAAACTTCATTTCAAAAGAGGGTGGGCCGAATGTGCAGACTTCATTTCAAACTTAGGGTGGGTCGAGTGTGCACACTTCATTTCTTTAGGGGGTGGGCCGAATGTGAAGACTCCATTACAAACAGAGGGTGGGCCGAGTGTGCAGACTTCATTTCGAACAGAGGGTGGGACGAGTGTGCAGACTTCATTTCAAACACAGCGTGGGCCGATTGTGCAGACTTCATTACAAACAGAGGGTGGGTCAAGTGTGCAGACTTCATTACAAACCGAGGATGGGTCGAGTTTGCAGACTTCATTACAAACAGCGGGCGGGTCGAGTCTGCAGACTTCATTACAAACAGAGGGTGGGCCATGTTTGAAGAATTCATTTTAAACAGAGGGTGGGTCGGTTGTTCAGATTTCATTTCAAACAGAGGGTGGGCCGAGTGAGCATACTTCATTTCAAATAGAGGGTGGGCCGAGTGTGAAGACTTCATTTCAAACAGAGGGTGGGCCGAGTGTGCAGACTTCATTTCAAACAGAGGGTGGGTCGAGTGTGCACACTTCATTTCTTTAGGGGGTCGGCCGAGTGTGAAGACTCCATTACAAACAGAGGGTGGGCCGAGTGTGAAGACTCCATTACAAACAGAGGGTGGGCCGAGTGTGCAGACTTCATTTCAAACAGAGGGTGGACCGAGTGTGCAGACTCCATTACAAACAAAGGGTGGGTCGAGTGTGCAGACTTCATTACAAACAGAGGGGGGGGAGAGTGTGCAGACTTCAGTTCAAACAGAGGGTGGGTCGAGTGTGCAACTTCATTACAAACTGAGCGTGGTTCGAGTGTGCAGAGTTCATTACAATCAGAGGGTTGGCCGAGTGTGCCGACTTCATTTCAAAAAGTGGATGGATCGAGTGTGCAGACTTCATTACAAACAGAGGGTGGGCCGAGTGTGCAGACTTCATTACAAACAGAGGGTGGGCCGAGTGTGCAGACTTCATTTCAAACAGAGTGTGGGCCGAGTGTGCAGACTTAATTGCAAACAGAGGGTGGGCCTAGTGTGCAGACTTCATTTTAAACAGAGGGTGGGTCGAGTGTGCAGAGTTCATTACAAACAGAGGGTTGGCCGCCTGTGCAGACTTCATTTCAAACAGAGGGTCGGCCGAGTGTGCAGACTTCATTTCAAACAGAGGTTGGGCCGAGTGTGCAGACTTCATTACAAACAGAGGGTGGGCCGAGTGTGCAGACTTCATTTCAAACAGAGGTTGGGCCGCGTGTGCAGACTTCATTTCAAACAGAGGTTGGGCCGAGTGTGCAGACTTCATTACAAAGAGAGGGTGGGCCGAGTGTGCAGACTTCATTTCAAACAGAGGTTGGGCCGAGTGTGCAGACTTCATTTCAAACAGAGGTTGGGCCGCGTGTGCAGACTTCATTTCAAGTAGTGGGTGGGCCGAGCATGAAGGCTCCATTACAAACAGAGGGTGGGCCGAGTGTGCAGACTTCATTTCGAACAAAGGGTGGGACGAGTGTGCAGACTTCATTTCAAACAGAGGGTTGGCCGAGTGTGCGGACTTCATTTAGAACAGAGGGTGTGCCGAGTGTGCAGACTTCATTACAAACCAAGGGTGGGTCGAGTTTGCAGACTTCATTACAAACAGAGGGCGGGTCGAGTCTGCAGACTTCATTACAAACAGAGGGTGGGCCATGTTTGAAGACTTCATTTTAAACAGAGGGTGGGTCGATTGTTCAAATTTCATTTCAAACAGAGGGTGGGCCGAGTGAGCATACTTCATTTCAAATAGAGGGTGGGCCGCGTGTGAAGACTTCATTACAAACGGAGGGTGAGCCGAGTGTGCATACTTCATTTCAAACAGAGGGGGGGCCTCGTGCGCAAACTTCATTTCAAAAGAGGGTGGGCCGAATGTGCAGACTTCATTTCAAACAGAGGGTGGGTCGAGTGTGCACACTTCATTTCTTTAGGGGGTGGGCCGAATGTGAAGACTCCATTACAAACAGAGGGTGGGCCGAGTGTGCAGACTTCATTTCGAACAGAGGGTGGGACGAGTGTGCAGACTTCATTACAAACAGAGGGTGGGTCAAGTGTGCAGACTTCATTGCAAACCGAGGATGGGTCGAGTTTGCAGACTTCATTACAAACAGAGGGCGGGTCGAGTCTGCAGACTTCATTACAAACAGAGGGTGGGCCATGTTTGAAGAATTCATTTTAAACAGAGGGTGGGTCGATTGTTCAGATTTCATTTCAAACAGAGGGTGGGCCGAGTGAGCATACTTCATTTCAAACAGAAGGTGGGCCGAGTGTGAAGACTTCATTACAAACAGAGGGTGAGCCGAGTGTGCAGACTTCATTTCAAACAGAGGGTGGGCCTACTGCGCAAACTTCATTTCAAAAGAGGGTTGGTCAAGTGTGCACACTTCATTTCTTTAGGGGGTCGGCCGAGTTTGAAGACTCCATTACAATCAGAGGGTGGGCCGAGTGTGCCGACTTCATTTCAAAAAGAGGGTGGATCGAGTGTGCAGACTTCATACAAACAGAGGGCGGGCCGAGTGTGCAGACTTCATTACAAACAGAGGGTGGGTCGAGTGTGCAGACTTCATTACAAACAGAGGGTGGGCCGAGTGCGCAGACTTCATTACAAACAAAGGGTGGGCCGTGTTTGCAGACTTCATTTCAAACAGAGGGTGGTTCGAGTGTGCAGAATTCATTTCAAACAGAGGGTGGGCCGAGTGTGCAGACTTCTTTACAAACAGAGGGTGGGCCGAGTGTGCTGACTTCATTACAAACAGAGGGTGGGCCGAGTGTGCAGACTTCATTTCGAACAGAGGGTGGGACGAGTGTGCAGACTTCATTTCAAACAGAGGGTTGGCCGAGTGTGCGGATTTCATTTCGAACAGAGGGTGGGCCGAGTGTGCAGACTTCATTTCAAACACAGCGTGGGCCGAGTGTGCAGACCTCATTACAAACAGAGGGTGGGTCAAGTGTGCAGACTTCATTACAAACCGAGGGTGGGTCGAGTTTCCAGACTTCATTACAAACAGAGGGCGGGTCGAGTCTGCAGACTTCATTACAAACAGAGGGTGGGCCATGTTTGAAGACTTCATTTTAAACAGAGGGTGGGTCGATTGTTCAGATTTCATTTCAAACAGAGGGTGGGCCGAGTGTGAAGACTTCATTACAAACGGAGGGTGAGCCGAGTGTGCATACTTCATTTCAAACAGAGGGTGGGCCTCGTGCGCAAACTTCATTTCAAAAGAGGGTGGGCCGAATGTGCAGACTTCATTTCAAACTTAGGGTGGGTCGAGTGTGCACACTTCATTTCTTTAGGGGGTGGGCCGAATGTGAAGACTCCATTACAAACAGAGGGTGGGCCGAGTGTGCAGACTTCATTTCGAACAGAGGGTGGGACGAGTGTGCAGACTTCATTTCAAACACAGCGTGGGCCGATTGTGCAGACTTCATTACAAACAGAGGGTGGGTCAAGTGTGCAGACTTCATTACAAACCGAGGATGGGTCGAGTTTGCAGACTTCATTACAAACAGCGGGCGGGTCGAGTCTGCAGACTTCATTACAAACAGAGGGTGGGCCATGTTTGAAGAATTCATTTTAAACAGAGGGTGGGTCGGTTGTTCAGATTTCATTTCAAACAGAGGGTGGGCCGAGTGAGCATACTTCATTTCAAATAGAGGGTGGGCCGAGTGTGAAGACTTCATTTCAAACAGAGGGTGGGCCGAGTGTGCAGACTTCATTTCAAACAGAGGGTGGGTCGAGTGTGCACACTTCATTTCTTTAGGGGGTCGGCCGAGTGTGAAGACTCCATTACAAACAGAGGGTGGGCCGAGTGTGAAGACTCCATTACAAACAGAGGGTGGGCCGAGTGTGCAGACTTCATTTCAAACAGAGGGTGGACCGAGTGTGCAGACTCCATTACAAACAAAGGGTGGGTCGAGTGTGCAGACTTCATTACAAACAGAGGCGGGGGAGAGTGTGCAGACTTCAATTCAAACAGAGGGTGGGTCGAGTGTGCAACTTCATTACAAACTGAGCGTGGTTCGAGTGTGCAGAGTTCATTACAATCAGAGGGTTGGCCGAGTGTGCCGACTTCATTTCAAAAAGTGGATGGATCGAGTGTGCAGACTTCATTACAAACAGAGGGTGGGCCGAGTGTGCAGACTTCATTACAAACAGAGGGTGGGCCGAGTGTGCAGACTTCATTTCAAACAGAGTGTGGGCCGAGTGTGCAGACTTAATTGCAAACAGAGGGTGGGCCTAGTGTGCAGACTTCATTTTAAACAGAGGGTGGGCCGAGTGTGCAGAGTTCATTACAAACAGAGGGTTGGCCGCCTGTGCAGACTTCATTTCAAACAGAGGGTCGGCCGAGTGTGCAGACTTCATTTCAAACAGAGGTTGGGCCGAGTGTGCAGACTTCATTACAAACAGAGGGTGGGCCGAGTGTGCAGACTTCATTTCAAACAGAGGTTGGGCCGCGTGTGCAGACTTCATTTCAAACAGAGGTTGGGCCGAGTGTGCAGACTTCATTTCAAGTAGTGGGTGGGCCGAGCATGAAGGCTCCATTACAAAGAGATGGTGGGCCGAGTGTGCAGACTTCATTACAAACAGAGGGGGGGTCGAGTGTGCAGACTTCATTACAAACAGAGGGGGGGTCGAGTGTGCAGACTTCATTACAAACAAAGAGTGGGCCGAGTGTGCAGACTTCATTTAATAAGAACAGGGAGACTTCATTTAGAAAGAACGTGGGGGACGATTGATTGGTGAGTTGGAATCATGAGTATTTTTAGGCCTGAATTTTCCGGTTGCCGGTTGTGGGGGCGGGCCTGCGATTAGTTCCGTGCCACCCTTTCACACGGGCGGGCCAATTAAGTCCTGCCCAGCGTATTTGCCGACTCGCGTGGAAAGCGGGAGTGTGCGGGCGGTGGTGGGCATGCACAGACCATTGGGTCCAATGGTGACCCAGCAGCCTGTTTAAATGAAGGTCTGGCAGTCTCCTGTAGCCTGCTCACTATGGCCAGTGCTAGGCCACAGCAGAGGGGTTCGGGTGAGCCGGCCAGGCTGGAGGGTAGGGTGGGGGCCATTACGTCCCTCGGTTTTCCGATGACTGCCTTACTGCCCTTCTCGAGGAGGTGGCAGCGCGGTGGGAGGTGTTGGTCCCCTAGGATGGGAGTAGGAGGCTCCCCCCATGACGGAACGTGCCTGGGAGGAGGTGGTGGAGGTGGTGAGCTCCCGCAATGTGGTGCGGTGCACCTGGAACCAGTGTGGCAAGCGCTTCAATGAGTTGTTGCGCTGTGGAAGGGTGAGTACCATGTTGGCATTGGGCATTTAACCCAGCAGGTAGGCTTTCACCCCCTGCTGCTCACCCCCTAACCCCTCCAAGTCTGAGTGTCGTGACTGCTTTGAATTATTAACAGAATTTGTCCTTTGCTGGGTGGGCCAGCAGATATTGCCCATGCTGAGGTCAGCCTGAGAGGGTGATGAAGAGATGTGTTTTGCCCCCGCAGCATGTGTTACACTGAGCCCCACATGACTGGTGTGAGGGCAACCTGGATGAGCTGCACCTAGGCGCAGACTCAGAACTCCAGGACATGTCCTAGTCAGGGTGATGAGATGGTGGGAGGGGAGCTTCAAGATGGCGTGGCAACAAACCATCAGCTGCCCTCTGCGCTCCATGTGCTTGTGCCTCCTTGCTATGGAAGGATATACCGTGTGGTGCCTAATGTGATGTAGGCAGCATGTGCCCAAGATGGGGGTGGGGGTTGTGGGGGGTGTGGAGCAGGCCTAGCATCTTTGTGCGAGTGTTCGGCAGTAGCAGGGTGAGGAGGCTCTGGAGCCCTGATATGTCCCACTCTGGTTGGGGTGGGCCGTGTGCGAAGAGAGCCCATGTGTAATTTTCACTAATCAATGCTCGTCTCTCATTTTCAGGAGAAGAATGCTCATAACGCGGCAGAGAATGCGAGGACTGGTGGCGGCCAGGCGCAGATCGCCATTCTTAGCCACTTCGAGCAGGAGACCCTGGGTCTGGAGAGGCGCCATGTGCCCAGGTCCACTGGTGGCAGTGAGACTGGGGCACCAGGTATTTATGCCCAACAGTGAGGTCAGCATTGTTCTCCCAACAGCCACAGAACTGCTGAATGTTAATTGATTTAATTTTGCAACATGGCTTTACCATTGCTTATGGAAGGATGAGCGCATAATGATCCGGGGGACAGGGATGCACTTTGACATTGTCTCCACATTAACTGATCCAATGTCCTTGTTCTTCCTTTCAGCATCATCGGAGCAGGGCTGGGAGGAGGAGCAGCAGAGACCCCCTCTCACACCTGAGGGGCCTGAAGTCTCACCAGCATCACACCATCTCTGCCAGGCAGGCACCAGCACAGATACTAGCACCTCGGTGGGAATTAGAACATTGGCTAGTGTCCCGGGGCACAGCGGTGAGGGCACTTCACAGTCGCTGGAGGAGCTGGCAGAGACAGAGAGTGCCCATGGTGCCAGCAGTTGGAGGACTGCAGGGGACCAGGCACATGCTCAGTCGGTGCCTGATGATGTCCCTCTGGAGTCGTCCGAGACGCAGCAAACATAGGAAATGCGGCCGGGTGTGCAGGAGCATCTGGTGGAGATACATGAGGCTATGCTTGGCTTGGTCTACGTGGTGGAGGAGTCTACCAGGACGATCGCCGAAACAATGAGCCTCATGTCCGAGCGCCATGTGTCCTCCATGGAGAGAGTGGCGACTCTCATGGAGAACCTCCGCCAGGAGACCCATCAGGGCTTCCTGGGGTTACACTCGGACCAGCAAACCCTCACATCGGCATTCATCTCAGCTGGTCAGTGCCAATGTGGGAGATGGTCTGCGCACCAAGTTTCCCAGCTCGGTGCCCATCCATCCACAGTGAGCAGGGAGGTCTGAAGCGACCTCACGTCGGCGCAGCAGCTGCCTGGCGTCTCTGCGGGCTCCTCTCAGTGTGCTCCGGATGAGGGCAGCAGCTCCTCCGCCCCTCTCCCAGTGACCAGAGCATCCGGTGAGGCTGCGACGACTGGGGAGGTGCCAGCTGTGGAACTGGCAGCTCCCTCCCAGGCGTGGCCAGCACAGGCTCCATGGGCCAGAGGACGGCCGCCAAGGTCATCGAGGCCAACAGGACAGCAGAGTGAGCAGGCTGGCTCAGATGCCACTCTGAGCGATGGGGCAGCACCAAGACGCAGCACCTGGAAACGTAAACATAAGGCACCTTAGGCACACCACGGGTTTATCACTGGTGCTTTTGCGTTGGCCTGAAATGAGCCCCTTATGATTTGTTTTGATTTGTAACACTATTGTCTTTTTTTTTGTAGTAAGTTGCTATGCTTGACACATTAAATTCAGGTATGTCACCATGGCTGAGGGTGCCTCTTTTCTTCTTCATGTGGATGGTTTCCACAACTGTAATGAGTGATTTGTTGGACATTCAGCTTCATTAACAAGGCCCTTAGTTACTGTTCCTAACCTGGCAGATTTTGCACTTGGGTGTCGAGTGTCGATCCAACAGCCCAGGTTTGTCCTGGAGGTCCATCTGTGGTGTGCTAGCTGAAGGTTCGTTGGATTAAAGCCTCCCGGGTGTCCCTGCCTCCCTGGAGTAGGCCTGGGTCAGCGTCTACCCCCTCAGCAATTCCCTGTGCGTGCTCATCCTCGGACTCACTGCTGGACTCATCGTGTGCAGCCGCAGCCACTGCATCAACGCCTTCATCGTCCACTGTGTCCCCTCTTTCCAGCGCAAGTGGAGAGTGCAGCATGTAACCACTATCACCGAGACACGATCTGGGGGGTACTGGAGTGCGCCCCCTGAGTGGTCCAAGCATCGGAAGCACATCTTGAGAAGACCGATGGTTCTCTCCACCACAGCCCTTGTGGAGTCGTGGCTCCTATTGTACCGCTGCTCAGCTTCTGTTCTTGGATGGCGGAGAGGCGTCATGAGCCACCTTCTGAGGGGATAGCTCTTGTCACCCAGCAGCCATCCATCCAGCCGGGCTGGAGCACTGAAGAGCCCCGGCACCTGGGAGTGTCTGAGGATGTAGGCGTCGTGGGAGCTGCCTGGGTACCTTGCACAGACTTGTAGAATCTGCATCCTGTGATCACACACTATCTGCACGTTCATGGAGTGGAAGCCCTTCCTGTTGATGAAGGCACCGGGCTCACCTGCTGGTGCCTTGATGGCCACATGTGTACAGTCTATTGTACCCTGGACACGGGGGAAGCCAGCAATGGCCGCGAAGCCTCTGGTTCGCTGTGTCTGACTTGCCTGGTCGCAGCGGAAGTGGATGAAGGTCAATGCACGCCTGAACAGAACGTCAGTAACCTGCTGGACACAAGTGTGGACAGCTGATTGGGAGACACCGCAAAGATCACCCACCGAGCCCTGGAAGGAGCCAGAGGCATAGAAGTGGAGGGCAACTGTGACCTTCAGAGCCGCTGGCATGGGGTATCCACCCACACAGTTAGGGGAGATCTCAGGGCCAATCATCTGATAGATATAGCTGACTGTCTCCCTTGAGAGTCGGAGCCTCCTTCGGCACTGCACCTCAGACATATTGAGGCAACTGCTTCGCCGCCTGTAAACCCTGGCAGCAGGATAGTGGCATCTTCTGCGGCCCCTTCCACCTTAGACAACCTCTTGGCCCTGCACCCCTTGTGCCTGCGCCCGGCCTCCCAAAGGTGGCTCCCCTGGAGGCTGAATGTGCACTCCTGACCTCCTCCCCCTTCTAGTCCTCCCTTCCTCCTCAGAGGAGGTGCCTCCAGTGGAGAGTTCAGCTCCCATTCCCAGGCTAAGGGAAGGCTTCCTGAAACCTGCAGGCCCAGAAAAGATTCCTTACTGCAGAGTGCTGACCTGAAGGTTAAGAGATAAAGCTGCTAGGATACTTTCTGAAGTACCGCAGATCACACAGGCAAGTTTGAAAAACTTTCAAAAATAAATAAAATAAATACTTCACAGAGCAGGTTCATGACCCCAGTGACCCCTCTTTTCCTTCCCGTGGATGAGGTTAATACAAATGTGTCCTACCCGCCTGCCCATTGCGCCTGGGCACCGACCCAAAGATTGCACGGGCGCCGAAAAATCGACATCGATTGAACACTCAAAGGCCTTAAGTGACCCGTTAATTCATTGCGTGCCCGTCCAGAGAAATATCGCGATGGCGTGTGGTGATGTCAGGACACTCGCCCAACGTCTCCGAGCATCATTTTATGCGTAGACATGTGGGGCCACATGGGGGGCACGACAATGGGAAAATTCTGTCCTTAGCCTTTAAAGTAAAACTAGGGTCTATAGTTTGTGGTTAGGTCTCTAGTCTTTATTTTCTCTTTCTTAAAAATAGCTTGTTAAGTATAAGATCGATACTGGTATAAAAAATTAATTTCAATAACGTGTAAAGAGTGGGGATTCTTCAAGTGTAAAGAGCAGAGATATTAGAGTAATTAATTAATAAATTAAATTAAATACGATAGTGATGGCAGGACGGGTGATGTGTTGCTGCTGCAGCATGTGGGAGCTGCTGGACACCAAGGTGATGCAGAGTGAACACATCTGTAGTAAGTGTCTGCAGCTCGAGGAACTTTGGGTCCGAGTTTAGGAGCTGGACTCCGAGTTGCAGACATTGTGCCACATCAGGGAGGGGGAAAGTTACCTGGACACTTTGCTCCAGGAGGCGGCCACACCCCTTAGATTAGGTCATTCAAATTTGGTCTGTGATCAGGGACAGGAGGGTGTGAATGCAGGTGAGGCAGGTATGGGGACCTTGGGCGTAGCGTTCGAGGAGACTCAGTCCCTGCAATTGTTCAACAGTTACAAGGTCCTTGCAAGCTGTGTGGGCAAGAGCAGGGGACTGCAGGGAGGATGAGAAAACTGAGCATGAGTCCCGAAGGATGTGTTGCCTGCCCGGTGCCAGGGTTAAAGATGTCTCCTCAGGGCTGGAGAGGAACTTGGAGTGGGAGGGGAGGGATCCAGTTGTCATCGCCCACGTTGGTACCAACAACATTGATAGGACTAGAAAGGAGGCTCTGCTGAAAGGATTTGAACAGTTAGGAGTTAAATTAAAAAGCAGAATCTCCAAGGGAATAATCTCAGGATTACTACCTGAGCTACGGGCAAACTGGCATAGGGTAAATAAAGTCAAGGAGTTAAATGCGTGACTCAAAGATTGGTGTGGGAGGAATGGGTTTCAGTTCATGGGGCACTGGCACCAGTACTGGGGTAGAAGGGAGCTGTTCCAGTGGGACGCGCTTCACTTGGACCGTGCTGGGACCAGTGTCCTGGCGAATTAAATAACTGGGGCTGTAGAGAGGGCTTTAAACTAAATAGAGGGGATAAGGTTCCAGAGAGGGGATACATAGGCTTACAAAGCAAAAGGATATGGCAGCATTGCAGGGCAGCTATCTAGGTAATGATACCCAGAGTGTGACAGGAAGGAACAGAGTGTACAAACATAAAAAAACAGCAACAAATAGGGTCAAAATGGAAAAAAGACAAAATTAACGGCTCTTTACTTAAATGCCCATGGTATTCGGAACAAAATAAATGAATTAACGGCACAAATAGAAGTTAATGGGTATGATCTTATAGCCATTTCAAAGGGAGAGAATTTTTAGCTCATCGGGCGGGCGCACACCCTACCTGACCGAGCGTAAATTGACGTGCGAAGACGTTGGGTGAGTATCCCGAAGCCATCACACACTCGTGCGATATTTTGGTCGGCGGGTGTGCGCCGGAGTTGGCAGCTCACCCACCGACAGTTAAAAGGCCTGCTGAGGCCATTAAAAAGGCAATTGAAAGAAATTTTTCACTGTCCGTCCAACCTAATGGTTGGCGGGCAGGCAAAAAGACCAAGCAGCCTTTGCATTTTTTAGGAAACCTCATGCACAGGCGGAATGAGGTTTCCAACAGCAAATAGAGATAAAATACAAAAATGTTTAATTTCATTTAGAACATGTCCCTGCTTCTGTGACAGAGTCACATGAGGAGACATGTTTTATAACATTTTATAATTCTTTATTTTTTATTTTAAAAATGTTCATCTCCCTGAGGCACAGAGCTGCCTCAGGGAGCTTTTCCAGCACGCACCCGTGCGCTTGCTCTCCTCCTCCCGCCACACAGGCAACGCTGAGCACTGCCACTTGCATTTCACACTGGGCAGGCCTTAATTGGCCCACCAGCGTGAAATCGCGGTCCGGCCCCGATCGCGAGCAGCTGTCAGCTTCCCAACCACTCCTGCCCACCCCTGCTGAGCCCACCTGACAGGGGAAAAACCCTTCCCATGGTTACTAAGAGATCAAAGCTGGGAACTAAATATTCAGGGGTATGTGACCTTTCAAAAGGACAGGCAGGAAAGAAAGGGTGGTGGGGTAGCTTTGTTAGTACAAGATGGAATAAGTACGATAGCAAGAAATGACCTTGGATCGGAAGATGTGGAATCTATAGGGTGGAGGTAAGAAACAACAAGATGAAGAAGACATTGGTGGGAGTAGTCTATACACCCCCCTAACAGCAGCGATGCTTTAAGACAGAGAATAGATCAGGAGATAATGAGGGCATGTAAAAAAGGCAGTATATTAATCATGGGTGACTTTAATCTTCATGTAGATTGGGAAAATCAAATTGTCAGAGGTAGCCACGAGCAAGAATTTATAGAGTGTATTCGGGACAGTTTCTTAGAACAATATGTTGTGGATCCAACCAGAGATCAGGCTATTTTGGATCTGGTAATGTGTAATGAGGCAGGTTTAATGAATGATCTCAGAGTAAAAGATCCCCTAGGAAACAGTGACCATAACATGGTAGAATTTAGCATTCAGTTTGAGAGTGAGAAACTTGGGTCGGAGACAACTGTGCTAAACTTAAATAAGGGTAATTACAAAGCAATGAGGGCAGAGTTGGTTGGAGTGGACTGGGAAAGGAGTTTAACAGAAAAGACAGTTGATGAACAATGGCAGATGTTGAAGAAAATAGCTCATGGCTCACAACAAAGATACATCCCAGTGAGGAAGAAGGATTCTAGGAAAGGGATAAACCAAACATGATTAACCAAGGAAGTTAAGGATAGTATCAAAGTGAAAGACAACACATACAATGTGGCAAAGATTAGTGGTAAGATAGAGGATTGGGAACATTTAAAACAAACAATAGAAGATGAACAAAAAAATAATAAAGAGGGAGAAAATAAACTATGAGGGTAAACGAGCAAGTAATATAAAATGAACAGTAAGAGCTTCTTTGAAGATATAAAAAGGAAGAGAGAGGTCAAATTCAATAAAGGCCCCTTAGATAATGAGGCTGGGGAAATAATAATAGGGAACCAGGAAATGGCAGAGGAGTTGAATAAATACTTTGCATCGGTCTTCACTAGTAGAAGACACTAATAGCATTCCAAAAATACTAAATAATCAAGGGGTAAAAGTGGGGAGGAAACAAATACAATAACTATCACTAGAAAAAAAGTACTAGGGAAACTAATGCGGTTAAAGGCCAATAAGTCCCCTGGGCCTGATGGGTTGCACCCTAGGATATTAAAGGAAGTAGCTACACAAATAGTGGATGCATTGGTAATGTTCCAAAAATCCTTTGATTCTGGAAAAGTCCCAGAGGATTGGAAAACTGCCAATGTAACACCCTTATTCAAAAAGGGAGGAGACAAAAAACAGGAATCTATGGGCCAGTTAGCTTAACATCCATCATTGGGAAAATGTTAAAATCTTTTGTAAAGGATGTAATATCAGAGCATTTAGAAATGCATAATCTAATCAAGCAGAGTCAGCATGGCTTCATGAAGGGGAAATCATGCCTGACAAATTTATTAGAATTCTTTGAGGAGGTAACAAGCAGGATAGATAAAGGGGAATCAGTAGATGTAATATATTTTGATTTCCAAAATGCGTTCAATAAGGTACCACACATAAGGCTACTTAATAAGGTAAGAGCCAATAGTGTTGGGGATTGTATATTAACGTGGATAGAGGACTGGCTAACTAATAGAAGACAAGGAGTTGGGGATACGGGTGGAGGGGGCAGGGGGTGCATTTTCAGGATGGCAGCCTGTAACTAGTGGAGTGCCACAGGGATCAGTGCTGGGGCACAATTATTAACAATATATATTAATGACTTGGATGAAGGAAATGAATGTACTATTGCTAAGTTTGTGAATGACACAAAAATAGACCGGAAAGGCAAATGGTGTGGATGACACAAGGAGTCTGCAGAGGGGTATAGGCAGGTTAAGTGAGTGGGCAAAAAACCTGCCAGATGGAATATAATGTGGGAAAATGTGTGGTTCTGCACTTTGGCAAGAAGAATAGAGGAGCTGAATATTATTTAAATGGAGAAAGACTGAAGAAAGCTGCAGCACAGAGGGATTTGGGGATCCTGGTGCATGAATCACAAAAAGCTAATATGCAAGTTCAGCAGGTAATAGGGAAGGCAAATAAAATGTTGGCCTTTATTTCAAAGGGAATGGAGTATAAAAACAGGGAAGTTTTGCTAAAACTATACAAGGCATTAGTTAGAACACACCTAGAATACTTTGAGCAGTTTTGGTCCCCTTATCTAAGGAAAGATGTACTGGCATTGGAGGCAATCCAGAGAAGGTTCACTAAGTTGATCCCGAGTATGGAGGGATTTTCTTATGAGGAGAGGTTGAGTCGGTTGGGCCTGTGCTCACTGGAGTTTAGAAGAATAAGATGTGACCTTATTGAAACATATAAGATTCTTAGTGGGCTTGACAGGGTAGATGCTGAGAGGTTGTTTCCCCTTGTGGGGGAGTCTAGGACCAGAGGGTATAATCTCAGAGTAAGGGGGCACCCATTTAAAACAGAGATGAGGAGGAATTTCTTCTCTCAGAGGGTAGTGATTCTGTGGAATTCTTTACCGCAGAGGGCTGTAGAGGCTGGGTCGTTAAGTATATTCAAGGCTGAGTGAGACAGATTTTTAATCAGTAAGGGAGTCAAGGGTTATGGGGAAAAGGCAGGAAAGTGGAATTGAGGATTATCAGATCAGCCATGATCTCATTGAATGGCAGAGCAGACTCGATGGGCTGAATGGCCTACTTCTGCTCCAACGTCTTAGGGCCTTATGTTCTTATCACTTGCTGCTTATGCTGTTTGGTACGCAAGTAGTCCTGTGTTGTGACTTCACCAGATTGACACCTCATTTTTAGGTATGCCCGGTGCAGCTCCTGACATGCCCTCCTGCACTCTTCATTGAACCAGGGTTAATCCCCTGGCTTGGTGGTAATGGTAGAGTGGGGGATATGTTGGTCCATGAGGTTACAGATTGTGGTTGAGTACAATTCTGCTGCTGCTAATGGCCCATAACATCTCATGGATTGCCAGTCTTGAGTTGCTAGACCTGTTCAAAATCTATCCCATTTAGCACGGTGATAGTGCTACACAACATAGTGGAGGGTGTCCTCAACATGAAGACAGGATTTCATCTCCACAAGGACTGTCTGGTGGTCACTCCTACCAATACTGTCAGGGACAAATGCATCTGCGGCAGGCAGGTTGGTGAGGATGAGGTCAAATATATTTTTCCCTCTTGTTGGTTCCCTCACCAGCAGCCGCAGACCCAGTCTAGCAGCTATGTCATTTAGGACTCAGCCAGCTCAGTGTGTGGTGGTCCTTCTGAGCCACTCTTGGTGATGGACATTTAAGTGCCCCACCCAGAGTACATTCTGTGCCCTTTCCACCCTCAATGCTTCCTCCAAGTGATGTTCAACATGGAGGAGCACTGATTCATCAGCTGAAGAGGGTGGGGGTAGTACATTGTAATCAGCAGGAGGTTTCCTTGCCTATGTTTGACCTGATGCCATGAGACTTCATGGGGTCTGGATTAGATGTTGAGGACTCCCAGGGCAAATCCCTCCCAACTGTATACCACTGTGCTGGCATCTCTGCTGGGTCTGTCGCGCCAGTGGGACAGGGCGTACCCAGGGATGGTGATGGTGGAGTCTGGGACATTATCTGTAAGGTATGATTCCGTGAGGGTGAATATGTCAGGCTGTTGCTTGACTAGTCTGTGAGACAGCTCTCCTACTTTTGGCACAAGCCCCAGATGTTAGTATGGAGGACTTTGCAGGGTCGATGGCTGGTTTGCTGTTGTCATTTCCGGTGTTGTGGTTGATCTGGGTGTTCCATCCGGTTTCATTAATTTTTATTGGCTTTTAACAGTTTGAAACAACTGAGTGGCTTGCTAGGCCATTTCAGAGGGCACTTAAGAGTCAACAACATTACTTCGGATCGGGAGTCACACGTAGGCCAGACGATGTGGGGATGGCAGATTAGTGAACCAGGTGACAATCGACACTGGTTCCATGGTCATCATTAGACTTTTAATTCCAGATTTTTTTTATTGAATTCAAATTCCACCATCTGCTGTGGTGTTGGCATGGGTCACTTAGCACAGCAGTTAGGAGTAGGCACGCCCCCCCACCTCACCCACCCACCCCCAGCACCCCCTCCGACCCGTGGACCTCAGAGGTCTTAGAGTGTGAGTGGCAAATGTCAATGAGGCAGGATCTGGACAAGGGGGTGAGCCCTGGCTGCTTGGAGTGAGTGTCTTGCAGCTCCAGGGGTCACGAATCGGCTGAGCCCTGCGAGGTGTTCCTCAGGTGGGGCTGGCCAGGATGCTATGGCAATGCAGGTACAGGGTGGACTAATCAATGTTCCTCTCTCCTTTCAGGAGAAAAGATCCCACAACAGACTGGCGGAGGACCACCCCACCTTCTAATCTTGGCCAGATACGAGCAGGAGGCACTGGAGCTGGAGAGGCTCCATGCGCCTAGGTCACCTGGCCACGGTGAGGTTGGGGTGCCACAGGGAGGTAAGAGTGCAGTGCACTGAGGTCAGAATGTCTGTAATAGCAACCATTCCACTGTCGTCTCTATATTGATGTAGCCTCGAACATGGAATCCCCATTGATAATGGAAAGACGAGGGCCCCCTGATCCGGGTGCCAGGAATGCACGGTAACAGTGTAACGACTTCAACTAACATCATGTCCTTATTCTTCCTTTCAGGCTCACCAGAAGCCCGTCGGGGTCAGGAGACTGAAGGCCCACCGCTCACCCCAGAGGACACAGATGATAGAAACACACCAGCGTCACACCCTCTCAGCCAAGCAGGCACCAGCGCAGATACCAGCACCTCAGTGGGCATTAGATCGGTGGACAGTATCTCAGTGCACAGCGGTGAGGGCACTTCACACTCGCTTGAGGTGCAGGCGGAGGCAGAGAGTGTCCAGGGCGCCAGCAGTCGGAGGACTGCTGGGGACCAGGTACATGCTCAGCCGGTGGCTGATGATGAGCCTCTGGAGTTGTCCCTGAGGCAGCAAACGCTGGAAGTCCAGCAGGGTGTGCGAGAGGATCTGGTGGAAATACATGAGGGAATGTGAGCCATGGTCTCCATTGCGGAAGAGTCCATGCGGAGCATGAGCAATGCAATGATCCTCATGGCTGAGCGCCGTGCCTCCTCCATAGAGAGAGTGGCGACTCCCATGGAGAGGCTCCTCCAGGAGAACAATCAGGGATTCCTGGCGATGCGCTCGGACCTGCAAGCCCTCACAGCGGCAATGACCTCAGGTGGTCAGTGTGGGAGATGGATTGGGCACCCAGTATCCCAGCTAGGTGCCCATCCATCAATGGTGAGCAGGGAGGTCCACAGTGACCTCACGTTGGTGCACGAGCTACTGTCCGTCTCTGCGGGCACCTCTCAGGGCGCCCTGGATGATGGTAGCAGCTCCTCCACCCCTCTGCCAGTGTCCATGGCATCCAATGAGGCTGCGGTGACTGGGGAGATGCCAGTCGTGGCACTGGCCGCACCCTTCTCTGCGGGGCCAGCACAGGCTCCATGGGCCAGAAGACACCCACCAATGTTATCAAGGCCAACAGGACAGCAGAGTGAGCAGGCTGCCTCCAATGCCAATGCCAGTGATGGGGGGAGCACCTAGACGTAGCTCTCGCAAACGAAAACTTAAAGTACCTTAAGCACAACACGGGCTTATCACTGGCGATAGTTGTTTTCCCCACTTTTACGTTAATTACTAGTAGGTGTGATGGAGAACACCTTTCCATTTAATTTGTATTATGTATGCCAGGCACCACACCGTTAAATGTGTTTGTGTTCAACAAGCCTCTGAGTGCTTCACTAGTTCTGCAGGTGCAGGGTAACCCATGATATTATGAGTGACTTGTTTGTCATTGAGCTTCATTGAAATGGCACATGGTGCATGTTGCTCACCAAGAAGATGTTCCTGTCAGGTATTGAGTATGGAGCCTGCAGCCCTGGCATGTGGTGGTGGTTCATCTTTGGTAGGCTAGTTGAAGGAGCGTTGGGTCAAAGCGTCCCAGATGTCCCTGCCTCTCTGGAGGTTGCCCAGGTCAGCGTCTACCCCCTCAGCGTTCTCCTGACCGTGCTCATCCTCGGACTCACTACTGGACTCACCGTTTGTTACCAGAGCAGTTGCATCAAGATCTTCTTCCTCCACTGCTTCCCACCTTTCCAGTGCCAGATTGTGGAGAGCGCAGCATGCAACCACTATCAGTGACACACGATCTGGGGGTATTGCAGTGCGCCCCCTAAACGGTCCAGGCATCGGAAACGCATCTTGAGAAGACCGATGGCTCTCTCCACCACAGCCCTTGTGGAGATGTGGCTCCTATTGTACCGCTGCTCAGCTTCTGTTCTTGGATGGCGGAGAGGCGTCATGAGCCACCTTCTGAGAGGATAGCCCTTGTCACCCAGCAGCCATCCATCCAGCCGGGCTGGAGCACTGAAGAGCCCCGGCACCTGGGAGTGTCTGAGGATGTAGGTGTTGTGGGAGCTGCCTGGGTACCTTGCACAGACTTGTAGAATCAGCATCCTGTGATTACACACTATCTGCACGTTCATGGAGTGGAAGCCCTTCCTGTTGACGAAGGCACCGGGCTCACTGGCTGGCGCCTTGATGGCCACATGTGTACAGTCTATAGCACCCTGGACACAGGGGAAGCCAGCAATGGCCGCAAAGCCTCTGGCTCACTCTGCCTGACTGGCCTCGTCCATGCGATAGTGAATGAAAGTCAATGCCCGTCTGAACAGAGCATCTGTCACCTGCTTGACACAAGTGCGTACAGCTGATTGGGAGACACCGCAAAGATCACCCACTGAGCCCTGGAAAAAGCCAGGGGCATAGAAATTGAGGGCCTCTGTGACCTTCAGAGCCACTGGCATGGGGTGTCCACCCACACACTCAGAGCTGATCGCAGGGCCAATCATCTGACAGATATAGTTGACCATCTCCCTTGAGAGATGGACCCTCCTTCGGCACTGCACCCCAGACATATTGAGGTAGCTGCTTCATCGCCTGTAAACCCTGGCAGCGGGATAGTGGCGTCTACTGCGGTCCCTTCTGCCTTGGACTACCTCTTGGACCTGCACCCCTTGTACCTGCGCCTCTACTCCCACAGGTTACTCCCTGGAGGCTGAATGTGGACTGCTGGCCTCCTCCCCCTTCTAGCCCTCCCTTCCCCCTCAGAGGAAGTGCCTCCAGCGGAGACCACAATCCCCATTCCCAGAGTAAGGGAAGGCTGTCTGATATCTGGAAGGCCCCAAGAGGTATGACTCCTCCAGAGTCCTGAACTGAAGCCTGTTATTCCTTTCAAAGTGAAATGAAGTTGTCCTGTTCACACAAGCAAGCAGCAGTAAGTTATAAACGAAAGTACTAACAACTCGCATTAGCGAGCCCACTCACCCCTCTCATCCCGCCCGTGGATAAGTTTTTTGAAAATATGGCCGACCCAGCTGCCTGTTGCACCTGACACTCTGAAAATCACACTGCCGCGTAAAATCAAAGACAATTGGTGCCTCAAGGGCCTTAACTGGCCCGTTAATTAATGGCAGGTGCACCTCCATCATCACCGTGCGGCCGGCGACCAAAGTATCGCGATGGCTTGCGGCGACGTCGGGACACACGCCCGTCGGCCGAATGTAAAGTTCTGGCCTGGGTATAGCTGGTGCTGCTGCTGCCATGCCCTCCTGCACTCCTCATTGAACCAAGGTTGATCCCCTGGATTGATGGTAATGATGGAGTGGGAGATATGCTGGGCCATGAGGTTACAAATTGTAGTTGAATACAATTTTTCAGTTGATGGCACATAGCATCTTGTGCATGCCTAACTTTAAGCTGCCATATCTGTACTGTTGGCATGGTGGTAGTTCCACAGAATACAATTTATGTTTTCAGTGTGAAGGTGGGACTTTGTTTCCATACAGACTGTGTGGTGGTAACACCTACCAATATTGTCACAGACAGATGCATCAGAGACAGATAGATTGGTGAAGGCAAGGTCAAATAGGTTTTTCCTTCTTGTTGGATCTCTCACCACCTGCCACAGACCTAGTTAGGCAGAAATGTCCTTCAGGATTTGGCCAGCTCCATCAGTAGTGGTGCTACTGAGCTACTATTGGTGATAAACATTGAAATCCCCCACCTAGAGCTCATTCTGCGTCTTTTCTATCCTCAGTACTTCTTCCCCATGATATTCAAAATGGGGGAGCACTGTTGGTGGTAGGTGATAATCAACAGGAGGTTTCCCTTCCATTCCTATGCATGACCAAATGCCAAGAGACACCATGGAGCCTAGAGACAAGGTTTAGGTCTCCCAGGCCACTCCGTCCTGGCTGAATACCACGGTGCTGCCACCCCTGGTGGATCTGTCCTGCCAGTGAGACAGGACATATCCAGGGATGATGGAGGAGTCTGAAACAATGGCTGTAAGGTGTGATTCGGCAAATATGACTGCATCAGGCTGTGGGACACCTCTTCCTATTCTGGCACAAATCCCTAGATGTTAGTGAGGAGCACTCTGCGGGGCAGGGTGTTCTCTTGATGTGTCCTGTGCTCAGTTGATGCTGGATGACCTGCCTGGTTTCATTCTTGATTCATTTTTCTGTTATGGTTTGTTAGGCCCATGAGGCGAGCCCACACCCTGTGAATGAATTTTTAAAAAGGCTATTTCTGATGGTAGTTAAAAGCCAAACACACTAGGGTCCAGACTCACACTGAGGCCTGACTAAATATAGACAGCAGATTTCCTTTTCCAGAGAACATTGATGAATTTAATGGGTTTTAACGATAATCCAGTAGTTTCAGGGTTATCACGACTGAGACTCATTTTTTATCCCAGATTCATTGAAGCAGTTGAATGGTAGGATTAGAACTCATGCCTCTGGAGTACTCATCAAGTAACATTATCCCTATGCTACCATTCCTGGGTTTTCCAATTAGGAGAAAAGTCTGTTAGAATTCCAGCCTCTTATGCATCCCTGAATTCCTGTGCTTCATTGGTGCTGGCTGTGTCTTCACCTTGAACCTAAGTTCTGCAATTCCCTCCCTAAACTTATCCACCTCCCCACCTCTTCATCCTTCTTAAAATCCATGAGTGGAAAATTCCGTGCCCACTGGTGTCGGGCGTATTCGGCGGCGTGAGCAGGCAATATGTCGATAAGGCCAAAAATCGGTTTCATGACGTTATGAAACCAGTTTGCGATCGTCCACTTAGCCCATCGATGGAGGGCTGCAGTTCCCGCCATCCGACATTGGGAACCTCATTGTGATACATCTGCATATCATTATAAGGCCAGCCCGCCGGAATCATCTCTCCTCGCTGGATCATCTGCCCATGTCGGCGGGAAAACACACCAGTGCAGAACACATCTTGATAAGTGTGACATGCAGAAGTCGGGACTTACCGCCAGGGCCTTGCTCATATCGCGGACATCCAACGAGCAGAAGATGCTGGAGCCCGACAGCAACGGGACTCTGGGTCCATGGTGTGCTGGGGTGGATTCTCATGGACATGGCTCCGACGCGAGGCAGAAGTTGGAAAGTCACCATTGATGCTCACAATGGATGGTGGTCAAGGGGGTGGAAAGGCAGGTCTAGGTTTGGCTGGGAGAGGAAGATGTGTTGTGGGGTGGGGAGTAAAGTTTGGAGGGGGGGGCGGAATGAAGGTGTCGGAGGTTGAGTTTGAGAGGAGGGAAACAAAGGTGTTGGGAGGAGAGGTTGGCATGGCGGAGCGAGGACAGAGGAAGGAGGTGGCATCGGGGGTGAAGATGCCAACTGAGGAGGTAGGTGTAAGGGGGAGTGGAAGGTGTAATGGAAAGAGTTCGGAGGGAGAAAGGGATGTGGAGAGCAGGTGGAGTCCAGGGGGAAGGAGGAGTGCGGAGGGAGAGGGGAGGGAGTCCGGGGAAGGAAGGGGTGGAAGCGGAATAAAAACTGTATTACCACCATGCTGGCTAAATCGGAAGTGAAATGAGAGTTGTGGTGGGCGAGATCAGGTGCTGCATGGGAGTGTGATCAGGGGGTGGGCAGAGATGCAGCTCAGCTCAGATGGAGAACTGAAAGTGAACCCCAGCAGGCAGCATTGAAAATGCTCAGGATAGTGAGATGAGTGTGATATGTGAAGGATCTGTGTGCGTAGGACAATGCTTACACGAGGCTCCGAAAGGCCCTGCTACACACACACTTCTCCCTCCAGAATCACTCATGCGTCAGCTGAGTGCAGCTGAACTGCTAATGGTGGGGGAATGCAGTGGGGGGGACTCGTGAAGCCTGTCAATGAAGCTGAAAGACACCATTACACATGATTCAGTGAGAGTGAATATATTTCTAGATTGTAAAGTGACAGAATGAACCCAGGCGGCCAACTGTGATCAGAATTTCTTAACTTTTGAATGTTTTAGACTTCTAGATGCTGCCCTGACATCCGCAGCAGGGGTGGAGACAGCCTGTGCAATGGTTGGCCCTGATGCCTCTGATGCCTTCGGCGTGTGTCCTCTGAAGAGCTGAGGCCTTGGGAGCCCTGGCTTGCTCTGGCTGCCCTCCTGTGGGCCGGCTGCTCCCTCTGTGGTGACAGGATGAGGCTGAGGGTGTCACAGGCAAAGGTGACTCAGAGGGAGCAGACAGCTTCTGAGATTCCTGAGTGGATGCCCCAGGGATGTCCAGCTACCACTCCTCCTCCCTTTGGGTGCCCGGGGGCCCTGGCCTGAATCCTTGAGGGGAAGGAGCACCTGGAGGGACACCGAGGTGCCCTGCTCCCCTCTTGCGTCGCCACTGCAGGAGCTCACCCATCACCCCCGCAATGGAGTGCAGGTCTGAACATATCACCACGTTCTGCTGGACCAGCACTCGCCATCCTCCCCATGGAGACCTCCATACACACACATGTGGGCACCAGAGAGCAGGCAGACTGGTCTTCCAGGCTGCTTATTTCCAGCTCTTCAATGGAGGAGGTGTCCTCTTGACTGGAGGTGAGGGCCTGAATGGAGCTGAGGGACTGGCTGGCTGAGGGTGTCGGTCACTTGGCAGAGCTCCCTGTGAACCAACATAGAGATAATTAGTGCGTGGCAGGAGAGTCAAAAACAAGAGAGGGATGATGTGGTGCCAGTTCCTCCTGTTCGCTGCCAACCTCACTGACACCGCAGGCACGGTCCACATCCTCACCGGTCAGCGTGATGGCATGCTCCTCAAAATGAGTGAGGGGCCTAATGTGTGCCCCTCCACCCCTGGTCTGGGACCCCACCCTGCTGTAGTGAGCAGGCTTCTCCTGCATGGAAACAGATAGAGAGAGTGTGAGCAGGACACATGGCACTGCGTGGAATGTTTGTGTGCTGAGCGGAGCCATGGACAGGGTTAGGATATGAGTTTGAGAGGATATGAGCCTGATGGAGATGTGAGGGTGTGTGTGAGAGTTAGTGGCGTTGTCCCTTGAGGTGTGAGATCCCTGTGGATGTGTGATGGGTTTGTGAGTGTGTGAGTTGAGAGTGATGAGAAGAGTGACTTACCCTGGTGGAATGGATGAGAACATCCATCCTGTAGCGGCACTGGGTGGGTGTCCTCTTTTGGAGGACTTTGGTGCTGACCACCATGCTGGATTGGTGACATTGCTACCCATCTTGCAGCCAGAGTGAGGTCAGAGGACAACAGGGCGGGCATCCACTGCATCCAAAAGGTGATCGAGGGACACATCATTAAACCTGGGGGCTGCAGTCATTTGCCTTTTGGGGCCATGTCTTCTGTGCAGCAGTGATGGGCTGAAAGCACTGAGAGGTGTGCACGCGGCTGCACTTTAAATATGGCGCCTGGCATGATGAAGCGGGGAGGTGATGTCATGGTGGGCGAATGAAAGCCCGCCCACCATGGAAATGGTGTGTTTCCCGGGAATGCACAGTTAATGCGGTGGGATTGGGACGATACGGTGTGAGAAGCCGCCATTGCGGCCATCGGGTAAAATGTCATTTTTCCCGCCCACTACAGCACATGGTGCAAATCTGGGACGATTCTGCCCTATGTCTTTGACAAAGCATTTTGTCATCTTTCCTAATGCCACTTTATGTGACTCTGTTTCCATTCTTTTGATTGATGCAGTCCTATGAAGCACCTTGGTGCGTGTGACTCCCTTAAAGATGCTATATAAATGCAGGTTGTTGTTGATAAGTAATGATTAGTTGAAATCAATTATTGGTGTCAAACTCTTGAAGATCAGTTCTATAATCTTGAGGTATTTGGAAGGAATGAGCTGGAAAGTAAAATGGGAAGAGTTGTATGCTGGCACATCTGTAAGTTCAGGGGACACTGAGAAGTAAAGACATTGTATGATAAAATAGAGAGAGAAGAAAGGTAATAATGGAGATGAAGTCTGGAGGTGGGGAATGAGAGAGGGAAAGCTTGCTCAATGTTTCTATTCATTATTTATTGTTATTATTAGTGATAATAATTTATATTGTTTGTTCTGTGCCTGGTACATTTCATGCATGCAGCGGATGAATAAAAATGTTTCTGCATTGTGAAATCTAAAGGAATTCGGTTTGTGATGCCCATGAGATATGAAAGCAGATTTCATTGCTTTAAGTGAAGTTGTCAGTGTCTTTGATTTACTAGAAACCTCTTGGCATCGAGGATAGTTTGTAGCATTATATTTTCACATCCTGTCAAATGAAAGGATAAATTGCCATGTTAAGGGTCAACATCATCAATCCCTTTGTGTAGACGAGGTGTTGGTGAGCCAGCAAAGTAGCATGACTCGGGCCAAGTGAGGACAGCTGGCAATGAATTAGAAGGGAGACCCTGGTGCATTGTGAACAAAGCCTGCAATGGAGTAAGCTAATCCGCCAAGGCTGAGGTTGCTGTGACTGAACCCCAACGAGGATCTTTCAGACAACCTTCCTCTTTCAGTTATGCGACTGTCAAGGACTGTGTCCAGGGTTCCATTTCTATGCTGCTGCTGTTTGGCTGTGTTTTATGGAGAGCTCATGGGTCAGCCATCTCCTGCTGAGTGCTCCATATGTTAGTCTCATTCAGTCTAGTCTCGCACTTAGGTCCTCTGTCTGTAAACACCAGCGATGTACTGAACATAGGCGCTGTGTATTTCATTTGCTGAGCCAGGTTTTAAAGAATTCTAACCCAAAATCCACCAAAGTTCAATTCATATCACATTCCTGGGCAGTGATATTTTATATCAATCTTAACCAATGATTACAGGCTTTGTGAATGCATCATATTTGCCTCTGCTTAGATTGCAGTGAGGAGAAGGAGATGAATAACCTTGAATTGTGCCATTGATACCTTTAGTTTCCTGAGTCACGCATTTGATGTCAACTCCTGTTAGATCCTTTTCAATTTAACATTACATTAATTTGTCCAATCTGTTTGCACAATATCCCAGTGGAAAACATCCCATTAGGGACTGTGTAACTGAGAGGACATTGTTTAACACGATCTCCCCAACCCCCGCCCTTTTATAATAACTGCCCGGTATTCAATATGCGCCATTAGAAGGTCCCCACCATGCATATTGTTTTCCTTGTTCTCTGCAAAAGAAAACATCTGTATTTTTATAGTGCTTTTCATCACCGCTTGATATCTCAAAGCACTTTACAACTAATGAAGTATTTCTGAAGTGCAGTCACTGTTGTAAATGTAGGAACACAGCAGCCAATAGGCACATGGCAAACTGTCATAAACAGCAATTAGTCGTTAGGTAGTACCAAACTTGAATATCACTGAAAAAAGACATTTTGTCAAAGTTTTTTTGTCTTGCACTCATCAGGACTATCATAAGAATACCAATGTCAGGGGAAGCAACAACTTTATACTGTATGAGAAGAGAGTGCTAATTGGTTGGCAAGTGGACTCTGATTGCTAGAGGCGTTGCCATGGAGAATGCACCAGCTAATGGTGGCTGGCAGTTAACTGTCAAGCATTGCTTGAAATTTAAACCAGGCAGCTTTACTTTGATTAGTCAAGGCAATGACCTGAGGAATGAAACAGCGAATGGCTGTCACTTATTTTGTTTAGCTGAAACAGGCACAATGCATACACATGTTCTTTCTGTCTGCAAAGAACAGCGCCCTGTGTATTAATATATGTAGCTTCCAATATACGCAAATATGCCACACAGCGAGCCTGACTGACAATCTTAAATTGGTTGTCAGCATAATTTTTAGCATACTGAGGAGTATTTAGCAAATTTTGTCCAATCACAGAATCACAGCTAATGTTGGAAACTGTGTTTTGAGTTTTGCAAGCAACAGGCTGATTGGATACGGACTGCACCTTGCCCCTTGTGAACAGCGGATGGGACATGCTGTTTGATATGATCCACTAGTCTTTGAGGCGTACGGCCTACATACCTAGCATCACACCGGTGCTGAAATTCATACACCATGTTGCTCATTTGTGTGATAGGCAGAACGTCTTTTTGCCTTGACGACAGCATCCTGTTAGTGGTGAATACCACTCGTGTTGCTGCTGCATAGTAGCAGTGTGAAACAGCTAGCTTCACCTGTTACTCAAATTTTTGAGATCGCTTGCCCTTCCAGGGTAATCCGAGGTAGACTTGGAATTTTTCAGGGCCAAGGGTGACAGCCTTAGGCCTGTTCATGAGTTTGCGCGATATACAGTGCAATATTATCTGACCAGGATTGCCATTATCCCACAGGATGCCTTTGATGTGCCCTATTTCAGCAGCAAGCTTGCATGGTGAGCAAATGGCTCGGGCCCTATTTACGAGATTGCCAATAAGGCCAATTTTATAGCACGTGGAACTATGAGAGTCCCAACATGTATAATGGCCAATTAAGGCAGACTTGTGGTACACCATGGTAGAGAACCTCTCTGGTAAATTTTTCAACTGACACATCAAGTAAAGGGAGTTCATTTGACTGCTCCACTTCAAAGGGGAATTTCAGTACAGGATAGAGCCCATTAAGACATGTAAGGAAATTATTACATGCTGCTATGGATTTAAATATAGCAAACATTCATTCTCCATTACAATACCTCTACCATCAGAGTCCATTTGTCAATCAATCAGCACTCTCTTCTCATACAGTATAAAGTTGTTGCTTCTCTGACATTGGTATTCTTGCGATTGTCCTGATGAGTGCAAGACAAAAAGCTTTGACAAAATGTTTTTTTTCAGCAATACACAAGTTTTGTACTACCAAACAAATATTTGTATACCTGAGATGGAGGTATAACAAAGACCAAATTTGGAATGTCAACAATAGTTTAGCTTATGGATAAGTTAAGAACGGGTAAACTATCTATCGAACTTCTCCAAGAGTGTATTAATCCCAAGGTTGTGCCAGTTTTCATCTCCAAATTAACTGATAATGCTAGAGTAAGGCAGTCCCACGATTGAGCGAGCGATTATGCGAAATGTGATTGAACAGATTGGTAGTAGGGTTACTAATTTATGCCGTGCCTACACTGTGCTTGGTCTGAGGTGCAAAAATTTCTTTCATTTTTCGATTTGATCTGTTTATGCCGTTACATTGCTTCAATAGATGACCACGACCACACCATAAACAGTACTTGTTTGAACCACATCCACCATAAACTCACTTAAGCGGAAGTGGTTTGGCAACGCAATTAATGATGCCACTAAACACGGAACAAATCTCTGACCAAGAAAAGAGTTTGCTCTTGCGCACGGTTTCAATTTTGGTGTTCATCCCAAATCAAACGGGAAGAGGTATTTGCTGAGTTCAAACTCCTCTGCCAACTATCCTGCCACAAACCAGTATCCACTGAAGATGCTGAATCCTTGAAAGTGAGGCTAGCTGATCTACCACATGCATATTGTGGGATTCCGAATGACCTGTCTGATTTTCACATGAAACACAAATGGCCCAACAGTGTTGCAAGGCCTTAAGACCAGCCCGGACATGCACATTAATAAACCTGACAAAGGGATGGGAATAATCATCCTTAACAAGCGTGCCTATATCAACAAAATGCACACCATTCTTAATGACAGGTCCAAATTTGTATCCATTGGACCTGCCGCTCAACATGACCGGACAGCCTTGTTTGAAGGTAAGCTAAAAAAAACGCTTGCTGGACTTGTGTAAGAGTGATATATATGGCAGGGTTCGACCTCAAGGTTCTCTGTGTCCGTGATGTATGGGCTGCCCAAGACACATAAAAGTGATGTCCCTTTACGCCCTATCTTATCTATGACCAGATCTGCACAGCATGAATTGGCCTAATGGTTGGGCGAATTAATACTACCAGTTTTGAACAAGTTTTCCACATGCACAGTAAAGGATTTCTTCACATTTGTGAAGCCTATCCAGGACTTATATATCAAAGAACAAAGAACAAAGAATAAAGAAAAGTACAGCACAGGAACAGGCCCTTCGGCCCTCCAAGCCTGCGCCGATCATATTGCCTGTCAAACTAAAACATTTTGCACTTCTGGGGTCTGTAACCCTCTATTTCCATCCTATTCATGTATTTGTCAAACTGCCTCTTAAACACCACTATCGTACCTGCTTCCACCACCTCCTCTGGCAGCAAATTCCAGACACTCACTACCCTCTACGTAAAAAGCTTGCCCTGCACATCTCCTCTATAGTTTTCTCCTCTCACCTTAAATCTATGTCCCCTAGTAGTTGACTCTTCCACCCTGGGAAAAAGCTTCTGACTATCTACGCTGTCCATGCCACTCATAATTTTGTAAACTTCTATCGATAGCAATGCTATGTTCATTTGACATTACCAGCCTATCCACCAATGTTCCACATAAGGAAGCCATAGGTATTTGCACTGCAGCACTATATCATGGTGATCTAGACCCGCCATCATTGCTTGAATCAGTATTCTTTGAGCTTATGAACTCGGCAACTCATGCAGTTGAGTTCAGAATTAACAACACCATGTATGCCCAAGTGGATGGTGTTGCCATTGGATCCCCTCTCAGCCCAGCTCTCACAAATATCTTTGTTGGGTTCCATGAGGAATGTATCTTTGATGGAATAACACCTAACCTCCTACCCCTCACATATTTCTGACATGTGGATGATATGTTTTCTACATTTAAATCCATAGCAGCATGGAATAATTTCCTTACATGTCTTAATGGGCTCCATCCTGCACTCAAATTCACCTTTGAAATGGAGCAGTCAAATGAACTCCCTTTCCTTGATGTACTAATTGAGAAATCTGCCAAAGGTTCTCTACCACAGCCTACTGCAAGTCTACCTTCACTGGTCAATACATGCATTGGGTTTCTTACAGTTCCACAGGCTATAAGATTGGTCTTATTGGCAACCTTGTAAATAGGGCCCAAGCCATTTGCTCACTGTGCAAGCTTGATGCTGAAATAGGGCGCATCAAAGGCATCCTGCAGGATAATGGCCACTCTGATCAGATCATTTCATGCTGTATATCACGCAAACTCATGAATGGGCCTAAGGCCATCACTTTTGGCCCAGAAAAGTGCCCAGTCTACCTCAGATTACCCTGGAAGGGCAAGGTATCTCAAAAATTTGAGTAACAGGTGAAGCTAGCTGTTTCACACTGCTACTATGCAGCAGCAACACGAGTGGTATTTGTCACTTCTGTCAAGCCAAAATGAGGACCTGCCTCTCACACAAGTGAGTAATGTGCTATGAATTGTGTCAATGTGATGCTAGGTATGTAGGCCATATGTCCCAAAGACTGGTGGATCGTATCAAACAGCATGCCCCTTTCACTGTTCGCAATGAGCAAGGTACATACAGTACACAAACAGCTCGTGCCTGCAAAACACAAAACACAGTACCCATCACTAGAAGTGATTTTGTGATTGGACAACATTTGCTAAATAATTCTCAGTGTGCTAAAAATTATGCTGACAACCAATTTAAGATTGTCAGTGTAGCACATGTGCGTGTACTGGAAACTACATACATTAATACACAGGGCCCTGTTCTTTGCAGACAGAAAGAACATGTACACACATTGCACCTGTTCCAGCTAAACAAAATAAGTGACAGCCATTCGCTGGTTCATTCCTCAGGGCAATGCCTTGACCAATCAGGGTCATGCTGCCTAGTTTAAATTTCAAACAATGCTTGGCAGTTACCATTAACTTGTGCATTCTCCATGGCAACACCTCTGCCATGTTCCATTTGCCAACCAATCAGCAATCTCTTATCATACAATATATGGTTGTTACTTACTCTGACATTGCTATTCTTGCAATAGTCCTGATGAGTGCAAGACAAAAAGCTTTGACAAAATGTTTTTTATTCAGCAATACACAAACAGCAATGTGATAAAGACAAGATAATCTGTTTTTTTTTTGCACTGTTGATTGAGGGATAACCATTGGTCAGGACACATGGTATAACTCCTTTGCACTTCTTCAAAATAGTTTCATGGAATCTTTTGTATCTGACCAAGAGGACAGAGGGGGCCTCAATTTAGCATATCATTTGAAAGACCATTCATTAATGCACTAGGGTGTCAACTTTAACCTTTGCACTCTAGTCCTGAACTGGGGCTTGATTCCAAAACCTGTGCCTCAGAGAATAAAGTGCTACCAGTTGAGCCACGGCTGACACTACAGTTAGCTTTAAAAGGCCCAGTGGTATTCTGTTAATCCCACTTTTCTCCCATTGCATGCTGCTACTTGTTTATTCGTTTATCAAGGTGGGAAATGACAGTTGTGAAAGTAATAGAGATAATTTACAGTAAGTGATAGGATGAAGTAGGCACTTAACAGAATAGCTCAGATGCAATCCAAAGTGTTAACTGGTACCAATCCCTCAACTCAGTCATCTTGTTTTCTTAACATACCCATTCTTTTATCTGATTAAATAAGTTCCTTTTAGAACTTTCCATTCTTTTGCCTGGAACCCTCCCATTATCCTGTCCAAGGAATGCTCACATTTAACCCCTACATTATTAATTTCACTGCTTTACCCATTTCTTAGCCAGGGCCCAGTGTGTAGCACTTACACTTCTCAATCAGATAAATGTGTGTTCAAGTCCCACTCCAGAATGCAAACTCCAGTGCAAACTGAGGGTGTGCCACATTGTCAGAGGTGCCATCTTTTAAATGAGATGTTAAACTGAAACCCCGTCTGCCAACTCAGGTGGATGTAAAAGTTTTCATGTCACCATTTCAGAAAAGAGCATGTCCTAGACAGCTCTGACAAAACCCCATCCACCTGGAAGGTTAACTTTGCCTGAATTTTCTTAAAGGCAGAGAGCCTCTAAAGTGCAGCTGCCTCAGGCTGGTCTGATTTTCATTCGTGTGATATACGAAACATGACTTGTGCACTTTAACCTGGCAGAAAAAGGTACCAGAGTTTTTCAGAAAGGCAAGGCACCCTTTTGGATATAGTCCCAGAACACTTTGGGGGAAGTCATGTGCCCTTTGGGAGAGGTAAGCTGCCCTCTTGGAGAGGTAGTGTGTCCTTTGGGATTGTTAAAATTAGACATGAATGTGTGTAAGCAGTACATAAATTCATTGGAATGGGCAAGATCTTTGGAACTGTTCGGAGAGCTGTCAAAAAGGGAGGTGCAAAAAGAACTGTCAAGAGAGCTAGCGAAAGGTGAAGTCAAAAGAAGCTGTCAGATGGGTTATCAAAGCAATCTGTCAACAAAGCTATCAAAGGGAACTGTCAAAAGGAGCTGTCATCAGAGCAAATGAAAAGAGCTGTAAAAGGGAGCTGTCAAGCTGTTTAGGCATTGAAAACTCCTGTCCTTCAAATATTTGTACAAAAAAACTGTCTGCACTGCTAAAGAAATCAATGCTTGCTATTTCACTTTGTCTGTTGACAGAAGCATAAGGACTATCATTACAGGCCACATGATGATTTCACGACCTTTCATTAGTGAGGTGTCTGTCTGTTCACAGTCTGATTGATATCCAAGTGGTTATAAACTCTTTGACTTCAAGGGGGATGTAGGAATTATGAATTCCACTGCTTGTTTTTATAAAAAGATTAAAGGAAGTTAAATACAGTGAATGTTTTTTTCTCAATAAGAGTGTTTTTTTAAATAGTGAATTCATGAATAAAGACTTAAAAACTTTATTTAATCTCAGCTTGTGTTCTCACATCTGCCCATGGTGGATATTGGGTGAGTTGGCATGGTAGCTGTAAGGGCAAAGGGTGATGGGTGGGGGGGCACGGGTTAGCATGAGTTGGCACCAAGTTGGCATAGAAGCCATAAAGGGCCATGTGGTTTTGGAGGAGGGGCATAAGTTGGCATTGATCAGTAAGGGACACATGAGGAAAACTATGCCTGAGTGAGATGGAGACCGAATGAGTAATGAATTAAGTTCACGTGGGAAACTCTGGTAAGACTTTTTCAGGTTTAATTAGAGATTAAGGGTGGAATTTTCCGTGTCCGTCAGGCATTATGGCAGGCACGGGTGGACAATATGGCGAGAAGGCCAAAAATCGGTTTCACGACATCATGAAACCAGTTTGCAATTGTCCATTCCACCCGTCAAAGGCGGGCCACGCTTCCTGCCATTGCATACCAGGAACTTCATTTTAATACATCCGCATAACATTATAAGCCCAGCTCACTGGAATCAACCCCCATGGCAAATTTACCACCCACGTTGGCAGGAAAACACGCTGATGCAGAACACATCTTGACAAATGTGATGTGCAAAAGTTGGGACTTATGGTCAGGGCCTTGTTCACATCGCAGACATCTGAGGAGCCGGAGATGCTGGAGCCCTACAGGAAGGGGACAGGAAGGGGAAGAATGTGCATTGCTTGGTGGGTGGATTCTGATGGACATGGCCATGCCGCGAAGCACCTCAAGGAAGGTGGAAGATCACCATTGAGGGTCCGCTTCGAGACATCAGTATCTTGGCCATGGTCTGCAATGGACAAGGGAGTTGGAGAGGAAGGTCAAGGTTTGACTGGGAGGCAAAGGAGTGTGCAGTTGGGTGGAGGGGGAACGATGGGGTCAGCGGGGGGGAGGGGTTTGATGGTGTGGAGGGTTGAGGTGGGGGGAAGGAAGCAGGGGGTGGGGGAGTGTGTAGTGGGGAGAATAGGGAACCAGGGAGGTAGGTGTAAGGTGGGGAGGTGTAAGGGAAGGTGTTCGGAGGGGGGAAGAAGTTTGGAGGGGGAAGGACCAAGGGTGGAGGAAGGAGTTTGGTGGGGAGAAGGACTTCAGGGGGGATGTAGGAATTCTGAGGGGGAAGGAGTACAGGAGGAGGAAGGTGTCCAGAGGGAGGGAGGAGTAAGGGTGGAAGAAGGAATAAGGGTGGAGGAAGAGGTAAGAGTGGGGGGAGGAGTAATGGTGGGTGGATGTCTAGATGAAAGTGCAAGGGAGGGGTCTGTAGAGCTGATGACTGCCTCCTGGGAAGCGAAATGAAGGTGCACGTGGCAGATGGGAATGGTGAGAATGAGAGAGGGCAGAGTGAGCCTGTAGGGTGGGTGGGTGAGGGTGCGATGGTAGTGGTAGAAGGGTGGTTGGCGGTGACTCAAAGGAGACAGACACAGACTCAGAGGGCAGAATCTTCTGACTGGCGTGTGGGTGGCGGAGCCCGCACATCAGCGCTTAAAATGTCGTGCGCTGATGTCACGTGAGCGTCCTGACGTCAGCGCGCGGCATTGCGATATTTCGGTCGGCGGGCGCTATGCAGTGGGATGCATGTCCACCATTAATTAAAGGCCTCATTAAGGCCCTTACCTTGCCAATCATCAACAATTTTGAGGGGCCCGTGCAAACTTCGGCTTGGCGCACGGGCCCAACGGGCAAGCGGGTAGGTGATTTTTTTTACAAACCTCATCTAGTGGCGGGATGAGGTTTGAAAGCGGTTTTAAAAACGTTTAATAAAGTTTTTGTTTATTTCATTAACATGTCCCATCTCGTGTGACATTTTCACATGAGGGGAACATGTTAATGAGTTTTTTATTGTTCTGTTTTTTATATTTGCCAGCCTTTCAGCAATCTCCCTGAGACAGCACTTAGCCTCAGGGAGCAGTGTGCACATGCGCGAAAGAGCGCAATCTGACAGTTGGGGAATCCCTCCCCCCTGCACAGGGAGCACATAGTGCTTCCCATCAGTCAGCCCGCTGGGCGGGCCTTAATTGGCCCGCCCACTTAAAATGGCGGCGGTGCCCATTTCGGCAGCGGCGATCGGCTGCCCACACGCCGCTGAGTCGGTGGGGCTTGCCCACCCATCGAGGGCAAAATTCTGTTCCGAATCTGGGGGTGGGAAGGAGGAGGCTGAGGAGATCAATGTGCATGGGGGTGGGATTCTTGGGAAGGTAGGGAATGTGCATGATCACCTGGGCATCCCCGAAGGTAAAGGGTTCTGGCTGGTGGGTGATGATGGGGAGGTGGTAGGTGATGCCAGGAGTCGACAGTGATGGGGCAAAGGACACGGGTGACTGGGGGTGGGAAAAGGACAGAGGGGCTAAAGACAAATTTTACCAGCACCATGCTTCTAAAACTGAAAGTGAAAGGGGACTCGTGTTGAGTGTGATCTGGTAGGCGGAGATGCAGCTCAGCTCAGAATAGACAACTGAAAGCGAACCCAGCAGACAGCTTTGAAAATGCTCGGGATATTGAGATAAGCGTGATGGAGGAAGGATCCGCATGCATGAGAGAGTACTCGCAGGAGGCTCCAACAGGCCCTGCCATACACAAACTTCTCCCCCCAGAATCACTCGTGTGCTGGCTGTGTTCAACCAAACCGCGAGTTGTTGGGGCGGTGGGGGGGCAGGGGAATGAAATTGGAGGACTCGCAAAACCTGTCAATGAAGCTGAAAAATTACATATTATTCAGTGAAAGTGAATATATTTTCAGATTATAAAGTGACCAAATGTGTTCACCTGTTCAACCACTTGTGATCAGAAATTCTTAACTTTTCTAGTCCTACCACTTCTAGGTGCTGCCCTGACATCCGCAGCAGGGGTGGAGACAGCCTGTGCAATGATTGGCCCTGTTGACTCTGATGACTTCAGTATGACTCCTCTGGCAAGCCGAGGCATGATGGCCCGGGTTTGCTTTGGCTGTCCTACTGCGGGCCAACTGCTCCCTCTACGGTGACAGAGGATGGGGTAGAGGGGGGGTCACAGGCAAAGGGGACTCAGAGGGAGAGGACAGCATCTGAGATTCCTCAGTGGGTGACCCAGGGCTGTCCAGCTGCCACTCCTTCTCCCTTCGGGTGCCCGACAGCCCTGGCCTGACTCCTTGATGGGAAGGAGCACACACCAAGGAGCCTCATTTCTCTCTCATGTTACCACTGCGGGAGTCACCCATGGCTACCACGATGGAGTGCAGGTCTGCGCACATCTCCATGCTCTGTTGGGACAGGGCCTCCTCGGCATCTGCTGTCCTGCCCAGGGAGACCTCTATACATGCGCACGTGGGCACTACTTCATCAGAGAGCAGGCAGATGCATTCCTCCGACTTGCGAGCCACTCTTTTGAGGTCTTCCAACAGCTTGCATGATGTTTTCCTGTCTTCTGCTGAATCTCCACGATGAATTGGAAGGCTGAATCCAGAGTCTCGCCATCTGCCTCTACCCCAGCAGTCCTCTGAGTGCTGGGGAGCTCGGCTGAACCTGCCTCCGCCTGCTGCAGGCACATTTCCATGCAGTGAAACCAGATTGTGAACCTGAGCCTGCTCTTGATCTAGGTCCCACTGAGGTGTTTCTCTGCACTGGTGGGGGATGTGGGTAAGCGCTGTGACAGGTCTGCTTATTTCCAGCTCTTCAATGGAGGAGGTGTCCTCTTGACTGGGTGTCAGGACCTGGATGGAGCTGAGGGACTGGCTGTCTGAGGGTGTCGGTCACTTGGCAGAGCTCCCTGTGAACCAAAGTAGAGATAAGTAGTGCTTGGCAGCAGAGTCAAAAGCAGGAGAGAGAGCACTCATATTTGCATTGAGAGAGGGATAATGTGCTGCAGGATCCACACACGGTTGTTTGCCGCTGACCTCACCATCGCCGCAGGCACGGTCTACGTTCTCACGAGACAGCACGATGGCACATTCCTCAAAGTGAGTGAGGGGCCTAATATGGGCCACTCCCCACCCCTCCCATCCCTAACTCCCACCGGTCTGGGACTTCTCGCTGCTGTAGTGAGCAGGCTTCTCCTGCATGAAAACAGATGGAGAGAGTGTGAGCAGGACATGTGGCACTGGGTGGATAGTTTGTGTGGTGAAGGAGCCATGGACAGGAAGAGGATGTGAGCTTGAGAGGGTATGAGCCTGATGGAGATGTGAGGGTGTGTGTGAGAGTTAGTGATGTTGTCCCTTGAGGTGTGAGATCCCTGTGGATGTGTGATGGGTTTGTGAGTGTGTGAGTTGAGAGTGATGCGAAGAGCGACCTACCCTGGCGGAACAGATGAGACCATTCATCCTGTAGCGGCACTGGGTGGCTGTCCTCTTTTGCAGGGCATTGGCACTGACCACTGCTGCCACTGCCTCCCATGCTGAATTGGTGACCTTTCTTGCTGGCTTTCGCTCAGGGTGGGGTGGTGGAGAACTTTGCAGGGAGCCTCCACTGCATCCAGTAGGCACTCAAGGAAGGCACCGCTAAATCTGGGGGTAGCACATTTTCTCACATTGACAGTCATGACTTTTCAGCAGCTTCCAGTCCCTTGGAAAGTGCTAGCTCTTTCTAAGGGCGGCCTTTAAGTATGATGCCAGTTTAATAAAGGCCTGACATGACAGCGGGGTGGGCAAAAGAGAGGCCAGCAACCCGGTGTGTTTCCTGGGAATGCATGATTAATGAGTTGGGATTGGGACGATGCAACGTGAAAAGCCGCCATTGCGACCGGCAGGTCAAACATTTTTTTCCCCACCTGCTACCACGCTTAGTACAAATCTGGGATGAATCAGGCTCTGACATAGAACTACCAACTTTCAAGTAAGTTAGACTAGCTTATAAAACAGGGAACTGCTTGGTAGTGGCAGTTATCTGTCAATCAACCGAAAGCAGTTAGTTAGTTCACTTGGTATTAATTAATGTAGCAGGAAGCTAAACTAACTAGTGATGCATCAGATGGTTTAGAAAGGAGCCAGGCTTTTCAAACCGCACAATCAGTAAGGGGTGCTTAAGGAGACAGGAGACTCCATTTGAGTGAGACGGAGACCGACTAGCGAATTATGTTCACGTGGGAATTGGGTGCATGGGGGAAAGATGTGTAGTATACATATGAATTATTCTAAGTTAATTAAGAATGTAGTTAAATTAATTAACGAAATAACATAAGTAAAAATGGCAGGACAGGTGTTGTATTGCAGCTGTGGAATGTGGGTTCTTTTGGACACCAAGGTAATCCAGGACAAATGTATCTGCAGAAAGCATAAGCATCTAGAGGAATTCTGGATCAAGATTATTGATCTGGAAGCCAAACCACAGACACTGCACTGCACAGAATATGGGAGGGGGAGAAATGCCTGGACTCTTTGTTCAAGAAGGCAGTCGCACCCTTAGCATAGGGTTGTATGTTTTGGTCAGCAGTGAGGGACAGGAAAATATGACCATGAGTGAGGCCAGTAAAGGGACTGGACAGACAGTAGTGGAGGAGCCTCAGACTTTGCAATTGTCAAACAGGTTTGAGGTGCTCACAAGCTTTGTGGACAAAAGCAAGGTCTGCGAGGTGGATGAGTAGACTGGACATCGCACCATGGTACAGGAAGCCTTTCAAGTGGTTGAAGCAAACAGGAATGTAGTGGTAGTAAGGGGACAGTATATTGAGGGGGATTGACACTGTTCTCTGCAGCAAAGAGCAAGGGTCCAGAAGGCTGCATTTCCTGCCCAGTGCCCAGGTTTGGGACTTCTGCTGAGGGGTGGAGAGGAATTTGCAGTGGGAGGAATTTCAACTGGAATTTCCAGTTGTCGTTGTCCATGTAGGCGCCAACCGACATAGGCAGGACAAGGAAAAAGAGGTTCTGCATAGTCAGTATGAGGAGCTAGGTAACAAATTAAGAAGCAAAACTTCAAAGGTAATAATATCTACATTATTACCTGAGCCACATGCAAACTGGCATAGGGCAAATAAGATTAGAGAGATGAGTGCGTGGCTCAAAAACTGGTGTGGGAGAAGTGGGTTCCAGTTCGTGGGACACTGGCATCAGTGCTGGAGAAAGTGGGGGCTGTACTGTTGGGATGGTTTGTACCTGGACCGCGCTGGGACCAGTGTTCAAGCAAGACAAATAACTAGGGAAGTAGAGAGGGCTTTAAACTAACAAGGGGGGTTGTGTGAGGAATCAAGTTTGGTGTTACGGCAGGTGGATGGTAAGTGCCAAACTGCCCAAATCCCAGAGGGAAAATTGAAGCAGCTGCCACAACTATTTGCAATTTATATTTATTTCCAGATGCAGGCTTTGAATTTAGTAAAAAGGCCACAAAGTCTTATCGGTTTCTTACAAAACTAAATCAAACCTTTATTAATAGAAGAAATGAATTTGAGTGCAGACATAGATCTACAAATTACTGCTAAGACAACTTCTAAATCCCCTAATTAATCTAAACCCCTGTTACACCTCCGTTCAGGCAACAGTGAGACACATAGATTGTAAAAGATCCAGGCAAAGTAACACACAATACCCTGAACAGTCCAATTCAAAGTGAGGTTTCCTCAGCTTCAGTTCCTTGTAGCAGCAGCTTGAGGCTTAGATGCTGGAAGCTTTTCACACTTGTGTTAGATCTTAGAAGGCCTGCCCTTACACTCAGCCTTCTCTCCTTTATACATAGTTGCCCCTTTGAATGCAAATTCCCATTGTTTCACTATGTCTTTGCACTTTTACCTCTAATAATAAAAATGTATCATAGTGCCAATTTTACCAGTAATCTTTGGGAAAAATAAACACATTGGGCAGAATTTTGCCGTCAGTGAGCAGGGGGCGGGGCCCGCTCGCCGACACGTAAAATGACGCGGGATAACGTCGGATGGAACCCCTGACATCATCCCGGTCCATTTAAATTTTCAGCAAGGTGGGCCTGCATCTGATTTTGCTGTGGGCCCGCCGACCTGTCAATGGCCTCAATCGGCCATTGACAGGGTCAATTATACAATTGAAGGACCTGCCTGTCCAACCTTAAAGTTGGCGGGTCGGCCAGGAGCCCCGGCGGCCAATAGAGAAAACATGAAACCTCATCAACCGGCGGGATGAGGTTTCATGTCGGGGTTTAAAAAGCTTAATAAAGTAATAATGTAAATTATGAACATGTCCCATCTCATGTGACATTGAGGGGGACATGTTAGGGAATTTTTTATTGTTTATTTTTAATATTTTTCAAAGTGTCAGCAATCTCCCTGAGGCTGCACTTAGCCTCAGGGAGATGTGCTCTCTTTCGTGCGCATGCGTGAAAGAGCGTACTCTCACTTTTGGGGAATCCCCCCCCACCCACCCCCGTCCGCACAGGGAGCGCATAGCGCTTCCCGCCGGACATCATGCTGGGCGGGCCTTAATTGGCCCACCCACGTAAAATGGTGGCAAGGCCCGCTTCTCCAGCGGGGATCGGCTCCCTGCCCACCGGAGATTGGGTCAGGCCCACCCACCCAACAGGCAGAAAATTCTGCCCATTGTTTCTTAACTTCTCCTGGCTAGCTGTAACAATCCACCCCCTCTTTTGAATTCAAGCTAGTCAGGTTTATTTAAAGATTCAAATGTTCCACTTACACCTCACATTCTAAAACTTCCCCATGTTTACATAGTAAACATTTCAAACCTGGCTTATCTTCTGATACAAATAAGCCTTCAGGCCAGCTGCCTTTAATTTCAGTTAAGTCCCACACACACACCCACATAGACACAGACCCCACTACTATTCTACTTTACAATAAATTCCAATAACATTTTGAAAATTATTATATCTTCCTGACACTTGGGTAGATGTAGCAAATCAAGGGTTAGAGTCAAGGCAGGGAGCAAAACAAGAATATGGGAAATGAGAGTCAGAGCATGGCAGGATGTAGAATTGGTTTGGGTGAAGATGAGGAATAGTATAGGGAAGAAGTCACTAATGGGAGCGGCCTACAGGCCCCCTAACAGTAACCGCAATGTAGGGCAAAGTATACAAGAAGTGAAATTGGGTACTTGTGATAAAAGGACGGAAATAATCATAGGTGATTTTAAGTTACGTGTAAGCTGGAAAAATCTGATTTTTAGTAATAGCTTGGATGAAGAGCTCATAGAATGCGTTTGAGATAGTTACTTGGAGCAACATGTTCTGGAACCAACCAGAGAGCAGGGCAGAATGTTTTGCTGAGGGGACGGGCGCGCGTCTGACCCGTTCGGGGGTAAAATAGCGCACGATGATGTCGGGCGAGCATCCTGACGCCATCGCGTACCCGCGCGATATTTCAGTCGGCAGAGTCGGAGCTGCGCCTGCCATCAATTACCAGGCCAGATAAGGCCGTTAAAAAGGCAATTACTCTAGATTTTAAGTGGCCGGTGCAATTTCGCGCTCATCGCACGGGCAAAACGGGCAGGCAGCCAGCCGACATTTTGTAAAACCTCATCCAAGGCCGGGATAAAAAGGGTCAGCAGCATTAGCAGTGTGAGCAGTGAGAAGTTTTGGAGACAGTTTGCTGCTGGTTGCTTCTTGGTGCTTGGCAGCTTCATCTCTGTTTGGGGCTTCATTGTTAGCATTTCCAGGCTTCATTTCAGGATGTATTGGTGTCTCCAAGGTCTCTGGGGAATTCAGACCATTTGGAGCCTTCCAGGGTTCAGACCGCCTTCCTTTACCCTGGTAATGGGGAATGTGGTGCCCGCTGGTGGCATCTCCTCTGAGGAGGAGGAGAGGGGCAGAAGGGAGAGGAGGCCAGGAGTCCCTATGCAGCCTCCAGGGGAGTGACCTGTGGAAGGAGAGGCAAAGGCAGCAGGAAATCCAAAGCAGAAGGAGCCACAGAAAACGCCACTATCCTGCTGCCAGGGTTTACAGGCAGCAATGCAGCTACCTCAATATGTCTGAGGTGCAATGCTGAAGGAGGCTCCACCTCTCAAGGGAGACAGTGACCTCCGATTGTCAAATGATCGGCCCTGAGATCAGTTCCAACTGTGTGGGTGGACACCCCATGCCAGTGGCTCTGAAGGTCACAGCTGCCCTCAACTTTTATGTCACCGCCTCTTTCCAGGGGTCGGTGGGGAATCGATGTGGAGTCTCCCAATCAGCTGTCCAGACGTGCGTCAAGCTGGTGACAGAAGCTCCTTTCAGGTGGGTACTGGCATTTATTCTTTACCATATGGACGAAGGCAGCCAGACACAGCGAGCCAGAGGCTTCGCGGCCATTGCTGGCTTCCCCCGTGTCCAGGGTGCTATAGACTGCACACATGTGGCCATCAAGGCATCAGCAGGTGAGCCCGGTGCCTTCATCAACAGGAAGGGCTTCCACTCCATGAACGTGCAGATAGTGTGTGATCACAGGATGCTGATTCTACAAGTCTGTGCAAGGTACCCAGGCAGCTCCCACAACGCCTACATCCTCAGACACTCCCAGGTACCGGGGCTCTTCAGTGCTCCAGCCCGGCTGGATGGATGGCTGCTGGGTGATAAGGACTATCCCCTCAGAAGGTGGCTTATGATACCTCTCCGCCACCCAAGAAAAGAGGCAGAGCAGCGTTACAATAGGGATCATGCCCCTGCAAGCGCAATGGTAGAGAGGACCATAGGTCTTCTCAAGATGTGCTTCCAATGTCTGGACCGTTCAAGGGATGCACTACAATACCCCACAGAGTGGGTATCACTGACACTGGTTGCATGCTGCGCTCTCCACAATCTGGCACTGGCAAGGGGGAACCCACTGGAGGAAGAGGATCTTGACACACTGCACAGGGCACAGTTGATGAGTCCAGTAGTGAGTCCGAAGAGAAGCACGGTGAGGAGAACGCTGAGGGTGTGGAGCCAGACCTCAGTAACCTTCAGGGAGGCAGCGACACCAGGGATGACTTGATCCAACGCTCCTTCAGCTCGGCTGCCTAAGAATCACTTCCATCTCATGCCCGGGCTGCCGCCTCCATCCCAGATGTCTGAAATAACCCTTTCATTTGAACCCAAAGTCCACTCAATGCCTGTGCAATAAAGTATCAAGCCACTCACATCCAGAATTACATACTGGTGTACCCTGCACCAGAAAGAAAAATGGTGAAGCATACTAAGACCATCAGAACAAAAGCAAATTTAATGTTATTGCCACATTGAATGTATAATGACATTACCATTACTGGTGTTGATGTCCACACCAGCAGACATATAAACCAAACATAAATGGACAGAAAATCACCCATGGCCAGTCCCTCTTGTACTCGTGGTGCCTTTAACTTACGTTTGCGAGAGCTACATCTTGGTGCCCCCACTACCCCCTCACTGGCAGCGACATTGGTGACAGCCTGCTCACTCTGCTGTCCTGTTGGCCTTGATGACCTTGGCGGCCATCCTCTGGTCAGTGCAGCCTGTGCTGGCCCCGCCTGGGAGGGAGCAGCCAGGGTCACGGCTGGAACCTCCCTAGTTTTCACAGCCTCATCAGATGCCACAATCACTGGCGGAGGAGCTGCTGCCGTAATGCCCTGAGAGGAGCCCACAGAGATGACAAGCAGCTCATGCGCAAATCTGAGGTCGCCCTGGACCTCCCTGCTCACTATTGATGGACTGGCACCTAGCTGGGATACTGGGTGCACCATCCATCTCCCAGGCTGGTACTGACCACCTGAAGTCATTGCCTGTGTGAAGACTTGCAGGTCCGAGCACAACCCCAGGAACACCTCATTCTGTCCTTGGAGCTGCCTCTCCATGAGAGTCGCCACTCTCTCCATGGAGGAAGCAGTGTGCTTGGCCATGAAGGTCAACACAGTGCTCACACTCCGCATGGACTCCTCCACAATGGGGACCAGACCCTCAAGGATCTCCGCCAGATCCTCCCACACAGCCCGTTGGACATCCAGCATTTGTCGCCTAATGGATGACTCCAGAGGCTCATCATCAGCCTTTGACCCAGCATCATCCTGGTCCCAGTAGTTCTCCAACTGCCAGTGCCCTGGGCATTCTCTGCCTCTGCCAGCACCTCAAATGAGTGTGAAGTGCCCTCACCAGTGTGCACCAACATTCTAGTTGCCAACCTAATACCCACCAAGGTTTTGGTATCTGCGCTGGTGCCTAGTTCGGAGAGCGGGTGTGATGCAGGCGTAAATGAAGGTGGTCCTCCAGCCTCAGGGGTGGCCCTTTGGGGTCCAGAAAGTGAGGACATGCTGGCAAATCTAAGGGAGAAGAAGGACATGTCGTTAGTTAAAGTCATCACACTGCCACTGTTCATGCCGGGCACCCTGGTGAGACAATGGAGATCTGCATCATAGTGTCATCGTCTTTCAATGATCAATGTGGACTCCAGGTTCGAGGCTCAGATCAATGAAGAGGCTGCACTAGAATGGTTACACACTCCGAAACTCTCACCTCTGCGCGCTGCACTCTTACCTTCATCTGGCACCCCCGTCTCTCCACGCCCAGTTGCACGTGGAGCGTGCTGGCTCTCCTGCTCCAGGGTGTTCTGCTCGAAACTGGTCAGCAGTCGCAGGTTGGACAGGCCTCTGCCTGTACGTGCCCTCTCGGCTTGGTTATAGCTCATCTGCTCCTGAAAGGACAGAGGAGCATTGATTAGTCCACTCTCTACCTGCAGCACCATTGCAGCCTGGCCAACCCCAGCTGAGGAACACCTCGCAGGGCACATCCGAGTCGTGGCCCTCGAGCCATAAGGTACTCAGTCCAAGCAGCCGGGACTCACCCCCTTGGCCAGCTCCGGCGTCATTGACAGTTGGCACTCAGACTCTAGCGGCCCTGAGGCCCACGGGGGGCACGGTCAGACCTTAACACTTCTGCACACTGATCCATGCCAACAGGGTACCCACCCTTCCTCAGCACAGCAGGCCATTGAACCTCTTGCGGCACTGCACCCATGTGCACCTCATCATGGCTGCTCACCTGGGCTGCCACCTCCTCCCATGCCCTCTTTGTCAGGTGAGGTGGCCTTCTCCCCCCATCTCCGGGGACAAGGGTGTCCCTCCTGGCTGGCACCTCCTCCAGCAGGACCGCAAGGCACTCATCCGAAAAGCAGGGGGCCGAGTGCCCACCCAGCCTGCCCTCCCGCCTGGCGTCTCCAGCCGCATTCAACTCCATCATGTTAGGTAACGAGAGACAGAAGAGATATTCTTCTGTGGCAGCCTTCAAGGTGCTGCCTGCACCATTTTTAAACCGGCCCCAGGTCGCCATTAGACCCAGCGGTTGACAGGGCCCCACTCCGGCCTGGCCCTTCCTGACCAGTGGGGAGCTTACTTGGCCCGCCAGTATGATATTGTGGTCGGGGGCCGATTGTGGAGTTGGCTTGTTTCCCAGCCAATCCAAGGCCTGCTGACCGCACACCCCACCACACCACCCCCCCCGCCCCCCCCACCCCCCCCCCCCCCCCCCCCACCCCTCTCCCCCCACCCCACCGCTGGCCTGAAAATTCTGCTCCAGGTTATATTAGACTTGATATTGTGTAATGTGACAGGATTAATTAATTACCTCAGAGTAAAGGCACCCTAGGTAGCAACGACCACAATATATTGAATTTTACACCCAGTTTGAAAAGGAGAAGAGTGGGTCTAAGACTAGTATTTTAAACTTAAATAAGGGCAACTATGTGGGCATGAAAGCTGAGCTAGCTGAAGTGAACTGGGAAACTAGGCTAGAGGATAGACCAATAGGGAAGTGGTGGTAGGCACTTAAGGGGATATTTCAAAATACTCAGGATAAGTATATTCCTATATAAAGAGTAATTCCAAGGGGAGGACCCACCATTTGTGGTTAACTAAACAAGTTAAGGAAAGCATCAAATTAAGGAAAAGGCACATAACTGTACAAAGATGAGTGGCAGGTCAGATGGTTGGTCAGAATATAAAGAACAACAAAAAATTACTAAAAGGTTAATCAGGAGAAAGAAATTGCAGTATGGGAGAAAGCTAGCAAGAAATGTAAAACAAACAGCAAGAGTTTCTACAGGTATTTAAAAAGGAAAAGAATAAGAAATGTGAGTGTTGGTCCTCTAAAGAGTGAGGCTGGGGAGTTAATGGTGGATAGTAAGGAAATAGCAGATGAAATGAACAAATACTTTACTTCTGTCTTCACTATAAAGGATACAAAAAACATCCCAGTAATAACTATAAATCAGGAAGTGGAAGGGAGAGAGGAAATTGGTGAAATTACAATCACTAGGGAAGTGGTACTAAGCAAACTGATGGAGCTGTGGGCTGACAAGTCTCTGGGTCCTGATGGACTACATCCTAGGGTCTTAAAAGCGGTGGCTAATGAGGTAGTAGATGCATTGGTGTTAATTTTCCAAAATTCACTAGATTCTGGAAAGGTTCCATCAGACTGGAAAGTAGCAAATATAACCCCTCTATTCAAGACAAGAAGGGAGGCAGAAAACAGGAAACTATAGGCCAGTTAGCTTGACATTTGACATGGGGAAGTTGTTAGAATTGACCATTGAGGAGGTTATAGCTGGGCATTTAGAAAAACTCAAGGTAATTGGGAAGAGTCAACATGGTTTTGTGAAAGGGAAATCTAGTTTAACCAATTTATTGGAGTTCTTTGAAGAAGTAACATGGGCTGTGGATAAAGGGTTGTCTGTAGATGTACTGTACTTGGACTTCCATAAGGCATTTGATAAGGTACCACATCAAAGGTTTTTGCAGAAAATAAAAGCTCAAGGTGTAGGTGGTAACATATTAGCATGGATAGAAGATTGGCTGGCTGGCAGAAAACAGAGAGTATGCATAAATGGGTCTTTTTCTGATTGACAGGATGTGACGAGTGGAGTCCCACAGGGGTCTCTGCTGGGGCCTCAAATTAGTACAATTTATATCAATGACTTAAATGAGGGGAGCAAAGGCATGGTAGCTAAATTTTCAGATGGCACAAAGATAGGTATGAAAATATGTTATGAAGAGGACATAAGGACATTGCAGACAGATATAGATAGGTTGAGTGAGGGGGCAAAAATCTGGCAGATTGAGTATAATGTGGGAAAATGTGAAGTTGTTCACTTTGGCAGGAAGAATAAAAAAGCAGAGTATTATTTAAACAAAGAACGTGCAGAGGGATCCAGGTATATGAGTCACAAAAAGTTAGTATACAGGTACAGCAAGTAATTAAGAAGGTTAATGGAATGCTACCCTTCATTACAAGAGGAATTGAACATAAAAGTAAGGATGTTATGCTTCAGTTACACAGGACATTGGTGAGACCGCATCTCAAATATGTGTGCAGTTTTGGTCTCCTTAGTTAAGGAAGGATATAAATGCGTTGCAGGCAGTTCAGGGGAGGTTTACTAGATTGATGCCTGGAATGAGCAGGTTATCCTATGAGGAAAAGTTGGACAGACTGGGCTTGTTTCCACTGGAGTTTAGAAGAGTGAGGGGTGTCTTGATTGAAGTATATAAGATGCTGAATGGTCTTGACAAGGTGGACGTGGAATGGATGTTTTCTCTTGTTGGTGAGTCCAGAACTAGGGGTCAGTGTTTTAAAAATAAGGGTTGCCCTTTTAGGACAGAGATGAGGAGAATTTTTTTCTCTCAGAGGGTTGTGTGACCTTGGAACTCTCTGCATCAGAAGGTGGTGGAAGCAGAATCATTGGATCTTTTTAGGATGGAGGTAGATAGATTTTTGTCAGGCAAGGAAATCAAAGTTTATCGGGGGTAGATGGGAATGTGGAATTCGAAACATAAACAGATCAGCCATGATCTTATTGAATGGCGGAGCAGGTTCAAGGGGCCAAATGGCCTACTCCTGCTCCTATTTCGTATGTCCGTATGGAGGGTATGAGGGGCATTAGGTGTCATGAGTTGGCATGGATACGGCATGATGAGTTTGTGGGGGGGTTGAGGGGGTGCGAGGGGTGTTTTTTGCTGTCTTTCTCATTGCTTCGACAAAGTGCCGGTGCACCGAGGCAGGTCTTCAGCCCATCCCACCTCTGCAGCCCGCAGCTTCCACATTGTTTCCAGGGTTGCCCGCTGCCTCTTCTATAAAACCCAAACCCCCGGGATCAAAAATCCAAAACTCCGGTGCACTTTTTCCAGGTTGGGTTTGTGGAGCCGGGAATTGTCCCAACTCTGCGCTCCTGACTCAGCAGTGAAAATTCAGGCCTTTGTTTCTCTCTCCACAGATGATGCCTGACTTGCGGAGCATTTCAGCATTTTCTGTTTTTATTCAAAAAACCATTTAATTGGTTGTAAAGTACTTTGGGATGTTGCGAGGCCATGAGGAGGCTTAATATAAAATACAAGTTTATCTTTCTTTCTTTATCCACTCAATGCCTTGAAATAATCTGTTCCTACAAGGTGTGAAGAGAGAACATTACTGATATTCTCTTTCAACTTATCCTTTTTATTACTCCCCCTTTCTGTGTTGATTTTTTTAAACCATATTATTCTTCAAAATGCAAATGTGGGTTATGTTTTCATGGAATTATCTCAGACGAATTTATTGAGCTCAAAAGTGAAAGGGACTTAAATTAACAGCAAAAGAGCCTTTGCCCCACAGTAGTGGATGTCCCAAGGCTGTGTACTCATAGGCTCTGCTTCCATTATACTACTAAGTTCTGGGAATTCTTTTAGCCAGTTTCCATGGCAATGGCCTAAGCTCTTGTGTCTCAAACCAAAAAACAAAATGGATACATGGAAGAATTGTAAGAATTCCCCCTGCCACCCGCTTCCAAAATGGTAAAATTCATCAACTGCTACGTTTTCAGAAAGGTTTCTGATTGCAAGAATCCCTAACAATTGTTAGGGAATTGTAAAGGTCTAGTGCAGAAGAAAAGAAACTCTGAAGACAATTTATACCAGGTCAGAAGGGATAAAAAGTTCAAATTAATTCAACACTCCAGGATACCTTCCAGTATAACACTATTGCATCCTTTTGAAAGGAGCAACATATTGCCAGTATTTATGTGGCAGTATGTCAACATGAAATGATAATGCTCCCCACTGTTTCCAGGGCATTGTTACATGTGAGGAAGGTGCAGTATATTTGAATGAAAGCTGCTTCTGATCTTCCACACTGCAGTATTCAAACACAGATCAACTGTGAAAGCATCAAGGTAATTTTCTGCCCAAATAAAAACCATTCCCATGGCAATTTAGAATTGAATCAAGTCTGTTCTAGCCAGGACTGAAGATCAGAGGTCTAGTTTCTCTAGGGCTCTTGTGCCTCTCCTTAGAGCAGGGCTGCTCGATAATGCTTTATCAAGCGCCACAGTGGTCACTCATTTATTCAAGGAACATCGTGGAACTACAACCTACACCAATTGCATGTGGTTAGACAGCTAAAGGGAAAAGCTATGCTGGACATCTGAAATAAAATCAGAAAACATTGAAAATTTACATGGAAGGAGATAGCATTTGGGATATCATTTTAAACAATTCAGAAAGGTGCCCAGATGAAATGTTAACCAGTCTTTTTCCCTCAGAGTCAAACTGACCTAATGTGCAATCCTAGGTATAAATTTTGTGAAATTTTTAATATTTCTTTTTAGATAACCCTTTTCCATTTTATTTACAAGATTAAAACTAGTGGCTCTGAATTCTGGAAAAGCAGAGGTCTGAGGGCTTCATGGTGAGAGCAAGTTGCAAGTAAATTCCTGGGGTAGATGATGAGTAACAAGAGGCTAGTTTCAGAAGTGCAGGGTACTAGTATAGATCACTGACCAGCCTCAAAGGTGAGATATTTCCATGTGTACACTTCTTTTAATTCTGCCTATTGCTTTGAATGAAACAGGCTGAAATCTACACATTTCATCCAAAGCATTAAAGCAATCGCTTCCATTTTCAGCCCAGTGAACAACTTGCTGTAGGTAAAATTAACTGTGCAATTACCCGCATGGTTAAATGAGACAAACTAATGACCTGTGTTCGAAATGTCTTCTCTGCAGCTTGGTGGTAAGTATGGGATAATTACCCACATCTACTGCCCAAGCGATAATGTGAGACTCAGCAATATTTTCACATTGTAATTTCTGCTAGCAATAATTCGAAGATCCAGTGCAATATAAGGTAGACTCATGCACTTTCAGCAGCTTTACATCTGGTTAATGACCCCAACTTATTTTCCACCCATGGTTGCAAAATGATGTGCAAAATACTAGAAATTTGCAAGCAATAGATTCGTGCTTCAATGAAAGAGGTTAAGAAGGAATAGACAGCCATGGTTTTAATGGTAGCTAGCCATCTAAAGTTAGACTAAAGCTGACTGATTTCAAGAGCTAAGGGACGCCAGGCAAGTTACTTCAAACTAAACTGTGACTATAGAAGAAGGGGCTGCAGAGTCCAACTTGTATGAGCGGCATTTAGGATTGGAGTTAGAATATTCTTGTTCACAATGATCAAAACGGTATTAACATGGAGTAGAATAATGCAAGTGAAAATCCTAGTGTTACACTGTAATCTCTCCAGCCCAGAAATCTATTCTTGAGAAACATTAGTTGTCTGGAATTTTTTTTGTTCCTTTGACATCATCAGTATCATTTTAGAACAGAACTTTAGGAGTAGAAACATGGAAGGTCCAGTATTTTATTTGGGTAAGTAAATGTTGTAGGGTGGCCGAGTTGTACTATTAATGATCAAGTTGATCTGCAGATACTTCTTGGGTGGAAACTTTAAGTTTATTTACAATATCCTCAGCAGCAACTACACGTGTGTTTTCAACTCCAACTCTTATCTCTACACTGCCTGCTGAGGTAGCCTGCGCTATTCTCCTATTGGTTATGACAGATCATGTGATCTTGCCTAACACGTATTATTCTTAAAGGTACATTACACACTAAATAAAACCATAATTACGAGATTCCTCCACCTTTAACTCGGCTATACATATTATATTTAAAAGTACACATTTTTCAAGACAACATAATATTTACACTGGGTAAGGAGTTTACAAGTTCAGTCTTTCAGGTGGTTTCCTGGTACATGTGGAATGTCGCAGCTCCACAACTTCAGGTTCTTTGTCAGGAACCTCCTGTTGCGGAGTTGCCTGAACATCAGGTGCTTCGGTGGGCACTTGCAGTTCTGTATCCTCAACTCTTACAGGAACATCAGACATGTCAGTCCTGGGTCGAGTATCCTCAACAGGAACTGCAGACCCAGTCATGGTCACTGGTGGAACCAAATCTTGGTGATTTGAGTCTCTCTCTTCCTTTAATGGTCCACATGTTTACAGCTGATCCGGCCTTCCACCTCCACATGGTAAGACAGAGGTCCAGTCACTGCATTTATTTTACCCAGTAACCAATTGGGTCCTTCCCCGAAATTTTTCACATATACCAGCTCTCCCACGGTAAACTTCCTCTCGTGACTATGCCAGTCATGTCTTGTCTTCTGGCTTCCCTGACTCCTTTCCACCTTCCCCTCTAAATTCAGCATTACTAAGCTCAATCTCATCCTGACTCCACAGGTGTAACACCTGTTTTTGTGTGAGGGGTAATCCTGTAATGAAAAAGAAAGTGTGCTAGCTTGGTTGCCAAGTAATTGCCAGTTAGCTCTCTCATGCCTGCCTTGAATGTTTGAACCGCCCTTTCGGCCAGTCCGTTTGAGGAAGGGTGGTACAGTGCAGTTTTTACATGAGTGACACCATTGAGGCTGATAAACCGTTGAAACTCAACATTCATAAATGCTGTACTGTTATCGGAAACGACTACTTCTGGTAGTCCATGAATGGCAAAACTCTGACGTAGTTTCTCAATTGTAGCAGACGACATTGGTGACTTCACCTCATATATGTCCAACCATTTTGAATGGGCATCAACAATGAGCAGAAACATTGTTCCCAGGAAAGGCCCAAAGTAGTCAATGTGTAACCGCACCCAGGATCTACCTGGCCACTCCCATGGGTGTAATGGAGCTGTCGCTGGCAACTTTTACAGTTGCTGACATTGCACACAGTGCTTTACTAAACTCTCTATTTTGCCATCTGTTCCAGGCCACCATAGATAGCTGCGCACTATGATCTTCATTCAAGAAACTCTTGGATGGAACTGGGTAGCTCAATTAAAAGTGGCTCCCTTCCCTTTGGAGGAACTATCACTTGTGCTCCCCACAATAAGGTGCCATGCTGGTTGGTTGTTTCATATCTTCTGTTGTATTACAGTTTCGTTTTGTCAGATACGGGCTCCTGAGACCAACCACATAGCACTTGTTCTGGTACTTGAGATAGGACTGGGTCCCGACTTGTCCAGTCTCTGATCTGTTGAGCACATACCAGCGAGGAATCTAAGAAATTTAACAGTAAAACAAGTTCCTGTGGAATTGGGACGTGCTCATCATTTTCTTGTAAAGGCAAATGACTAAGGGCATCGGTATTTGTGATTTGATTGCCAGGCCTATGTACGAATGTGTATTTTGTTTGCTGCCAGAATTAAAGCCCATTGTTGTAATCTTGCTGAGGCTATGGGTGGTATAACCTTGTCCTCACTAAACAATCCTAGCAAAGGTTTGTGATCTGAAAGGATTGTAAAATGGTGGCCATGTACATACTGGTGAAACTTCTTGACACCAAAGTCGGTGGACAGGCCTCTTTCTACCTGTGAGTATCCCTTTTCCGCTGTGGTGAGCGTTCTTGATATGTAACCTATTGGCCATTCCATGTCATCATCCATCCAATGAGAGAGCACTGCTCCCACTCCGTAGGGAGATGCGTCACATGTCAGCACCAATTCTTTCGTCTGGTCATAATCCACTAATAGATTGGACGAGTGCAACAATTGTTTCACCTTTATGAAAGCTTCTTTCTGGGGCGCCTCCCAAGACCAACATTAGTTCTTTTTGAGTAGAGAATGCAGGGGGGGACAGCCCATAGACAAATTGAGTAAGAATCGCCTATAATAGTTGATCATTCCTAGGAATGATTAGAGCTCTGAGGCGTTCTTTGGTGCAGGTGCCTCTCTTATTGCTCTCACTTTCTCCTCAATCGGGTGGAGGCCCTGTGAATCTACCCGGTGACCCAAATAGATTATCTCCCTCACTTGGAATGTGCACTTTTCTGTTTTTAAATGCACTCCAGCCTGCAAGAAACATTTTAAAGCTTCTTTTAAGTTTGCCAAATGCTCTTTTTCAGTGAATCCTGTCACCAATACATCGTCTAAATAAACTACAAGCTGGGGCAGTCCCTGCAGTGAGCTTTCCATTGTTCTCTGAAAGATGGCACATGTGGAGAAGACACCGAAAGGCAATCGTGTACATTGGTACAACCCTTTGTGGGTATTAATTGTGATAAATTCCCAGGAGGCATTAATCAACTCTAGTTGTTGATAAGCATGACTCAGGTCAAGTTTTGTTTTCGTTGTCCCTCCAGCCGGCTTGGCATACAGGTCTTCGATTTTTGGACTGGGGTGCCTGTCTGGCTTAGCGACTTTATTAACCGTCAGTTTGTAGTCTCCTCAAATTCAGACATTTTGGTCAGGTTTAAGGATGGGGACTATGGGTGCTGCCCATCCTGAGAACTGAACAGGTTGTATAACGCCCAGTTTCTCTAGTTTGTTCAGTTCAATGTCGACTTTTTCTCACAGGACATACAGCACCGGTCTCGCCTTCATGAAGCGAGGGGTTCCTTCCGGATCCACATGAATCTTGGCCTGTAGGCCCTGGATTTTCCCCAGTTCATCCTTAAAGACTGTGGTGTACTTTCTAAGTCGCTCTGGCAGCCCACTTGCTCACAACTGGAAAATTTCAGCCCTTTCTACCTTAATCTCCTTTAACCAATTTTGCCCCAGGAGGATTGGCCCTTCACCTGCTACCACCATCAGGTAGCTTTGCCGATTGGCTACCATAATGGACGGTTACTCTGCTTATGCATTTTACTTGAATGTCTTCACCCGTATTTATTTTCAGCTTGCCAGCTGTTTCTTCTAAACTTAATTAATGTTCACTATTATTCAACTATCCGAAGGTATGTTTCCCCAATTACTGTAGTGGAAGCTCCTGTGTCCACTTCCATTTTAACAGGTTTGCCATTTATTTTCACTGTGACAAATATTGGTTCTGTCTTTCCAACTTTCAGATTAAACAACAATAAATGTCTGAACTTGTTGTTTCAGACTCTTCTACATTGTAGATTTCATTGGACTTTTCTTAGTTTACAAACCTGCTTGAATCTTTCCTTGCACTGCCTCATCCTATGTTCATTTCTGTGACAATAGTAGCATTCGATTTTTTTAAACTGCCAATCGCTAAAAGACTGATTATCTCCACCTCTGTTAAAATTATTCTTTGATTTCGCTGCTAAGTTATTTTTCTTTTTTCTTTGGATAACAGGAGCTGTTTCCCGCTTCTCAGCTGAGTCTCGCTTTCTCACACCTCTTTCAGCTGAGGTTTCCAGCCCAATGTGGAGGATGGCACCATTTTGCACACCCTGTATTGCTTTTGAATCTCTTCCAATGCTGTCCATGGCCAACGCTATCTCTAGCACCTTCTTGAAATACAGATTCACTTCGGACAATAAACTTTTCTGAATAGTGTCCTCTTTCACATCACACACCAAACGATCTCTGAGCATGTCGTTCAGAGTCGTACCAAACTCACAATGTTCCGTTAGCTACTTCAAATTTGCCATGTAGCTTGCAATTGTCTCACCAGGGTTCTATTCTGCAAATTAAACCAGAACCTCTACATAATGACTGAGGGCTTGGGTTGAAAATGACTCTTCATGAGGTCCACCAATTCATCGAAATTTTTGAATCTGGGGCACTGGGTGTCATCGAACTTCAAATCAAGCTATATGTTTGCTCCCACAAATAATCAAGAGGATCACTCATCCCCCGTAATCTCGTTCGCTTGAAAAAAGAATGTGAGGCTTTCTACGTATTAGACCAATCATCTGTGGCAGGTTCAAAAGGATAAATTCTCCCAAATTGTGGCATTTTGAGAGGGGATAAGTTCTTCAATTCTAACGGAGCTTGCTACTAATAATCACTGGGCAAGGTACAGTGCTCATTTCTTTTTAACTTGATTTCTTCTGTTCAATCCTGTTTTATCCCATCCTCATTGCCAGTTTGTTGTAGGGTGGCTGAGTTGTACTATTACAGTTGATCCAGTGTTACAGTTGATCTGCAGACACTTCTTGGGTGGAAACTTTAAGTTTATTTACAATCTACTCAGCAACGAATATGTGTGTTTTCAACTCCAACTCTATCTCTACACTGCCTACTGAGGTAGTCCATGCTACTCTCCTATTGGTTACTACAAATCATGTGATCGTGCATAATAAGTATTATTCTTAAATGTACATTACACACTAAATAAAACCATAATTGCTACAGTAAAACAATTTTTATCAATGATTTATATCACTGATTTGACTTTCAGGTAAATATTTGTATCTATGGTATTTTACGGTTCACTTGCTTATGATTAGGCATTCTAACATCATTCTATAATCGAGAAAATTCTGAAATCCAGAAATAAATAGCATTTTGGACTGGAGAGGTTACATTGTATTAATGAACAGATGGTTGCTGTGATGGGCTTTGGTGACTTTAGGGTCTGGGGTGGGTAACTTTAGCATCTTTCTGAATAATAGCTTTGGTGCCTTCAAATTAATTTACAGGCAATTAATTACTGGTGAAGTGCAGTCACTGTTGTAGACAAGCGCAATGGTCAATTTACACAAGGCAAGGTTTTTAGTGATATTGTTCAAGGGATAAATGTTAACTGAAACGACAAGAGAGAACTCCTTTGCTCTTCTTTGAATAATGCAAGAGTCTTTTAAATTCACCTCGAAGGGCAGGTCTACTGTTTCATTCGATATACAGCATCTCCAGCAATTCAGCACTCCCTCAGTACTGTGTTGAATTTCAGTCTAGATTATTTGTCATCTAGTCTTAGAGTGAAACTGGAACCCACAGCCATCTCACTGTGTGATTGTGTAAAATTTCTTCATTATTACGATGCCTTGAGTTTTTTGAATTACCCTTTCATCGCATGTAGGACGACAGTTTACACAGTGAAATGACAGGCTGCTTATTCAGTAGGAGACCAGGAGGATAAGGGAAAAGTGCTTTGTGTTATCATTAAAAGGCAACTGGTAACAACGTAGAAACAACAACTGATGTTGACATGTTCACACAGTTCACAATACCAGGACCAGTATTTGCCTTGCAAGGGCCCTGTGAAAAGGCTTGTTTTGGGATCTTTTGTTAAAGATTTATCCTTAAACCTGTAGCTAGATCCACTCCGGTGCTCTGACTGGCTCAGGGGCTCTGGGTTGATGCCCTGACTGACTCAAGGGCTCTGACTGGCTTGGGGGGGCCTGGTTCAGTGCCAAAGATGAGCTCTGGCTTTGGGGCCTTGATTAGCTCAGGGGCTCTGCAGTGATGGAATAGATCATAAGGTCACAAGATCATAAGAAATAGGAGCAGGTGTAGGCCATTCAGCCCCTTGAGCCTGTTCCCCCATTCAATAAGATCATGGCTAATCTGATTGCAGCCTTAACTCCACTTTCCTGCCTGCCCCTGCCCCTGCGCTTGACTCTTTTCTAGTTCAAAACACTGCCTTGAATATATTTAATGACCCAGCCTGCACTGTCCTTTGTAGAAGAGAATTCCAAAACTAATGACCCTCTGAGAGAAGAAATTCCCCATCTTCTCCATTTTAAATGGGAGACCCCTTATATTTAAACTGTGCCCTTTAATTCTAGATTTCCCCATGAGGAAAAACCTCCACTCAGCATGTAGCCTGTCAAGCTGGCTCAAAATCTTATATGTTTCAAGATCATCTCTCATTCTTCTAAACTCCAATGAGTATAGGTCCAAAATGCTCAATCTTTCCCTATAAGGCAACACCTTCATCCTAGGAATCAGCCTCATGAACCTTCTCTGAACTGCTTTGAATGCAAGTCTCCTTCTTTAAGTAAGGAAACCAAAACTGTACTGTGAGAATGGAAGGTTTTTAAAAATATTTTTGGGGAATATTGTGTTATTCTGTAAAGAAGGCTGTGTGTGTGTGTATAATTTAATTAAGCTGGGCAAGAGATTGATTGGAGTCAGGTTGTCTGGGGGGTTGAAAACATGAAAAGGACAGAGGTGCTAAGTTTGAGGTACAAGGAAATAGGTTAGATTTAACGTTTGCATTTTTAGATAAGTTGAGAGTTTGAATGTCAAAGGAGAGTCAGAGGTTATAAGAAACATGTTTGCATCTTGCAGGAGTTCCATAGGTAAACAGTAATGGGAATATTATATTTTATTGACCCTAAAGCAAAGACAAGATAGAGACATTAAAGATTTTATATTTGGAAGGATTTGAGTTTTAAAGAGGTGTGAGAACAATGGAGCCAGAGACGAAAGGAAAAAATAGTATTTTAGAGTTACTGTGGAGAGCCTAGGGGAGAGATAGCTGGAGCTGTTGGAGCTGTTGAACTATAGCTGGAGATCTGAGCTGGGCGAGGATGCAGTTTGAGTCAATTATCCAGCCATGCCAGAAAAGTCTTGGGCTGCAACAAGCAGTTTTATTCTGAAGTGGATAGAGGTCATGTGGTATGGCTTTATTGAAGCTACAGGAGCTTGCTTTGTGTAATATTACTGGATTTATTGTATATTTAACACCTTTAAGGGAGTGTTGCCTGGAGGTGTTTAATTGTGGGTCTGACCAAGTAGATAGTCTTTTGGGAGATGTTTTGCAAGACTAACCTTAATTGTGTAACTGTAATCTTGTGTGCTTCAGTTATTTTTTATTCTTGTTAATAAACCTTTTATTTTTAATTTTTTTAAATCCCAAAAGTGTTACTGGACCTCTTACCACTGAGATCGGTATGTCTTCTTCTCATTTTCAGAATACAAAAAAAAGGGTGTGGCCTGTATGCCAAGTTTTCCTCTGGGATTTGGTTTGCACAGCAATTAACACCGGTCATAATAGCACTCCAGGTGTGGTCTCACCAATGCACTGTCCAGTTGTAGCAAGACTTCCCTACTTTTATATTCCATCACCTTGCAAAAAACTTTCAATTTGCCTTCCAAATTACTTGCTGTACCTGCACCTACATGCTGACTTTTTGGTGATCCATGTACAAGGACACCCAGGTCCCTCAGCAATCTGCAGCCTCTATCCATTTGATTAGGATCAAGGGGGCAATCTATGGGTGGAGCCAGAGGACATCAGTAGAGAGTTGAATGAATGCTTCACATCCATCTTCACCCAAGAGAATGAGGATGAAGGTATGGAACTCGGGGAGAGAGACTGCAAGGTTTTTAAGCAAATTGATATAGGGAGTGATAAGGTATTGGAGGTGTTGGCAGGCTTAAAAGTAGACAAATCTCCAGGTCCAGATGAGTTGTGTCCCAGAATGCTGAGGGAGGCAAGGGAGGAGGCCACAGAGGCTCTGGCCCAAATTTTTAATTCCTCTCTGGCCACGGGGGAGGTGCCAGAGGACTGGAGAACAGCTAATGTGGTTCCGCTATTTAAGAAGGGTTGTAGAGATAAGCCAGGGAACTACAGACCAGTGAGTCTCACGTCAGTGGTAGGGAAACTATTGGAGAAAATTCTGAAGGAGAGAATCTATCTCCACTTGGAGAGGCAAGGTTTGATCAGGGATAGTCAGCATGGCTTTGTCAGAGGGAGGTCATGCCTAACAAATTTGATTGAATTTTTTGAAGAGGTGACCAGGTGTTTAGATGAGGGTAGTGTGGTTGATGTAGTTTATATGGATTTCAGCAAAGCCTTTGACAAGGTCCCACATGGGAGACTTATAAAGAAGGCAAATGCACATGGGATACAGGGTAATTTGATGAGCTGGATTCAAAGTTGGCTTAGTTGTAGGAAGCAGAGGGTGATGACAGAAGGATGCTTTAGTGATTGGAAGCCAGTGTCCAGTGGCGTACCACAGGGATCTGTGCTCTGTCTCTTATTTGTCATTTATATAAACAACATAGATGACTAGGTGGGGGGTAGGATTAGTAAGTTTGCGGATGACACAAAGATTGGCTGGATGGTTAACAGTGAGGTTGAGTAGCTTGGGTTACAGGAAGATATAGATGGGATGGTCAAATGGGCAGATAAGTGGCAGATGGAATTTAACCCTGAAAAGTGTGAGCTGATACACTTTGGAAGGAGCAATTTGACAAGGAAGTATTCCATGAATGGCATGACAGTAGGAAGTTCTGAGGAACAAAGGGACCTTGGCATGTGTGTCCATAGATCTCTGAAGGCAAAGGGGCATGTTAGTGGGGTGGTGAAAAAGGCATATGGGACACTTGCCTTTATCAGTCAAGGCATAGATTATAAAAGTAGAGAGATCATGTTGTAGTTGTATAGAACCTTGGTGAGGCCACAGCTGGAGTACTGTGTGCAGTTCTGGTCGCCACATTATAGGAAGGATGTGATTGCACTGGAGGGGGTGCAGAGGAGATTTACCAGGATGTTGCCTGGGATGAAACATTTAAGTTATGAAGAGAGGTTGGATAGACTTGGGTTGTTTTCGTTGAAGCAGAGAAGACTGAGGGGCAGCTTGATCGAGGTGTATAAGATTATGAGGGGCATGGACAGGGTGGGTAGGGAGCAGCAGTTCCCCTTAGTTGAAGGGTCAGACATGAGGGGACATAAGTTCAAGGTGAGGGGCAGGAGGTTGAGGGGGGATGTGAGGAAAAACTTTTTTACCCAGAGGGTGGTGACGGTCTGGAATGCGCTGCTTGGGAGGGTAGTGGAGGCGGGTTGCCTTACACCTTTTAAAAAGTACCTGGATGAGTACTTGGCATGTCATAACATTCAAGGCTATGGGCCAAGTGCTGGTAAATGGGATTAGGTAGGTTGGTCAGGTGTTTCTCACGTGTCGGTGCAGATTCGATGGGCTGAAGGGCCTCTTCTGCACTGTGTGAATCTGTGATTCTGTGATTATTATTTTCTACCCTTGCTGCTAAAGTGGATAATATCACACTTTCCCACATTATACTCCATCTGCCAATTTTTGCCCATTTACTTTGCAGACCCTTTGTATCCTCCTCACAACTTGCTTTCCTACTTATCTTTGTATCATCAGTAAATTTGGCTACAATACACTTGGTCCCTTCATCCAAGTCACTAATATAGATGGTAAATGGTTGAGGTCAGAGCACTGCTCCCTGTGACATGCATTTGCTCCAGCCTGCTCACCTGAAAAGGACCCATTTATCCTCACCTGCTGTTCTTTTTAATTAGCCAATCTCCTACCATGCTAACATATCACCACCAACATTGTCAGCTCTTATCTTGTGCAGCAACGTTTTATGTGGCAGCTTATTGAAGATATGCACAATTACTAACATAATTTTCCTTTAAGTGACAAGAGGACAAATCATATAGGCAGAAATAAAAATGATTCTCAGGTTCAGTTGAACTTTCCTATTAAATCCCAAACTCATCCAAACCTAAGACTGAATATGAGTCAGCTTATGTCTTTTACAGCTGTCACATAAGACGAAAACATTGGGATTTTAATAGAGTAGTGCTGGCAGGGCTTGAGGCTCTGGTTTAGGTTCCTGATTGGCTCAGGGGCTCTGACTGGCTCAGGGGCTATGATTGGATTGTGGGCTATGATTGGCTCTGACTGGCTCGGGGGCCCTGACTGGCTTGTGTGCATCCTGGTGTCATATGGGCCAAATGCTGGGGCTGATTGCCCAGCTACATCCCATCCATAACAAACGTCAATATTGAAAATAGTGCAAGAATTCTGGGGAGTTATGTTATGGGGGACTTGTATCATAAGGTATACCAGGCTGTAATTTTCTGGAATTATTTGGTTGCATTATAGAGAAGCTCACTAAAATAGTTGGCTAATTAACATAGCTCTGCCCACCATTATGGGATTTGCTGAATTGAGACCATATAAATCACCACTTTGACCATTACAGGATTACAGGTGTATTCAGTCGGTCATCAGCTTTTGACACCATGCCCAATAAATAAAATTCCCTGGGTCCAAAATGCTGAAGGAGAGTTATACATAGCTATTATATGTAGCTATTTTGGAACAACCTGATTATTTTACGCGTCAAGGAATTGTACTGATTTATTGGAAAACATAAGTGTAGTAATGGGAGCTGCAAAGGCTTTCTGAAATTGTTCAATGTGGATTAGAGGAGTCTTCTGTCACATTCATCCATCTTATTATCAGGAAAGGAAACATTTGATCTTTGTTAGACTTGCAGTTAGCAAATAAGTCAAGGCAAAGCATCACGCATCCTGTAGGTCAGTGAGGTAGAATGGGAGTGAGGTAAACCCGTATTGTATGAAGGAGTGAGTTGCATGTGGAAGGATCAAATCTGTCCTACTTAAGCATCATAACTTGGTTTAAAACGAAGCAACCAGCCCCTGACTGACAAGGCAGACTGCCAGAAGTGACAATAGCCAGATATCAAGAATTGCCACAACATTGAAAGGCCCTTGTTTTGACAGACTGGTGCCCTTTCATGTCATCTTCATTATAAGCAATGAGAATTAATCACATAATAAACAGAAAACAAATTCCACTTACACTCATCAATTTTTAAAATGTGAAAATAGGAAACCTGCACAAACTGTTTAGCTCTTTTAATTTATGGAATCATCAAATAACCTGTTGTTCTGTTCTGTGTTGGTCATGTATCTGGCATTGGCTATACTGCTCCCAACCCACCTCTGTGTTCATTGCCGCATATTCAACTTATTTTTCTGGAAATTGTGGCATCACCATTATTGCTATTTTGGGCTCCATACCCCCTATTCCAACTTAGTGCCAACTCATGCAAACCCATGCCCCCACCCACCAACCTTTGCCCTTACCCCTTCCATGCCAACCCACCTACTATCCTTGGACAGTTCTTTGACAGCTTTGACACTTACTGGACAGCTTTGACAGTTTTGACATTTCCTGGACAGCTTTAGCTAATTTGACACTTCCTGGACAGTTTTGACAAATTTGACATTACCTAGGCAGCTTTGACAGTTTTAACAGTATTGATACTTGCTGGACAGCTTTGACTAATTTGACATTTCCTGGATAGCTTTGACAGGTTTGACACTTCCTGGACAGCTGTTATGACTGATGCAGTTGGTAAAGTGGAGTTATTTAAAAATCCCAGAGGGAACCTTTAAACAACTGTCATAACATATAATTTTAAGTGTTCTGTTTCAGATGTGACTCTAACTTCAGGAATCAGACCATCAGTTCTCGAGGTTTTACATTAAACTAAATGAAACATTTTATTAATTTACACAGGTTAAAGGTAGATATATACATGGCTACAAATTACTGCTATCATAACTTATAACAAATTCCCGAAGTAATCTCCATTAAGGCAACAGCAACCCATAGGCTTAACCAAACACCAGGCAAAGCATTTTCACCTTACGAATTCAAAATGAAGTTCTTTCACTTCGGACCATTTGGAGCCAGTTGGAGGCCTTTTGATCTCACATTGCCTTTGCCATGCACACCCAAAAACTGCTAAAGTTATACCACTGATTGAATTCAAATTCCCATTATCTCACCAGCCTCTTTGAAGTTCACCTTTTAACAATGAAACCCCTTTCAAAGTACCAATTTTATTGGTAATATAAACATATGGCTCGGTATCTGCTAGACAGGCGTCAAGTTTTCACCCCACTTCTTGAATGCACTATTCAAAAAATGCAAATGCACATTATCTCTCTTCCATATCAAAACTAGTGCCCATCAAAGCATCCAGACTAGCTGGCTTTAATCCAATAAAGACACACCCACAGACTAAACCTCTATTTTAAAAGAAAAGTATTTTCCAAAATATTATATACAGTAATAGCTTCATGATACAGCTTTGACTAATTTGACACTTCCTAGACAGTGTTGACAATTTTGACAGCTTTGACACTTCCTGAGCAGCTTTGATGAATTTGACACTTTCTGGATAGGTTTGATGAATTTGATACTTCCTGGATAGCTTTGACAGTTTTGACATGTTGATACTTCCTGGATAGCTTTGACAGGTTTGATACTTCCTGGATAGCTTTGACAAGTTTGACAGTTGGACACCTCCTTTACATTTCCTTGACAGCTGAATAGTTCCTTGACAGCTGGACCGTTCTTTTACAGTTTGACGGTTCCAATGAGTTTGTGCACCAAAAGTACATGATCATGTTCACTTTTAACAAAACCAAAGAGCATTTTACCTCTCCCAAAGGGTGCCTTACCTTTTGCAAAGGGTGCAGGTGCAAAAGATGATTCACGAGGTGCAGGTATGAAAGAAGATCACATGATGCTATTAAAAGCAGAACGAAAGAGTTCATCTGCTGTCATGGCCAAGTTGGCTAACATTGATACCTCAACATTGATCATTAAATCAAGCTAATTGGTCATGAATCTCAATACTGTTTGCGGAAACCTGCTCTGCACTAATCGGCTGCTGTTTACCCGCATTACAATAGCGACCACACTTCCATTGGCTATGGACTGCTTTGAGGCATCTTAAGACTGTGAAAGGCACGAAGAAAAATGCAAGTTCTTCCCTTTACACAAGTTACCAGGAAACCAGGGAGGAGAAACTATGGCTGTTTAGCTTTGAAAGGAGAGGCAGAGTCTGGTGCTTATAGAAATATGCAAGACAGTAGATTGCATAAATAAGTTAAAATCAGGCTATCAGAATAAGAAGGTATGGGCTATAACTGACTAAAATACAAGAAAAACTTTTTAGCATATATGAAACATTTGTAATAGTCTTCTGGGTGAAACGGCACAGCTAAATCCTTATTATCCTTCAAGAGTCAATTAGATGATGTAACGGGGGGGTCATGAGAGCCTTTTTCAGAATGGATAAGACAAGATGGATCGAATGGCCATTCTTTATCTAGATCTTATATACCTCACATGGACAGTGTATAACAGAGATGTGGGCTGACTGATTTTTCCTTTCTCCCTGTGTTTTGCCATTGTGTGTCCCAGACACTGTGGCTCAGAATTTGGCGACTCACTTTGTGCCTAGCAAAATATTATCATTTGTTGACACTGCTTATTTCTACAATGGTCAGCTTCTCCAAGAATACAATAACAACTTGTGGCTCAAATCAGAGTGTCAGACTCAAATTTGTAACGTAATTTCACTGGAAAACTTAACTGCTGCACTTCAATTATTTTTCCAAAATCGACATTTGAAAAGGAATTATATTCAACTTTACTACATTGGTCTTGGTCACAAAGGGACACGTCCGGGCAACTGATAGGTTTGAGAGAAATGGAGAGAATAAGGAAAGAGTTGGGATTGAATCCTGAAGCACCAAAGTGGAAAGATTTAAGGGGGCTTTCAAATGTTGAGATAGGGGAAGTGAGGTGTTGAGACTTAGGAATGGAGTTCAAGGCTTGGCCATAGTCTGCTATGGATGATCATCGAGGGGGTGGAGAGGAAGGTCCAGCTGTGACTGAGAGGAAGGTCTAGGTTTAACTGGGAGAAGACGGCGTACTGGGGGATGGGGTTGGGAGGGGGGGGTGAAAGATACTGTCATTGGGGAGGAGGAGTGAGGTTGGGTGATGGGGAAAAATGGTGTCGGGTGTGGGTGAGATTGGGAGGGGGGAATGATGGTCTTGGAGGGGTGAGGTTGGGAGGGGTGAATGATGGTGTCAGAGGGGGTGAGGTTAGGAGGGGGGAATGATGGTGTCAGAGGGGGTGAGGTTGAGAGGGGGGAATGATGGTGTCAGAGGGGGTGAGGTTGGGAGGGGGGAATGATGGTGTCGAGGGGGTTGCGGATGAGGGAGTACAAGGGAGGAGGGTGAACAAGGGAGAATGCGGCAACTGGGGAGGTAAGTGTAAGGGGGCAGGATGTTGTTAAGGAAGGAGTTTGGAGGGAGGAGGGGTTTGAAGGGAGGGAGGACTTGGGTGGAAGAAGGAGCTTGGAGGGGGCAGGACTTCAGGGGAGGAAGGAGTCTGGGGGGAGGATGGAGTTCGGAGGGGCGAAGGAATCCAGGGGGAGGAAGGAGTTTGGAGGGGGAGAGGAGTCTATGGGGAGGGATGTCCAGGTAAACGTGCAAGGGAGGGGTATGTGGAGTCGATGACTGCCCCAGGGGAGAGAAATTAAAGTGGGCATGGTAGGAGGGAATGGTGAAAATGAGAGAGGGCAGAGTGAGCCGGTAGGGTGGGAGGGTGAGAGTGCGACAGTAGCAATAGAAGGGGCAGCGAGGGTGGTTTGTGGGGACTCGGAGGCAGACACGGAACCTGGGGGCAGGAAGGAGGAGGCCGGGGAGGTCAATATAGATCGGGGTGGGATTCTCTTGAAGGTAGGGAATGTGCACATTCACCTGGACATCCTGGAAAGAAAAGGATTCTGGCTGGTAGGTGACGGTGGGGAAGTGGAAGTTGATGCCAACGGGGTCAACAGTGATGGCGGAAAGGACATGGGTGACTGGGGGAGGGGAAAGGACAGGGGAGCTAAAGACAAACTTCACCAGCACAATGCTTCTAAAATCGAAAATTAATTGAGCCTCGTGCTGGGCGGGCACTGGTGCTGCATGGGAGTGTGATCAGGGGGTGGGCGGAGATGCAGCTCAGCTCCGATGGTCGACAGAAAGTGAACCCCAGCAGAGAGCATTGAAAATGCTCAGGGCATTACGATGAGTGTGATGGAGGAAGGATCCGCATGTGTGGAGAGTGCTTGCACGAGGCTCCGATAGGCCCTGCCTCACACACACACACACACACACACACTCCTCCCTCCAGAATCACTCGTGGGCTGGCTGTCTGCAGCTGAACTGCTGGTGGGTCGGGGGGGGAGGGGCCGTGGTATGCAGGGGGAGGATTCGCAAAGCCCATAAATGAAGCTGAAAGATACCATTACACATTACTCAGTGAAAGCGAATATATTTTCAGATTATAAAGTGACCAAATGTGTTCTCCTGTTCAACCACTTGTGATCAGAAATTCTTAACTTTTCTAGTCCTACCACTTCTAGGTGCTGCCCTGACATCCGCAGCAGGGGTGGAGACAGCCTGTGCAATGATTGGCCCTGTTGACTCTGATGACTTCGACGTTAGTCCTCTGGAGAGCCGTGGCCTTGAGAGCCCCGGCTTGTTTTGGCTGTCCTCGTGTGGGCTGGTTATTCCCTCTGCAGTGACAGAGGACGAGGCTGAGGGGATCACAGGCAAAGGGGGCTTGGAGAGAGAGGACAGCCTCTGAGATTCCTAAATGGGTGACCCAGGGGGTGTCCAGCTGCTGCTCCTCCTCCATTTGGCTGTCCCAGGGCCCCAGTCTGACTCCTTGAGGGGAAGGAGCACCTGGAGGGATGTCAAGGTACCCCATTTCCCCTTGCATTGCCACTGCAGAAAATCACCTATGGCTACCATGATGGGGTGCAGGACCAGGATCTCCATGACATCCGCCATCCTTCCCATGGAGACCTCCATACATGCACATGTGGGCATCACTTCATCAGAGAGCAGGCAGGTGCAGACTCAGACTTATGTGCCACTCTGCATGATGTTCCCCAGCCTTTTGCTGACTCAAGGGGTATGTGGAGAGGGCGGGAGTACGGCGTTGAGATAGATGATCAGCCATGATCGTATTGAATGGCGGAGCAGGCTCAAAGAGACGAACAACCGACTCCTGCTTCTATTTTTCTCTGTTTCTATGATTCTCCCTGATAAGATGGAAGACCGAATCCACAGGCTTATCATCTGACTCAGATCTCACAGATGCCTCTTCCCCAGTAGTCCTCCAACAGCCGGCTGAACCTGCCTTCTCTTGATGCGGACATGTTTCCATGTGGTGACCTCCAGATTGTGAACCCAAGCCTGCTTTAGATCTAGGTCCCACCGAGGTGTGTCTCTGCGCTGGTGGAGGGTGTGGGTAAGCGCTGTGATGAGTATTCCAAGCTGATTATTTCCAGCTCTTCAATGCAGGAGGTGTCCTCTTGGCTGGAGATGAGGACATGGATGGAGCTGAGGGACTGGCTGGCTGAGGGTGGCTATGACATTAGGGGGAGGCACTGGTGTAGTGGTATTGTCGCTGAACTAATAATCTAGAGACTGAGGGGAGGGCTCTGGGTTCAAATCCTGCCACAGCAGATGATGAAATTTGAATTAAATAAAAATCTGGAATTAAAATTCTAATGATTACCATGAAACCATTGTCAATTTTTGTAAAAACCCATCTGGTTCACTAATGTCCTTTAGGGAAGGAAATCTGCCATCCTTACCTGGTCAGGCCTCTGTGTGACCCCAGATCTCTGAAATGGCCTAGCAAGCCATTCAGTTATATCAAACCACGAAAAGCCTCAAAAACAGCAGGAAATTGGACAGACAGCCCAGCATCAGCCAAAGCACCGGAAATGCCAACGGCAAAATCAGCCCTGTCGACCCTGCAAAGTGCTCCTTACTAACATCTGGGGGCTAGTGCCAAAAGTAGGAGAGCTGTCTCACAGCCTAGTCAAGCAACAGCCTGACGTAGTCATCCTCATGGAATCAAACCTTACAGATAATGTCCCAAACTCCACCTTCACCATCCCTGGGTATGTCCTGTTCCACTGGCAGCGCAGTGGTATACAGTCGGGAGGGAGTTTCCCTGGGAGTCCTCATCATTGGCTCTAGACCCCATGAGGTCTCATGGCATCTGGTCAAACATGGGCAAGGAAACCTCCTGCTGATTACCACGTACTGCCCTCCCTCAGCTGATGAATCAGTGCTCCTCCATGTTGAACATCACTTGGAGGAAGCACTGAGGGGGGCAAAAGCGCAGAATGTACTCTGGGTGGGGCATTTAAATGTCCATCACCAAGAGTGGCTCGGTAGCACCACTACAGACCGAGCTGGCCGAGTCCTAAAGGACATAGCTGCTAGACTGAGTCTGCGGCAGGTGGTGAGGGAACCAACAAGGGGGAAAAACATACTTGACCTCACCCCCACCAACCTGCCTGCTGCAGATGCATCTCTCCATGACAGTATTGGTAGGAGTGACCACTGCACAGTCATTGTAGAGATGAAGTCCCATCTTTGCACTGAGGATACCCTCCATCGCGTTGTATGGCACTTGCCACCATGCTAAATGGGCTAGATTTCAAACAGGTCTAGCAACTCAAGACTGGCCATCATTGAGGCACTGTGGGCCATCAGCAGCAGGAGAATTGCACTCAAACATAATCTGTAAACTCATGGCCCGGCATATCCCCCACTCTACCATTAGAATCAACCCTGGTTCAGTGAAGAGTGCAGGAGGGCATGCCAAGAGCAGCACCAGGCATACCTAAAAATGAGGTGTCAACCTGGTGAAGCTATAACACAAGACTACTTGCATGCCAAACAGCATAAACAGCAAGTGATAGACAAAGCTAAGCGATCCCACAACCGATGGATCAGGTCTAAGCTCTGCAGTCCTGCCACATCCAGTCATGAATGGTGATGGACAATTAAACAACTCACTAGAGGAGGAGACTGCACAAATACCCTCATCCTCAATGATGGGGGAGTCCAGCACAGCAGTGCAAAAGACAAGGCTGAAACATTTGCAACAATCTTCAGTCAGAAGTGCCGATCCAGCTAGAGCTTCTCCAGAGGTCCCCAGCATCACAGGGGCCAGACTTCAGCCAATTCAATCCACGTGATATCAAGAAACAGCTGAAGGCACTGGATACTGCAAAGGCTGTGGGCCCTGACAATATTCCGGCAATAGTACTGAAGACTTGTGCTCCAGAACTTGCTGCACTCCTAGTCAAGCTGTTGCAGTACAGCTACAACACTGGCAACTACCCAGCAATGTGGAAAATTGCCTAGGTATGTCCTGTGCACAAAAAGCAGGACAAATCCAACCCGGCCAATTATCAGTCTACTCTCAATCATCAGTAAAGTAATGGAAGGGGTCATCAACAGTGCTATAAAGCCGCACTTGCTTATCAATAACCTGGTCACTGACACACAGTTTGGGTTCCGCCAGAGCCACTCAGCTCCTGATCTCATTACAGCCTTGGTTCAAATATGGACAAGAGCTGAACTCCCAAGGTGAGGTGAGAATGATATCAAGGCTGCGTTTGACCGTGTGTGGCATCAAGGAGCCCAACCAAAACTGGAGTCAATGGGAATCAGGGGGGGAAACCTTTCACTGGTTGGAGTCATTCCTAGCACAAAGGAAGATGGTTGTGGTTGTTGGATGTCAGTCATTCCAACTCCAGGACATCACTGCAGGAGTTCCTCAGGGTTGTGTCCTCAGCTCAACCATCTTCAGCTGCTTCATCAATGACCTTCCTTCCAACATATGGTCAGAAGTGGGGATGTTCACTGATGATTGCACAATGTTCAGCACCATTCGCTACTCCTCAGATATTGAAGCAGTCCATGTCCAAATGCACAAGACCTGGACAATATCCAGGCTTGGGCTAGCAAGTGGCAAATAACATTTGTGCCAGGCAATGACCATCTCCAACAAGAGAGAATCTAACCATCGCCCCTTGATATTCAATAGCTTTACCATCGCTGAATCCCCCACTATCAACATCCTGGGAGTTACCATTGATGAGAAACTGAACTGGACTAGCCATATAAATACTGTGGCTACAAGAGCAGGTCAGAGACTAGGAATCCTGTCACCTCCTGACTCCCCAAAGCCTATCCGCCATCTACAAGGCACAAGTCAGGAGTGTGATGGAATTTTCCCCACTTGACTGGATGAGTGCACTCAAGAAGCTTGACACCATCTAGGACAGAGCAGCCCACTTGATTTGCACCCCATCCACCACCGACGCACAGTAGCAGCAATGTGCACCATCTACAAGATGCACTACAGGAATTCACCAAGGCTCCTTCAACAGCATCTTCCAAACCCATGACCACTACCATCTAGAAGGGTAAGGGCAGCAGATAGGTGGGAACACCACCACCTGGAAGTTCCCCTCCTAGTCACTCACCATGCTGACTTGGAAATATATCGCCATTCCTTCACTGTCACTGAGTCAAAATCCTGGAACTCCCTTCCTAACAGCACCGTGGGTGTAGCTACACCACATGAACTGCAGCAGTTCAAGGAGGCAGCTCACCACCACCTTCTCAAGGGCAACTGGGGATGGACAATAAATGCTGACCTAGCCAGCGAAGCCCACATCCCGTGAATGAATTTTTTAAAATTACTAGACTTAAGCTGATGTAGTGAGTTCAATGAGAAATTAACATACAAATGCAGAAAATCCTTGAAAATAACAGGGAGACTAAGTCTGAGATGCCATTTGTTTAAAGCAAATGGCAGAATGACAAATGTACCAGCAAGTTCTGAAGATTTACAACTCAAGGTGTATCATGATTCCTCACAGTTGCTAGACAATTAGTGCATGAATAACAGTGGACATTATTTACGTGTAACTTTTTCAGCAGGTTCTGGCCTTGGATGTTTAATTAGTTAAAAACATAATAGCAATTTATTTCTCCCCTGAAATTCAGTTAATACCAGTGTTACAGACAGAAGAGGGATAGACAAACTGTACCTCGTTCCTCTCACCACCTGTTCATTAGCAGGAGCCACTTTGAATTATTTTTAAAGTACGTGGTGGTGTGTTTTCCCAAACCCTCGGTTTGTGAACATTGGTACATAGGGACATAGGACTTAGGAGCAGGAGTAGGCCATTCAGCCCTTTGAGTCTGCTCCACCATTCAATAAGATCATGGCTGATTTGGTTGTCTCAACTCCACTTTGCCGTATGCCCCCCCCATAACCCCAGGCTTCCTTGTCTACCGAAAATCTGTCTAACTCTGCCTTGAATAAATTCAAAGACCCAGCCTCCACTGCTTTCCGGGGAAGAGAATTCCACAGACTAATGATCCTCGGAGAAAAAATTTCTCCTCATTTCTGTCTTAAAAAGGGAGATCTCTTGTTCTTAAACTGTGACTGCTGGTTCCTGTCTCTCCAACAAAAGGAAACATCCTCCCGGTATCCACCCTATCAAATCCCTTCAGGGTCTCATATGTGTCAATAAAGTCATCTCTCATTCTTCGAAACTCCAATGGGTACAGGCCCAGCCTGTTTGACCTTTCTTCATAAAATAAGTCCCTCTTCCCAGGAATGAACCTGGACAATAAGTGCCAATAGGCCAATGTTACTGTTAGGCTTCCTTACCTTATCATTGATAGAAATATAAAATTTGCTACACAGAAAAATTCCAACATCCATCTAGTTCACCTTCTACCATCCTGGTGGTAGCACGATACAATGATAATGGAGTTATTGATTGATCTTCCTAATCAATCTCTATCAATTAGTCTACAACAGACCCAGTCATGATGCAAGGTAATCCCAGTGGTGAAGACCCTTGAGAGCAAGTCACCCAATACCAACATGCCACAGGAAACAGTAATCAGAATTAATACAATTCAATTCTGTCATCTCTAACAGCACGGTGGGTGTACCTACACCACATGGACTACAGCGGTTCAAGAAGGCAGCTCACCACCACCTTATCAAGGGCAATTAGGGATGGACAATAAATGCTGGCCCAGCCTGCGAAGCCCACATCCCTTGAATGAATTTAAAAAATTCTTCTTAATACTACCTGTGTCTCAAGTGCTATGCTCTCCCGCAGACATCAAAACTTTGAAAGGATAAAATATACACTCACACTGATTGATGTGTTATCCAATTTACCCATCACACGCAGCAAACTCACATTATGATTAACTCAGAAGGTTCATTTATTTCACATTCAAAACCTGGGGGAGGAGTTTTTGCAACTTGCCAGTCCACACACACACATGCACATGCACACATGTGTGCACACACAGTAAAAGTGGGGGACAGCTAAAGGAGTTTTACAACTTTGGATCATAACAGAACAAGACGCACAGAAATGAATATTAGTTCATGTGATTTCTAGAGTCCAGAGTTAGAGGCTAATGAGGAATTCTTTCATGTAGGATTTTGAGTTCAGGTGACTGAAGACCGGAGTTGTAGAATTCACTTTACAGTTGCGCTGATACACAAGATGAAGTAGGTACACAGGGATTAGGGCCGTTTTGCAAGCAATGGTAGGAAACCTTCCAGTAGAGACAGGCTTGAGGAGCAGACTGTTGTTCTGCCTCTTGGTGGATCACCAGTTGGGGCTGCTTCTTGGTGGAATGCCAGTTCTGAGGCTAAAGATATAATGTTATGTTTGTTCAGAAAGACCAGCGGCTTGGGCAATGTGACATGTCACATTATTGGTTAATTGCAGCTTAACAATCAATTTCTGTGCTTCTGGCCAGAATTCCATTGTTCCTCCTTAAGAGGAAGACAGGCAGTTATTGGCATCTCTTCCAGTGTGATGAGTTTCGATCTCTTCCCCTTTGTGATAGTTCCAGTTGGGGGAGCCAGTTCATCAGCACTTCCTCTGCTTTTGTTGAATACAAGGGGCTGGTACAATGAGGTGTGAGACTCCACAGGCTGAATGAAGAATTCTTTTGATCTTGTAACTCCTGGTGGTAGCTTCCAGAATCCTGTGGTCATGTGACTTATGGCAGCCATCCTCTTTGGTTCAGCAGAAAATCCATTTTAAAAAATAACGGTAAGAATAAAGTTTTGAACATAGAGTGTTGGATTTCTTCTCATGCCTTAGGAACGCGACACCAGCTAAACAGATGCAGGAATTTATTGGCGGAAATTGGTGATTTTGAAGATGCCTAGACATAGATAATGTGAGTGACCAGTGTAGTATTTAACCTAGACATCATCTGTGGAAGTGGGGTGGCTTTACTTGCAACAGGCAATCCTAGCAAACAAATGTCAACACTGAGTCCATTTTAACTTAGAGCAAACTGCCCACTGGAGATTGGAAATTGGGCTGAATTGCTATAAAAAGATAACATTAATCTCAAACAAAAACAAAAATACCTGGAAAAACTCAGCAGGTCTGGCAGCATCTGCGGAGAGGAACACAGTTAACGTTTCGAGTCCAAATTTGAAGGGTCATTTGGACTCGAAACGTTAACTGTGTTCCTCTCCGCAGATGCTGCCAGACCTGCTGAGTTTTTCCAGGTATTTTTATTTTTGTTTTGGATTTCCAGCATCCACAGTTTTTTGCTTTTAATATTAATCTCAATGTTGGTGGAAGCTCATTTAATAGACCCACATGAAAATCATGTACGGAAAAACTTCAAAAGAATTTTTTTTTAAACTTGGTGCATACATTATATTAATGAGCGCAATGGAACTGGCTTAAATGAACTGATTACTCATTTGCAATGCAGACAAGGTCAGAATAAATCTACTACTGCAGCAAACTCTCAAATGTTCAGCGACAGGGTGAAAATTACTTCCAAGGAATAATGTACTTTTACACACCTCGCAAAAGATACATATTCTGCTGTAGTAAGTGCAACTTGAATGGAACTGTTTCCAAAAGTCAACCGATAAATCAACTGTCACTTTAAGGAAAATCTGATTTCGAAGTATAGAAGCAACGCAATGAGGCACTCATTTCTGTTTCAGTTTAATAAAGTACAAAGTGATAAATAGCTGTAGAAAGTGATTTGGCCCTTAGGCTAATACAGGTAGCTCACACCAGCTGGTGCAAGAGATTTTGCAGAACCTGCCTTGGATCAGAGCCAACATACATACTGCGCTCCGTCTACCAGCTTAGAAAGTGTTTGCTGCACAGTCTGAGCCTTTGAGGAATGAGAAACACCCTGGACCTTGACATACTGTTTATGTTTTACATACTCAAGGTTATTCTGCAGGATAACAGTTGTATCAAAATAACACAGTCAAACCCTGTTATCATTGCTCACAGGATTATAAGGTTCAGCGTGACGAGTAAAATTAAGTAACAGAAGAATTACCTTCAAAGTGAAACAGGCAGTTTCAAGAATCATGTAGTGTTGTGAAGGAGCAAGGATGCCTGCATCTCCTGAGCCCTAGGGAAGGGATGGTTCTCAGCATCATGGGAGTGGTTGTGAGGAATCCCAGGTAATCCGATGTCATTGAGAACATTAACAATGATGGCATCTTCCTGCCTATGCTCCTTCTCAACTCCCAGCTCACCCTTATCACATTATCTGGCATGATGAGCAAGTTGCTGATCACGTGACCATAGGCCTCTTGCTTCCCACACTGGCCTGTCCTTCCCTCACACCAATCTTTTCCTTCTGGGAACTGCTGCCTGCCCAGCCACAACAGCTAAGGAGGAAGCGAGAGGGCAACAGTACAGCACTAATTTCGCACTCTTGGTGCCAACTCAGATATTGGCACTGCATGTTGGGCAGACTAGGTGGGTGAATCAACCAAGCACGATCAGGCTGCAACTGGGCCAGTGGGGAGAATTGGATTGTTTGTCTGCTCACTGGAGGGCGAGGCTGCAAATATTTTCTGCTTCGCACCACTCAGATGAGGACCCTTAATGGGGTGGCTGACAGTCAAGCGCTGATGGGCATGCACACCAAGATGCTGGGTGCATTGTTTGTCCTGCCACACAGTCTGTTCTCAATGCCAATGAGCTTGGAGGAGTCTGGCTTCAACTTGACAGAGGGCTTGCTCTCTGCATAGCCTCTTCTCTATATCCCAGGCATGCTGCAGACCCAGAGGCACTACGGCTGCTGTCCCCAGATCTGCTAACCCTTTGCATGGACAGGTCACCCCTGTGAGGATGTAGCAACGCTCTCTGTCAAATTCAGGGACTCCTTACGTAGATATGGAGGTGGTGCCAAAGGCCTGGAGAATTGTAAATGTAATGCCAATGTTCAAAAAATGGTGTAAACCTAACAGCTACAGGCCAATCGGTTTAACTTCAATGATGGGAAAGCTTTTGGGAATGATACTTTGTGACAAATTTAACAGTTGCTTGGACAAATGTGAATTAATTAAGGAAAGCCAGCATGGAGTTGTTAAGTCAAATCATGTTTAACTAACTTGCTTGGGTTTTTTGAAGATGTATTAGAGAGGGTTGATAAGGGTAATGCTGTTGATGTGGTGTACATGGGCTTCCAAAAGACATTTGACAAAGTGCCGTGTAACAAGCTTGCACAGCTACGTGTTTCACAACTGTACATAAGCGACATGCACCTTGCGAGATGCACTTCCCTCAGGGCTTTGAGGTTTGTTTGCCTACCTTGCTTTGGGCAGCACTCGCAGTCATCAGCGCCAGGCTTCACAGGCAGCACCACATCACTTTTAGGTGAACTCACGGGCAGGTCTCTACCTAACAAATCAACCGTAAGGCGGGGATGGCTTTACAATGGCTACAGGGCTAGGGCTTGTTTGGGGGAGGGGGAGAAGTGGTTTCAGGCAAGGGAAGAAACTGCAGGGTGAGGACTGTATGGGGGAAGGGAGGGTATCCCAGGGTGTGTGTGTGGCCCACATGTTAATCTGCGAAAGTGGCCTCAAGATGGTGAGGGCTGAGGGGGCAGTCTCCAGAGCAGTTGAAGCCAGATGGAGATGTGAGGGGGTGTGTGAGAGAGTGAGTTGTGATGTCCCTTGAGTTGGCAGTGAGTGAGATGCCAGTGAATGTGTGATGGGCTTGAGTGTGTGAGTTTAGAGTGATGAGATGGTTGCCTTACCCTGGGGACATGGATGAGATCATTCATCCATTTTCTGCACTGGATGGCCGATCTCTTGTGTGCAGCATTGGCACTGACCACCTCTGCCACCGCCTCCTAAGTCGGAGTGATGAGACTGATGGACTTCCTGCGGCCAGAGCGGGTGTAGAGGATATCATGGTGGGCCTTCACAGCATCCAGAAGGCATCCCAGGGATGCATCACTGAATCAGGGGCCTGGATTCTTGGCTTTTGGAACCATGTCTCCATTGGAGCAGTCCTGGGCTGCAAGCATTGAGAAGTGTGCGTACGGCTCCAGTTTAAATATGATGCCCTGTGTGATGAGGCGGCGAGGTAACGATGTGGCAGGCATACCGGAGGCTGACCACCAGAGAGACAGCGAGTTTCCTGTGGCTGCATAATTAATGAGGCAGGAATGGGACGATATGGCGTGAAAACTCGCCATTGTGGCTGGCGGGTAAAATGAATTTTTTCCCACCCGTTACTGCACTTTGTGCGAATCTGGAATGATTCCGGCCTTTAGGAAGGACAAGAAGGATGAGAGGGTGCAGAAAAGATTCATGAGAATGCTTCTAGGGATGAGGAACTTCAGTTATGTGGATAGATTGGAGAAGCTGAGGAGAAGAGAAGATTAAGAGGTGGTTTGCTTGGGGTATTCAAAATCATGAGTAGTCTGGACAGAGTAGATAGGGAGAAACTGGTCCCATTGACAGAAGCATCAAGAACCAGAGGACACTGATTTAAGGCCATTCACAAATAAAGCAACAGTAACATGAGAAAAAATATTATTACACAATGAGTGGTTAGGATCTGGAATGTGATGTCTGAGGGTATAGTGGAGGCAGGTTCAATTTAGAAAAAGAATTGGATGATTATCTGAAAATAAGTATTTGTAGGGCTATGATGAAAAGGCGGGGAGGGGGACTAGGTGAATTGCTCTTGCACAGAACCAGCACAGACACAATGGGCTGAATGGCCCCCTCCTGTGCTGTAGAAATTCTATTCTATTCTAACTCTTCACAACACCTGCAAAAATACTCGAGAGTGCTAGCAGAGGCCTTGTGATAGCAGGAGTGCTTAAAAATTACATTACTTGCAATTTGAGTGCCTTTAAAGAATGATAGTGCTCATCTTGTAGCTTATTCTTGTCGTTGGCTAAGTGATTGATGAAGTTCTTCTCTGAACTTGCGTGGTGCAAATTTGACATTCTGGCATCACTTCAGCTGGCTGGGCTGTGTGGCGTCAGGTTAGTGTGAAGTCAAGGCAGTGCCGGTTCAAAGCCTTCCGCTGCCAGCTGAGGATGCCCCCACGGCTGTCCTTTTACTGATGGAAGCGGCTGTAGGGGCATCTCATGCCCCAGCAAGGAGGCACTCAGCCTTGGTAGTGCTCACTGAATTTCGTGCCCAATCTTCTTTCACAATGGAAATGGTTAAAACACTTCTCTTTTATGTTTGTTCGTTTCTGGGTATTTTTTATACATTATTCTGGTCAGCTTTATTTTTGGGCAACATAAAAGTGATGACATGGAGGAGTGCATAAAAACCCAGTGGCTGAGATCAGAGACTGGGTATTCTGCAGTGAGTAACTCTCCTCCTGAGTCCCCAAAGCCAGTCTGCAACTCACCATGTTGCAGTACTAAATCAGTATATTTAATGCCAGCCCACATGTGATTTGCTTACCCCTAGTTTGAAATTTCCCCTCTCAGCTAATATTGTTTTACTGGCCACAATGGCTCTTACAAGAGTAATTAAGAGCCAATGGGCCTATTAACTAGGCATTGGAATAGCTCGCCTGAAATTTTCATGATAAATTCCAGCATTAAATTCTAGTGGTGTTAAGAGTAAATTAAAACCGTTTTAATGAAGAGACATTGATAAAGTGCTCGCGAAAGCATATTCCATTCAACTATCTCTTGCAATAGAGTTTCCCACCAACAAAACAGTGAGATGCGGAGAAGGTAGCAAATGATAAAATCTGTGCAAAGAAGGAGAAGCTGTTTTCCACTGTCTGGAGGGTAACTAACTAGAAGACACAGATTTAAGATAATTGGCTAAAGTTTCCTGGTACATGAATCACAAAAAGCTAGTATGCTGGCACAGTAAGTGATTAGGAAGGCAAATGGAATGTTGGTGCTTTTTGCAAAGGAAAAGGAATATAAAAGAAGGGAAGTTTTATTGCAGCTGTACAGGGCCTTGGTGAGACCACATCTGGAATATTATGTACAGTTTTGGTCTCCTTATTTGAAAAAGGATATAATTGCATTCAGCAATTGGAAGCAGTTCAGAGAAGGCTCACAAACTCATTCTTGGGGTGAAGGTCTTATTTTATGAAGAAATACCCATTGGAGTTTAGAAGAATGTGAGGTAATCTTATTGAAACATGTAAGATCCTGAGGGGAATTGATAGGATGGATATCAGGAGGATGTTCCCTCTTGTGGGGGAGACTAGAACTAGGGGACATAGTTTAAGAATAAGAGGTCTCCCTTTTAAAACGGAGGTGGGGAGAATGTTTTTCTCAAAGGGTCATTAGTCTGTGGAATTCTCTTCCCCAGAAATCAGTGGAGGATTGGTCATTGAATTTTTTCAAGGTTGTATTAGATAGATTTTTGATAGACAAGGGAGTCAAGAATTATGGGGGGGCAGACAGGAGAATGGAGTTGAGACCACAAACAGATCAGCCATGCCCTTATCAAATGGCAGAGCAGGCTCGAAGGGCCTGCTCCTAAGTCCTGTCTTCCTCTGTATCAGAATGAAGATGAGGAGGATTATTTTTACACATTATCTGGATTGCATTTGCTGAAGATGTGGTGGAAGCAGATTCAACAGTAATTTCAAAGAGGGAATTGGATAAATACATACAAAGGAAAAAATTAGGAAGCTACAGGAGTATAACAGGGGAATGGGATTAATTGGATAGCTCTTCAAAAGAGCTGACATTGGCATGATGGGACAAATGATCTCCTTCTGTTTTGTAAGATTCTATGGCCTGCAACTTCAGGCGTGTAAATGTCAGGAATGGAGGAAGGTGAGGCCCAAACTTTAGGAGGCTTCCTGACCCCATGATGGGTGAGGTGGGTGAGTGGGTGAGGTGGGTAGGTGGGTGAGTGAGCAGTCAGGACAGAGGGGTGGTCAGAAGGTTGGAGGATAGCTGTGCCTATGGCACCTCACCCACCTACCCATTCACACACTCATCCATTCATTTATTCACCCATTCATCCACTCACTCACTCATTCACTAACCTATTCATTAAAAGACTAAACCTTTAAATATATACCAGAATATGGCAGCTAGTGCCATAAAAAAGGGGACATGTTGTCTCTTACCTCGACACTATGACAATCCAATGGAGATCCCCGGGAGATGCTGTCCTGTGCATTTCTTCTTCACTGGGAACGAAAGATCCCAGAAGAAATTTACAACAGCGTTGGTTCAGGAAAATGTTCACAGGCAGCTGACCGGAAGATTCAGAACATATATTCTGATACAGCAGCAAGAGTATAGCTGACATTACACCACATAGAGCATATATAATATGTTAGGAAATCATTTAAGTAAGTTATATGTGTATTTGGGTGTATTAGGAAAAAAAGATATATCTTTAAGTTTAAGTTCAATTTATATTTTTTTCTATTTGTGGGTTAAAAGATGAAACTTGGGATCTAGTTTCATTTTTGAGTAGAGACAACAAGTCTAAAGCTCTGTTTGTATACCTGCATTTCTAATGAGATTTTTACAACCCTTTAATGGGAGTAAAACAAACACAAGAGTAGGAAAGAAAACTGTGCTGTTGTCTAGCAACAGGAGGCTTGGAGCTACCCATAGAAGAGTAGTTTCAATCAGTTAAAAGCAGTTTGAGTTCAGTTGGAAGCAGCTGTCAGAGAGACTGGACAGCAAGGGACAGATAGCAAGTTCCAAACTGGAGTTTAAGCCAGGATTCCAGAGAGACAGAATACTGGGAGAGGGAACTGCAGATAGAGTAGATTTCCCAAAAGAACCGAAAGGTCCCAATGCCAAGGAGTGGAACAGGAAAGGTCCCAAGAGGACAGTCTAATCAAAGGAGAAGGACAGAAATCTAGAAAAGCTTCTGTTCTGTGGAAGTGACAGCAAGAAGCAGAGAGGATGGTTCCAAGCTTCAAGCTTAAAGAGACAAAGCTGCAAGAAGCAGATTTAACCTGATATAAGGTGTGCAAGAAGCCAGAAGGTCCAAGGAGACAGATGAAGGTCTATAATTCTTAGCTCTCTATGGGCACATGAAGCAGTGGGGTTCTGTTGACACGGCTGAGTCAGTGAGAGAGAGTGCATGGAGGAAAGTTTGAATGGGTGTGGTGACCCAGGGAGAAGAACATCAAAAAGAGAGTTCGAAACACTGGGAGTGGACCCTTGAGGAAGGCCTGAGAAAAGGCGTCGGTTTGGGAGAAAATTTCAGTTCTTGGAGAGTGGAGATTGGAAACCCTCATGTGAAGGACAGAGTTCAGTGAGACCAGTTGGTTCACGGTGTGACAAGCATCTGGGGGGAGTTGATGGGAGATTCATAGCATTTGTCGGGGGTGACATCTGTCATTTGGTTTCAGAGTGTGGTGTGTCTGACTACAGGTCACTTATTGGTTTACATGGACTGTGTACTTACTGCGAACCTTAGGGTACAAGATGGCTTTTGTAACTTATGTTATCCTTACAAATCTGTATATATCTGTAAAGGTACAGTTGTGTGTGAAGGAGTATTGTAATATAGTTCATTTTTTCTTGTTTAATAAATGTTTTATTCTTTTGTTAAAAGTACATCAGCCTATTACTGTTACCCTGTTCAGTAGCCTCTCTCCACATATCTAAACAAAAAATAAAAGTTATCAAGTCAGGTTCCACTCTGGGATCTGGCTTGTCCAGTAATAACATCAGCTGGGATCATAACAATTAGAAATACTTTTGCACCATAATTCATCTCCTGGTTCTACTCTGTATTGTGTGCACACCTAGAATGCTTTCTGTATATCTTTTTGTGACCAAAAGAAGCCGGAAGGAGACTATTTCTGAGCCCATTTTGATCTAAGGACCCTCAAACTGAGGAAACAGCAATAAAGAAAGCAGAGAAATAGGTTAAGCATAATGTCTTTGATATGTGAATGATGTAAGGATGATAGAAAGTGAAACAATGCAAAATTCTTCAGGTTGGTTGCATTGGCCCTTTGGACATGGCATTCCTTTTCAATGCTCATCTCAGCCTCATTTAAAAGCAACCACTAAAGGTGGGCTTTGGTGACAATGGGTTGTATTTGACCCAACAACATAGCTGCTCTTTCTGTCCTTGGGATGGGCTCAGTTAAGAAAATGTAAATGATTGACCTCGCCTATTCAACTTGTATTGATCTTTTGGAATTTTTAAGAAGCGCTTCACTTCATCTCATTCCCATTTCTTTGAACAAAGGGAAAAGTTTTTGGAGTCCAATGGATCGAGCAAAGTTAATCTGATTTCACAGACATGTTGAAATGTAATTGAACTGCACCAACCTATGGTGAATGTAACAGTAATTTCACACCAGATCAGGATTAGTCTGATACAAGATTATGGTTCTCCATTAGTGTGTAATTTCAATGATTGCTTGCTTTGCCGAAAAAAATAAGCACAATATTGTTTGAAATTTGATCCATGTTGTTTAAATACAAGCACACATCTCGTGAGACGCAGTGCACCTTTGTCTAGAATTTAGTTGGGTTGAGTGTAAGACTCACTCAACTTATGGCAGCCTCGAGTGTCTTTTGAGAAATTTTGACAGTTGTTTCTAGCACTAGCTGATCAGCTTTGCATCATCTTTTGCAGTTTTAAAAAAGTATATGTTCTGTTTTTTAAAAAGTTCTCGCCGAGTTTCTCCTGCACTGCTCTGAACTTGCAGACGACTTTTCCACCATCTTTTGCCAGCTGAAAAATCCATTACCACTGCTCCGCAGTCAAAAAATAAGAATGAGTGAGGTGAGTCGGACAATGTCAGTTCTTGTTCTCTCTCTCTCTTTCTATTTGCCCCCTAACAGGCCCTTTGCAGGTGATGACTACGAACTGAAGAAGGCAGTGCTGGTGAAATAAATTGAACTGCTAAGTGACATTGTGATCTGATTCCTTGGCAGGAAGACAGGGATTAAAATGATTAGCTAGTTCAGTACAGCTTGGGTTTGCTCCTTTGTTCCTTTTTTATGCTGAGTGGGCATTGAGGAATGAGGTTTTAAAGTGAACAAAATTTATGAGCAACCAAGAACAAAGACCAAAGGCTCGGAGGCCTATTCTTAAACTTCAGTGGTTGGCCTCATGGAGACACGATTAGTAATTCAGAGATGGTGCATCAACTTGTGTTGTATATCTGTGCTATACTCTGCAAAGTTTAGAACTGAAAAATTCAAGTATAGCACAGATGTACAACACAAGTTGATGCACCATCTCTGAAGCACTAATAGTGTCTCCATGAGGTCAACAAGTGAAGTTGCATTTTATTTTTATATATTTAATTTGACCGAACCTCCTGCCTTGCAACATATTGTCAGCTGCATGGTGCAAGGGATGTTCCTCCATGAAGAATCAAAAAGAATTTGTCTTGCATCCACATGTAGTTCTATGACATCTTGCAGTAATCCCTACCTGTTAGGAATGTGAAATGCATAATATTACAGACAAAGGCTGCAGTCCTGTGCTTGATGGCCAAGAATAAATTCACAGGCAGCCAAATGATTGCAGGTTTACGCATGGTTGAAAAAGTCCAAACAAATGCATGGTCAATCACGAAGATAACCTCACTTGTGGAAGAAACGCTTATTCCAGTCAGTTCCTATGTTCCACAACTTTAATAGCATGCATAATGCAGATTAGAAGTAATTATTTTGTGTAAAATGGATTTCTGAACTATTTCTCAATTTTAATCTCTAAAACACCTTTGCGTTCAATGTAATGCCACTGGTGGGATACCTAATACCTCCCTCACCCATCTCTTGAATGGAAGAGAAAATTACAATCTTGAAATTGTGCAAGGGCAGTGACCATGGTTACAATAGTAGGCCATTCAGTCCATCGAGTCTGTTCTGCCCAGTTCTGGTCTTGATCCAGTTAGTAATCCAGAGTGGAGCAGTACCACCCACTGCATAGTTCAAGGAATTAAATGTAGTTATCAGTTGTTGGAGCATGCTTTATGGAAAATGACTTGTTCATTAGCAACCTAATTCAAATTCTTAAGTTATTTTTGTCCTTTCAGCAATTTGTTAAACATCTGTCCTAATTCTGGCTCCCTCATCTGTGATTATGCCATCTAATTTAAGATAGGGTAAAGCCAATTTAGCTGTGATGTGATAGTTCTGTGCATGGAATCAGAACTGACCGCTGAAGAAATGATTTTCTGCCAAAAAAGCAAGGTCTTGAATTGTCAAATCTCACATATTCACCTCCCCGTGAAGATTAACTAAATTAGGAAAACACAAAACAGTACAAATTGTGCAGTCTGCAGTGTTTTTTAGGCTATACATCTTTACAAAACAGGTGTTGCTTTTAATGTCTTCTGCTTTTTAAAAATTCATGCTTAGGATATAGGTGTTGCTGACAGGGCCGACATTTATTGCCCATCCCTAGTATCCCTTGATAAGGTGCCATGGTTTCAGTGCAACTAAGCCAGATTGTTAGTCCAATTTAGAGAGTAGCTAATAGCCAGCTATGTTGGTGTGGGACTGAAGTTACATATGGGCCAGACTCTGCAGGTTTTCTTCTTTAACAGACAATAGGTTGGGTTTTTATGACAAATATGACAGGGTTACAGTCACATTTGTCAATACAAAAAGGCAATGGAAATGCAAACAGGAGAAATGCAAAGCAGGCTGCTGACTTTGCTAACACTCACTATACACTATCATAAAAAGCCAAAATCCACCCCACTGTGTTTATCTTAAGGCAATTTAAAAACAATTATTATTAATTCAGGCTGAAGGCAAGAGAATAATGTTTATTGGAGCCAAAAACTATCCCCTGAAGTGGGATTTGCAATCACCTATGAAGGTCACCATCAGTTGTATTTCATGGAGTTCCACAATTTACTTTTCCTGAATCTGGAGCAAGTGTCTCCATTGGAAAACATAGATATCTGGATCTGTTCCTGAAAACAATCCTTAAAAAGGATGCTGTTTGCACACATTATGCAACATGTCCGAATTCTGTTCAGCCCATTATCACCTATCAAAAATCCACTCCACTCATATCCTAAGATCATTTTTGCAAAAAGATTTTAGATAATGGAGTGATCTCCCTACGCCATGTCAACTAAAAAGCTGAACTTTACATGCAAACAGTAACAATTTGCTTTTGAGTTTGCAAGAGTTTTGGACGATTGATACCTTTGTCCAAAGATCATTTTGAAGAAGGTTTTCAAAGGTGAAGAGAAATTGGGTTGTGGGGGAGGGAGGGGGTGGTCAGGTGGAACAGGGTGGGGGAGATTCAATGCCAAAGATGTCATGGGACAAATGACAAAGGGAGTGGTAATAGTAGGAGTAAAGAAAGAAAGCATAGGTTTAGAGTAGGTATATTAAAAAAGAGCGGTCACCTTTGGAAGAAAGGCAGAGAAAGGAGAGGCCTGAGGGGGTACATAGCCTGGTGCAGATACATACAGCCTGAGGATCAAGGAGCACTTACCTTCAAGGAGAGAGGCAGAGAGAAATCCAGGAGCAGCCCAAGTTTGAAAAAAAGTGAACAGTGACCACAGGAAAGTCGTAAGGTGATTGGCTGGTGAATATTGCTGCTTAAGGGCTGAGTCTAAACAACTGAGTGTTATATAAAAATTTAAAATACTAACTATTAATAACAAGTGAGTTGCTGGTTAGTCTTATCTGTTATTTTTAAGTGAGGTTTATTACCACTCGTAAGGTGTACTATATAGTGGTAGGGTTTATCAATATTGCTAAGGTTTATTAATAATAGTATTATTAGTATTGGTAAAAGTTTATTATTATTGGTAAGGTTTATTGCCAGCAGTAAGATTTAATCACAGTAACAAGGTTGTTGTGACATGGCAGATGATTTGTGCCAAGCGGACCAAATCCACAAGGGAAACTTGGCCACGATATCACAACTGTTTTGCATTTGTTTTTATTAAGAGATGTATGCACTGAATTCAGAAGTAACAAGTCCATTAAGACCTTTAGAGATTTTAAAAATCAAATTAAAGTATTTATTAACAAAATAAAAGATTTTGAGCACATACATAAAACTACAATTACTTAACATTCTAACAAATCCTAAAATTCCCTATGAACCTGTCTCTCAGTTAGACACCCCCTTTAAGGCAACAGTCCAAAATAGATTTTAGAATTTAAAAAAAAAACAAGCCAGCAAGTAAATACAGTACCCATTTGACAGTGAAATTCCAAACGGTTTTCTCCAACTTCAGTTACTGGACACAATAGACTTATGCACAAATGGCTGGAGGCTTCTTCAAGGATGTTTCACACACTCCTGTTAGATCATACATCGCCCCCAACACAGCCTTTCATTCTTCTTTATATCTATTTCTCTCTCTTTAATATGTAAATTCCATTGTTCCATACACCTTTGAAGCTGTACCTTTACCATAATATAAAAACTTTCATGTTACTAATATTGTCAGTAACCTTTGGGAAAAATAAACACCCTGCTTAGCCTTGTTTATCTGACTAGTTGTAAACATACTAACATCCATTTGAAATCCAAACAATCCCTTCATTTATCAAAAAATGCAGATTCCCTTCACACCTTACTTGCTAAGTCAGCATCCATGTTTACTCATGAGCATTTCAAGTATATTTCTACAGCTAACTTCTTTTGATAATTTCAATTTTGCAGTCTACCTTACTCCAAACGTAATTAAATGTAGATGGCAGAACCATCTACACTCACACCCATAAACCTACTTTACAACGAATCAGAAAAATATTATCAAAATTATTATACTTTCATAACAAGGTTATCAGTTAATAAATAGAGAAATGGCAGGGCTGCTCCGACCTCAAGGGTACACATCCTGTGCTATGTGGGGACTCCAGGACCCTACCCATGCCCTGGATAACCACTTGTGCAGGATGTGTTGTCAGTTGCTTCAGCTCCATGCTTTAGAAGTTGAGCCGCAGCCAGTGTCACAGCTGAGTGTCCGTAAAGTTGAGAGTGACGTGGATAGCACATTTATAGACATGGTCACCTGCAGTTGAAGGGTATGCAGGGAGAGAGGGATTCGGTCACCACCAGATAGCCAAAAAGGAACAGGCAGGTAGAGCAGGAATCCCCTGAATGCATACCACTCTCCAACCAGTATACAGTTCTGAATGCTGATGAGTGATGGTTCATTTGAGCAGTGCAGCCACAGGTGGCTCAACTGTGCAGAGGGGTACAAGGAAGTCTGGAAGAGCAATAGCAATGGGGGAATAGATAGGCTTTTCTGTGGCCACAGACATGAATCCAGGATGGTGTGTTGTCTCCCTAATGCCAGCGTCAAACATGTCACTGAATGGCCACAGAGCACCCTGAGTGGGGAGGGTGAACAGCTAGCAGACATGGTCCACATCGGTACCAATGACGTAGGTAGAAAGAGGGATCGGGTCCTTCGGTCTGCATTTAGGGAACTAGGGAGAAAATTAGCAAGCAAGACCTCAAAGCCGGACTGGTTGCACCTGAACAGAGCTCGGGCAGAGTTCCCTGTGGGGTGTTTGGCTAGTGATGTTGGGAGGGCTTTAAACTAACTCAGCAGGGGTGTGGATACCAGGAGATAATATTAGAGAGGAATACCAAGGAGTGCACAGAATACTGAGAGAGAAAGGTAGTACTAGAGTAGGGAATAATAAGTTAATAGGTGGGACAGAGTAAAGGAGAAAGCAATCGAGTCTAAATCAGGGTTACTGTGCATGTATATGAATGCAAAAGATCCCAGAGTGTGTTCAGGAAAATTTTCTTCAGCAGTATGTCTCCAGTGGTTAATAAGATTGGTGAGTTACAGGCACAGATTACCATGTGAAAACATGATGTTGTGGCTATAACAGAGACCTGTTTCAAAGAAGGACAGGACTTCCTGGAAACATGGTGTTCAGGAAAGATAGGAAAGGAAGAAAATGGGGAGGGGTGGCAGTATTGATAAAGGAGAGCATTGCAGTGCTGGAAAAAAAAGGGTGTCCCAGAGGGGTCAAGGGCAGAATCTATTTGGCTAGAGCTAGAACAAAAAAGGTGCAGTTACGTTCCTCAGTGTAGCCTATTGGCCACGAACCAGTGGAAAGGATGTGAGGGACAAATTTGCAAAGAAATTACAGAGGTGGAAAAATTATTAAGTAGTTATAATGGGAGACTTTAATTATCCAAATATAGACTGGAATAGTATTAGTGTGAAGGGCAGAGAGGGCAAGAGTTCCTAGAGCGTGTTCAGGAAAAGTTTCTTCGGCAGTATGTTTCCAGCCCAACAAGGAAGGAGACACAATGGAACCTGCTTTTTGGAATTTGAGGTGGACCAAGTAGATCAAGTGGCAATAGGAGTATATTTAGGGGACAGTGATCATTGTATATGTTTTAGACTGACTATGGAAAAGGACAAATAACAGTCCAGAGTAAGAAAAATTAACTGAGGGGAAGCCAACTTCAATAGGGTAAGAATGGATTTGGGCTGTATAAATTGGTGTTAATGGTTGGCAGGAAAAATGGTGGCTGATCAATGGGCTACCTTCAAAGAAGAGATGATTCAGGCACAGTCAAGGGGAAGTCAAGGGAAAGGAAGGGAAAGGAAGGGAAAGGCAGGGAAAGGCAGGGAATGGAAGAGAAAGGAAGGGAAAGGGAGGGAAAGGCAGGGAAAGGCAGGGAAAGGAAGGGAAAGGAAGGGAAAGGCAGGGAAAGGAAGGGAAAGGAAAGGAAAGGAAGGGAAAGGAAGGGAAAGGCAGGGAAAGGAAGGGAAAAGAAGGGAAAGGAAGGGAAAGGAAGGAAAAGGCAGGGAAAGGAAGGGAAAGGAAGGGCTGATAAATCCACACAAAGTAGAAATTAAGATAAAGAAGAAAAAGTGAGCTTGTGACAGGTGTCAGCTAGAAAATACAATTGAAAACCAAGCTGAATATCAAGGTTCAGAGGAGAGGTGAAGAAGCAAATAAAAGAAGCAAAGGGGGAGCATGAAAAGAGACTGGCAGCTAACATATAAGGGAACCGCAAAGTCTTCTCTCAGCATATAGGGAAACTTTTAGAAACAATACTTCAGGACAAAATTAATAGTCACATGGATAAATGTGGGATGATTAAGGAAAGCCAGCCTGGATTTCTTAAGAGTAAATCATGTTTAACTAACTTGCTGAAGTTTTTTGAAGACTTAACAGAGAGAGTTGATGAGTGCAATGCTGTTGATGTGGTGTACACGGAGTTTGATACAATGCCAAACAACAGACTTGTGAGCATTGTTATAACTCAGGAAATAGCAACATGAATACAAAATTGGCCGAGTGAGAGGAATCAGAGGGCGGAATCATCCCAGATTTGCACTAAGTGCGGTAATGGGCGGGTAAAGCAATGTTTTTCCCGCCGGCCACAATGGCAGCTTTTCATGCCGTGGCATCCCAAACCCCCTGTATTAATTATGCATTCCCGGGAAACACGCTGTTTCCATGGCGGGTGGGCTCTCATTCGCCTGCCATACCATCACCTCGCTGTTTCAGCACGCCGGGTGCCATAGTTAAAGCCCAGCAGTGCGCACACATCTCAGCGCTTCCAGCCCATGATGGTGGCAAAGAAGACATGGCCCTGAAAGGCAAAAAGACTGCAGTCTGCCGGTTCAATGACGCGTCCCTCAAGCACCTTTTGGACACAGTGGAGGCTCGTTGTAATGTCCTCTACCCCTGCCCTGGCTGCAGGATGGGCAGCAACCTCACTAATCCAGTTTGGGAGGCAGTGGCAGCAGCAGTCAGTGCCAAAGCGCTTCAAAAGAGGACAGCCCCCAGTGTCGCAAGAGGATGAATGATCTCCTCCATTCCACCAGGGTAAGTCTCCCTTCTCATTACTTTCAACTCACACACTCACAAACCAATCGTATATCCACAGGGCCCTCACTCACTGCCGGTTCAAGAGACATCACCATTCACTCTCTCACACACACCTTCATTGTCCTCACCCTATCCGTGGGACCACTCACCACCCACACACGCCAGGCATACTTATCATCTGGCCGCTTACACTCGCTCCATCTCTATTCATGCAGGACAAGCTGGCACACAACAACAGGGAGATGTCGCAGACCGGTGGTAGGATGCCTGAAATTCAAGTACACACAGACTTTGAAAACAGAGCCTTCCAGCTGGCCGGCGAGGATCTGGGCCGGTCCTGTGCTGACGGTGAGGTTGGCAAGTGAGGATCCAGCAGTGCAACATCCATCAGACAACCATGCTGTGAGTGGTGTCCTGTTTCACAGGCCTCTGCCATGCACTAATTATCTCTCCTCGCTTTTCCAGGCACATCTGGGAAACAGCCAACTGAGTCCACAACCCAGAGCCTCCAATCAAGCCCTGAAGAAAACTTTGAAGAGGAATCTGGAGGCACCCTCCTTCAAAGTCCCGTCATAGCGCTCACCCACACCCTCTACTGCAGAGACACAAACCTTGATAGGACCTAGCTTTACAGTAGCCTCGGGATCACAATCTGATGAGCACATCGCATTGTCTGATCCACAGCAGACAGTGGCAGGGGCTTCCCAGGTGTCTGGCACTCGGAGTGCTGCAGGGGGCCAGAAACCTGCTGAGCCCGAGTCAGATGATGAGCCTCCGGACTCAGTCAGGTCACAGTTGCTGGAGCTGCAAAGGCAAGCTGGGGAACATCAGGAAAGGATGTCCACTGCACTCCTCAGATTACAAGGCACGATGGGGGAGTCCATCTGCCTTCAGACCGAGGTGATAGCACCGGCATGCCAACGCACCGAGGTCAACACTGGTAGGATGGCGGCCGCCATGGAGACTTGATCCAAGATGTTGCTCCTGCACTGCTGCATGGGTTCAGCTCCATCATTGACGCCATAGTTGGCCTCCAACAGTGTGTATGCAAGGCAGCTCAATCTCATTCCAGCCACCCCTTCTCCTCAAGGAGTCAGCCTGGGTCCCTTGGGCACCCACAGGGAGGAATATCAGCAGATATACCCACTGGGGCCATCCATCCAGGTGACTCAAGGAGTGTCTGGCCCATCTGAATCCCCTCTTGCTGTGACCTCAGCAGCTCCAGCTTCACAGGCTGAGGAGGGGGCCACTGCCACACAACAGGACCCCGAAAGCAGGCCGGGTCCCTCCAGGTCTCAGCCCTCCAGAGTACGCCCGTCAAGGTCGTCACAGACAACAGGGCATCGCAGTCATCAGGTTGCCTCCACCTACACAGTGGATGGCTGGGGAGCATCAAGACATAGTGGCAGGGTTAGGCAAGTTAAGAAGATGTAGTTGCACAGCCTGGGCACAGGTGTAAACCACTTATACATACTGTTCACTATTGTAAATAAACTCCTTTGGCTCCTGGTTCTGATGAGCAGTGTTCGTGTCACTCAGATGTGAAACCTTGGTTCCTGCACAAGATAAAGGCAGGTGCCTCAGTCCAGGGCCTCTTCCCTGTGCAGTGGGCAGCCTTCAGACTAAAGTGATGGTCTAGCCTCATGCTCCCTGGACACATTAGTGATGCCTGCTCTTTGGTGCTTGTCATTGCTGCCAGAATGTAGTGGGGTTGGCCTCCATCTCTTCAGCATCTGTGACCAGTGACGTTGTGTTCCTGAAGGGTCAGGTGCTGAAGGTGGACAAAGGATCAGATGCAGTTAAAGTTTCATGACTGCGTCTCTATATGACCCTGATCACAGAGCACAAGCGAGCTGGCCTCAGACAGACAGGAGTCAAATGTTCAAAGATGCAATATGAGGATCTTATGGTCTTTCCTCACTGCATGTCGTCATCATCCTCCACAAATTTAGCAGCTATGAGGGCCTCCTGAGTGTGAGGGACTCACCCCCGCCATCATGGCCTTCAAGGGCCTCCTCACCCCCATCCCTGTCAGTGTCCTCCTCATCGGAGGAGCTGTGCAGATCCTCCGTCTCCTCCTCAGCCAGCTCCTCTCCCCGTTGCAGCACCAGGTTGTAAAGGAGGCAGCAGATAGCGACGATGTGTGTGGACTATATTGCAGGCCTCTGCCAGACTGGTCCAGGCACTGGGACCTCATTTTCAGCACCCTGATGGTTTGCTCCACCAAGATGCGAGTTGCTGCATTATATCTTTGCTCTGCTGCAGTCTGAGACCACCACACGGGTGTCATCAACCACATCCTCTGCGGGTAGCCCTTGTCCCCGAGGAGTCATCCCTGCAGCTTCTGTGGACCCTGGAAGACTTCAAGGATCTGTGACCAACTGAGAAAGTAAGAGTCTTGAACACTCCCTGGAAACCGTGCGCAGACCTGCAGGATGCATTTGTGGTGGTTGCACACCAGCTGCGCATTCATACGCAGTTAACATAGTTGACCATGTATTGGATGGAGACCTGAGCACCACATGAGTGCAGTCGATGGCACCCTGCACCTGTGGGAAACCCGAGATCCAGGTAAATCTAATCGCGCTTGCATCCTGGCTGTCCTGGTCCCAGGCGAAATGCACAAAGTTGTGTGCCCTCATAAAGATGGTATCCATGACCTCATGGATGCATTTGTGGGTGGTCACCTGTGGAGCCCTGAAAAGAGACACTGGCATAGGAATTGAGCGCTGCAGTCACGTTCACAGTCACTGGCAGTGGATGCCCTCCATGAACCTATGGCGCCAAATCCTGCAGTGACTGGCAGATGTGACTGATCAGTCCCCTAGACATGCACAGTCTTCGATGACACTGGTTCTCGGTCATCTGCAGGAATGAAGGGCAGCATCTGTAGACACTGGTTCTAGCTAGGCACCGACCAGTGACGGCTCGCTGTGGCTCTTCAGCAATGCGTGCAGGAGCCCCAGCCGCTCCTTCTTCCTGAGGGTGCTGCTTCTCCCTCAGTCACTCTCTTCTCCGTCATCTTCACACTCTGAAAGCCTAGTTCACCAGGCTCCATGATTCTGATGTATTCCTCCAGCAGGAAGAGAGAGACACGTGGTTAGCATGGGTATACTAAAAACCTGTCTTGGTAAGTCTGAAGGCCCCTTGATGCATCGGGAGAGTGCTGGCCACCACTTGGATGGCCGGAGGTCAGTGCACTGCATGGCTGCCTGGAACTCCACCTACATCCGCCCCACACCTGACCGATTGGTGGCAGCTTTGCCCATTGGACTGCATGCAGTGCTCCCAGCTCAGGCACAGGCATTCTCCTAGCCCGTACTGCAAGGCTGCACTGTTAGCTTAAACCATGGGGGAGACTGGTCCACACCAGGATGATGACATTGCAAGGGGCTGTGAGCACCTCCGCCAGTGACTGCTCCAGGGGCAGCTTTATCAAGGAGATTGTACAACATGCCCAGTCTTCCAACTCTTCTGCAGTCCACTAAAATGCTCATTAGTTTGCAGTCTGTGCCCAAGGGGTGAAAAGCTCTGGAGCACTTGGCGGCACTTGCATGCCCCTGCGTTGCTTGAGTGGGCAAAGAAGTTAGAGGCCTGACTCCTCACATGTCAAGGTGGCTGCATCTGAAGTGTCTCAGCTGCAGAGGAACGGTCACTTTTTACAAGGTTTCAGTAATGCATGGCCGCTTCCCTCACCCCACCCACCTCCCCCGACCCTGCACGTGCTTGTGCGTTACCTTCAACTGCAGGGCAGCCCTTGCCCAACCCCCCAAATCGCCTCAACCACAGGGCAGCCCTTGCCTTGCAACCCCCCGTCCCAAGTTGCCTCAGCCGCAGGACAGCCCGTGCTCCCTCCCCAAGTTGCCTCAATCGCCGGGCAGCACTTACACCCACCCCACCCCACCCAATGTGCCTCAACCTTGAAGTCCAACAGGTGACCCAGGCGAGCGCTCCGTAACGTTACTGTGTGCTCAACTCCAACTTCCCCTTAAAGTGCAGCCCACAAAGTGCACATCTTGTATAGCTGTTGTGAAACAGTGCAAAAGCAGCCCCTGGAGCAGTCACTGCTGGAGGTGCTCACAGCCCATTGCAATGTCATCATCCCGGTGTGGACCAGTCTCCCCCATGGTTTAAGCTATCAGTGCAGCCTTGCAGTGCGGGTTAGGAGAATGCCTGGGCCTGAGCTGACAGCACAGCCTACAGTCCAGTGGGCAATGGGGCAGACAATCCAGCTTGGTGGGGTGGGGGGAATGACTCCAGTGGCTGGGCTTATAATGATATGCAGATATATTACCACAAGGTTCCTGATGTCCGACGGCAGGAAACACAGCCACCAGCGGGCTGAGCAGACTATTGCAAATTGGTTTCATGACGTGGTGAAACCAATTTTTGGCCTTCTCGCCATGTTGTCCACTCACGTCACCAAACACACCCGTCACCAGAGGGCACGGGCGATTCCACCCAGAGAGTGGTGGTTAATGGATGCTTTTCATATTGGAGGAAGGTTTATTGTTGAGCTCCCCAGGGGCCAGTGCTGGGACCCTTGCTTTCCCTGATATATAATAACGACCTAGACCCTGGCATAGAGGACACAATTTGAAAGTTTGTGCATGATATAAAACTTGGAAGTATGTGAACTGTGAGGAGGATAATCTAGAACTTCAAAAGGACATAAACAAGTTGTTGGAATGGGCGGGCATGTGGCAGATAAAGTTCAATGCAGAGAAATGTGAAGTGATTCATTTTCATAGGAAGAACATGAAGAAACAACATTAAACAAAGGATACAACTCTAAAAGAGGTGCAGAGGCAAAGGCACCTGGGTGTGTATGTGTATTCATCATTGAAGGTGGCAGGACAGGTTGAGAGAACAGTTAATGAAACATACAGTATCCTGGGCTTTATTAATAGAGGCATAAAGTACAAGAGCAAGGAGGTTATGTTAGACTTGTATAAGTCTCTAGTTCAGTCTCAGCTAGAGTATTATGCCCAGTTATGGGCGCTGCACTTTAGGAAGGATGCGAAGGCATGAGAGACAGTGCAGGTAACCATTCATAAGAATTGTTCCGGGGTAAGAAGCTTCAGTTATAAAGATAGATTGGATAAGTCAGTGCTGTTTTCCTTAGAAAGAAGAAGGTTGCGAGGAGATTTGATAGGAGTGCTCAAAATCATGAGGGGTCTGGACAGAGTGGATAGGGAGAAAATGTTCCCACTCATGAAAGGATTAAGAAAGAGAAGGCACAGATTTAAATTAATTAGTGAAAGATGCAAAAGCGTTATGAGGAGAAACTTTGTGACGCGGTGAGTGGTTAGGGTTTCGAATACACTGCCTGTGATGGAGGCAGGTTCGATTGAAGCATTCAAAAGGGAATTAGACTATTATCTGACAAGGAAGAATGTGCAGGGTCACAGGGGTAAGGTGGTGGAATGGCGCTCAGTGAGTTGCTCATTCAGAGAGACGGTGCAGACGTGATGTGCCGAATGGCCTCCTGCTACACCATAACAATTCTGTGATTCTGTGGACGGATTTAGCAGGGGGAGTTCCTGAGAGTAGGGCCGAGGCATCTGAAGATTTCACCACTACCATTGGCGTGAGAAAGGGTGTTTCTCAAAAGACTAAAGTTAGGGAACTGAAGAGTATAGGAAGGGAGATAAGACCCAGAGGTGAATGCAGGGTCAGCAAGTGCAGGTTGAGAGGTAACTGAGGCTTAACCAGGTACGACAGGGTGTGGGTGTCAGGTAAGTTTTAGAGTATGGGGAATGATTTATGAGAGGCACGTAATTTTAATATCGGAGAAGTCAAGCATTATAGAGACATGGCCTGGATAAGGGTTTTGGTAGTCAAGGGCAACAGAAATGAGAAACACTGGGGGATAGAAAATTGTAGTCTTGATATTGGATAAATTTGAATCTCAGCTCACATTCAAATTGGATGCCAAGGTTCCGCATGGTTTGATTTAATATGAACAAGTGTCTGAGGAGAGAGAATCAATTTAGTGGCAAGGGAGCGGAATTTGAATATTTTTAAAGCAGATGTTAGATAGATTTTTGACTAACAAGGGAGTCAAAGATTATTGGGGTTGGGCAGGAATTTTTTAAAATTCTTTAACGGGATGCAGGTGTCGCTGGAGAGGCCAGCATTTGTTGCCCATCCATAACTGCCCTTAAACTGAGTGGTGTGCTAAGCTATTTCAGAGGGCAGTTCAAAGAGTCAACCACATTGCTGTGGGCCTGGAGTCACACGTAGGCCAGATCAGGTAAGGACGGCAGATTTCCTTCCCTAAAGGACATATGTAAAGGGGAAGCTGGGAGTCCTGAATAAATAAAGAAGCTGACCACAAATGATGTCACTGAGGGTCAAGATGTAAGTGAATATTAAAGCCAAAATACTGAAATAGCTGCCTCCACCACCACCAGCCCCCATAACCCACACGACCAAAAGGGGTCTTTTTAAATCTCATCCAATCTTCTTGAGAACATTACAATAAAGGTTTCACAATAGGAACCAGTGATGTTGGGCACCAGTTAAAGTTCCTGACCTTTATCAGAATCCTAACCCTAAGCAGTCAAATTACATGGAAATACCATTGGTGGCACTTTCTAAAATACCTGAGACAACTCTCAACCCAACAAAGAATGGTTCATAGCCTGCCAATGCTTGCTGTCTCGACTGACAGGGGAAGGGTGCAGGGGGTGTTGTGGGGTACCTGTTGCCCTTGTAAACATACAGCCGGTGGGCTTGATCCCTCTGCTGGGGATGGTGGGAGGATCGGGGGTGCATTTCATGAAAATATAATAATCCTCATAATATTATTGTGATTTATTGTAGAAGTGTGTTAATAGTGGGATTTGGATAACTTCTCTGTGTGTATGTGTGGAATTTAACTGAATTGCATACAGTTGGTCTGGAGGCTTTGGATCATCAAACAGAAGCTAGATTTGAAATACTAAATACATAAACGTGGCTGAATTTTTAGAATGTGAGGAAAATTTGCATTTTTAGATAAATCAGGTTAGTTTCAATTTCAAAGAGATGGTAGGATGTCATACCTAGCCGGAAGAAGCTAAGCCAAACAGTGTGTTTATTTTTCTCAAAGGTTACTGATAAAATTAGTAATATGAAAGATTTATATTATGAGAAAAGTAAAGTTCCAAAGACATATCGGAACAATGGAATTTGCATCAAAAAGTGAGAAACGTGTATAAAGGAGATAAGGCTATGTGTCAGAAGAGAAGGAATTCTAAGGTCTAACAAGTGTGGAAAGCCTCCAGCCTCTCTGCATCAAGTTGCTGTCTGCAGGAACAGAAACTGAGAAAAGTCACTTCGAATTCTCCTATCCAGGGTATTGTGTTGCTTTGTCTGAGTCTCTTTAGATCTATTTATTTTTACTGTTGCCTTATTGGGGGTGTAAGTGGAAGCCAGATTAATTAGGGGTTTTAGGAGTTATTATGGCTGTAATTTGTAGACCTATGTATGTGCTTGAAATCTTTTCTTTTTTAACAAATGTTTAATTTGCTTTTCTAAAAACCTCTGAAGTCATAGTATTCTTATTATTTCTGAATTCAGGTCACACATCTCGAAATAAAATACAAATTGCAAAACAGTTGTGACCACGTGATCAAGTTTCCATCATGGATTTGATCCACCTGGCATACATCATCTGCCACGTCATAACAAATTGGGGGCTGTTTGCGGGATGTTTGACATTTCTTGATTGGTTTGGAGTTGGTGAATCTTAAGGTTACGAGTATGAGAAACACTTTGAATTCAGGAGTTGGTGTGAGGTATTTTTAAAGTGGTGAGACTGTAAAATGGCTGTATTCATGGCTAAAACTTTTTTTGAAGTAGAAAATATAACTGATTGGGTTACAAAAGGTATCTATGGGTAAGTTAATGGAGTTGGTGGATAAGTTGCAGTTGAGGTTACCTGTAGGGGCAAAGAAAGCAGACATAGTTGGAAGTGGTAGCACAGCATTTAAAGTTGGAAGTGATACCTGACATTGGTGAGTCATAGCTGGGGGTAGTGAGACTTCAGTTGTTTATGAATAGGCTTGAATTTGAACAAGCAAAGGAACTGAGAAAACTGAAATTGAAGGCAAACGAAAAGGAAAAATAATTGGAAATGAAAAAATTGGAACTAGAGGCAGCAGAAAAAGGGCAGGTAAAGAAAAAAGGAAAGGAATGAGAAAGGGCATTCCAAAGGGAACTGGTGGAAAGGCAGGTGAAAGGAAAAAGACAGGAAAGGGAATCTGAAATGGTGAGGTTAGAAAAGGAAGAAAGAGAGAAGGAAAGAGACAGAGAATACTGGGTTAAAAAACTGAGCTTTAAAAAGGAGACATCAGATTCTGATGATGAGAAAACCTTTAATCTAAAATCTAATAGAGAGATGTTTAAATTTGTACAAGCTCTTCCAAAGCTTGAGGAAAGAGATGTGGAGGCGTTCTTTATTTCCTTTGAGAAGGTAGTTAAACAGATGAAATGGCCACAAGGAAACTGGACATTGTTGTTACAATCTAGGTTGGTGGGTAGAGAACATGATGTTTATGCTTCACTGTCAGAAAAAATGTCAGTGGACTATGATGTGGTAAAAAAAGGCTAATTTGAGTGCGTATGAGTTGGTTCCTGAGGCATACAGGCAGAAATTTAGGATGTGAGAAACCAGCCTGGGCAAACTTATACTGAGTTTGAGAGAGTAATACAAAGTAATTTTGACCGGTGGATATGGCTATTAAAGATAGAGACAAGATATGCAGCTCTTAGAAAAGTAATTCTTTTGGAAGAATGTAAAGATTCAATTAATGTGAAGAATTCATGTGGAGGAATGGAGGGTTAAAACGGTAAGACAAGCAGCAGAGATAGCTGATGATTATAAGTTAGTTCATAGATCTAAACCTTTTTTTGTCACCCTTTTAAATCAGAGAAGGATAAAAAGTAGGAAGGTGAAAGGAGGTGGGTAGTCAGTGAAGGGAAGGTGTAGGTGGAAATTCCCAGGAAGTTTTTTCTCAGACTAAAAAGGAAAGTGCTGAGGGTAGAGGTGACACTTGAAAATTGAGATGTTTTCATTGTAATAAAGCTGGGTACACGAAATCAGTGTGTTGGAAATTACAGGGAAAATCTGTTGGAATTATTGGGATTCAGAAAAGTTCTGGAAGTAAAAGTACTTTGCGTTCTGAGGTTCAGGCACATGAAAAACCAGTGGTTTGTGTACAAGTACAACAGGGAAAGAAGTGGGGATGTGTTCACAATTTACCCAAGGGAGTTCTGAGGGGCAGGTTGCAGAAATGTTTAAAGATTTTGTATGTGAAGGGGAAGTCTTTCCATGTGTACCGGGTAGAGTAGGTAAAGATATTAAAATTTTAAGAGGCATAGGAGCTAGCCAATCCTTAATGTTGTGGGATAGCGATATTTGTTGTTCAAGGGAGTATTGTAGGAATAGGTGATAATAAGTGGAGTTCATAGAAATGCTATACCTATTTCATTGTGGAAGGTAAATTTAAAAAGTAAGTGCAAAACAGGTGAGGTGATTGTTGGAGTAGTGGAAAAATTGTCCAGTGCAGGGGTTCAATTTATTTTAGTTAATAATATAGCTGGGTCACAGATGTGGGTGATGCCTATGGTAGTTGAGCAGCCCATAGAGGTGTTTTCAGCAGAAGTGTTGCAGGAAGAGCATCCTGGGTTCTTTCCAGATCATGTGATAACAAGATCACAGGCTCACAGGTTGAAACAGGGAGAACAGGGAGTTAAAAGGCAGGGAGAAGGTGTGGAAGTCCAATTAGCTGACACTGTTTTTGAGAAGATTGTTCAGGAAGAAAGAATGGAGGATAATGCAGCTCAGGTATTTAGCTCAAGGCAGTTGGTAGAGTTACAGAAAAAGGATACGCAAATATGACAGTCCTATCAGACAGCTTACTCAGAAACAGAGGCAGAATGTATTCCAGAATGTTATTACCTTAAGGGTAATCTGGTAATGAGAAAGTGGCAGACATATCACGTTTCAGCAGATGAAAACTGGAGGGAAGTGCAACAGATTGTTATACCATTTGGATATAGAAATGAGATCCTGAAAATAGCTCATGAAATTCCATTGGGGGAACATTTAGGAATTAGAAAGACACAGGCGAAAATACAAAAATATTTTTATTGGCCTGGATTGCATTGAGATGCAGTTGAATTCTGTAGAACATGTCACACATGTCAGATGATGGGGAAACCATAAGCAGTGATTAAGCCAGCATCTTTAATTCCAATTCAAGCGTTTGAAGAACCTTTCACTCGGGTCATGGTGAATTGTGTAGGACCTTTCCCTAAGACTAAAAGTGGAAATCAGTATTTACTGACAATTATGGATGCGTCTACAAGGTTTCCTGAAGTGATACCTTTGAGAAATATTACAACAAAGAGAACTGTGAAAGAGTTGACAGAATTTTTTACAAGGTATGGTTTACCAAAAGAAATACAATCAGATTAGTATTCAAATTTCACGTTACAATTGTTTAAGAAGATAATGAAGAGTTTGGGGATAAAACAGTTTAATTCAACAGCTTATCACCCTCAATCACAAGGTGCTTTGGAAAGATGGCATCAAACTTTAAAAACTATGACGAGGGCAAATAGTCAGGATTATTCACAGAATTGGGATGGGGCAATTCCATTCTTGTTATTTACTATTAGGGATGCTCTGAATGCATTGACTGGATTTAATTCTTTCAAACTAGTCTATGGTCATGAGGTATGGGGACCACTGAAATTGATTCATGAGAAAATGGTGCATCAAAATTCAGAAAGTAGTTTCCTGGATTATGTAACAAACTTCCAAGAAAGATTAAACAGAGCATGTGAGCTAGGAAACACTTAAAGATATCACAGCAAGTGATGAAAGTGAAGGCAAACAGGAAAGCTGCAGCTTATAGTTCTGTTGCTGGGGAGAAAGTGCTAGTTCTGTTACCAGTACTGGGTGACTCGTTAAAGGCAAGGTTTAGTGGGCCTTACAGGATTGAAAAGAAACTGAGTAAAGTAAATTATTTAATAAATACTCCAGATAGAAAAAAGAAACAGAGGGTGTGTCATGTAAATATGCTTAAAAAGTACTTTGACAGGGAAGAGGAACAAAAGGAGGTATTTGTGGTGGTGGATAAGGAGAACGAGGTAGAAATGAAGGATTCTGAAATTGATTTTCCTCTAATCAAATTGGATAATGAGGGAGTACTTGAAAATTTAAATGTAATATTGAGTTATCTTCCAGACAAGTGTCGAAGTGATTTGGAGAAGCTATTGTAGTCAAAGCTATTGTGGAAATAAGCTGGGAAGGGCAAATTTAGCTATAGATGATGTGTGTGTAGAAGTTTCATCTTTGATAAGGCAACATCCTTATAGATTAAATCCTGCAAAATTATCACAAGTAGAGAAAGCAATTCAATTCAGCTTCAAAATGATATCATTGAGTTTAGTTGCAGTAACTGGAGTTCACCTATTGTGATGGTACCGAAGCCGGATGGAACACAAAGACTGTGTGTGGACTATCAAAAGGTGAATGCAGTGACAAAAGCCCTAGATTCATATCCTATATCGCAGTTGGAAAATTGCATTGAGGAAGGTGGGACAATCAAAATTTATCACAAAGATTGACTTGCTGAGAGGATATTGGCAAGTATCGTTCTCAGAGAGAGCAAAGGAGATGTCGGCTTTTGTGATGCCAAATGGACTATATGAGTTTAAAGTCACGCCATTTGATATGAAAAATGCACCTGCAACATTTCAAAGACTGACAAAGTAATTGCAGAACTGAACAATTGTGCTGTTTGTATTGATGGCTTGATAGTTTTCAGCCAAAAGTTAGAGGATCTGGAGGGCATTGGTCACCTCTTTGATGCACCTGTATGTGTGGCAGCTTGCAAAATGCCACACATCGCCTGTGGAGCCCTTTTAAGTAGCCGGGGGTGAAAAGATTAAGTGCTGCAGTCACTTTGAGGGTCACAGGCATGGGGTTGTCATCAAATCCATGTAACTGGAGGTCTTGCTGCAGCGTCTAGCAAATTTCAGTCACTGCTTCCTGGACCAGCCTCAGGAATCTCTGGCATTGTACCTTGGACATCTGTAGATTGGCCGCGTCCTGAAGAGGCACTGTAGAGCTAGTGACTTTCTTCTAATTAAAGATAGAAATGTGTTAGAAGCAGCTCCGAGAATGTTAACTCGACTGATACCTGGGAGGAGGGAGTGGTTATCTTCTGAGGTTATCTTGGACGGGTTGGGCCTGTATCCATTGGAGTTTAGAAGATTGAGAGGTGATCTTATTGAAAAACATAAGATCCTTAGAGTACTCGACAGGGTGGATGCTGAAAGGATGTTTCCCCTTATGGGAGAGACTAGAGCTAGGGGACACAGATTAAAAATAAGGGGTTCCACAGTTAAAAGAGATTAGAAGAATTTTTTTTCTCTCAGAGGGTTGTGAGTCTTTGGAATTCTCTTCCCCAGAGAGCGGTGGAGGCTGGGTCATTGAATATTTTTAAGGCAGAGGTAGATAGATTCTTGATTAACAAGTAAGTCAAAAGTTATTGGGGGTAGGCGGAATGTGGAGTTGAGGCCTCAGTCAGATCAGCCATGGTCTTATTGAATGATGGAGCAGGCTCGAGGGGCCAAATGGCCTACTCCTGCTCCTAATTGGTATGTTCTCTGATGCCTTCTCTGATCGTCCTCTGGTGCTGCCTGCTGCTGGCCTTGTGGCCTCAGTTGTTAACCAGATACAGAGCCTCCCTTTGTCGCATCCTCTCCTGTTCCCGTGGTTGTAGGAAGATTGGCTGTATGAGACCCATAGGTATTTCACCAAGTGATCTGTGTGAAAAGGCCCTGGGTTTCATCCATACATCTACTCCTCCCATTGTTCACACCCAAAACTCCACCCACCCTCCACTGGCCTCCTCCCACTTTTTTTTATTCATTCATGGGATGCGGGCATTGCTGGCTAGGCTAGCATTGATTTCCCATCCCTAATTGCCCTTGTATTTAAGAATAAACTACATTGCTGCGGGTCTGGAGTCACACGCAGGCCAGGCCAGGCAAGGATGGCAGATTTCCTTCCCTAAAGGACATTAATGAACCAGATGGATTTTTACAACAATCAATGATAGTTGTCATGGTCACCATGACTGAGACCAGCTTTACATTCCAGGTTTATTAATTGAATTTACATTCCCACCAGCTACCATTGTGGGATTTGAACCTATGCTCCTTGAGGCACTACCACTGTGCTAAATGGGATAAATTTCGAACAGATCTAGCAACTCATACCTGGGCAGCCATGAGGAGCTGTGACCATCAACAGCAGCAGAACTGTACTCACCCTCAATCATAAAACATCTTGGCCCAGCAGAGACCCCACTCCAAGCCAGGGGATCAACCATGGTTCAATGAAGAGTGCAGGAGGGTATGTCAGGAGCAGCACCAGGCATATCTAAAAATGAGATGTCAACCTGGTGACTACGTGCATATTAAACAGCATAAGCAGCAAGCGGTAGACAGAGCTAAGCGATTACACCACCACATCAGATCTAAGCTCTGCAGTCCAGTCACATACAGTCATGAATGGTGGTGAACAACTCACTGAAGGAGGAGGCTCCACAAATATCCCCATCCTCAATGATCGGGGAGCCCAACACATCAGTGCAAAACATAATATTGAAGCATTTGCAACAATCTTCAGCCAGAAGTGCCAAGTGGATGATACATCTCGACCTCCTTCAAAGGTCCCCAGCATCACAGGTGCCAGTTGTTAGGACATTGAGACCGTTTAAATAAGTTATATTGGTATTTGCAGGTGTTAGGAATGAGTTTTAGCTTTAAAATTTAAGTTGGATTTGTATTTCTCTATCTGTGTGTTAAAGGTCAAATTGAGTTTTACTTTCACTTTAAAAAGTTGCTTGCATTTCTAAGTTGGTTTTTTTACAACTAAGTTAAGCAAACAAGAGTAGAAAAAAAACAGTACTGTTGCCTAGCAACAGGGGTCCAGAGAGGCAGGTCCCTCCTACAGACACACACAGAAAAATTAAAGAAACAGCTGTTTGAATTCAGTTTGAAGACTGCTGCCAAACAGAAGCCATTGAGAAGGGGCAGATAGCAGCTCTAAGTTAAAGTTGGTTGAAAGTAGCTGCCAGAGAAAGACTAGAGCAAAAGGGACAGATAGCAAGTCCCAATTAAAGGAAAACCAGGGGAGTGGAACAGGAGAAAGTCTGAAGCAGACCTTCTAGTCAATGGAAGGACAGGTACCTGGAAAAGGTCCTGTTAAGTGAAGTTAAGAGTGAGGTGCAGTGAGAAAGGCTCCAAGCTTCAGATTTATAGAGACAAAAGCTAAAGAAAGCAGATTTAAAGCGAGAACAGCTTGCAAGAGGCAAGAAGGTCCAAAGAGACAACTGAAGGTCTGTAACTCTTTGCTATGGGCATGTAAAGCAGTGGTGTACTGTTGACAGCTGAGCCAGTGAGAGGAAGTGCATGGAAGAAAGCTTGAATGCATGTGGTGACTCAAAGGAGAGGAACATAGGAAGGAGAACTCGAAACCCTGGAGGTGAACCTTTGCGGAAGGCGTCTGAGAGAAAGCGTTGGTTTGTGAGAAGATTCCAAGCTGAGTTCTTGAAGAGAGGAGAATTGAAACCCTCATGTGAAAGGTGGAGTTCAGTGCGACTGGTTGGCTCACAGTGTGACAAGCACCTCGAGGGGGAGTTGAGGAGAGAACCATTGCATTTGGTTGAGGTGGCATCTGTCACTTGTGGTGTGGTATGTCTGACCACAGTGTGCCTATTGGTACATGACTGTGTACTTACTGTGGACATTAGAGTAAAAGATAGTTTTTGTAACATGTGTTATCCTAATAAATCTGTATATATCTGTAAAGGTATCGTTGTGGGTGAAGGAGTACTGTAATATAGCTCATTTTCTTCTTGTTGAATAAATGTCCTATTCTTTTGTTAAATATTCATCTGCTGACTCCTGTGGCTCTGTACAGTAGCTAGTCTCCACATATCTAAACAAACAAATAAAAGTTAGAATCTATCAAGCTGGGTTCCACCCAGGGATCAGGCTTGTCCAGGGATAATCTCAGCTGGGATCAGAACACGTTCTTCAGCCAATTCGATTCGCTCCGCATGATATCAAGAAATAGCTAAAAGCACTGGATACTGCAAAGGCTATGGGTCCTGACAATATTTCGGCAATAGCACTAGAGTCCTATGCTCCAGAACTAGCCGCGCCCCTAGCCAAGCTGTTCCAGTACAGCTACAATACTGGCATCTACCCGGCTATGTGGAAAATTGTCCAGGTATGTCCTGTACACAAAAGGCAGGACAAATCCAACCCGGCCATTTACAACCCCATCTGTCTACTCTCAACCATCAATAAAGCAATGGAAAGGGTCATCAACAGTGCTATCAAGCAGCACTTGCTTAGCAATAGCCTGCTCACTGACACTCAGTTTGGGTTCTGCCAGGGATACTCAGCTCCAGACTTCATTCAAACCTTAATATGGATAAATATGGACAAAAGAGCTGAACTCAAGTGGTGAGGTGAGATTGACTGCCCTTGACATCAAGGCAACATTTGACCGAGTGTGGCATCAAGGGGCCCTAGCAAAACTAGAGTCAATGGGAATCAGGGGGAAAACTCCACTGGCTGGATTCATACCTAGCACAAAGGAAGATGGTTGTGGTTGTTGGAGGTCAATCATCTCAGCTCCAGGTCATCGCTGCATGAGTTCCTCAGGGTTGTTTCCTCTGCCCAGCCATCTTCAGCTGCTTCATCAATGACGTTCCTTCCATCATAAGGTCAGAAGTGGCGATCTTCGCTGATGATTGCACAATGGTCAGCACCATTCGTGACTCCTCAGACACTGAAGCAGTCCATATCCAAATGCAGTAAGGCCTGGACAATATCCAGGCTTGGGCTGACAAGTGGCAAGTAACATTCATGCCACACAAGTGCTAGGCATCTGCAGCAAGAGAAAATATAACAATCATCCCTTGACATTCAATGGAATTACCATCTCTGAATCCCCACTATCAACATCTCAGGAGTTACCATTGACCAGTAACTCAACTGGACTAGCCATATAAATATTGTGGCTGCAAGGGCAGGTTCAAGGCTAGGAATCCTGTGGTGAGTAATGCACTTCCTGACTCCCAAAGCCTGTCCCCGATCCACAAGGCACAAGTCAGGAGTGTGATGGAATACTGAAACAAAAACAAAAATAACTCAGCAGGTCTGACAGCATCTGCGGAGAGGAATACAGTTAACATTTCAAGTCTGTATGACTCTTCATCAGAACTAAAGAAAAATAGAAATGAGGTGAAATATAAGCTGTTTGAGGGGGGTGGGACAGGTAGAGCTGGATTGAGGGCCAGTGATAGGTGGAGACAAGGAAGAGATTGCCACTGATGTCATGGACAAAAGGACAAAGGGGTGTTGACGGTGGTGATATTAGCTAAAGGATGTGCTAATGGGGACATTAAGGGTAGAAAGCAGGACGAGCAAGTAACAGATGGTCCTAGTGGGGGGTGGGGTAGGGGGAAGGGATCAAAATAGGCTAAAAGGTGGAGATAAAACAATGGATGGAAATAAATTTTAAAATAATAATAGGAATAGGTGGGAAAAGAAAAAAATATTTTAAAAATATATAAATTATTAGAAAAAAGGGGGATTGGAAAGGTGGTGGGGATGGGGGAGAGAGTTAATGATCTGAAGTTGTTGAACTCAATGTTATGCCCGAAAGGTTGTAAAGTGCCTAATCGGAAGATGAGGTGCTGTTCCTCCAGTTTGCGTTGAGCTTCACTGGATCATTGCAGCAGGCCAAGGATGGACATGTGAGCATGAGAGCAGGGTGGAGTGTTGAAATGGCAAGCGACAGGGAGGTCTGGGTCATGCTTGCAGACAGACCGAAGGTGTTCCACAAAGCAGTCACCCAGTCTGCATGAAGCAGCACCGAAACAATCTTCGATGTACCTGAGAAAGAGTTGTGGGAGGGGGCCGGGGTAGGACTGGAAAAAGGAATGTTCCACATACCCCACAAAGAGACAGGCATAACTTGGGCCCATGCGGGTACCCATAGCCACACCTTTTAGTTGGTGGAAGTGAGACAAGTTTAAGGAGAAATTGTTCAGTGAGAGAACAATTTCAGCCAGACGGAGGAGAGTGGTGGTGGGTGGGGATTGTTCGGGCCTCTGTTCGAGGAAGAAGCGGAGAGCCATCAGACCATCCTGGTGGGGGATGGAGGTGTAGAGGGTTTGGACATCCATGGTGAAGAGGAGGCGGTTGGGACCAGGGAACTGGAAATTGTTGATATGATGTAGGGTGTCAGAGGAATCACGGATGTAGGTGGGAAGGGACTGGACAAGGGGAGAGAGAATGGAGTCAAGATAGCAAGAAATGAGTTCCATGGGGCAGGTACAGGCTGACACAATTGGTCTGCCGGGACAGTCCTGTTTATGGATTTTGGGTAGGAGGTAGAAGCGGGCTGTCCGAGTTTGGGAGACTATGAGGTTGAAAGCTGTGGAGGGAAGATCTCCAGAGGAGATGAGGTCAGTAACAGTCTTGGAAACAATGGCTTGATGTTCAGTGGTGGGGTCATGGTCCAGGGGGAGGTAGGAGGAAGTGTCTGCGAGTTGATGCTCAGCCTCTGCGAGGTAGAGGTCAGTGCGCCAGACAACAACAGCACCACTCTTGTCAGCGGGTTTGATGACAATGTCAGGGTTGGACCTGAGAGAACGGAGTGCAGCAAGTTCAGAAAGAGACAGATTAGAATGGGTGAGAGGAGCAGAGAAATTGAGATGACTGATGTCACACAGACAGTTCTCAATGAAAAGATCAAGAGCAGGTAAGAATGCAGAAGGAGGGGTCCAGGTGGAGGGAGAATATTGGAGGCGGGTAAAAGGATCTGTTGAACGGGGAGAGGACTCCTGCCCAAAGAAGTGAGCACGGAGACGAAAGCGGCGGAAGAGGAGTTCAGCATCGTGTCGAACCCGAAATTCATTGAGGTGAGGGTGTAAGGATATGAAACTGAGTCCTTTGCTGAGCACTGAACGTTCAGCATCTGGATTACAGGTATCTCCGGGACATGCAACGCTCCTCGGACTGCTGTTCTCGTCGCATCCTGAGATCCATACTCAGTGCCATGCACCGCTATATGAACACACTCGACCTCTCCCTCCAGCAGCACCGACTCACCCCATCTCTAAGCTGTCCTTGCCCCCAGTTTCATTTTATTCTTCGTCTCATCCGACACCTTAACAAGAAACTTTGTCTCTTTCAGCTGCAAAGGAACGCAAGCTCCAACAACTCATCAACACCAACACCCATCCAGGACCCTCCACCCCTGCCTGTCCCTCTGACCCCACGCCATCTTCCAATCCCAGGCCCAGCCGTGTATGCACTATACCCCCTGACCTTCCCCTCTCCGACGCTAAACGTTCAGTGCTCAGCAAAGGACTCAGTTTCATACCCTTACGCCCTCACCTCAATGAATTTCGGGCTCGGCACGATGCTGAACTCTTCTTCCGCCACCTTCGTCTCCGTGCTCACTTCTTTGGGCAGGAGTCCTCTTCCCGTTCAATGGATCCTTTTACCCACCTCCAATATTCTCCCTCCACCTGGACACCTCCCTCTGGATTCTTACCTGCTCTTGATCTTTTCATTGAGAACTGTTGGCGTAACATCAGTCATCTCAATTTCTCTGCTCCTCTTACCCACTCTAACCTGTCTCTCTCTGAACTTGCTGCACTCCGTTCTCTCAGATCCAACCCTGTCTTTGTCATCAAACCCGCTGACAAGGGTGGTGCTGTTGTTGTCTGGCGCACTGACCTCTACCTCGCAGGGACTGAGCGTCAACTCACAGACACTTCCTCCTACTTCCCCCTGGACCATGACCCCACCACTGAACATCAAGCCATTGTTTCCAGATCACTGACCTCATCTCCTCTGGAGATCTTCCTTCCACAGCTTTCAACCTCATAGTCTCACAACCTCGGACGGCCCGCTTCTACCTCCTACCCAAAATCCACAAACAGAACTGTTCTGGCGGACCGAGCGTGTCAGCCTGTTCCTGCCCCACGGAACTCATTTCTTGCTAACTTGACTCCATTCTCTCTCCTCTTGTCCAGTCTGTTCCCACCTGCATCCACGATTCCTCTCACGCCCTACATCATATCAACAATTTCCAGTTCCCTGGTCCCAACCGCCTCCTCTTCACCATGGACGTCCAATCCCTCAACACCTCCATCCCCCACCAGGATGGTCTGAGGGCTCTCCGCTTCTTCCTCGAACAGAGGTCCGAACAATCACCATCCACCACCACTCTCCTCCGCCTGGTTAAACTTGTTCTCTCACTGAACAACCTCTCCATAAATTCATCTCACTTCCTCCAAATAAAAGGTGTGGCTATGGGTACCCGCATGGGCCTAAGTTATGCCTGTCTCTTTATGAGCTATGTGGAACATTGCTTTTTCCAGTCTTACTCAGGCCCCCTCCCACAACTCTTTCTCCGGTATATCAATGATTGCTTCGGTGCTGCTTCATGTTCTCGTCTGGACCTGGAAAAATTTATTAATTTTGCTTCCAATTTCCACCCCTCCATCATTTTCACATGGTCCATCACTGACACTTCCCTTCCCTTCCTTGACCTCTCTGTCTCAATTTCTGGTGATAGACTGTCCACCAATGTTCATTACAAGCCTACCGACTCCCACAGCTACCTCGACTACAGCTCCTCACACCCCGCTTCCTGTAAGGACTCCATCCCATTCTCTCAGTTCCTTCGCCTCCGTCGCATCTGTTCTGATAATGCCACTTTCAAAAAACAGTTCCTCTGACATGTCTTCCTTCTTCCTTAACCGAGGTTTTCCACCCACAGTGGTTGACAAGGCCCTCAACCGTGTCCGGCCCATTTCCCGCGCATCCGCCCTCACACCTTCCTCTCCCTCCCAGAAACATGATAGGGTCCCCCTTGTCCTCACTTATCACCCCACCAGCCTCTGCATTCAAAGGATCATCCTCCGCCATTTCCGCCAACTCCAGCATGATGCCACCACCAAACACATCTTCCCTTCACCCCCCACCCCGTCGGCATTCCAGGATGAAGAGTCATACGGACTCGAAACGTTAACTGTCTTCCTCTCCACAGATGTTGTCAGACCTGCTGAGTTTTTCCAGATATTTTTGTTTTTGTTTCAGATTTCCAGCATCTGCAGTATTTTGCTTTTATCGTAGTGTGATGGAATACTGTCCATTTGCCTGGATGAGTGCAGCTCCAATAACACTCAAGAAGCTTGACACCAACCAGGGCTAATCCCACTTGATTAGCTCCTCATCCACAAACATTCACTCCCTCCACCACTAATGCACAGTAGCAGCAGTGTGTACCATCTACAAGATGCACTGCAGGAACTCACCAAGGCTCCTTATGTAGCACCTTACAAACCCACGACCGCTACCATCTAGAAGGACAAGGGCAGCAGATACATGGGAATATCACCACCTGGAAGTTTCCCTCCAAGCCACACACCAACCTGACTTGGAAATATATCGCTGTTCTTTCACTGTCTCTGGGTCAAAATCCTGGAATTCTCTCCCTAACAGCACTGTGGGTGTACCTACACTACATGGACTGCAGTGGTTTAAGAAGACAGCTCACCATCACCTTCTCAAGGGCTATTAGGGATGGACAATAAATATTGGCTCAGCCAGCGATGCCCACGTGAATGAATTTTAAAAATTAGCCTGGGCCTCTGGATTAATAGCCCAGTGACATTACCATGACACCACCATCTCCCCCATTGCCCATCACATGAACTTTAGCCAGTGGAAATCACTGGGCAGTAATAAAGCCATTTTTTTCTATTGTTCAGGTCAGTGAGCTGGGAAAGAGCAGAGTCATAGGATGGAATGGTCTCAGATTTGAACTAAATGCATTAGTAGGCAAGAAAAAGAATGTTTTACCTGCCGGCTGCAATAATGGCTTTTCACGCCTATCGTCCCAATCCCACCTCATAAACCATGGATTGCTGGGAAACACACAGTTCCGCTGGTGTGCGGACTCTCATTCACCCCCCGCGCCATCACCTCACCATATTTAAAGTGCAGCCGTGCACACCCCTCTCAGTGCTTCCTACACAGTACTGCAGCACAGAAGACATGACCCTGAAAGGCAAAAAGAATGCAGCCCCCCGACTCAGTGACGTGTCCTCAAGCGCCATTTGGATGCCATGGGGGCCGGCCATGATGTCCAATGCCCCCGTTCTGGCCGCAGGAGGGGCAGCAACATCACCAATCTGGCTTGGGAGGCAGTGGCAGCAGTGGTCAGTGCCCTGAAAAAGAGACAGCCACCCGTTGCCGAAAGAGGATGAATGATCTCCTCTGTTCAGCCAGGGTAAGTCACTCTTCTCATCACTCTCCATTCACATACTTACAAACCCATCACAAATCCATAGGGATCTCACTCACTGCCAATTCAAGGGATATTACCATTCACTCTCTCATACACACTGTCATTGTCCTCATCCTGTCCATGGGACCACTCACCAACCACACAATCCAGGTATCTGGCCTGGCATGTGTCCTGCTTACACATGCTCTATCTCTATTCATGCAGGACAAGCTGGCGCACAACAAGAAGGGGAGGTCACAGACCGGAGGGGGAATGCCCAACGTCAAGGTCCTCACAGACTTTGAAAATAGAGTCATACAGCTGAGGATCTGGACCGTTCCTGTGCTGACGGTGAGGTCGGTGCTGCTCAACCAAGTCAGGATCCAGCAGTGCAACATCTATCAGACAACCATGCTGTGAGTGATGTCTCCTGTTTCACAGGCCACTGCCATGCACTAATTATCTCTCCTTGCTTTTCCAGGCACATCTGGGAAACAGCCGAGGGATGCCATGACCCAGGTCCTTGACTCAAGCCCTGAAGTCACCTTGGAAGAGGCATCTGCTGAAACTCCAACTGAAGACCCATCACAGCGCTCATCCACATCCCCCACCAGCGCAGAGACACACACCTCAGTGGGGCCTAGTTCTAGACTAGCCTCAGGGTCACAATCTGCTGTGCCATTGCACTGTCTGATCCACAGCAGGCGGCGGCAGGTACTTCCCAGGTTTCCGGCACTTGGAGGACCTCTGGAGGCCAGAAATATGCTGAGTTCGAGTCAGATGACGAGCTTCTGGGCTCAGTCATACATTAGTTGCTGAAGCTGCAAAGGCAAGCCTGGGAACATCAGGGTGGGATGTCCGCTGCATTCCTCAGGTTGCAAGGCATGATGAAGGGGTCCGTCCACCTTCAATCTGAGGTGATAGTGCCGGCATACCAATGGACCAAGGTCAACATTGGTAGGCGGTCGCCATGGAGACCTTGGTCCAGGACATCGCTCCTGCACTGCTGAGCGGGCTTAAATCCATCACTGATGCCATAGCTGGCCTCCAACAGTGTCAACGCAAGACGGTGCGGGGCAGCTCAATCTTAATCCATTCCTCTTAATTAATTCCTCTTCTCCTCAAGGAATCACCCAGGGGCCCTCGGCCACCCATAGGGAGGAGGATCAGCAGGTGCACGCCCCAGGGCCATCCATCCAGGTGACTCCAGGAGTATCCTGACTATCCAAATCCCTCTTTCGGTGACCCCAGCAGCTTCAGCTTCACAGGCCGAGGAGAGGGTCGCTGCCACACAGCAGGATCCCGAAAGCAGGCCGGGGCCCTCCAAGTCTCAGCCCTCCAGAAGCCATCCGTCAAGGTCATCACAGTCAGCAGGCTGCCTCTACCTCTGCTGTGGATGTTGGGGGAGCACCAAGACGTAGCCACAGGGTTAGGGAGGTTATGAAGCCGTAGATGTACAGCCTAGGCACGGGTATTAATCACATGTACTTAATGTTTATCATTGTAAATAAACTCCCAAGAATGTCTCCTTGTTGTGATGAGCAGTGTTTGTGTCACTCAGATGTGAAACCTTGGTTCCTGCACAAGATAAAGGCAGGTGTCTCAGTCCAGGGCCTCTTCCCTGTGCAATGTGTAACCTTTGGACCAAAGTGATGGTCCAACCTCACACTCACTGGAAAAATTGCTGATGCCTGCACCTCAATGGTGCTTGTTATTGCTGCCGGAATGTCGTGGGCAGGCGACACTGAGTTTGATCGTTCTGTGTGTTCTCAGCACCCTTGAGGTGGGGCTGGCCCCCCATCTCTTCAGCATCTGTGACCGATGATGCTGTGTTCCTGTTGCGGTCAGGTGCTGAAGGTGGACAAAGGATCTGGTGCATTGAACATTTCACGGCTGTGTATGCATGAGATGACCCTGATCACAGAGTGCAAGCGAGTTGCCTTCAGCCAGACAGGAGTCAGGCATCCATAGAGGCTGTGTGAAGATCTATGGAGTGTTCTCACTGCATGTTTTCATTATCCTCCTGCAATCGAGCAACTATTAGGGCCTCCATTGCGACTCCATGATAGGAGCCTTATGACAGAGAGTGTGTGCGGTGCCATTAGCCACACAGGAGTCAAATGTTCACAGATACAATGTGAGGATCTATAGAGTGTCCTCACTGCATGTCATCATCATCATCCTCCACAAACCTAGCAGCTATGAGGGCCTCCCGAGCGTGCCTGCCTCGTCTGGCCAGTTCAATGGCCTCATCACTGTCATCCTCACCTTTGAGGACCTCCTCATCCTTATCCCCGTCAGTGTCCTCCTCATTGGAGGAGTTGTGTAGCTCCTCCATTTCCTCCTCAGCCAGCTCCTCTCCCCATTGCAGCGCCAGTTTGTAAAGGGTGCAGCAAGTTACGATGATACATGACACCCTCTGTGGACCTTATGCATCCAGTCCAGGCACCGGCACCTCATTTTCAACATCCTGATCGTTTGCTCCACCAAGTTGCAAGTTGCAGTATCAGCCTTGTTGTACCTTTGCTCTGCTGCAGTCTGAGGCTACTGCACAAGTGTCATCAGCCACAGCCTCTGTGGGTAGCCCTTGTCCCCAAGGAGCCAACCCTGCAGCCTCTGTGGACCCTGGGAGACATCAGGTCTCTGAGACCTGCTAAGGATGTAGGAGTCATGGATGATCCCTGGGAACCGTGCACAGATCTGCAGGATGCAGATGGCTGTGGTGGTTGCACACCAAGCTGAACATTCAGGGAGTGGAAGCCCTTGCGGTTGAAGGAAATAGATAGATTTCTGGGCTCTAAAGATGTCAAGGAGTATGGGGAGAAAGCAGGAGTGTGGCTATGAGGTAGAGGATCAGCCATGGTCATATTGAATGGCGGAGCAGGCTCGAAGGGCCGAATGACCTACTCCTGCTTCTATTTTCTATGTTTCTATGTTTGACATACCTGACCGCTTGGTGCCACAGAGATCTGCATGCCACGTGAGTGCAGTCGATGGCACCCTCCACCTGTGGGAAAACTGAGATCTAAGCAAATCCAATTGATCTTGCATCCTAGCTTTCCTGGTCCCGGACACAATGCACAAAGTTTTGTGTCTTCGTGAAGATGGCATCCATGACCTCATGGATGCATTTGTGGGTGGAGGCTTGTGATACCCCACAGAGGTCACCTGTGGAGCCGTGAAAGGAGCCACTGGCATAAAATTGAGTGCTGCTGTCACTTTCACAGCCAATGGCAGTGGATACCCTCCATGCCCCCTTGGCACCAACAAAAGGGAGAGGACGCAGGCTGGTGGAGGAATTCAGTCTGAGGTGATAGCACTGGCATACCAACACACCGAGGTCAACGCTGGCAGGGTGGCGGCTTTCCCTTCCTGATGTCCCGAGCTTTCCTTTGCAGCTCCAGCAACTGTGACATGACCGAGTCCAGAGGCTCATCATCTGACTTGGACTCAGCAGATTTCTGGCCTCCAGAAGTCCCCCAAGTATCGGGGACCTGGGAAGTCCCTGCCTCCACCTGCTATGGATCAGACAGTGCAATGTGCTCACCAGATTGTGATCCTGAGGCTACTCTAGAACTAGGTCCCACCGAGGTGTGTGTCTCTGCGCTGGTGGAGGGTGTGGGTGAGCGCTGTGATGGGTCTTCAATTAAGGTGTCATCAGATTCCTCTTCCGAGGTGTCGTCAGGGCTGGAGTCGAGGACCTGGGTCGTGGACCCCTCGGCTGCTTCCCAGATGTGTCTGTGAAAGCGAGGAGAGATAATTAGTGCACGGCAGGGGACTGCGCAACAGGGGGACTCACGCACAGCATGGCTGTCTGATGGATGTTGCACTGCTGGATCCTCACTTAGTTGAGCACCACTGACCTCACCGTCAGCACAGGACCAGTCCAGATCCTCGCCGGCCAGCTGGATGACTCTATTTTCAAAGGACCTTGATGTTATGAATTCCTCCACCAGCCTGCGTCCTCTCCCTTTTGTTGTGTGCCAGCTTGTGCTGCATATGTACAGATGGAGAGAGTGTAAGCAGGATGCCTGCCAGGCCAGATGGTATGTGTGATTGGTGAGTGGTGCCATGGGCAGAATGAGGACACAATCTGCAGGGCAGATGAAGGTGTGTGTGAGAGAGTGAACGGTGATGCCCCTTGAACTGGCAGTGAGTGTGGATGTATGATGGGTTTGTAGGCGTGTGAGAGTGATGAGGAGAATGACTTACCCTGGTGGAACGGAGGAAACCATTTATCCTCTTTTGGCACTGGGTGGCTGTCCTCTTTTACAGGGTGTTGGTGCTGACCACCGCTGCCACCGCCTCCCATGCTGGATGGGTGACCTTGCTTGCTGGTCTTCGCCCACAACGGGGTTAGAGGACATCACGGCGGGCCTCCACTGCATCCAGTAGGCTCCCCAGAGAGGCGTCACTAAACATGGGGCCTGCCTTCTTTTTTGCTTTCAGGACCATTGTCGCCTGGAGCAGTCCATGTCTGTGAAGTAGGCTGTGCTCTGGTGCGCTTTAAGTTTGGTGCCTGGAGCGAGGAAGCGCTGAGGTCACAGCAGGGCGGGCAAATCCAAGCCCGCCCACCAGCGATCCAGCATGGTTCCCATGAATGCATTATTAATGAGGTGCCAGGAATAGAACGATATGGCACGGAGACCTGCCATTGTGGCCGGCAGGTAAAACATCCTTTATCCCGCCCTCTAACGCACTTTGTGCAAATCTGGGACAATTCCGCCCTGAGAATCAGGACCAACGGCATCATCAATTCGCCCCTGCTAAAACTGCCAGACAGATCCAACGTGAAGCTACTTGTCTCAAATAGGGTCTGGAATTAAATATGGCACTGGTAAATGTTTGATACACAAGAAACTTGTTGAAACCCACACAGCTGGAAATCTTTGCTTCTAATTCTCCCTTTCCCGATTTAAAGCATACATCACCGCTGCTTGCTTTATCAAGATCTATCTTTACAGACAATGCCAAAATATGACTGTGCCTGAACTTCCACAGAGTGGCAATCAGAGTCGGATTGTCACTCCATTCCTAATTTTGTACCTGGAAATCTTCTCGATCCTGTCTTGCCTGACCTTCTGACTCAGGCCGGGCAGGAACTGTGTAGGGTAGCGCGATCCTGAGGCCTTCAGTCGAGGGCTGCACAGTCCGACAGAAGGAGGCCATGCCCCCTTTTTTACGGCACTGGCTACCATCAATCAGGCGGGTTTAAAGGCCCAGCCACATTCAAGCCAGGGAGAAGGTAGGTTTGTCAAATAAGTGGTTAGAGTTTGGTGGAGGTGGGTGGGAGGGAATGTCCGGGCAGTCGTGGTGGCGGGTGGATAGGACAGTCATGGTGTTGCTCAGAAAGTCATGGGGTGGGGGACGCTCAGGCAGGGTGAGGGTCAGGTTGGTGGGGAAGCATCAAGTTGACTGGGGAGGGTCGGGTCAGACCTAGTGGGGGGAGTGGCAGTCGGGGGCTGGGGTGAGTCCCGTGGGTGGGGCAGTAGTCGGAAGGACATGGGAGTACCCTGGGGTTTCAGGGGTTGGGGTTCTCCCAACAGGGCGGGAGAAGTGGGGGACTCCCGTGGTGAGGGGAATACTCGTGGAATGGGAGGAGTCCCCTGAGGGTTCAAGAGTACGGGATGAGTTCTGTTGGGGGTCGGGGGGGTGGTCCGTATGGGTCACTAAACGGTACTCAGAACCTAGAAGCGGTTTTAATTCTTCTAACTTTTTCTGGGTAACTATTGACATAACACAGTCGGAACCATCTTAAATTTGCAATTTAAATCACATTTTCAGATGGTCCCTGGTGCAGGGCAATTGCCCATCACAAGTTTGAACTTCCCAAGCAATTGCCGTGCAAACCTTACCTGGGAATTTCCGGACTTCCGGGGTGGGTGGGGGTTCCCCGGCACATCTTTGAAGTACCCCCCCAGTTGCACTGCCCTGTAGCGCAGAAGTAACAGCCCATTATTTACCTGGACCCAAACTGGCTGCTGGAACTAAAAACCTAAAGACTTAGCTGTGGCCTTTGCTCATTTAGTCATCGCCTGTACATTGCAATCTATTCTGCTTCTTGCTAAAGGTAGCAACATTAAGATAATAAAATTCGCTTCCGACCTTTTTTTGCCTGCACTCCAAAGGTAATTCATCCTCTGAAGCAGCTTGAGGTGTCCTGAAGCTGTGAGAAGAGTTATTTAAATGCAAATGTGTTCTCTTCTCCTCTCCCTCTCTCGTTCTTCCTAAACTCTAACTACATCTCCCACAATTTCTTCCTCCTCCCTACGTCCTCACAATAAGGAAATCAGGCTTTTTAATAACAGTCTCCGATATTCATTCATTCTCTCCAGGTGCTCAAAACGTGGGAACTCCTCACTGACCCCAGTCCAAAACAACTTTTCAATCCGCAGCTTGGGTGTTGGGTCATCACTGATCCCAGACTTAGCTCCATCTTTCCAATCTATGCTGGTCTCCTCCAGCGGGACTGTAGATCTATCACCTGGTTTCTAAAGTTAAAAGAGATGCTTAAGAGAGCACAACATTACTGCAATGAGATTTCGCACAGCCTGTTAACGCTCTGTACGCGCTATTACAACACACTGTGTACAGCCAGGAAATGGTCAGAGTGCACAGGAGTTCGGGCAGCCCCTGAATGACAGGTTCATGTTCAGGTCCCGCCGCAGGGTGGGATTTAATGCCCTCCCCGCACGGCGAGTCTGGTGGCGGGGTCATTTAATTGGGCGGGAGGGTGGCAGGCGGGGAGCCCGCCGCCTTCCCGCCCCGACCCCCAATGAAGCCTGTGGATGGCCTTCCCCACCCCAAGGCATTTAATTGCCCGTTTAACCTCGTCCTCCTGCCACTGGTACTGATTAACCCAGGGAGGGGGCTCGCCATGCGGCTGCGGGCGGGCGGCGGGCGGGCGGGCACGATAAGCAAACCTGTCCAGCCTAGCTTGCCAGCCTGGGAGCGGGGGAAGAGGATCTTCTGGCGTCCCCAGGATAACTTTCCCTGAACGTACCTGATGGAAACGGATTGAGCCCAATCTTCCGAGCGGCGGCAATGGTGAGCGGGTTGTTGCCGCGCTCTCGGATTTCCCTTGAGCTGCAATCCGCCAATCAGAGAAATGCGCAGCGCAGCGTCCTTCAGGAAACTCCATCGGAGCGCAGCAGAGTCGGAGGAAGACAGCTCCCCGCACCCCCCTCCCCCCACCCTTTTTACGGCACTAGCTGCCGTTTGGTAAGTTTAAAAGCTCCTGTCTTTCCACGTTAGTGAAAGGATGAGTGGATGAATTGGTGAATGGGTAGATGGGTGAGTGGGTAAGCGTGTAGGTAGGTAATTGGGTGAGATGGGCAGATGTATAAGGTGGGTGAGTGGATAGGTGAGTGAGATGGGTAGGTAGGTGTGTGTAGGTGGGTAAGTAGGTAATTGGGTGAGGTGGGCAGGTGTATAAGGTGGGTGAGTAGGTAGGTGAGTGAGATGGGTAGGTAGGTGTGTGTAGGTGGGTAAGTAGGTAATTGGGTGAGGTGGGCAGGTGTATAAGGTGGGTGAGTAGGTAGGTGAGTGAGATGGGTAGGTAGATGGCACTTTACAGCCTTCCGGACTGAATATTGAATTCAACAACTTTAGATCTTGAACTCCATCCCCACCCCCTTTCCGTTTCTTCCCCCTTCCTTTTGTTTTTTCCAATAATTTATATAGATTTTTCTTTTCCCAGCTATTTCCATTATTTTTAAATCTATACCTGTAATGCCCTGTTAGTCTTTCCACCCCCACTAGAGCTGTACCTTGAGTGTCCTGCCATCCATTCTTAATTAGCACATTCTCTTAGATAATATCACCACCTTCAACACCTCTTTGTTCTTTTGTCTGTGACATATTTTGATTATCTGCTCCCATCACTGCTTGCTTGTCCCTACCACCCCCCCCCCCCCCCACGTCTCAACTTCTCTCCCCCCACCTCCCCCACCTTAAATCAGCTTATATTTCACCCCTCTCCTAATTTTACTCAGTTCTGTTGAAGGGTCATGAGGACTCGAAACGTCAACTTTGTTCTTCTCCGCCAATGCTGCCAGACCTGCTGAGTTTTTCCAGGTAATTCTGTTTTTGAGATGGGTAGGTAGGTGTGTGTAGATGGGTAGGTAGGTAATTGGGTGAGGTGGGCAGGTGTATAAGGTGGGTGAGCGGGTAGGTGAGTGAGATGGGTAGGTAGGTGTGTGTAGGTGGGTAAGTGGGTAATTGGGTGAGATGGCAGGTGGATAAGGTCGGTGAGCTGGGTATTGGGTGAGTGAGTGAGGTGGGTAGGTAGGTGGGTGAGTGGGCGAGGTGGTAACTCTTTCAAGTCCAACCAAATAAACTAAATTAACAAATCAGGGGACAGGAGGTTGTAGGTGGGCAAGTTGGCAGATGGGGATATTGGGTAGGTGGGGCGCTGAGGGTGAGGTGCATGGGTGGGTAGTTGGGTGAGTGAGTGAGGTAGATGGGTGGGTAGTTGGGTCATGGGGGCTGGTCGGGTGGTCATGGGATGTAATGGGGCTGGGGAAGTTACTGGATGGCCAGATCGAGTCAGCAGGGTCAGTCAGGTGGTTGGAGGGGTAATAGGGTTTGGGTTAGTCAGGTTGGGGAGTAATCAGGTGTCGGGGCACTAGTTGGGTTGGCGAGCTAGTCAGGTCTGGTCAGTTGGGTTAATTGGGGGTCAATTGTGTAAATACCCAGGTGTTAAGCTAGGTTTTGACCTATCTAACATTTCCTGGGTAACTACCCAGGTCAATACTGTGGAAATGTCTGCAGTCTCCAACTCTAGCTGAGAAGTTAAAACTTCCCAGGCAATTGCCACGTAGATCCATGTATTAGGACTTCTACAGTGTCCCGATGCGCATCTTCAGTAATATGTCCGGTCTCCAGCGATCTGGAGACTGGAAGATTCAGGCCTGTATCTGGTCATTTATCTCATTGCTGCTTGTGGTATCTTGCTATGTGCAAATTCATTGCTATTTTTCCCTACATTACAACAGTGACTATGCTTGTAAAACTACGCTTTGGCACATCCTGGGGTTATGACAGATGTATTATAACCATAAGTTCTTTCTTCATCTCCATTATAGCCTAACATATTTCCCTATGCTGTTGGAGAAATGAATATGGAGCTGGTGGGATGGGGGTTACCAAATAAAGAAAATTCAGCCACCAAAATAGGGAAAGGGAAGGCTGATCGATCACCTTTCCTTCATGTTCCACAATTCAAAAGGCTACAAAGTGAAGGTCTTTGCCCAGATGATGAAATTGAATATTTAATGTTTGCTTTTTTGGGGATTCCTAAAGGTTATCACCTGGCACTTATCTGATAAGTGCTGCTTGCTTAAGCTCACACATATTTGAAAGATAGGGACTAGTATCAGTTTGACATTTCTGTCAGGACTGGGATTTTAACACCACATGAATCTGACAAATGCCACTGCTGTCATCTGCTCAGTTTTAATTATACCTGTTCGAGTCTCTCAACAGCTGCAAGCAGGCGACTTAATTAGCTGGCGTTAAGGCTGATACCTAAAACCTTCGTCAAGCTGCATAATCCCTAAAAGCTTGATAGCATTTAATTGACATTTCCACCCGGACTGGATACCAGTAATGAGAATTAACAGATGAATTTCTGGGAATCTACATGTTGGGTCAACTTTTATCTGCAATGTCTGGGTGCACACAAAGGCATTTAGACATTGAAGCTCTTTATTTGGGAAGAAAAATCTTTTCTAAACAAAAGATGATGGGGGTAATATAGAGATTTATTATAAATTATCTCTTAATGAAAGCTAAATCACTTGAGTGTTTGGCAGTGAGAATGTGAATCACGGTTTGCAGTTTTGCCGGGTATGTGCAGTCCAGACAGAATTGATGTAATTACCATTATCTGCATCAAAGTTTTAATATCACATCAGGCTAATGAATGACATTGCATTCTCCATACTTCCTCTTGCTAATTTGCTCAATTACTCTAGTCTTGATTTCAACTAAAACCACTGCTCGATTATACATCCATAAACCTTGCGAAAGGACTTTCTACAAGTCCCTTAACAATAGCATTTTCAGTGCTCAAATATTCAGAATTAGCAGCCTAATAGTCTCCTTCTCATGCCAGATGTCTTCCTTCTTCACTGCAGAAAGCATTGTCTCCTTGTTGGAGTCCAGTTCCATGGGCACAAGTGACCATTGTCATATTGACTATCAGCAAACTAGTCCAGATCACAAGTGAGATCAAATCTGCCATCACTTCACACACACACAAACACACACACATTGGGCAGAATTTTCTGCCTGTCAGGCGGGCGGGCCAACCCAATCTCCGACGGGCGGGGAGCCGATTCCCGCCAGCGATGCAGGCCGCACCGCCATTTTACGTGGGCGGGCCAATTAAGGCCCGCCCAGCGTGACGTCCGGCGGGAAGCGCTATGCACTCCCTATGCGGGCAGGGGGATTCCCTAAAAGCGAGAGTGCGCTCTTTCCCACATGCACAGGAAAGAGCGCACATCTCCCTGAGGCTAAGTGCAGCTTCAGTGAGATCGCCTGAAGTTTGAAAACTGTTAAAAATAGGGGAAATAAAAACCCTTACATGTCCCCCTTATGTGACAATAATTTACAGAATAACTTTATTACAATTTTTAAAACCCTGCATGAAACCTCATCCCGCTGGTGGATGAGGTTTCATGTTTTCTCTATTTGCTGCCGGGGCTCCTGGCCGACCCACCAACCTTAAGGTTGGATGGGCAGGTCCTTTAATTGGTTAAATGATCCTGTCAATGGCCTCAATTGGCCATTGACAGGTTGGCGGGCCCGCAGCTGATTTTGTTGCGCCCCCGCCTTCCTGAAAATTTAAATGGGGCGGGATGACATCGGGGGTTCCGCCTGACATCCCACGTCATTTTACGCGTCGGCGAGCGGGCCCCGCCCCCTACTCACTGACGGCAAAAGTTTGCCTATTGTGTCCAGAACAAGCCAGGGTGATTGTCTCTTCCCTAACCAAGGGCAAAGATGCTAAATTTAGCACTTCTACTGCCAACAACATAGACCAAAATATTCAATGTACTTGGTCTATGTTGCTTGGTTACTTACTGACAATCTGAATCACAGGTGGATTCCTTGAAATGACATATATTACTGTTAATATTAGTAAAAATAATTATCTTCTGCATGAAAGTGTGTAAATTGAATCATGTTCAGCATGAAAATTAATGGATTACTGCAGCGAACTGCTGAATGGATTGAGCGTGGGGCACTGTTAAAGTATATTCTGCTAGTGCATAGGAAAGGGGTCACAACAGGTCATTTTTGAGGAGTAAATGCCCTCTGATTTGCTAAAGTGTATTCAGAGAAAGTTCTCCATTTTTTCTTCTGGTCATCTTGTCCCCTGAATCTGACTATTTTTCCTCTATTCTTTCATGGGATGTGTGTGTCACTGGCAAGGCCAGCATTTGTTGTCCATCCCTAATTGCCCTTAAACTGACCTTGCTAGGTCATTTCAGAGAACAGTTAAGAGTCAACCAAATTGCTGTGGAACTGGAGTCACATGTCGGCCAGACCAGATAAAGATGGCAGATTTCCTTCCATAAAGATCACGAGTGAACCAGATAGGTTTTTACAACAATCTATGATAATTTCATGGTCACCATTACTGAGCCTAGCTTTATATACCAGATTTAGTAACTGAATTCAAGTTCCACCATGTCCCCAGGGCATTAGCCTGGGCATCTGGATTACTAGTCTAGCGACATTACCACTATGCCACCATCTCACCTCTGCTTCCCAAGCCCAGACCCCCACCTCCTTCCCCTTATTATTGGCAGCTGCGCTTTCAGCTGCACAGACCCCAGACGCTAAAGTTTCCTTGGATTAATTTATGGGATGTGGATGCCGTGGTCAGCATTTGTTGCCCATCTTTAATTGCCCTGGAGAAGGTGGTGGTGAGCTGCTACAGTTCATGTGACGCATGTACACCCACAGTGCTGTTAGGAAGGGAATTCCAGGATTTTGACCCAGTGAAGTTGAAGGAACGGCGATTTAGTTCCAAGTTGGGATGGTGTGTGGCTTGGAGAAGAGCTTGCATATGATGGTGTTCCCTAATGTCTGCTGCCCTTGGCCTTCTAGGTGGTAGAGGTCACTGATTTGGAAGGTGCTGTCTAAGGTTTCTTGGCGAGATTTTGCACTGCATCTTGTATTTCCTCGCTAAAACCCCAACTCCCTCCTCCTTTAAGATCCTCCTTAAAACCCACCTCTTTGACCAAGCATTTGGACACCCCTCCTGCCATCTCCTCCTTTGGATCAATGGCCATTTATTTCCGATTGTGTCTTTGTGGAGTACCCTGGTTATTCTTCCATGTTAAAGATGCTACTGTTATAAGCAGTACATCCTTGAATAAGGAGAAGTGCCTGAATATTGGAAATAGGCAGATGTTCTAGGCGTGCTCCATATAGGTCCAATTGGCTTCTGAAGATAAATTCGCACAGAGGAGAGAGAATACTATATCCAAAGTTTTGGGAAATTGTGAATTAACAGTTGCTCAAGAAAGGTATTGAACAGTTTAAGAAGTTTTGCAATTAGTCGTTTTTCCTTCAATCAAGATGACACTTCTGCAGACTGCTTATTCTCTTCCTGTGTGTAATACTGCAATTGTGATCACTTTTTAATATATGAGCCCAAAGATGTTAACAATGTTATTTATTCAAGAGATCGTGGTAACAGCATCCAGAATGTACTGTAGAAAGAAGAAATGATGAGCTCCCTCTTAAAATTAAAAAATGTGAATTTTAACAGCACATGATTCAAAAAATGGATTATGATCATATATGGGAATTAACCTTTTGATTTTTGTTTCAATTAAAACAGGAATGAATCATTAAAAAAAAATGTAAAAAAAAACAAATCTCCAGTTGCTCAATCAGGGCCATTTGAGAACATTCAAGATTCTGATATTTGTCCAATTGATTGGGGATAATGGCTAGAATTTCTAAACTTCAGTGAAACATAGTTACAATTCAAACATGGTATATCAACCTGAACAGCAGTCTTAATAGTCTGTTCAAATCTCCAGGACTGAGATTAAAAGATTTACTTTTACATCAATAAAATATAAGTTCAATGCAGAAGAGAAACATTATATGCCAGAATACATCACTACTTTGATCAATAGGAGAAGAGTTCACAAAGCTATTTAATGATGAAACATCCATATTGAAAAGTGAAGAAAAGCAGCTTTTATGCAAAATGCCAATGTTGAATTTGTGACACATGATACAGGATCTAGTTGTTTGACATCATTGAAAAGTAAATGGAGAGAAAAGCTGTCAATGCAAGAGCAAAATGTCAATTTTCACTTCATCTATAATCAAATAGTAACTCAGGTGGCTTGGGATTTAGACACAGCTTCTGATTCATTAGAACTTGTGTGCATAGCCCCAAAACATAAAACACTACATCCGCTTTCAACAAAGTCAGTAAGTGGCAGTCTCCTGGGAGCTTTGCTTAAACTCTTCAGTAAATTGATTGTGATAATGAAGCAGTCTGATTCTGTTATTAACATGTAGTTAAAGACAGTAAGAGTTTATCAGATTGCAATCGTGAGAAAGCTCTGAAGGCACTTTTATGCTGATAGTCTGTCACTGGCAGCAGGCAAATGATATAGTCACCAACAGCAGGAGATTCCCCTTTTCATGCTTTTGACCTGCAGTCTGTTGATACCATGCAGTCCAGACTGCAAGTTTAGCATCAGTGAAAAGAGCTTTCAGATTTGAATCTTTTGCAGTGTGAACTGGGTGTCAAGGACTGAAATAACTCTGAAGCAAAGCAAGTGAGATGCTTTTCTCCAGCAGTGCCCCTCATCTTCACTCTGAGTTCAGGTTGTATTTACACTGCAATTGTAGCATCAGAGCAGCTACTCTGAATACACTCATTACACAAGGGGTAAACACCAAGCCTCAAATTTCACCTGATTGATGACACACTGTAGGTGCTGGGAATGATGGTCAGAGGTGTGGAAAATTGAAATCTCTCTCTCTGTTGGCCTTCCAGTGATACAGAAAGGTGTAGCGAAAAGGGGACAGTGATATTCGGAGGTTGCAGGCTTTCATTAGAGGGCTAGTCCTCTGGGAACTGAATACCAATGTATAAGTGTCTTTCCAATCGGGCTTGCCTGATGCAGGCCTGCTCAACCTATATTAAAATAAATTTTTTGTGGAGTACATGGTGCTTTTTGCATTATCAAGTTCAATATTAGTAATAATTAGTAAACCTAGGGTTTAAAAATTCCATTAGTTGTCATGGTTTGAAGCAGTAATCCAGAGAGCGCGTTGTCAGAGATTGTAGTGCTGATATCTTTGCTCACTCCACAGCTGGATTCTCCCCCTCCTCCACCCCTGTAACAATCACTGTAGCAATAAATCATTTTGAAGGTAAGGCAAGTATTTCCCATACAATGCTTTACATTGTGTCCATTAAAAAAAGAATCACCCCTTTGCTTAAACTCTAATTAAGGATTTGTGTGGTTCCAAGATAACTAAACATTACTGAATGAACCCAACAAAATGCAATTTGCTGCAACCCGATTTGTGAATTGAACCTGGCGCGTTATGGTGGTTTGTGCTGAGCATTGATTGCGTTGTGAAATAGAAGACATTATACCTCTGGACCTGCAAACATTTCCTAACAATGTCTTTTTTCCCTTCTCCCATCTACGACTGAAATGCTGGGAGGGATTCCGGAGTTTCAGCAGCTCCCAGAACCTCACCCTTCATGAGTAAACCCAGACCGTTAATGGACCGTTCTTCCATGAAGGGATGTCTACCTGTACCCTGACCTAATTTAGACTGACCAACAGGATTTCCCAGCAGGAATCGCTGGTGCTTGGGAATACAAGGCCACTTTGGGCCTCCTATCTGCTGACCTTGGCAAAGTGCATTTTAAATAGAAAGCCAATTTAATTCATTAAACCAACATGAAACCTAATGAAGAAACTTAGTTATTCACATTAAACCGAATGGACAACAGTTTACTTCTGCAATCATGCTCAATCGCATACCAGCTAAAATCTATAAAAGCTGATATTAAACTAAGCCAATCTGGTACCTGCACAGTATACTCCAAAAAATTACGTTGAAACTTTAATCCAATGCCACATTGCTAATACGATACCTCCCCAACTCTTTGCAACTAACATTAGGCCCGGAACACAGTACACAAATGCCCTGGATTTGAGCAAGAGGTTATGCTAAACCTCTGTAAATCACTGGTTAGCCTCCAGCTGGCCATCATTCATTAGGAGGACTGTCAAGGTCACAGAGAGCTTGCAGATGAGATTTGTTAGAGTATCAGGATGCCCCACGGTCACTGACGCGAAAGCTTGGGTTTGGAGAGGTTGTGCACTGACTATCGGACAGCATCAAAGTTGTTCTAGCAAACCATTCAGCTCCTTCGGAGGGGTCGGTGGGATGTCACCCAAGCTGTTCTCAGCAAGGGTGGGGAAACGCTGACCACAACTGGGGAGATCGCCGAGAGGCGGAAGGAACACTGAGGAACTCTCAACCCTGTGGACACGGCCTCCTTACGGGAGACAGTGCCAGAACCCTCCGGTTCAGATCTGTCACTGTTGCTGAGGTCACTGCAGTGGTCAAGGACCTTCATAGCAATAAGGCAACAGGGGTGGACGAGATTCGTTTGGAGAAGTTGAAGGCGCTGGACAATGTTGGGATCACACTCCTCAGCATCCCCAGGAAAGCCTATGCAAGAGTGCTGGAGAGGAGGCTGCGTTTGTTAGTTGAACCTCAGAATCAGGAGGGACAAAGCGGATTCTGCCCTGGCTGTGGAACACTGGGCCAACTCTTTGCCCTCTCACAGACATTTGAGGATTCGTGGTAGTTTGCTAATCCAGTCTACCTCTGTTTTGTAGACTTGGAGAAGACATACAACATGTTCCTTGGGATATTTTGTGGAGGTGCTGCAGGAATATGAGGTCCCTGTGCTGCTTCTGTGTGCTATCAGGCCCCTCTATTCACAGAGTGAGAGTAATGTCCACATTCTCGGTGTTACATCGAATTTGTTCAAGGTCAATGTTCAAGGGCAGCAATGGACTCCACCAAGGGTGTGTCTTGTCTCCAGTCCTGTTCGTGATTTTCATGGACAGGATACCAAGGCGCAGCCGAGGTACGGAGAGTATCCAGCTTGGGGGCTTGAGGGTGGCTTCTCTGCTGTTTGCAGATGATTTGTGCTTCTTGCCTCATCCGACTGCGACCTTCAGTGCGCACTCAAACATTTCGCTGATGTGGGTGACAGCACCTCCAAATCTGAGGTCATGATTTTCTCCTGGAAAAGAGAGTGGGTTTCTCTCTCCAGGTGAGGGGGGAACAGCTTCCCTTAGTGAAGGAGTTCAAATATCTCGAGATCTTGTCCGTGAGTGATGGCGGTGGGGGAGGCGGGGGGTGGGGGGAGTGGATGGTGCTGGGGGAGTGTGAGATTGACCAGCGGATGGGTGCTGCGGCTGCAGTTCTGCAAGCTCTGTACTGGTCCGTGGTGGTGAAGCAGGAGCTGAGTTTTAGGACGAAGCTCTCACATTACCGGTAAATCTATGTCCCCACCCGTGCTCGTGAACTGTGGGTAACGACCGAAAGGATAAGATTATGGGCACAAGCGGTGGAAATGAAGTTTCTCTGTAGGGCTGCTGGGCATACTCTCCAGGACAGGGTGAGGAGTACGGCAATCCGGGACAGCCTCGGAGTGGTGTCGCTGCTCCTCCAGATCAAGAGGTGGTTCGGGTATGTGATAAGGATGCCCCTTGGTAGGCTCCCGCCTGAGCTGTATCGGGCACGGCCCACTGGGCGGAGACCTCGAAGCTGACCCAGGACACGCTGGAGGGATTACATCTCTCGGCTGGCCTGGGAACGCTTGGGAATCCCTCAGGAATCTGTGGCTGAGGGAAGGGAAGTCTGGTCGGCCCTGCTCAGCTTACTGCTACTTCAACCCTCGCCAGGTGAAAATGGATGGATGGATAGATGGACGGCGGGATGGTACCAGGATGCAGGACTTGCGTTGCATGAGGAGACGACTTTGTGAAGCTGGGGTTGTTAAGGGGAGATTTAACAGAGGTGCTCGAAAGGATGAAGTGTTTTGATAAGGGTAAAAAAGGGGAAACAGTTTCCAGCAGCAGAAGGGTTGATAACCAGACAGTACAGGCGTAAGTTAATTGGCAAAACGAACCAGAGGAACAAAGGAATCATTTTCATACGAGATGTTGTGACCTGGATTTCACTACTTGAATGGGAGGTGGAAGCAAATTCAGTAGGAAACTCCAAAAAGAGAATTGAATAAATCCTTGATGGGAAATATATGTAGGGTTATGGTGAAAGGGCAGGGGAGTGGGGTTAATTAAAGTCAGCATAGCCACAATTGCCCGTTCTTCCCTGAGGGCTCCTTAAAATTGTCCAGATGAATGCCACAAGGCTTCCATTTGTTACATGCCATCTCTCAACTCACATAAAGACTCAAAACTACCCTTGTTGAATGCTCCAAAGACAGCTGCTCAAGCCTTATTTGTAGGAATGCTAAAGGCAATTGCTTAGATCATGTCCAAATTCTCCGAGCTAGCGTGCAAGAATTGCATACCAGATGCTCAAAGGTTTCTTGGATTGCAGTCCATTGTCGCCTGCACTCTGCCGTAAATGGTTCCATTTGAAGAAACACACTCCCACACCTGCCAGCAACCACTTTGTTTGAAATTAGATTTGCGTAGCTTGTTTCTGAGCTCACTCAGTCAAAGCGCCTGACCTCAGGATGGGTGGCTTGCTTCCATGTGAGATGAGAAGCCAGTGCATTTTCTTTCTCTGCTTAAAATATGCATTATACACACTGGCCTCATTCGAACATTAAAGAAGATGCAAATGTGGGGTTTGATTGGTAATTAAAACCCACTACACAGAGATTAGCAAAAAGGTATGATGCCTCTGGAAAATTCAGTCACTAAACATGTAATAGAACTACTATTGATTGTAGAGTGTGATCTTTAAAGTAACAGTTCTCCTGAGGCCAGTTAAGTCTGTTCAATGTCAACAGGAAGATATTTGGTAATGAGTGCAAGAAAAGATTTTACAATAACATTTACTCTGCAATATGTTTCTTCAAATATAAGCAATAATTTATTTTTTTTCATCTTCACAATAACCACATATTTATCTGACTACAGCATCGATTCCACTAGAGTACGAGTCACTCATCCACCTACACTTTACTTGGACAATACACTTTTAATTTACAGTCTAATTATACAATACATGGCTGAACAAATGTGAAAGTTAAAAGCTTGGATGTTAATAGTTTATGCTCCACTTGGCAGCAGAGAAAGTAAAGTTATGTAAAAGCTAGCACCGCAATGCATGTGGACAAGTATGCAAAGCTATTGGGGTTTGGCATTATAATTATAGTTTTAATAACATAAACATACATTACAAAAGAAACCTGTGTAATGATTAATGGACTTGTAATAAAGTCAGATTCTTAAGTTACATAGGCATAGTATCATATGAAATATGGCTCCTTTTTTTTTACAAATAACAGGATTGAAGATCATGGTTTAGATGATGGGAAGTTGTAACCTACAGACAAAGGTACCACAAATTGTAATACATTTTGTAAAAGTGATCGGTAACTGCTTGTAAAAACCATAATTAGATTAGAAGCAGTTCTCAGATAGAAAAAAGTGACATGCCACATTTAACGAGGCAATTGTATTCTACCTCAAATCGGTAGTGTCCTTATAAAAAGAGTCCCTTTCACACAGTAGTAACCGACAGGAAGGAATTGTAGATTCTTGTGCCATCTGGAGACTTGGCACCATGTGTCATTAGTTCTTGGATTGTCATCCAGTTGTCAAAGATTTTCTTGTTGCGCTTTCTCATCATTTTTCTGTGGCTCAGTTCGATAATGTTGACTTCCTTTTTCCCTTCACTGCCGCTCTGGGGGTTCTCCCTGAGGCACTCCAACCGGCTGCGCATCATGAACTCCCTCCGTCTCCGCTGCTCCTTGGCTCGCACCACGTGCTGCTTTCGCTCTTCCTTGCTCCAGTAGCGGCCAGTCTTCATCTCGCTCATGGCGTCATCGTCCGTGGTCATGCCGCAGCGCTCCTCCTTGATCTTTAAGGCACGTTCCTTGAGCAGGCGGTCCCGCACCGGCCGCTTTGTGATGTACCGAGTCCCGTCACTGCGAATCTTCACCTTCCACTCCATCTTGGACTCAGCCGTGGCTTTCTGAGAGTCTTTGCACATGCTCACTAGGCTGAGCTGACTATTGGCATACTCCACCGCAGACTTCTGTTGGATGAGCTGCATATAGCTCTGGTAGTGTCTCGCGTGGGCAGGTATGTTGACATGTCTGTACGGAGAGCTGTGGTACGGTGACAGATAGGGGATGTGCTGGCTGCTGCCTTTCTCCTGGTCTCCGGACTTGCTACCTTCTGTCACGTTCTCCGTGTCTTCTCCGGGCACGGCTGTTTCCGGAGTCTCTGAGGAGCTGCTCGCAGCAGGGCTGGCCTCTCTGCTGTTCTGCCTGGATGAAGCCTGAGCAGCTTCGATAGAGCTTCTCAGGTTCTTCTTGTTGGTGATGCTGATGATTCTTTGGAGCGAATTGTCTGGCGACCTGTCTACAGTCAAGGGTGTGCTGCGGCAGCTCTCCGCTGTGTTGTAGGCACTAGAGCTATCTTTGTCCGACTTTTCAGGGTGCTCCATGATGTCAGCCAGCTTTCCCCTTTGTGTGTCTATGCTGGTGTTGTAGTTCCTGAACCCACTGCCATGGATTGACCACACATCTCCATATTCCTCCCTCACTGTTTGCAGTTGGTGTGCCTGCATGATATTCTGGCACTCCAGTTCAATGTTCCTCAGTTCCTCATTGAGCATCTCCAGCTCCCGATCTACCACATCTTGTTGCCTCCTGCCACATTCTATTGTACTTGTGGAATAGTAAAGGTCAAACTGGCTTCGATTGCTCATCTTGCACTTCAGCTCCAGAAGCTCCTTGAACCTCTCACATTCTTCATCCTGAGTGCCCACAAAATCAGAGTCATTATATTCCCCAGATACAAAGCTCTCGTTGCACTGGAGCTCGCTGCTGCCCAGAGTGTCCTGGCTGTAGCCCAGATCCCGCTGACTTTGCAGTGAGGTGCTGTTCTGCTCCTCTCCCAGTATCTCCTGCTCTGAACTCTCGTCATTCCTCACACTCTCGTCCGTGCGGCCTAGACCACTGTCCTTCTCATGGTTATTCGAAGAGGTGGTTGCAGTGTCTGTTGTTCCACCATCTTCTTCATGCTTTTTCTGTGTTGATTAAGAAAAATATATTCAGATGCACAAAGTAAATGACCAGTTACTTTGAACAGCACTTGCCGTTACATAGCCCCTTTAACACAGAAAAACATCCTGCCAAAACATCAACACTGTGCCAAAGAGAGAAGTACTCGGAGTGACCAACACTCGGATCAACACATCATTGAAGAGTCCTAACGCGCTTCACAATCAATGCTGAAGCAGCTCATTGTATCATTCTTGGATCTGAATGTGAGTCTTTTCAAAGGTTGATTACATTAATGACCTGGACTTGGGTACACGGGGCATCATTTTAAAATTTGAAGATCGCACAATTTGGAAAAATTGTCAACATTAAGGACAAAAGTAGTAGACTTCAAGAGGATAAAGATAAAAGGAAAGACAAAGGTGAAAGAAGCAGACACATGCCAGGTGCAATTTTACACAGAGGCGTGAAGCATGCCTTCTGGATGAAAAAAATGAGAAGAGGCATTTTAAACTAAATGGTACAATTTTAAAGGGGTGAAACACAGAGAAACTTTGGGGTTTCTGTACATAAATCTTGGACAGTTGCAGGGGAAATAGATAAGGCTGTTTCAAAACATAAAGGACAATTGGTTGTATAAGTACAGCCAGAAAACAAGGAAGTTATACCAAAAGTTTCTAAATCACTGATTAGTCATTCTGGGCACTACAGGATGGGATGATGCTAATGTGGGTGCAGCAGAGATTTACTGGAATGGTACCAGCGATGAATGGCTTCAATTATGTAGAAGGGCTTGGGAAATTGGGATTTTTCTCTTACAGCAGTGAAGGTTAATAGGAGATTTATTAGAAGCAAAAAATCATGAAATGTTTTGATAGAGCAGGTAAGAAAATATTTCCAATAGCAGAGGGGTCAGTAAATGATGTAAGGTAATGATAAAAGAGCCAGAAATGGGATGAAGAGTTTTTTTTATGCAGCAAGTTATTATAATCTGAGTGCAGTACCTGAAAGGGTAGTGGAAGCAGGTTCAAGGATAACTTTCAAAGGGGATTGGATAAATCGTTGAAGGGGAGAATATTGCAGGGCTTTGGAGATAAAGCAGGCGAGTGGGACTGATTGGATAGCTCTTTCCAGCACAGGTACAATGGGATGAATAGCCTCCTTCCTTGCTATAAGATTCTATGATTGATAGCACTCAATGGTATGACAATCTTCCATTGTCCTTGTGGAGTGTGTGTCACAGTTGCTATGATTTAGATCTCTGATAACCAGGTCCTTTTGTACTGGACTTGGTACATAACTTTGTGTTCTGTAGTTAAGCAATAATCCTCAGCTGGAAAAGGCTTCATGTTTTAATTAATACCATAGCAAATATAGTCAGAGCATTGGGCTGTTGCAAGTTAGCTGAAATAGTGGAATATGCTCAAAAGCCTGTTTATTTCAATGCACGATAGCTTTAAACTTTATCACGGCTGCCACACGGTACCTTAAACAGAACAACTTGTGAGTGACCGATGCAGTTTCTGCCAGTTTGCTACATATTAATGCATGTGTGCATCTTAGATGGCATGTGCCACTGCTCAGCAATCTGCTTGGTATGAATGCAGGTCAAGCCTGAAAATTTTGAAGAGTAGGTTGGATGCCAATCCAAATTTAACAACTCCCTGTTTGAGATTGATCCAGTTGGCCCTATCGTACTGGCAACACTCACCGTTGGCATTCCTTTCAAGAGCACAGGAAACGACTACTTGGCTGCAGATCAAAGGATAATCAGACAAGTAAATTAGTTTCAAGTGATCAGGGGAGTCTTATCAGTGTTAGGTTTTATTCGGCATTATTTCCAGTTAGAGAGCAAATCCAGCGCCAGTTGGAAGTGAGATCATTAGGAACTGCAATGGGAGATCAGAACAGTTATCTGTCTTCTGGATTCCTGGTTGATTCCCATTGTGGCAAGGTAAAGCACCAATCGGAAGGACGGGACATTAACAGTATTTGATTATCTATCCCTCAATGTTAGCTGCCATACAGGGGAAAATCAGCAGCAGATGGTGGCTGGTAATCTGTTGCCTGAAGGACCATTTCCTCCTTGAGGAGTACTTCGTCTGTTGGACATTGAAAAGCTTAATTCAACATCTTGCTTGTGATATTTGCTAATTCCTGTTCGGAATATAGCAGAGAATTGGGACAATGACATGGAAATATGCTAATAAGGTCCTTAGCAAAGTGAGTCTGGCAGCCTCCAGTCAGTTAATAGAAGTGAACTTCTGGGGCAACACTTACCTCCCGTCGGGGGGGGAAGTGCGGGAGTGAGCGCGAGCGGGTGGGCTTCTGATCGGCGCCCCCAGTCGGGGGCGTGCCGCCATTTTACGTGGGTGAGCTATGCGCTCCCTGTGTGGGCAGGGGGGGATTCCCCCAGCCGGGAGTGCGCTCTTTCACGCATGCGCACGAAAGAGCGCACAGATCTCCTTGAGGCAAAGTGCTGCCTCAGGGAGGTCGGCTCCGATTTAAAACTTTGAATAAAGATTAGAAAAAAATTTCCCTGCCATGTCCCCTCGTGACATTGTCACATGAGTTGGGACATGTCCATAATTTTTATTATAAAATATTGTGCATTTTTTAAATCACACGTGAAACTTCATCCCGCCCGTGGATGAGGTTTCATGTTTTCTCACAAGCCCACCCGGGCTCCCGGCCTGCCTGCCAACCTTAGAGTTGGACGGGCAGGACCATTAATGAGTTCAATTGGTTTCTTAATGGCCTTAATAGGCCGTTGACAGGTCGGCAGGTGCGTATCCGACTCGGGTGTGCGCCCACTGAACTGACAATCTAAACGACGTGGGGTGACATTGGGACGCACGCCCGATGTCACCCCACGTCATTTTACACGTCGGTGAGCTGGCCCTGCCCCCACTCGCCAAGCGGAAGATGCTGGCCCTGCCCCCACTCGCCAAGCGGAAGATGCTGGCCCTGCCCCCACTCGCCAAGCGGAAGATGCTGGCCCTGCCCCCACTCGCCAAGCGGAAGATGCTGGCCCTGCCCCCACTCGCCAAGCGGAAGATGCTGGCCCTGCCCCCACTCGCCAAGCGGAAGATGCTGGCCCTGCCCCCACTCGCCAAGCGGAAGATGCTGGCCCTGCCCCCACTCGCCAAGCGGAAGATGCTGGCCCTGCCCCCACTCGCCAAGCGGAAGATGCTGGCCCTGCCCCCACTCGCCAAGCGGAAGATGCTGGCCCTGCCTGGAGTACAAAATTCCCAACACTGATTCACAGTCCCATTCCTTGTCTGAAAGAATAGCTGTCATAGCAAATGGAAGATGCAGTAAGGATTATTTTTCTGAGTTTAGGGTTGAAGTACATTATTAGTCTAGAACGGAGAGGCTGTGCTCTGTATCTAACCTATGGGGAAAGGGCCGGGGAATGAGACTAGTTGAGTTGGTCTTGCAGAGCCAGCATGGTGGACACAATGGGCTGAAAGGCCTCCTTTTGTGCTGTAACTATTCAATGATTCTAGAACCTGTACTATTTGACTCAGGCTTGGGGGCCTGACATAAAAAAGAGCTTTCCATCTCATATGAGTTAGGTTGAGGAAAAAGCCTTACCAAAAAGGAAAAATAATACGTAATTCCTAACAAAAATCATGGCCGTACCAAGAGTATATTGGCTATTTGCTCTATTAAGGATGACTCAGTTGGTTGATATAACAGGACTGTCAGAAGCATATTGGTCTGAAGGACAGAAATGTTTGTTAAAAGGAATGTCACCTAGGGCAAGGTTGAGAGCTGTTTTACTATAAATCTATCTACCGTTGGCACTTAAATGTAAGAATAAATATCATATAATATCATTGATGACAAATGGCAGATGCCTGTCTGCTCATAGGCTTTTGTGAATGTTACCTGCTCAAGGCCAGTAGCTGTGAACTGCATCGCCTGATTGTGTTGTTCTTCCAACATATCCATATGTAGCTCATCAAGAAAATCATTCCGGTCATCATCAAGCCATCCCTCATCCAACTAATAGAAATATAAAGAAGAAATATAGAGAAGAAAAGATGTCGCAAAACAACCACTAAACAGTACAAGTTCTCGCGAAAGAATAAGCAAATCTAAAGCCGACTGGACAAATGCGAGATACGGGTGCTTGCGAGGTCCTGAATATGTTTCCAGGAATTCTTTGTTGCACTTATCACGTTTAGAACTTTATTGTGGAGTTGCATCAATGTCCATCAGAGGGAGCTACTCATAGTTGTAACATGGTCATGCATTAAGTCCACAAGCCAGAGGGTCAGGGATAAGAGGCACAAACCAGAGGGTCAGGAATAAGAGGCAGCCCTTTTTTAAAGGAGTGTTATTCCTTCAATTTTATCACACACAATATTATCAATAAAACCAATTTAAGTACTTGTGGTGCGTAATGGATTTTCAAAAGGTGTGTTTCACAAGAGGTTTGTTAGTTTAGCTTGTTTTTATTCATTTATGGGATGTGGGCATCACTGGCTAGGCCATCATTTATTGCTGATCCCTAATTGCCCTTCTTCAGAGGGCAGTTAAGAATCAACCACATTAGGGAACCAAATGGGTTTTTACAACAAACAACAATGGTTTCATGGTCATCCATGATTCCAGATTTTTATTGAATTCAAATTCCACCATCTGCCATGGCAGGATTCGAACCCTGGTCCCCAGAGCATTACCCTAGGTCTCTGAATTATTAGTCTAACAACAATACCGCTATGCCATCACCTCCCCTTGAGAGGTATAAGAAGAAATGCAGTAGCATGAATAGGAAGTAAGTTGACAGACAGGAAACCCAGAGTTGAGGTAAATGACTTTGCTCAGATTGAAGGATAGGTTGAAGTGGTGTGTCCCTCAGATCAGGTCTGGAACTATTTTTCAGAATAACGCCTCAACTGGGCTGGGAGGGGCTCTTGCAGAAAGCGTAAATAGGTTGGTCATAAGGACTTCAAACAAGTAAATGCGGGCAGGTCTCAAACGGAAAAGTTAGCACATGTAATAGTTTGAAAGCAAATAAAAGAGTAGAGTGACAATCAGAAATTATTCTTTGGGCACAGCAGCTAAAGGGAAAACCAAAAGATGTAAAACAATTAAACCAGGAGAGAGAAATAGGAAATTTGTGAATGAAACATAAGAGCAGAAGGACAGGTTAGAGTGTGTGGCCCAAATAAGTTCTTCATATCAATGCATGGGGCATAAGGCATTAACTGAATGCACTGCTGCTGCAAATTCAACTTGGAGGCTACAATATGGTAGCCATTCCTGAGACATGGCTACAAGACAGTCAGGACGGGAAACTGAATATACCAGGTTATAGTGTCTACAGGAAGAATAGGGAATCTGATAGTGATTAGCATTAGTGGGCATTGTGCATAGGCCTCCTGGTAGCAGCTGTAAAGTAGCGGAATTGCATTAATGCAGAGATCAGACAACCATGCAGCTAAGGCAGCATGGCTTTAAATGAGAGATTTTATTCCATATAGATTGTGATAAGCAGGCTAGTTTGAAACAGAGACAAAGGAAGATGCTATGCTTGGGTAACACAGCTTTCAATGAAATGAGACAGAGGCTGTCCATAGCAAACTGGGTAAACCTATTAGTGGGGAAAATGACAGATAATTGGGACGGTGCTCAAAAAAAATTTTATTAACATGTTGCAGAGCTAATTTATTAATGCCAAAAGCTCTACATGTCAAAAAACAGCCATGGGCAACTAAAGAAACAAAGGACAACATAAAGTTAAAGAAAAAGAATATCAAATTTAAAAAAAACACACACATCATGGTGAATGGGAAAGATACAAAGAACATTAAAGGGTGACATAACAGATAGTAAAATCTCCAAAAATCAACATGAAAAGAAACCTACGAGAGATATAAAAGTCAATGCAAATAACTTTTACAATTAGGTTAGGAAAAAGCCAATGTTTAAGAGCAAGAGCAGCTTCTTAAAATCTAATAACGGTGGTAGTATGAAAATAAGAAAATGGCAGACATAAATAATTACTTTCCATCAGTATTTAGAGTAGAGGGAGGAGGCTATCATATTGGACATCCCAAGGAAACTAATAATGAATCAAGGACAGGACTTAAGCAAATTAACAGTAACGAATAAAATAAATGGCACAAAAGAGTGAGAAATCCTCAGGACCAGATGGTTTCCACTCCGGTGTTTAAATGAAGTGGTGAGAACACTGCAGATGTCCTTTGATTTTCCGAAGTTCTCTCAATTCAGGAACCATTCTTTTAGATTGGAAAATTGTATGTTACTATGCAATTTAAGAAAGGAGAGAGAGGGAAACCATGGAATTATAGACCAGATAGATGGATATCTGCTGTCAGGAAATTGCTAAGAGTCTATAAGTAAGGATAAATTGTTTGAACACCATGAAGATTTTCATCAGAGCATGGATCTGTAAAAGGTAGGCCATGCTTGACAAACCTGATTGAATTTTTTTGAAGAGGTGACTGAAGTAACAGCGGGGAATGCCTGTGGATGTTATTTACATGGACTCCCGGAAGGCATTTAATAAAGTCGCTCATAAGAGACTGTTAACTAAATTAGATGTTCATGGGATTGAAGGCAAATTGTTGACCTGGTGAGAAATTGGCTGAGTGGCAGGAGACAGAGTAGGGATAATGGGCAGGCGCCTAAATTGGCAGGGTGTGACAAATGGTATCCCACAATGATCTGTGTTGTTGTCACAACCTCACTGTATTCATTAATGACTTAGATGGAGAGTCACTTATTCAGGTACGCGATGATACAAAGATAGATGGTATTGTAAGCAATGTAGATAGAAGCATAAAATTAAAGAGATATTAATAGATTAAGTGAATTGGCAAAACTGCAGCAAATTAATTTCAAAAAGGCAAGTACGAGCTTTGGTCCACTTTGGACCTGAAAAGGATACTCTCTAAATGGCGAAATCAATAACACTAAATTCACAGAAATGATCAAACTGGGGGGGCGGGGAGGGATAGTCAATACTCCTACAAATTACAGGAGGATATTAATAAACTTGTAGAATAGGCAAATAATTGGCAAATGAAGTTCAACACAGTAAATTGCGAGGTAGTACATTTTGGTAGGAGGAATAGAGAGTTGTTACTTAGAAATAACTAGGCAGGGTAGAGGAACAGAGGGACCTTAGAGCGCAAATTCACTAATCCCTGAAAATTGTGCCACAGGTTTGCACGGCCATTAAAAAAACAAACCAAGCCCTAGGCTTTATATCTTGAGGGATAGAATTGAGAAGAAAGGAAGTTATGCTAAACCTGTATTGAACCTTGGTTCACCCACAGTGGGTGTTGTTCTTGTGGCCATATTATAAAAAGGATATAGTGGCACTGGAGAGGGTGTGGATAAGATTTATAAAAATGACCCAGAAACGTATACATAGCAAGAAAGGACTTGATCTTGAAAGGCGGCGGCTGAGGGGTGACATAATAGGTCTTTAAATTTTTATGAAAGGTTTTGATCGAGTGGATAGAGAAAGGATGCTTCCTCTTGCGGGGAAGAGCATAACTAGAGGGCATCCATATAAAATAGTCAACAAGAAATCCAATAGGGAATTCGGAACTCTTCACCAGAGAGTGGTAAAAATGTGGAATTCAGTACCGCAGGGGAGCGGTCAAGACAAATAATAAAGACGCATCTTAAGGAGAAACTAGACACGCATTGGAGGGAGAAGGGAATAGATGTTCATGATGGTAGATTTAGATGAGAAAAGATAAGAGGCTTGAGTGAAGCATAAACAGAGGCTTGGACTGATTGGCTGAATAGCATTTTTGTGCTGTATATCCTATGTAAAAAAACTGGTGGAGCTCCAAAACATTTTGGGGGGTGGGGAGTGGTGGGGACCAAGGAGTCCATGTTCTTGGATCATTAAAATGTCACAGACAGCAAGGTTCCCTCCTTTTTGTTTTCATTTAAGTGCACAGGCACTAAATTTCTTTGTATGGCTGCACAGAAACATTCAATTAAAGGTGCCAACTCATACACAGCCTCTGTGGAAACTTACTGGCTGCTGCATGGCTGCACAGCTTAAAAGGGAACATTTCTGGACAGGGACAAAATATAATCAAAAAGGCTAATGGAACATTGGTCTTTATATCTAGAGGATTAGAATACAAGGGGTAGATGTCAGCCTATAGCTATAAAAAGGCCCTGGTTAGACCAAATCCAGTATACTATGAGCAGTTGAGGGCACCATACTTTATGAAGGATTGGAGGGAGTGCAGGAAAGATTTACTATATGATTTACTATATATGAAATATACTTAGACTCTAAGCCACTGGTGTGGGCAAGCCAGCGGGCATCAGTGCTGGTCCCCAGCCCGATTGAATGGGGGAGGGTTAGTGGCAGGAAGGGCATCCAGTTGTCAGATCACCCAAATCCAAAAAGCGATGGTTGATATGTAGGGTGATCAATCAGCATTGTGGCAAACCTATGTGTCATTGGAAAAGCTGAAAGAAGGAGAGAAGAAGAGACTCCAAGCGTTAAATTATGAGGAGGGATTACACAAACTAAGGCTATATTTCAAGGAATTTAGAAGAATAAGGGGTGATTTGGTCAAAAGTTTTCAAGATAACAAGTATATATAGAGAAACTGTTCCTCCTGCTGTTTGGAAAGTCTAGGATGCGGGGCATGGTCCAAACATTTATAGCCAGACCTTTCAGGAGTTAAATTAGGAAAAACTCTAACACACAGGGTGGGGAAGTTTGGAACTCTCTCCTACAATGGCAGTTGATGCTGGATCAATTGTCAATTTTAAATCAGAGACTGAGCCTCTGATTTCAGTTTGAAATCAGTTTAAAACAGCGAGAGGAGAGCCGGGGGTTTTACAGTTTAAAACAGCGAGAGGAGAGCCGGGAGTTTTACAGTTTAAAACAGTGAGAGGAGAGCCAGGAGTTTTACAGTTTAAAACAGTGAGAGGGGAGCCGGGGGCTTTACAGTTTAAAACAGCGAGAGGAGAGCCGGGATTTTCACTGTTTAAAACAGCGAGAGGAGAGCCGGGAGTTTTACAGTTTAAAACAGTGAGAGGGGAGCCGGGGGTTTTACAGTTTAAAACAGCGAGAGGAGAGCCGGGAGTTTCACTGTTTAAAACAGCAAGAGGAGAGCCAGGAGTTTCACAGTTTAAAACAGCGAGGGGAGAGCTGGGAGTTTTACAGTTTAAAACAGTGAGAGGGGAGCCGGGGGTTTTACAGTTTAAAACAGCGAGAGGAGAGCCGGGAGTTTCACTGTTTAAAACAGCAAGAGGAGAGCCAGGAGTTTCACAGTTTAAAACAGTGAGGGGAGAGCTGGGGGTTTCACTGTTTAAAACAGCGAGAGGAGAGCCGGGAGTTTCACAGTTTAAAACAGCAAGAGGAGAGCCGGGAGTTTCACAGTTTAAAACAGCGAGAGGAGAGCCGGGAGTTTCACTGTTTAAAACAGCGAGAGGAGAGCCGGGGGTTTCACTGTTTAAAACAGCGAGAGGAGGGCCGGGAGTTTCACTGTTTAAAACAGCAAGAGGAGAGCCGGGAGTTTCACTGTTTAAAACAGCGAGAGGAGAGCCGGGAGTTTTTACAGTTTAAAACAGCAAGAGGAGAGCCGGGGGTTTTATAGTTTAAAACAGCGAGAGGAGAGCCGCGAGTTTTTACAGTTTAAAACAGCGAGAGGAGAGCCGGGGGTTTTACAGTTTAAAACAGTGAGAGGAGAGCCGGGGGTTTTACAGTTTAAAACAGCGAGAGGAGGGCCAGGAGTTTCACTGTTTAAAACAACGAGAGGAGAGCCGGGGGTTTTACAGTTTAAAACAGCGAGAGGAGAGCCGGGAGTTTTACAGTTTAAAACGGCGAGAGGCGAGCCGGGAGTTTTACAGTTTAAAACAGCGAGAGGAGAGCCGGGAGTTTTACAGTTTAAAACAGCGAGAGGAGAGCCGGGAGTTTTACAGTTTAAAACAGCGAGAGGAGGGCCGGGAGTTTCACTGTTTAAAACAACGAGAGGAGAGCCGGGAGTTTTTACAGTTTAAAACAGCGAGAGGAGAGCCGGGAGTTTTACAGTTTAAAACAGTGAGAGGGGAGCCGGGAGTTTTACAGTTTAAAACAGCGAGAGGAGAGCCGGGGGTTTTACAGTTTAAAACAGCGAGAGGAGAGCCGGGAGTTTCACTGTTTAAAACAGCGAGAGGAGAGCCGGGAGTTTCACTGTTTAAAGCAGCGAGAGGAGAGCCGGGAGTTTCACTGTTTAAAACAGCGTGAGGAGAGCCGGGAGTTTCACTGTTTAAAGCAGCGAGAGGAGAGCCAGGAGTTTCACTGTTTAAAACAGCGAGAGGAGAGCCGGGAAGTTTCACTGTTTAAAACCGCGAGAGGAGAGCCGGGATTTTCACTGTTTAAAACGGCGAGAGGAGAGCCGGGAGTTTCACTGTTTAAAGCGGTGAGAGGAGAGCCGGCAGTTTTACAGTTTAAAACAGCGAGAGGAGAGCCGGGAGTTTCACTGTTTAAAGCGGTGAAAGGAGAGCCGGCAGTTTTACATTTTAAAACGGCGAGAGAAGAGCCGGGAGTTTCACTGTTTAAAGCAGCGAGAGGAGAGCCGGGATTTTCACTGTTTAAAACAGCGAGAGGAGTGCCGGGAGTTTCACTGTTTAAAACGGCGAGAGGAGAGCCTGGAGTTTTACAGTTTAAAACAGTGAGAGGAGAGCCGGGAGTTTCACTGTTTAAAGCAGTGAGAGGAGAGCCGGGAGTTTCACTGTTTAAAGCAGCGAGAGGAGAGCCGGGACACACAGAGAGCGGACCTGCATGAGAAGGGCAGCGGCAGCGGGAGATCAAAACCGGTGGCACAGAATCCCTTCAACCTGTTTCTACCTGTCAGAGCCAGAGTGTGACCTTACAGGAAAACAGGTAGGTGATTGGGGGGTATCTCTTCCATGTCAAGTGGTTTAAATCAGGGGACATTATTACAGCTGAAGAGTACAGTTAAGAAATTCACTTATAAAATATTTAACATCCAAATGAATTAATGAAATAAGAATAGAGATGACTGGGCAGACGATGTGTTGCAGCTGTGGTATGTGGAGGCTGGTGGACACCGGTACGACCCATGGTGACCACATCTGCAGCAAGTGTTGGCTGCTCGAGGAACTTTGGCTCAGAGTTGATGAGCTGGAGACTGAACTGCGGACATATCAGGGAGGGGGAGAGTTATCTGGACACTGTGTTTCAGGAGGCAGTCACACCTCTTAGATTAATTACATCAAATTTAGTCCATGGTCAGGGAGAGGAGGGTGTGACTGTGAGTGAGGTAAGTATGGGGATCCAGAATTTAGTTTTGGAGGAGCCTAAGCCGGTGCCCTTGTCCAATAGGTACGAGGTTCTTGCCCCCAGTGTGGACGAGGGCACAGATTGCAGGGAGGATGAGCAACTACGAGCAGCTCTGGGCTAAATTAAAAAGCAGAGCCACAGAAATTAGAACCAGAATAAGTATAATGGTAAAAAGCCGAAGCTTAAGGCTCTTTATCTGAATGCACGCAGCATTTGTAACAAGATAGATGAGTTGGTGGCACAGGTAGGAATAAATGGATATGACTTGATAACTATTACAGAGACATGGTTGCAGGATGACCAAACTGGGAACTCAATATTCAAGAGTATTCGACATTCCGGAAAAATAGGCAAAAAGCAAAAGGAGGTGGGTAGCTTTCTTGATAAAGGAAGGTTATCAGTGTGGCGGTGAGTAGTGATATAGGTGCAATAGATTGTGATGTGGAATCAGCTTGGGTGGAAATAAGGAATAGCAAGGGGATGAAGTCACGGGTGGGAGTCGTCTATAGGTCCCGAAGAGTTGCCTTACTGTAGGACAAAGTATAAATCGGGAAATAATGGAGGTGTGTGAGAAGGGCGCTAAAATTATCATGGGTGATTTAATCTGCATATTGGCAGGGATAACATGGAAGACGAATTTGTAGAGTGCATCAGGAATTGTTTCTTAGTGCAATACATTGCAGAACCTACCTGAGAACAGGCTATTTTAGATCTAGTAATGTGCAATGAGGTAGGATTAATAAGAGATCTTGTAGTTAAGGATCCTCTCGGGGATAGCAATCACGACATGGTAGAATTTCAAATTCAGTTTGAGGGCGAGCAACTCAGATCTCAAACCAGTGTCCTCAACTTAAATATGGGCAATTGCAGAGGTATGAAGAAAGAATTGTCTAAAGCGGGCTGGCAAAATAGACTAAGGGGAAGGTCAGTGGATGAGCAGTGGCAGACATTTAAGCAGATATTTCATAATGCTCAGCAAAAATTTATTCCGGTCAAAAAGAATGACTCGATGAGAAGGATGAACCACCTGTGGTTAACAAAGGTGGTCAAGGAGAGTATCCAATCGAAAACTAAGGCATACAAAGTGGTGAAAACTAGTGGTAGGCCAGAGGATTGGGAATTTTTTAGGAACCAGCTGCGGATGACTAAAAAGCTAATAAAGAGGGAGAAAATTGTATATGAATGTAAATTGGCAAGAAATATAAGGGTATATAAAAAGAGAGTTGCTAAAGTGAGCCTGGGACCCTTGGGAGGATGCGACTGGAGAATGATAATGGGGAACAGAGAAATGGCAGATAATTTAAACCAATTAAACCAATATTTTACACTGGTCTTCATGGTAGAGGACACTATAACACTCCAAAGATATCAGATAAGCGAGGAGCTAATGGGAGGAAAGATCTTGTAACAGTCTCTATCACAAGGGACAAAGTATTTGAGAAATTAATGGGACTAAAGGCAGACAAGTCACCAGGGCCTGATGGCCTGCATCCAAGGGTTTTAAAGGAAGTGGCTGGAGAGATAGTGGAGGCATTGGTCAAAATATTCCAGAACTCACTGGATTTCGGGAGGGTCCCAACAGAATGGAAAACCGCTAATGTGACACCCCTGTTCAAGAAGGGAGGGAGACAAAAAGCAGGAAACTATAGTCCAGTCAACCTAACATCTGCTAGAGTCCATTATTAAGGAAGAAATAGCAGGACATTTAAAAAAGCTTAATGCAATCAAACAGAGTCAACATGGTTTTGTGAAAGGGAAATCATGTCTGACAAATTTACTTGAGTTCTTTGAGGATATAACAAGCAAAGTTGATAAAAGGGAACTGGTAGATAAGACATAGGAGCAGAAATTAGGCCATTCGGCCCATCGAGTCTGCTCCGCCATTCAATCATGGCTGATAAGTTTCTCAACCCCATTCTCCCACCTTCTCCCCGTAACCTTTGATCCCCTTACCAATCAAGAACCTATCTATCTCAGTCTTAAATACACTCAATGACCTGGCCTGCACAGCCTTCTGTGGCAATGAAATCCATAGATTCACCACTCTCTGGCTAAAGAAGTTTCTCCTCATCTCTGTTCTAAAAGGTCTTCCCTTTACTTTGAGGCTGTGGCCTCGGGTCCTAGTCTCTCCTACTAATGGAAACATCTTCCCCACGTCCACTCTATCCAGGCCTTTCAGTATTCTGTAAGTTTCAATCAGATCCCCCCTCATCCTTCTAATCTCCATCGAGTATAGGCCCAGAGTCCTCAAACGTTCCTCATATGTTAAGCCTTTCATTCCTGGGATCGTTTTCGTGAACCTCCTCTGGACCCTCTCCAGGGCCAGAACATCCTTCCTGAGATACGGGGCCCAAAATTGCTCACAATATTCTAAATGTGGTCTGACCAGAGCCTTATAAAGCCTCAGCAGCACATCCCTGCTTTTATATTCTATTCCTCTCAAAATAAATGCCAACATTGCATTTGCTTTCCTAACTATCGACTCAACCTGCAAGTTAACCTTAAGAGAATCCTGGACTAGGACTCCCAAGTCCCTTTGCACTCCAGATTTCTGAATTCTCTCCCCATTTAGAAAATAGTCTATGCCTCTATTCTTCCTACCAAAGTGCATGACTTCACACTTCCCCACGTTGTATTCCATCTGTCACTTCTTTACCCATTCTCCTAATCTGTCCAAATCCTTCTGCAGCCTCCCCGCCTCCTCAATACTACCTGTCCCTCCACCTATCTTTGTATCATCTGCAAACTTAGCCAGGATGCCCTCAGTTCCTTCATCTACATCATTAATGTATAAAGTGAAAAGTTGTGGTCCCAACACTGACCCCTGAGGAACTCCACTAGTCACCGGCCGCCATCCTGAGAAGGACCCCCTTATCCCCACTCTCTGCCTCCTGCCAGACAGCCAATCTTCTATCCATGCTAGTACCTTGCCTCTAACACCATGGGCTCTTATCTTACTGAGCAGCCTCCTGTGCGGCATCTTGTCAAAGGCCTTCTGGAAGTCTAAGTAGATAACATCCATTGGCTCTCCTTTGTCTAACCTACTCATTACCTCCTCAAAAGAATTCTAACAGATTTGTCAGGCATGACCTCCCCTTGATGAAACCATGCTGAATCTGCCCAATTTTACCATGCACTTCCAAGTATTCTGAAATCTCATCCTTAATAATGGACTCTAAAATCTTACCAACGATCGAGGTCAGGCTAATCGGCCTGTAATTTCCTATCTTTTGCCTCACTCCCTTCTTAAACAGGGGGGTTACATTAGCGATTTCCCAGTCCTCTGGGACCCTCCCTGACTCCAGTGATTCCTGAAAGATCACCACTAACGCCTCCACTATCTCTTCAGCTATCTCCTTCAGAACTCTGGGGTGTAATCCATCTGGTCCAGGTGATCTATCCACCTTCAGATCTTTCAGTTTTCCTAGCACCTTCTCCTTGGTAATGGCCACCATATGTAGTGTATTTGGATTTCCAGAAGGCATTCAATAAGGTGCCACGTAAAAGGTTATTGCACAAGATAAGAGCTCATGGTATTGGGGGTAATGTATTAGCTTGGATTGAGGATTGGTTAACACACAGAAGACAGAGAGTCAGGATTAATAGGTCTTTTTCAAGTTGGAAAGACGTAACTAGTGGAGAGCCACAAGGATCAGTTCTAGGGCCTCAGTTATTTACAATCTATACTAATGACTTGGAGGTGGGGGCAGAGTGTAATGTATCCAAATTTGCTGACAATACAAAAATAGGTGGGAGAGCATATTGTGATGACGGCGTAAGGAATCTGCAAGGGGATATAGACAAGTTAAGTGAGTGAACAAAAACTTGGCAGATGGAGTTTAATGTAGGAAAGTGTGAGGTCATGCACTTTGGTAGGAAAAATCGAAAGGCAGTCTATTATTTAAATGGAAAGAGGCTCCAAAAAAATGCAGCACAGAGGGATCTGGATGTTCTTCTGCATGAAACACAAAAAGTTAGCATGCAGGTGCAGTAAGTATTTAAGAAGGCAAAAGGAATTTTGGCCTGTATTGCTAGGGGGTTGGAATTTAAAAATAGGGAAGTCTTGTTACAGCTGTACAGGGTGTTAGTGAGGCCACACCTGGAGTACTGTGTACAGTTTTGGTCCCCGTATTTAAGAAAGCATATACTGGCATTGGAGGCAGTTCAAAAGAGACTCAGTAGGCTGATTCCTGGGATGAAAGGGTTGACTTATCAAGAACAGCTAAAAAGGTTAGGCCTTTATTCATTGGAGTTCAGAAGAATGAGGGGTGATCTTATTGAACCGTACAAGGTTCTGAGGGGCCTTGACAGGGTAGATGTTGAGAAGATGTTTCCATTAGTGGGGGAATCTCAAACTAGGGGACATAGTTACAGAATAAGGGGACACTCATTTAAAACTGAGATACGAAGGAATTTCTTATTTCAGAGGGTAGTGAATGTATGGAATTCTCTACTTTAGAGAGTTGTGGAGGCTAAGTCACAAAGTATTTAAAGAGGAGGTAGATAGATTTTTAAAATATTGGGTAGTTGAGGGCTATGAGGAGCTGAGGCCTGGGGCAGATCAGCCATGATCTTATTGAATGGTGGGGCAGTCTTGAGGGGCCGAATGGCTTACTCCTGCTCCTATTTCTTATGCTCTTATGATAGATTTCTACCTACCAAAGGTATGAAGGAATATGTGGCAAAGGCAGAGAGGTACAGAGATATGTCCACAGACCAGCCATGATCTCACTGAATAGTGGAACAGGCCCAAGGGACTAAATGTTCCTATGTATAAACAGATAATTTGGTCTTAAATAGGGAACATCATTTTGAAATTTCCCAATGACTCTAATGTATGGGCTGTTTGGTAAAATAATATAAATGTCCAGGCTGGAGGAATGGACAGATTCATTTGCAAAAATCTGAGGTAATATATTTGGATGAATAAAAAAGGGGCATACACTAAAAAGAAAGACACTGAACAACAAACAGAGAGACTCGGGCTTCAAATATATAACTCCTAGAACGTATGAGTGCAGATAAATGAAGCCATAAGAAAGCCCAATAGCATTTCGGATTCACGAGAATGGACTTGACAGTACATGTGAGATGATAAATTTGCATACTCAGCATTGATTAGGTCATATTTAGAGTTTTGGGCAAACTAGGGATGCTATTAAAAGGCAGAGAGTACATCTTGGAAATTATAGTTACGAGAAGAGGCTTAAAATATTGGGACTATTTCTACTGAAGCAGGTTGAATGGAGATTTTTCAAGCTACATGGGGTTTCAATAGAGTGAATAGGGAAAGAATATTTCTTCTGGTTGGAGAGTCAGTGACAAGGGATCATCAATTTAACACTGTCACTGAGATAGGTTTGTAGAAATGTCTTGTGCTGAGAGCTGGTGAAGCATGCAATTATTTGCCACAGGAATATGAGCATTGATTCTTAAGAGAAAATTGGATAAATATTTGAAGCAGAAAAAGATGGAAGGTTATAGGGAGAGAGCAGGACAGATGGGATTAGTTTATTCTAGCAAAGAGCCAGGGACATAGTGGGCTGAATGGCCTTCTCCAACCCTGTTAACTGTGCAGGTCATAGGTGCAAATATTGCACAAAGAATCAGTTCAAAAATTCACTGAATATTTATCATATGGCTTTATCACAACCAATCCTAGCTTCATTCGATTTTGACCTTTCCTAAGTTGTGATTTACTTGCAAAGGAGTTTCAAGACAGGAGAGATTCAGAAATATTGAATCTCATGCAAAAAGACTGCAGTACAGTGCAAGGAATCTTGGACTACACCAAAGACAGCAGTTCTGCTTTATTCCAACCAGGAATCACAGAGCTTCCGGTGAAAGCTGGGAAGTTCCAGTGGGTAGACAGTTGAATGACTCACTACATAGAGCATGAACTGTGTCTGTTGAAAGAGACAGTTAAAATCACAAGGAAGTGGTGATGATGCCAGGGCTTTCTAAAAACCGTGGGCTTGGATCATCTGCATCTGAGTCATGGGGAGTGCAGGGATGAGAAGGGCTAAGTGGAGGAGAAGGTGGGATGAAAGGTGATCGGGGAAGGAAGGGGGATATGGGAGGTAGGGGAATAAATGAGGGAGGGAGAGGTGAGGGAAAGAGAAGAGGGACAGATGGGAGAAAGTGAAGTGAAGAAGGAGGAAAAGGAACATTTTTTAAATGTGGGGAATGTTTTGAGCTAAACAGAAATTGATAGATACTATAAAGTATTATAGCACAGCCCAGCTGGTATTGAAGTATCTTGAGAATCTACATGTGCTGCTATGACAAAAGCTGCATTCAACTAACCCAGACTTCGCTCAGAGCAAATCGATCAGGCTTTCGAGCATTTTGAATGATTTGTAAGATAGGGATAATAAAGCACCAACTAGTGGTGCGACAGGTGAGTGTTTGACACCTCGACATTGGAATTCCCGCATTTCCCATAGGAAACATTTCAGTGGAATTTTACAATGAACAAGTAATATATGCACAAAATTGTATTGATTAATTCTGCAAATTACTTTGTGTATTTCTGTGAATTTCTCCAGTTTATTTCAAGACTAATGGGCGTCAAATTGCAAAACACAACCAATAGATCAACATCAAATCCTGGATACAAAATGCAGATCCGACAGGGGACCTATGTGAATTAGCATGTGTTTGAGAAAAAAGCTCCATCAGGGAGGCCATTCACAAAATAGATTACTGGCCCTTTTTCTAATCTCCTGCCTCCGCTGATTAACGCATCAGGCATTGTTTGCAGAAGCCCCAAAATCCTGGGTGCAAAAAAAACCCTGGTGCTCCCCAAGCATGTCATGTTGGCCTTGCACTACGGAGCAGTGTTAGCTTGGGGTCCCAGGCGCGTAGCCAGTGTCAGAACCACATTGTGTCACCCGACCAAAGCATTAAGCTGCTGCTCTGCTGCAAGTTAGCCACAAGCAAAAAGATTCAACAGAGCCAACAGAAGTCTTAGACTTCCCTTTAACAGCAGTTTCTACGACTCTACAAAAATACAAAAGCAAGAAATTCCAAATGAATGAGTGCAGAGTTTTCCAACTAGCACTAAATGTGTTATAAATCCTATCCAGTCAGTCAAAGCAAATATTAGTTTGGTCTTAGTCCATTACCTCCTAGCATTGGGTATTTTTTCATTGAGAAATACAAGGGACTAGTCTGTGGTAGCGGTATCCTCATGTAGAAAGTGCGAAAGGTCTGGATATGGTAAAGCTATGAGGATTAGAGGAAACTCTCAAGTATAATTCAAACCCTAGTCCAATATTCCCACCCCCAATGAGGATGCATTATTTTCTATTTCATTCCGACACTCAATAGGAGTTTGTAATTACTGCAAATTTCATTTGTGTTCCATATGGGGTAATTCCTACATGCTTTTAAAATGCTGATGGATTGCTCATTCCCATACAAAGGGAGGAATGCATGACAAAAATCAAATTTCCCTCAAGGAATGAAAAAGGATTCAAGACAACACTTGGTGTAGGCTTAAATCCAAGTGTCTAGAAGTGGCTGCGAGAGGTTTGAAATTCCTCCTGTACCATCACTACTGCTAGCCACTTGCCATGGAGACAGAGAAAATTTCCAATCTGATCGGGACCTGCCTTTTCTGATTGGTAATGCTCAAAGCACTGAGGCAGGTCATGGGTTCATTCCTGAGACTTGAGCACATAATCTAGGTTGACACTTCAATGTAGTATAAAGCAAGTGCTGCATGTCAGAGATGGGCTTGTAAAGTTTTCTTGGTCAATAGCCACCCCTCAACCAACACATTGCTGAAAATACATTATTTTGGTCATTTATCTCAATGCTGTTTCTGACATCTTGCTGCATGAAAACAGGCTGCTGTGTTTAGCTAACTTTCAAATATGAAGTATTTCTTTCATCGTGAAGCTCTTTCGGACCGCTTGAGGATGCGAAAGACAGAATTTAAATAGGAATGTTATTTTCTCTTTTAAATCAGTAGTTACCTGGATCTCTGGTCTGGCAACCAACAGCAGAATATTCCTGCTTTCCTCACTGGAGAGTAACGCCACTGCTTCCTCCCGGTCTTGGACATCCTTGCCATTTATCTGCAAGGAGGATTAGATCAAAACAAAAAGCATAACATTTATTTTCACGGCATCAACACTGAGCATTGTAAAATGCAAATTACGGCTCATCTGTGTTAAGAATTGACATGGCTTTTCACACAAAAGACTCCACTTTGTGATCACAGCAGTAAGTGCCGTCACTCAATTAAGTGCTTACTGCACAAGTTGTTATCGATTGGTGAAGGAAGCTGGACATCAGAGGAAGCCGTAATGTTCATAAATGTCCAACATGTGCCCCAGCGACATACATCCAGCAACACAATTAACTGGCAGATGACAGGTGACGTTCATCTTTTTTCCCTTCAGAGTAATGGAATTGTCAGTCAGAGATAATAGTGCTGGAACTGGAATCAGTCAACCTCCTCCACACTTATGGGGGATCTAATTAGAAAGAATGCAGCATTAGCTCAAAACATGAGGCGGTGTTGCATTGCTTCCAGGCCCAGTGCTGATTTCCCTTTCACTGAAACACTTCAGACCGATGTGAAACTTGGGACTGAATTTAAAATGCCCTCCTCTGGGTTGTGACAGATAAACATGGTGTGGACAAAGTTGTTAATGTCTGCAGGTGATTATGCAGAGGAAGAAACAGGCTGTAAATAAATATTTGAAAAGCTGGAACCTTTTGAAAGGATTCCTGAAACACAAATTCCAATTCAAAGAAAAAGGCATCGAGTGAATTCTAAAGTTACGGCACTTTGGAGTGCAAGTGACAACAGAAACAATTTGAATATAGTTGTTCGTACAGCACATCCAGTTTAATGCCCTGTTTACCCCACCAGAATAGGTAACTGACTGACCCCCATTCCCCCACCTGCCATAGGAGAGAAACCTCATGATACTCTACCACTTCCATTAATGTCAGATGCAAATATTGTCAAACCCCTGCCACAGTCAATGAATGAGCATGTCCCACATTCAAAAAAATTCTATTAAGGATCATTGTTCCGTACTTGAAACTCATGCTGCTACCAATTATACCATCTCTCAATTTCCCCAGTACACAATGCTGTACATCACCAACAATTGGGAGATTTTCACCGATCAAAGTCACATTTGTGGTTCGATCCTTAATTGTAAAATTACAAAAATACTGATGTCTGTGAACTTCACATTATCCCTTTCGTTGTACAGATTTTTATTTTAAAATGCACGTTGAGCCAACTGCATTATATTTTTTAGTATATGTTCATGCACAGATCTCATGAATTTTCGCTTACTGATGTGCTTTGTATCAAACAGACTAAATATCAATGACAAAGCTTCTAGCAATTTAAAGCAGTCCTTGAATCTCCAGCAAATCTCGCTGCACATCACATGGTTGGCACTTGTCTGAGTCTTTACTCGCATCCAATTTCCCTCAGACTGGTGGTCTAGCTGTGTCACTGCCTTATAACTAATACTCTTCACATTTAATCAACAGGAAACAACTGCTGTACTTACCCTGCAGAACAGAAAGCTATAGTCTCACTTTGTGCTTTGCAAGTCACAGAACCTCTATTTCTCTACCAGATCAAGTATTGCATGCAAATTGCATGCAACCTACAACTTATGGAACTAGTAAATAAAAAATATTCCTTTCATAAAACTTTGTTTATTTGTATTTTTTCACTCTTAACATTTCCAGTCACCGAGTTACAAAATGAATAGTCACAGAATTGCCAGAGTAACCTCCCTCTAATGATTTACAGAAACAATAACAAACCATAGTCAAACACTATACCAACTATCCTTTAATGCCCAAGCTCAGGAGTATCCGCTACTACACCAACATGATGTTTTAGACATTAATGCTTGTCAAACCTCTGAGTGAGATTACCCAATCTTATCTGATCAACAAACACAACTGCAATCAGCAAAGAAAGCAAATAGTTATCCTATTAGCACAGGCTGAAGTCAAACTCAGATCCGTCTTCCCAATGGTTGAATTCACTCAGATATAAAGACATTTGCAGGATGTGCAACTCGCACAAAGGCATAAAGAATTGGTCAACAATCTAGTAGATTAAAAAAAAACATGTCATCCTGGTTTTAAAAAACATGCCATTACAAGTTTAGCACTTCCATAAGAACCTGCCCAGTGTCGTGGTTTCAAATATCGTACAGTCACTGTGTAAATGAAAATCCAGCAAAATGGACAACAGCAACTCATTTATAAAGTACCTTTGATGCAGTGAAACATCCCAAAACACTTGACAGTGTTTTATCAAATAAAATTTGACACTGAGCCACAGGAAGAGACATTAGGACAGGGGACTAACTCATCCAAGATTATGTTTTTAAGAAGCATCTTAAAGGAGGAAAGATAAAGAGATTTATGGAGGGAATTTCAGAGCTTAAGGCTTAAGCAGTTGAAGGCATGGCTGTCGATGATGGACTGATTAAAAGTGTGGTAACACAAAGGCCAAAATTGGAAGAGATCTCTGAAGGTTGTAGGGCCGAAGGTGGTTTCAAACATGGGGGATGGGGGCGGGGTGGGGAGGTAGGGGAGTGGGGGGAGGCCTCAGCATTTGAAAACAAAAACGAGAATTTCAAAAATCAAGCCATTGCCAGAATGAGATCCTATCAAGGTCAGCGAGCCCAGGGGTGATGGGCGAATAGGGTTTGGTGCGACCTCAGGTACAGACAGCAGACTAGTATTAATGAAGCTGGAAGGAGTGACACTTGCCCAGTTGCCAGTATCAATAACAACTTCATTTAAATGCCTGAAAAAAGCCACTTGGAACCAACCGGCTGGCAGATAAACATCATCATAACACAGATGACCGGATCTACTAAGGCTTCATTGTCAAGCTAGCAAAATTCAAAATTTCAGACACGTTCTGAACTTATAACACCAGGCTCCAAAATACTCTTCAGCATGACAAAGTCTTTCCATGTAACCCACCAGCCCTCCACCAGAACAACTGGTAGTGGTAGAAATGTTATCAGCTGGTCAATTCAAGTGAAGCAGCAGCTCCCGTACCCAAATTACAATTATTTGCAATATTGGGAAGCCATTAGAGATTTTGCAGGAACATTAGGAGTTCAAGTAGGGCTACTCAGCCCTCAAACGAATTCTGCCATTTAGTTAGATCTTGGCTGATCTGTACCTCAAGTTGATTTAGCCTCCTTTGATCCATGTTCCTCACAAGTTATTTTTAAAAAATCAATCTCAGTCTTTATTCTCTACCATCCACAGCTTTTTCCTTTGGAGCTCAAGTGGGGAGATCCAGGTCTCCATTACCGTTTGTGTGAAAAATTGTTTCCTGATTCCTTAATGCCTTATGCCCCTCTGTTCTGGATTCCCACACCAAGGTAAAAGCTTCTCTGGTATCTATCCTCTCAAAGCCTTTTTTGGTTTTAAATGCCTAGCTTGATCACTTCTCAATCTTCTAAACTCAAAGGAATAAAATCCAAGTTCATAGAATCATACAGCAGGAGGTACTCAGTGCATTGTGCCTCTACTGGTTCTTCAGAAGAGCAACTCATTTAGCCACACTCCCTACAGTCCAACAAGCTTTTCATTTTCAAATATATATCAAATTCACTTCTGAAAATTACTACTGAATCTACTTCAAAGTAGAGCATTCCAGATCATAAGTTTTTTGACAGCTACCATAATGTATCTTAAGGTTACCAACCCCACTGCCAGTGGAAACAGTTTCTCTCCATTGACTCTATCGAAACCCTTCAAACTTTTGAACACCTCTATTCAATCTTCCTTTAACCTTCTCTGCTCTAAAGGAGGATATTCACAGCTTCTGTCATCTCTCTACAGAACTGAAATCCCTCATCCCTGGTTATCATTCTAGTAAAACTGCTCTGGACTCTCTCTAAGGTCTGACATCCTTCTGAAAGTGTGGTGCCAAGAAAGGGAAACAATACTCTAGCTGAGGCCTTACCAGCGATTTATAACATTTTAGCAGAAATTTCGAGCTTCTGTACTCTTATGCCTCTATTTATAGAGCACAGGATCCTACATGAATTCTTAACATCTTATCAACTTGTCCTACCAGCTTGAGGCATTTGTGTACATGAACCCAAGGCTCTCTGTCCCTGCACTCCCTTTAAAATTGTACCATTTTGTAAATTATACTATTCCTCGGCCCAGCCATCTTCAGCTGCTCCACCATAAGGTCAGAAGTGGGGGTTTTTGCTAATGATTGCACAATGTTTTTCAGCACCATTCATGACTCCTCAGATACTGAAACAGTCCACGTCCAAATGCAGCAAGACCTGGCAAGTAACATTCACACCACACAAGTGCGAGGCAATGACCATTTCCAACAAGAGAGAATCTAACCATCGCCCCTTGACCTTCAATGGCATTACCATCGTCGAGTCTCCCAGTACTAACATCCTGGGGGTTAGTGTTGACCAGAAACTGAACTGGACTAGCCATATAAATACTGTGGCTACATGAACAGGTCAGAGGCTAGGAATCCTGCGGCAACTCACCTCCTGACTCCCCAGAGCTGTCCACCATCTACAAGGCACAAGTCAAGAGTGTGAAGGAATACTCTCTACTTGCCTAGATGAATCCAGCTCCAACAACACTCAAGAAGCTTGACACCATCCAGGACAAAGCAGTCCGCTTGATTTGCACCCCATTCACAAACATTCACTCCCTCTACCAACACACGCTTCAGCTCTAAAGAAGGGTCACACGGACTCGAAACGTTAACTCTGTTTCTCTCTCCACAGATGCTGCCAGACCTGCTGAGTTTTTCCAGCATTTTCTGTTTTTGTTTCAGATTTCCAGCATTTGCAGTATTTTGCTTTTATATTATTGTACCATCCACAAGACACACTACAGGAACTCACCAAGGCTCCTTGGACGGCACCTTCCAAACCCACAACCGCTACCATCTAGAAGGACAAGGGCAGCAGATAGATGGGAACACCACCACCCGGAAATTCCCCTCCAAGCAACACACCATCCTGACTTGGAAATATATCGCCGTTCCTTCACTGTCGCGGGGTCAAAATCCTGGAACTCCCTCCCTAACAGCACTGTGGGTGTACCTACACCATATGGACTGCAGCGGTTCAAGAAGGCAGCTCATCACCACCTTCTCAAGGGCAATTAGGGACGGGCAATAAGCATTGGCCTAGCCAGTGATGCCCAAATCCCATGACTGAATTAAAAAAAATTCCACTTTCTTCCTTCCAAAATGCATCAATTCACACTTCTCGACATAAAATTTCATCTGTCGTGTGATACTTTACCAGTCTACCTATGTCCTCCTAAAGGCTGCAACTATTCTCCTCATTGTTTCCTACATTTTGAACTTTGTCACCTGAAAAATTTTAAATTATGCCCGTCAAGTTCATTAACATAAATCGAAATGAGCCGTGGTCCTAATATTCCACCCCTGGGAGATGCTGTGTGGTTCCCTCCAGCTTGGAACGCCAAGGGAAGGATTCTCTGGCCCCACCCGCTGCCGGGATCGTCCAGTCCCACCGAAGGCTGGGCCGCCAATTCTCCCGCAGCGGGTCCCGCCCGTGACAGGGCCGGAAAATCCCCTGGCCCTAGTTGAGTTCTGACACCCATTGCAGAGATAAAATGGGCTATAAGCAAACTGAAATTAATCAGCATGCATTATGAAATATGGACTTTCTTCTTTGTACAAATGTTAAGGCGCCGCTCGCAATTTCACATTGGCCTGCGAGCAAGGGGTTGTGCAGAAGGACGAACACCCAATGGGTTTCACTGTAACAAAGCAGCTATTTTTTGACAACGTCTTTTATTTTTAAAATCTCGTTTTTGGTGCATGTCCATGCTTCTGCATGGAGAATGCTATTTGACAGGGTCCAGTCTGATTGTTGCTATGGCGATAACAGTCTGTGTAGCTGGTCCAGACGTGGTATGGCACCAGCTGTGGGGCTGCTTTCATCACATAAAACTGGTAGACAGCCCGACAGAATAAAACCTGCTATCGGCTTATCTCCCAGGTGCAGCTTCAGATTTAGTTGTACATCTGAGGCTTGACCCTCAAAGCCTGCCACCTGCTTGACAATTTTTTTTTTTGTGTTGCTCACGTTGCCATAAGCCTCCTGCTTCGCTCTCAGCCAGAGGGGCGAGCGATATCAGTCAAACAGACGTTTTGAGTTTACCTGAACGATCCGATCTCCCTCTCTGATACGCCCATCTTTGGCAGCAATGCTATTCGGGTCAACCTGCAGAAAATAAAAAGGTTCAAGGTCAGGCGAATGAGTAAAGCATTAATGAAATTATTAAATTATTACCCCTTCATGGTAAAGAATGGCGGGAGAATGGAGTTATTGTGCAGATCAGCCTTAATCTAATCGAATGGCAGAGCAGGTCCAAGAAGCTGAATGGCTGACTCCTGTTCCTATGTCCCTACAGTCAATGACCCTGTGATTTTACAGAACTCATGTTCCATCTTGTATCACACGCAGTAATCTCACTCCCCTTAGGATCTATACTTTGTGTGTGAATTTCTAACCCATACATTTTAACCAGTGCTCAATGTCAGGTACAGGAACTGTAAAACCAGTTGTGGAACATAGTGCAATTGGGACTCTGAAGGTGATTGACATCCCCACTGGCTCCAGAGGAGGCTACAGGTAAAGTGGAAGTCAATGGTGTAGGGAAATACAGCAAGACATTCAGGATCTGTCTATGGGTAGCAAATGTGGAGTGATAACTGGGCACATTGAGCTCTCAGTCAGTCAGGCTGCACAGAGCAATTCCTAGGCACGCACTGTGTTTATGACACTCGCTCACAAGTTGGCCTTACGTGAGGAGCATAAACCAGCCTCACTTTAAACGATATTGTGCTCAGTATCAAAATGATCAAAATTATCAGCAGAATTCATCTACAGGCATATTTGAGAAGAGAAGAGGCATCTGATGGGGGCAGAAACTGGCAGAATTTTCAGACGGCTCCATAAGGAAGACAGGCTGAGTCGCTAGGGCATAAGGCCAGTGGCCAACTGAAAGGTGGCATTGCTAGAGGTCTTTGAGTAGGACACTTAGATGTCCTGGTCCCCTCTTGGCTAACAAACATTGTTTAGCACACAGAAATCTAAGATTGAGGGGAGGGGCAGGAAGCACGAGAGGAGAGAGACAGAACTGGCACAGAATGTGACGGGCCAAATGGCCTCCTCCTGTGCTGTAGCCGTTCTACGAATTTATATCACTTAAAAATAGGTCCCTTGAAATAATGCACCTGCCAGGTGGCCAGAGTATCTTGTGTGTGATGACAAGTTTCAGATGGGGGCCTGACTTTGCATTGTCACATACCCTTGGCTAACCAAAACTTATCAGCCACTTTACCATCTTTACAGCTGTACCACATTTTGTGTCTAAATTCTCCTGGACCTGTGCAAAATCATCTTAATGCAAACACTGGTGTCTTATGGATATAAACAGTCAGAACAGGAGCAAGTTTTCCTCCAAAACCTGCAGCTTCCCGAGCTGATCAAGTCTCATTTAGTGATAGAAGAGTTTTTTGGCAGGCGCCTGGCAGAAGAGTTTTATCCAAGTAAACGGTCAGAAAGATGCTCCTAAGTGACACAGAGAGATAGAGATGGGCCCAAGCTCCAAAGGTATCATTTAAACTAATAACTAAAATAACAGCATTTAATGCCCAGGGCTAGAGATCGATATTTGTACTCTGAAAGGACTGAAGCTTAAATCTGCAGCATTCCCAACAGTACGTGCTTCTCACTTGCTACTCTGTCAATGCTGACCAGTGACAGAAGCTTATCCAGTTTATGTAAAATTATACATCAACACAATTTGGGGAAAATTACAATTTTTATACGACTTAATTATCTGTCAGATGCACTTGGGATAAACAGCAAATAAGGAATTTTAAGAAAGGGTCCGACATTTAGATGTTCAGATGAGGCTGTGGCTATCATGATTCATGGGCGCTCTCATCTGATACTAGTTCTTGTTATTGTGTGTTGCAGAATTTGGGATACAAATTATAATCCATCAGAGTCACCACTGTACAGGGTTGAGTGATGACCCTGCCACTAAGGGGCACTCCTATCTATCACCTTTGGCACGATCACTATCTTCAGCTATTCATTTCTCTCATTTTACTTTTGGATTCCTGTTTAAATGGGCTATATCTGTGTAATGTTCCCCTTTTGTTTCTCATTTGTGACTGGCTTTTGATATATTATTGCCAAACACTCCTCACAATTTTCTTTTTTTAAACAATTGCAATCTTTGAATCATTTTAATCGGCATTATTGATGTCTCTTCCTTTGGGATGTCTGTAAATACATCTCTAGTCTGCTCAAATACATTCTAGGCTCTCAGTTTGCACAATCTCAGTGAAATAAATACTGTAAGTTCAGCATTAGAGCCTCCATTAAAATAAATTAGACTGCTGTATTGACACAATACCACTTCCAAATGAGACAAACAATATCATTCTGCTAACCATGTTTCTCTTTGTCTTTTTAAAAAGTTGTTAGCTTGCCATTTCACTACTTTAGCTTATATTTTTCAATTTTCTCCCCCAACTAAACAACCTGGGCATTAAGCTGGAAAATCAAAACTTGCCAGCATCTACACCAAGCAGGGGATCCTCTCGCCCAGGGTCAGCACCAGGCAGCAGGACTCCCTCTGCCAGGGTCAGCGCCAGGCAGCGGGACCCCTCACCCAGGGTCAGCGCCAGGCAGCGGGACCCCTCACCCGGGTCAGCACCAGACAAGTGTTTCTCCGTCAGGTTATTGCCCAGGTGCCAATGTGTAAAATGATATCCATTAATTTCGGAATCGTTTATATTTCTAGGCTTTTCTCTCTCCTACTGTCCATTTTTGTGGTCTGAGGGAGCTTTATAGGTGAGCTTTTTACGCAATATGGAGGATGATTTTTCGCCCACTTTAAGGATCAACTGGATTAACCTGTGATGTTTTCTTTGCATCAAAACACAATGTGGTTGTCAAACAAGTAAACCCAAAGCTGCCCCACGAACCTAATGGAGTCTGGATGAGTATACGTATCCATAGCAACAAAGGTGTTAACTGCATTTGTTCCCTTGATACATAAAGGGTTAACAATAGGACCACAGACCCACATTTAGAATCATAGAAATTATAGCACAGAAAATGGCCATTTGGTTCATGAGATACACACCATTGATAGCTTTCCAACGGTATCCACCTCCACCCTCACCACCATATCCTTTTATACACTCCATTTTCCAATTCCATTCCCCTTTAAATGTCTCTGCAGCAGCCATCTTAAGTAACATAAATCTTGGCACAGATGTATAGCTGCAGTCAGGGTGCAGTTGATTAAAACAAGAAAGAAGCTGAACTGAACAGCGCTCCTGAATTACCTACATCTGCGCCTCAGGAATAAGCTGCTGAAGCTGTAAGATTTGAGCGGCGCAGGCACAGCCAGCATGGATCCAACTACGGATCTCCGCATTTCCTTGTTACCTGAGGAACCATAGCCGGCACCCTCCCGATAACTTCTTCCCATAAAGTGCCTTTATTAGAAATGGCAAAGAGTACATCACAAAGATGGGTTGTGAAAATGATGGGCCACCACAATGTACGCATTTTAATTATTAATGCTGTATTCAACAGGAATGCTCTTGATTGTGCTGAAGTGTAACATTTTCTAGATATAGACAAGCTTGTCACTTCCCCCCCACCCCAAGCACTCTTTCAATTAGGACGCTGAATCTGGGGCCTGGACTGTTTGATGAAAGCTTTGTGTAAAAGCAGAGCGTGTGTGTGTGTAGTCAGCTCGATTTTTATCATTTAATTTTTTTTTTTTGCTCTGACAATGTTCAGTAATTAACATCTACCATTAAAGCATTTGCTTAAAATAAACAGGCTGTAATAATCATATTACCCGGGCAATGCAATTTACCACAGCAATTAGGAGTGACAACGCTTGGCGTGGTGCCAACCCTCAACACTCAGGTCTGTTACAGGCCGTCGCTTGCTCACTTCCTTCCACAGCAACTTACCTCGCTGACATAGATCCCGCTATCATCCTCATCATCATCTGTTCTGTAGCAGACAGTCAGGCCCAGCTTCTCCTGGCTGCTGATGCGGCACAGTTCAACCTCCTGAAAGAAAACACACAGCACCAAGCCATGAGTTAAGTTTCTTTGTTTCCCTCCTGGTCTTACACTGTGCCATAACTCGTTTCGCCTGTTTCCAAAGCACTGCATATTTCAGTCTCCAAAGGCACGTTTCTTTCCCCAGCAAATGCATATTCAGCTAGCCTGACAAGTGAAAAAAATAAATAAGACTCCATATCGTATGCAATCGTTGCAAACATTTTAATATAAAATCCTTCATGTCATATATAGTTGATGTTTGTAATAACTGGTGCTAACTGGTTCCAGTGATGTGCCTTTATTTGAGACTGACATGTTTATGATAGGTTTACAGGGAGAGATGTTTTAGGGCAATACTAGTAAAATATTATTTCAGCTTGAGACAGGAGCTCTGATTTAACACACAACTGTACCTTTACACAGTCGTAAAGTTACATCAATGTCTTAAAACTGGAAAAGTTTAAGCTTCCTCTCTAAGCTTATGCCACTAAATGTATAGCCAGACAGAACATCGGAAATGTACCCTAAATGATATCAAATTACACAAGTGAATGTGAAGATGCCTGAAGAGTGGAAAGCAGTGCCTAAGCTGGTCGTAAGTAAAGTCACAGAAAAGGGCAGCAAGAAGTGAAGATTATGGAAGGAGATCTACCCAATCTATATTTACAAGGTGATGGAACAGATTCACCCGGCCACCTGCATCTCATCCAAGACAATGAGCATCATGAACTCCTTTGTGATGTATTTCCAAGAGGGTCACAGGTGAAGCTGCCCGTCTCCCCATCCCGCTCATTACAGCAAGTGCTCAACTATCAGTTCATGGGGCATCCAGACTGCTGTGTGCCTGCTGCTGCCCAGGGAAGGTTGACAAAGGCTGTGACCAAGTCCTCTAGCTCAAAGTATGCATGGGAAAAGGGGGGAAAAGAAGAATAAGGTTCCTTGCAGTTCTCGAACCATTTTCTCCTGCAGGCATCGATCTGCATGTGTTTGCCTTGACAATGAGTGTTAGCAGGCCATTCTGTCACAGGAAGCATAGCAGCTAAACCCAGTGCTGTCTTTATCCTCGAAGGGGTCACTGAATAGCAATTAAAGGCAGGAACCCAGGTTGATTTCATCCCTCTTTCTCGGTGTAACTGCAATGCTGCCTCTATTATACAACAAGCCTTTAATATGCACTTATTTGCACTTGGATTGACAGAGAGTAAGCTGGGGTTTGTTAGTTCACATGTTCCATCAAACAGATTCTAATCGGCAACATACTTGTTGGAAAGCGTAAGGGTATTCTTTAAAAATCTCCTATTCTTTCTCTTCCCAGAAGCTGATGGGCAGGTATGTTTGTTCTGAACACAACGCCCAAAAATTCTTCATGGGGCAACTATCAGTGGATTCTACCAACATTTCATAGTGCACTTGCATGGATGAGCGCAGCTCCAACAACATTCAAGAAGCTTGACACTATCCAGGACAAGGCAGCCTGTTGATTGGCACCCCACCCACAAACATTCACCCCCACCAAAAACAATGCACAGTGGCAACAGTCTGTACCATTTACAAGATGCACTGCAGCAACTCACCAAGGCTCCTTCCACAGCACCTTCCAAACCTATGACCTCAATCACTTAGAAGGATGAGTGCAGCAGATGCATGGGAACACCACCTCTTGCAAGCTCCCCTCCAAGCCACACATCATCCTGACTTGGAACTATATTGCCGTTCCTTCACTGTCGCTGAGTCAAAGTCCTGAACTCCTTAACAGCGCTGTGGGTGTTCCCATATCCCACGGACTAGTGATTCAAGGCAGCGGCTCACCACCACCTTCTCAAGGGCAATTAGGGATGCGCAATAAATGCTGGCCTAGCCAGTGACGCCCACATCCCATGAAAGAATAAATAAAATAAAAACTTATTCTGCTGTATCTTCGTGTACAAGAATGTAGAGCCCAACTTGTGTGTTTTGTATGGAAATGTTTCACTTTAGTGACCCACATCATGCAATGAAGAGTAGGAATGGTTAAGAGTTAAAGAGACAGGGAAAGCAGAATCAAAGAGAGAGTGAGGAAGAGAAAAGCAGCTGGAGAAACAAAGCAGAAGGAAAACAAATTAAGCCAGAGATTAAAAACAGAAATGGAAACAGCAAAACTCACAATTACTAAATCAAAGAGTTCCTTTTGACATTCCCAATGGCATAGATTAACCAACCCTGACAACATGGAATCCAACAGTTACAGAAAATATCATATAGAAAGGGCATTGTCATGTGGGAAACTGGATTTAAGTAAAAATTATTAAAAATAATGAAATAGAATATCTCCTTTTACAAGCCTGCGACATCTATAATTATTGTTCAGTTGCCATTTTGTTGCAATTTTCTTCTCTCCAACTTTAAGCCAAGATATTTTACCAAATAAATGACTGCATTACCTCACGTTCTTGACCCCCCTGCTGGAGACATAATGCAAACACAGACCATCGTCTTAAACATTGCAGTCAGCATTGGGAACCCCAGGCAATCAACAGATAGCAGGAGAGGTGGTGGCTGAGGTGAGCCACTAGCACAAAGAACATTTGCAAGACAAGTAATTGTTCATGTCAGTAGACACCCCATTATATTTCAGGCCTCTGGCAGTGTATAGAATAAACAGGAACTTTTGAGTGATGTAATGGGGATTTCTCAAGCAGTTTCACACACAGGCTTTCCTGCTCTGCTCTCCATCAGTTCAGTACACGGCATTTTTTTTTTGATAACGAGAAATCTATCAGAGAACAAAAATGGAGCTGAACTATAAACTACATTACAATGGAAATTTGTATTCAATTGAACTCGCCTAAACTATTTTTGAGATTAATATCTTAGCCACTCTGACACCTTGTGACCAGTCATACGCAGGTTGTATTATACATAGAATCACAGAATGGTTACAACATGGAAGGAGGCCATTTGACCCACTAGGTCTGTGCTGGCTGTCTGTAAGAGCAACTCAGTTGTCCCACTCACCCACTTTTTCCCCATAGCCCCCCCAAATCTTTTCAGTTGCTTATCCAATTCTCTTTTGGAAACCACAATTCAATCTGCTTCCACCACACTCTCAGGCAGTGCATTCCAGATCCTAACCACTCGCTGCGTAAAAATGTTCTTTCCTCATGCTGTCTCTCCCTGTTCGCAGAAGTTTATTTCTCCTTCCCCACAAAGAAAGGTGTTGGAAATTTCAACAAAGCAGACTTTTCATTGCACAGTGTGGTGCTTGGCCACAATTGCGAATACCAGTCTGTACTAAGCTCACAGACCTTAGCTTGGGGTTGGTTAGTGAGAAGAGGGGCAGGATAGTGGGATGTTGCAGCTGGCCTCAGAATTCCTGCTTTGGGGGAGTGATGATTCCTACTTGTTCATCCAGTGACCTCTGCTGGAGAGATAAGTTTGGAGTGGCTGAAAGGACATTTCAGATGTGCTTTCTGCCACTAGCTTGAATCAATAGTTTTCCTCCTCTCTTTATGCAATCAATGGTGAATCATATCAAGGTGCAGCTACACAGACAGCAAAACCCTTTCAGTGCCTTGCTCACGTGGTCCATTTCTCACATGTTAGTCTCAGCTGTGTGCTTGTTGTGTTAGTTAGTACATCCTCAGATTCAGTCATGCCTTGTATCCACTGGAGTGTAGAAGAGTGAGAGGCAACTTGATTGAGACATACAAGATCCTGAGGGGTCTTGACAGGGTGGATGTGGAGAGGATGTTTCCTCTTGTGGGAGAATCTAGAACTAGGAGTCACTGTTTGAAAATAAGGGGTTGCCCATTTAAGACATGACGGATTATTTCTCTCAGAGGGTCGAAAGGTGGTGGAAGCAGAGTCTTCGGATATTTTTAAGGCAGAGATAGATAGATTTTTGATAAGCAAGTGGGGGGGGGTGGTGAAATGTTATCAGGGGTAGATGGAAATGTGAAGGTGAGGTTAAAATCAGGTCTTATTGAATGGCAGAGCAGGTTTTCGAGGGGCCGAGTGGCCTACTCCTGCTCCTAATACATATGTTCATATGCTGCTGCTGTGGGTGAATAGCCTGAAGGTGCTTCCTGCTTAAGTTCACCCGAAGACAAAAACTAACAAGCTTGCATTTATGTAGCCTCTTTCACTCCACAAGATGTCCCAAAGCATTTTGGACAATGAAGTTCTATTCAGGTGTAGTCACTGTTGTGATGTAGGTAAATAAAATCAGCCTCTTGTGTAGGGACAGGTATCTGTAGAACTATACTGAAGCTGAATCCATCTTCAAAAGCAAAGGAGGGGGAAAAAAACTAAGGATTTTTAAAAAATCTTTGTAAACGGTTTTTCAGTCCTACACAACCTGCTTTTTTCAACTATTTCAATGGATTTTTTTTGGGTTAAAACTCTTTTAGATTTTTAGTTTCGATCATTTAAGATGTTGGGGCTGACCAACAAGCCTCAACGCACAACAGCCTCAACCCATTCTCTGTCCCACTACTGGTATTTCAAGGAGATGACGAGTTCTGGAAAGTTCTTTCAGTCATATGAGCTGGCCCACATCACAGGGCTTCGGTCCTTCAACTAATGATGGATGTATCTAGAATCATAATTAAAGCTGAGCTTTCCCTGCCTATTAGGCAGGGTGTGATATAACAGCAAACTTATCTGGAAATCACAAAGCCATTGCAATCCAGACTCAGTGCATTGAGTGACAAATCAAATTTGAATATAAATCAGCCAAAAGCAGAGGAATTCATTTAATTTGACACGTTGAAGATTGTGTTGACATGTAAAAAAAGCAAACAGTGTAAAACTGCACACCACTGCTGAATTGTTCCAGCCAAGGACAGACAATGTAAAACGGAGAACTCCTCTTTGTAATTTCATTGCACATCATGCAGGGAACATCTTTCCCTGTAATTAGTACGGAGCAAAGGGAAAAGAATGCAAAGGACAAAGAACAGAGGCTAAAAAAGGAAATGCGAGTAACAGGGAGAGCAGCAAGGATGCAAATAAAAAGGGAGAGCACAAAAGAGCAATGGAAAGAGGGGAGGAAAGAGAGTGGAAAAAGGCAAGAGAAAAGAAAAAACAGAAAGGAAAGTAGGGGAGGGAAAAAGGCGAGCAAAGGAAAAATAAAAGGGAAAGAACGGATGAAGAAGGGAAGGGGGAAGAAAGGATGAAGAGAAGAGGGGAAGAAAGTGATGAAAGAGGAAAGAGAGGGTAAGAAAGAAAGGGGAGCGAGAAAGTGATTGCACTTCCACTGGAATATGAAGCACAACACAAACATCTCGAAACAACACACAGATCAAATAGTCAGGCAGACAGAGTCTCTGAGGAGTAATGGAATGCTGTTGTAAACTCAAACATGTTCATGAGTTTTAATTTTCTACACTCAGTGGCAAAGACAAAGTGAAACACAAAAGAACACTCAGCCGACGCTCTCACTTCATCCTTGTTTCCCGGTAGAGAGCCAAAACACGCTGGGCATTTCTGACTCTTAAATCTTCCCTTAACAAGTCCTGAAAAGAAATAAATTTGAAGCACTCTGACATATTTGTTCATGCGGCCTGTCTGTCACTTGCCTCTTATTTTTCCCCCCGGCTGGTGACACATACTGCGGGGGGGTTGGGGGGGGTGAGAAGCAGGGAAGTAAATTGGGAAATTCATTACCAGTGACAGCTATGGATGACAACTGTCACAGGTGCATTGAATGTCAGCATTTTGCAGGGAGTGACTGTAAACACAGGCATAATTTACAGAACATAAACATTCCAACAACACAATGCAGCCCTTTTTCCAGTCGCTTTGCACAATTAGCCACTGGCAGAGCTGCATTTTTTGGCTCTGCCTGCAAATTAATGTTTTTTTTTTGTTTTAATTTGCTCCTTTTATTTGTGCAAAGCAGATCATTGACAATTAATTCAGCTGATTCCTCTAATCTCCACGGAGCACCAAGATATCCTGATAACAATCCGACGCTATTCATTAGGAAGCTGGCTTACCTCATGTGTGGACAAACAAAGGTTTGAAAAATAAACAAAAACAATTTTTAAAAAGCCTGGCTTTACTTCTAATTTCAGAAGATCAAAACAGATTAGTCGCCACTGATGAGAAAGGCCGGATACATTCTGAAAAACCTTCAAGACACGTGCTTGCTCCAGGGTAGAAGCAACAGCTTGCAGTCCACTTGGCAATCCTTGTTCCACCTTTAGCTTCCGAACTGCTTTTCCTTCATTTCAATTTTTCCAGTGCCCCTCTAACTTATTGATACTTCTTTGTGCAGTGCCCCTCTGTGCATTCTTGCCCCAAAGCCTCTGAAACTCGTACATGCTCCTCCTCCTCCTTAAATCCTTAAATTCAAGGGTGGGCCATTTAAGATTGAGGTGAGGGGGGATTTCTTCACTCAGATGGGTTGTGAATCTTTGGAAATCTCTACCCCAGAGGTCTGTGGAAGCTCAATCATTGAGCATGTTCAAAACAGAAATTGATAGATTTCTGGAGACTAATGACATTGTGGGATGGGGGGGTGGTTGCACGGGAAAGCGGCATTGAGGTAGACGATCAGACATGATCTAATTGAATGGTGCAGCAGGCTCGATAGGCTGAATGGCCTACTCTTGATCCTACGTTTCTATCCTCACTGTGTTGAAACCAAGTCTCATTCTCTCCCAAACTCTTTAGCTTCTTTCCTTGAATATACAGTCTTCAGGCTTTCAAAATTGTCTTCAGGCTTTCAAAATCTAAGCTTGGTGTCACCTGTCCTCCAATTTCCTAAATAACCTCGCCACCTCTGCTCAATCCTGGTGGTGTCCTAAATAATGAGACATATAGCCCCATAACCAAAGTCCTTCGACAATAAAAATATAAGACCAAGCTCATTGCTGATCTGAGGTGGTGCTAGCAAATAGACTAACATTCCCAATATGCACAAAGCTTTGAGATCTTAACTTACTAAATAGTAGCTGACTTGAAGCTTTCCAGCCCTAACCCTTTAGCTCAGAACATTGAGACATGACGTAACCATGTTTTTTTCAGCTTGAATCCCAATAAACTGACCACAGCTGAACATATGCAAAAAAAATACCATAATGTCGTGAATGTAGCTGATTAGATCTGAATGGATCAGATCTAAGCTCTGCAGTCCTGCCACATCCAGTCGTGAATGGTGGTGGACAATTAAACAACTCACTGGAGGAGGAGGCTCCACAAATATCCCCATCCTCAATGATGGAGGAGCCCAGCACATCAGTGCAAAAGATAAGGCTGAAGCATTTGCGACAATCCTCAGCCAGAAGTGCCGAGCGGATGATCCATTTTGGCCTCCTCCGGAGGTCCCCAGTATCACGGATACCAGTCTTCAGCCAATTCGATTCATTCCATGTGATATCAAGAAATGGCTGAAGGCACTGGATACTCCTAAGGCTATGGGCCCTGACAAGATTCCGGCAATAGTACTGAAGACTTGTGCTCCAGAACTTGCCACGCCCCTAGCCAAGCTGTTCCAGTACAGCTACAGCACTGGCAATCTACCGTGCAAAATTGCCCAGGTATGTCCTGCACATAAAAAGCAGGACAAATCCAACCCAGCCTATTATACCCATCAGTCTACTTTTGATCATCAGTAAAGTAATGGAAGGGGTCATCAACAGTGCTATGAAGCAGCACTTGCTTAGTAATAACCTGCTCAATGATGCTCAGTTTGAGTTCTGCCAGGGCCACTCAACTCCTGACCTCATTACAACAGTGGTTCAAACATGGACAAAAGAGCTGAACTCCAGAGATGAGACGAGAGTGACTGCCCTTGACATCAAGGCAGCATTTGACTGAGTGTGGTATCAAGAGACCCTAGCAAAACTGGAGTCAATGGGAATCAGGGGGAAAACTCTCCTCTGGTTGGCATCATATCTAGCACAAAGGAAGATGGTTGGGGTTGTTGGATGTCAATCATCTCGGTTCTAGGACATCACTACAGGAGTTCCTCAAAGTAGTGTCCTTGGCCCAATCATCTTCAGCAGCTTCATCAATGACCTTCCTTCCATCATAAGGTCAGAAGTGGGGATGTTCACTGATGATTGCACAATGTTCAGCACCATTCGCGGCTCCTCAGATACTGAAGCAATCTATGTCCAAATGCAGCAAGATCTGGCAGGTAACATTCGCACCACATAAGTGCCAGGCAATGACCATCTGCAACAAGAGAGAATTGAACAATCGCCCCCTGACATTCAATGGCATTGACATCACTGAATCCCCCACTATCAACATCCAGGTTACCATGAACCTGAAACTGACCTGGACTAGCCATATAAATACTGTTGTCTGTAGCTTGGGCCTTTTCCTCAGTCTGCAGGGGCTGAGCCACTGTCTTGGGATGCCAATGGAGCTGGGTGTCCTGCTCCCTTTCTCCCCTGCCCGGTTACTCACACTTCACCACCCGATTGGCAGCCGGAAGCTTCCCATCCCTGCCCTGCACTCCTGCCCCTGGATCTTGCTCTTTCCCCACTGCCTGGGCTTCTGGTAACTGCGGCCGAGGCTCAGGCATCAGATCATGGTGGCGGCAGCTGGCCCTAGAGTGCAACATGCAGGGTGTTGGATTTTAAAATCTTACCATGGGCCAGATGAAAATGTTCAACGGGCTGGATCCGGCCCCCAGTCCAGGGGTTCCCCATCCCTGTTCTATATGGTAGCAGTTGTGGGTTTGGAAGGGGCAGCCTAAGGAGCCTTGGTGAGTTTCTGCGGTGCATCTTCTGGATGATACACACTGCTGCTACTGTGCGTCAGTGGTGGAGGGAGTTACTGTTTGTAGATGTGGTGCCAATTAAGTGGGATGCTTTGTCTTGGATAGTGTCAAGCTCCTTGAATGTTCTGGGAGCTGCACTCATCCAGGTAAGTGAAGAGTATTCCGGCACACTCTTAACTTGTGGACTGGCTTTGGCGGGGGTCAGGTGGTGAGTTACTTGCCACAGGGTTCCTAGCCTCTGACTTGCTCATGTAGCCACAGTATTTATATGGCTAGTCCAGTTCAGTTTCTGGTCAATGGTAACGCCCAGGATGTTGACAGTGGGGGATTTAGCGATGGTAATGCAACTGAATGTCAAGGGGCGATGTTAGATTCTCTCTTGTTTGGAGATGGTCATTGCCTGACACTTGTGTGGTGTGAATGTTACTTGCCACTTGTCAGCCCAAGCCTGGATATTGTCCAGGTCTTGCTGCATTTGGACATAGACTACTTCAGTATCTGAGGAATCGCGAATGGTGTTGAACATTGTGCAATAATCAATCATCAGCGAACATCCCCACTTCTGACCTTATGATGGAAGGAAGGTCACTGATGAAGCAACTGAAGAATATTGGGCCTAGGACACTACCCTGAGGAACTCCTGCAGTGATGTCCTGGAACTGAGATGACTGACCTCCAACAACCACAACCATCTTCCTTTGTGCTAGGAATGACTCCAACCAGCGGAGAGTTTTCCCCGATTCCCATTGACTCCAGTTTTGCTCAGGCTCCTTGATGTCACACTCGGTCAAATGCTGCCTTGATGTCAAGGGCAGTCACTCTCACCTCACCTCGGGAGTTCTGCTCTTTTGACCACGTTTGAACCAAGGCTGTAATGAGGTCAGGAGCTGAGTGATCCTGCCGGAACTAGAAACTGAGAATCAGTGAGGTCATTGCTAAGCAAGTGCTGCTCAATAGCACTGCTGATGAACCCTTCTATCACTTTACTGATGATCAAGAGTAGGCTGATGGGGCAGTAATTGGCCGGGTTGGATTTATCCTGCTTTTTGTGCACAGGACATACCTGGGCAATTTTCCACATAGACGGGTAGATGCCAGTGTTGTAGCTGTACTGGAACAGCTTGGCTAGGGGTGCAGCAAGTTCTGGAGTACAAGTCCTCAGTACTATAGTCGGAATATTGTTAGGGCCCACAGCCTTTGCAGCATTCAGTACCTTCAATCCGTTCCTTGATATCAAGTGGAGTGAATCGATTTGGCTGAAGACTGGCATCTGTGATGCTGGGGACTTCTGGAGCAGGCCAAGATGGATTATCCACTTGGCACTTCTGGCTGAAGATTGTTGCGAATGCTTCAGCCTTATCTTTTGCACTGATGTGCTGGGCTCCTCCATCATTGAGGATGGGGATATTTGTGGAGCCTCCACCTCCGGTGAGTTGTTTAATTGTCCATCACATTCACAACTGTATGTGGCAGGACTGCAGAGCTTAGATCTGATCTGTTGGTTGTGGAACCATTTAGCTCTGTCTATCACTTGCTACTTATGCTGTTTGGCACGCAAGGAGTGCTGTTGTACCTTCAGCAGGTTGACACCTCACTTCTAGATATGCCTGCTGCCGCTCCTGGCATGCCCCTCTGCATTGTTCATTGAACCAGGGTTGATCCCCTGGCTTGATGGTAATGGTTGAGTGGGGGATATACCGGGTCATGAGGTTAGATTGTGTTCAAGTACAATTCTGCTGCTGCTCATGGCCCACAGCGCCTCATGGTTGCCCTGTCTTGAGTTGCTAGATTGGTTTCGAAATCTATCCCATTTGGCATGGTGGTAGTGCCACACAACATGATGGAGGGCATTCTCAATGTTAAAACGGAACTTCGTCTCCTCAAGGACTGTGCGGTGGTCACTCCTACAGATACTGCCATGGACAGATGCGTCTGCGGCAGGCAGGTTGGCGAGGATGAGGTCATGTATGTTTTTCTCTCTTGTTGGTTCCCTCACTACCTGCCGCAGACCTAGTCTAGCAGCTATGTCCTTTAGGACTCACCCAGCTCGGTCTGTGTTGGTGCTACTGAGCTACTGTTGGTGATGGACATTGAAGTCCCCCACCCAGAGTACATTCTGTGCCCTTGCTATCCTCAGTGGTTTCTCCAATAGTGTTCAACATGGAGGAGCACTGATTCATCAGTCCCCAGAGCATTACCCTGGGTCTCTGGATTGTTAGTCCAGTGACAATACCACTAGGCCACCGCCTCCACTCTATCAATGAAGTCCTTTCCCCAATCCTATTTATCTCCCGCCCTTTCCCAAAGGTGTTAACTTGTGCTCAGGTTACAATGACAGATACCTGGAGGACTGTACAGCCAGCATACAGTGCGACAGACACTAGGGGGATTGTAGAACCATGGTACAGCACGATAGACACCAGGGGGACTCGTTGGAATTTTCACCCCGAGCTTCAGCAGTAAGCATTGGTGAGCTAACTGTATGTTGCAGCAATCTATCCACTCAAGCTTTTCTAGGTCGCTGGATGGTGACCAGGAGCAGTGGTCTTGTCTGATTTTTAGTCCTGCATCGTGCATCCCCACCACTATCCTGGGTGACAGTAAGATGACTCAGCACATCTCAGTGGTTGAACTTGGGACCTGTACACACTGGGGTCATATTGCGTGACATTCATCATCAAGTCACAAAGAGGACATTGCTGTCCACTTTGAAAGAACTAAAGGTGGGGAAAGCTTGTTTGAAACAATCAGAAAACTTGATATTAAAAATCATTGTTGTACAAGTGATCTGTAAATTTCCTCCTCTTCTCTCATCTCACCTGTGGACCAGAGTGAGATGTCAGGGATAAGACAGCGTCTTGAAATCAATGCTGCCAATCAGGAATTGCCAAGTACCCGGGAACCACACAGATGGATGGCTTTATTGCAAGCCCAGAGAATAACATTTTCCACAGGATTGGAGACGCCACTTGGTACTCAGGCCAGGCCAGTCCAAAGTTGTTTTCTCCCACTGTTCTCCTAAGAGTGACTCCAGATATCTGCCTCCCCATTGGTGACGTCAGGCCAAGTACCAAGTAGACCTGGCAAATGGCATTTGAGATATTTGACCTTTGGCTAAAAAGATTCAAGACTATTTTTGAGGCAGTATGTTCCTTTTTAATTATTTTTTGAACAAAAATGATTCATCTAAAACTCCGTGTGTTAAAATAATCACTTCAGAATCTTCATCCAGACCCGAGAATAACTTTCAAAAAGGAACTGGATATACATTTGAAAGATTTGCAGGGCTGGTAAGAGAAGTGGGACTAATGGAGCAGCTCTTTCAATAAGTGGAACAAACACAATGGCATCTTTCTGTGATATATGTTTTGATAGATGTAGCTAAAAAAAAACATAATTATAGTTTCCAGTGAATCATAATCTGCTTGGTGGCAGGTTCAATCTGATAGTGATCTTGACCCTGATAATTCAACTTGAGTTTGGAGCGTCAAGGTTTTAGACAGTGAGGAAGGGGCTGTTTACTGCAGATTGGAGTGGCTTTTTAAAGGGACAATGTCTCCATCAGGAAATGTTTGACATCATTTCTCGCAAGGGTAGGTCACCTGTGCTACAATCATGGCTCAGTTATTCACTGCAAGGTTGGGAAATACAGCAGTCCTTTCCTGGACCCAACAATAACTTTCAAGTAAATAGTGATATTTTATTTAGTTCAGCAAATGACTATTGTATTCATTCAATATTCACTAGATTGAGTCAAGTCACAATGTTAAACTAACGAAGCACTTATGCTTCAGATTATGCTGCAACTCAATCATTCTCACTAATACCTTGATGGATTGAAAAGCCAACTATGCAAAACAATGCAATAATGACCTGTGAAACTCCAGAGAGTTGCTGATCTCAATATGCTGCAGAAATACTGCTTTTGATATATATTAAAAATATAGTTAAGCAGCTCTCCTCTCACTCACAGGGCATAGGACACATCTGCTGGAAATTTTGTGAAGTAGAAGCAGTGTGCATCTCATTTGTGAAGTTATTTGGTCTTGACAAGTTGGAGGAGGAAGTGTGTAAACTGCTGGGCTGAATAAGCATTAATTGCTTCTTCCAAAGGGCTCAGATAGTGACACAGCATCCAGCTGCACACTCCCAACAGACCACAGAAACAAAGCTTCTTAAACAGACAGCCACCGACAGAGTATCCATTCTAAACTCTCTCAAATAAACCATCCTCAGTTTCAGACCTCAAGAATGCAAATTAGTTCAACTGTTGGAATCAAACTCCATTAGCCAATTAAAAAGATTGTAAAGTCAATGAGATTGTCAGGGGGTAAAGAAGGGGAAATTGTGGGGAGAAAATAATCTAAATCTGAAGACTGAATGTACAAAAGCTGGGGTGGAGAAATGAAGGTAAGTGCTAGATATTTCTGTATGTGTCAGTATACGTTGAAAGCTTAAATTCCAGCTCCCACCCACCCACTGCTCCACTTGCTTGTTGCTTATCTTAGTCAATACAAGATCTGTTGGCCTCAACTCACCAAGAAAATGTGGATGGCAATCTTCCAATATAAATAATTGCCAGTTTAAAAGAAAAATTCTCTCGGATGGAACGGTACAGATGCGACAATTGTTCTAACGATCAGTTACTGATAACTTTTAAAAAGAAATTTGAACTTCCAGTTAATAGCTAAAAGAATAACACATGAGAAGTTTCATGTTTTAAGATGCTTACTGTAACAAATGACTAAAGGCACCATGGCTAAACATGATCTTTGTAGGCAACATATACTTTCAACCGGAGAACAGATAACCGCCACCCCCCCTTCTTATTCTTAGCACAATCCAAAAAACACACTTCACAGGCATACTTTACACTGTCATTTAAATAGACATTCAATTTTCCCAAAATCAATCTTCAGTGATTCTTAGCTCCAAGGGTTTATTCCTGTTCTTTTCTCTTCACAGCCCGGTAACTTAATATTAAAACTGCTTTTCACAATGAGGTTTTCTTCTCCTGGAGACTCTCCCAGCCTTGTTTTAACTCCCCACAAATTTGTTTTTTGCAATCTGAGCATGAGCATCCACCCACATTCCTGCATAGCAAACCGTAGACACTTCATTTGGCCTCTAGCTGCTCTCTCAAAACATTGTGCAATTCACTGATTTTCTCAGAAGGCCTGTAGCCTGATCTTTACAATGGCTTTCTCTGCATCCTTCCCATGACAACATGAATCACATGGACCTTGTATCTTTGTAGAAACGCTAATTAGCTATCCCTGAGAGCCCAAATCTCTTTTGCCATGGAACTAAATGGCCGGTTTAAAGTACAGCTGTTTACAACCCAACATTCTCAACACTTTTCTGGTTCTTTGGAGGTGCACAGTCTTCACTGTTAACACGCAGGGCTGCTGCCAATATCTGCAAGCATAAGTACCTTGCACCTTCTTCCCAGTAAAACAATCCTTGATCTCTAACAATCAAGCCACCCAGACTTATTGTCAGGCAGACGTCAGAACAGGTCACATGACCCCCTTCATTTTACCTTAAATTTAAAAACACAGCCCACAAAACATAATCTTACAAACCTTGTAATTGTAACACTGTTCTTTCCCTTCATTCAGTCACCTATCTGAAATATGTATGCCCAGGCAGGTCACACAAAGGAAAAGTGGTATTTTCAATTTATTGCACTACACTCTGCCTTCATTCCTGCAAAATGTTCAACACAGATATTACATTCCTTGAGCAGCAACCACACTCACACAAAGTGTGTGAAAGTGCCACAGTAGGCTTTTCCATTTTCCAAATCTGCACAGCTATTTATCTTGCTCACCTTTTTGCCTGTTGGGAATATTGTGTTTTTGCACACTCAACATCTTTGAGATTCAGGGCAGAAGACGAGATGAATTAACAGTTGGCAACAGGACGTAACCTATCTGGCATGCATTTTTGGCAAACAAATTTGCTTACTGACAATCATCCATTATTTCTGGAACATTCATATCATATCAATGCAGTATTTCCTTCCCTTTGTGTATCACTGAATGCAAAATTGCCAGCATTAATAAAATGTGAAGCGCTGTAAAAGGACTGTAGATATGTCTTTCTTTATTTAAAAAAAATACAATTTCAAAGTTGTCACACTGCAAAATGACAAAAATAAATCTCGCCTTTCATAAGAACACAATAATTTCCCTTTTTTGTCAGTTTAAGGCCTTTTTGGTTGTGGAATGAACTATTGTATAATGTTTTATTCACCATTATTTGAAGGGGCTTCAGCCTGAAAAGGGCACTTTTCTGTTTAAATCTCATGTCAAACACTCTTTATTCTAGTCAGGAGGTTTTGCCTCAGGCTGCAAAATCACAGCTGATATTAAATTAATGACTGTGATGGTGTGATTAGTGGAGATTACAGTCTATTGAATAGAAACCCGAGCAGCATTCAGATCTCTTATAATACCCTGGCTTTTCATTATTAGGAACTACTACCACAATTAGCTTATGTTAAAGTCCATTTTAGCGTACAATCTGATAACTTCCTATAAGATTGCAAAATTTCTTAAAACCTTCCCCAGCAAACACAGGTAGCAGGCATGCTTACCTAACTGTGTGTTGCTGCTCTTAATGACCCGCATTACAATTGGAAAAATGAGAGCTGGTGGATTTTGCACATTAATGCCCGCATTTTTGCACCCGGGAAGGGTGCGCAGAGTTGGGAGAATTCCCACTCCACTAACCCAACCTTTAAAAACGGCTGCCCGGACGTCAGATTTTTGGTCCAAGGGTGGCAGGCTAGATTAGAAGTCAGGGTGGGCGAGTCAGGAAAGAGCGAAGTGGCTACCAGGTGCGGAAGAGGGCTGGGCAGAAAGCCTGCCTTAGGGATCCAGCACTGTGTCCAAAATTTAAAAATAAAAAATAAAACATGAAGGATCCCTCCAGCCCTCACCTCCCCACACACTCCACTTGCCCCATCCATGATAACCCATGCATCCTCATGTCCTGTAACTACCATGGCCCCTCATGCCCTCCATGCCAACCTATGCCCCTTCACCCATCCCACATGGCCCTTCATCAGCCCTATACCAACTCATGCCAACCAATACACCCCACCCACCACCCTTTTCCCTTACACCTACCAGTATCACCCAGTATCCACCATGCAGAGATAAGATTAATTTCCATTTATGGGATGTGGGCATTACTGGCTAAGCCAGCATTTATTTCCCATCCCTAATTGCCCTTGAGAAGGTGGTGGTGAGCTGCCTTCTTGAACTGCTGCAACCCATATGGTGTAGGTACACCCACAGTGCTGTTAGGGAGGGAGTTCCAGGATTTTGACCCAGCGACAGTGAAGGAATGGTGATATATTTCCAGGTCAGGACGGTGAGTGACTTGCAGGGGAACTTCCAGGTGGTGGTGTTCCCATCTATCTGCTGCCCTTGTCCTTCTAGACGGTAGCAGTTGTGGGTTTGGAAGATGCTGCCTATGGAGCCTTGGTGAATTTCTGCAGTGCATCTTGTAGATAGTACACACTGCTGCTACTGTGTGCCATTGGTGGAGGGAGTGAATGTTTGTGGATGGGGTGCCAATCCAGTGGGCTACTTTGTCCTGGACGGTGTAAAGCTTCTTGAGTGCTGTTGGAGCTGCACTCATCCAGGCAAGTGGAGAGTATTCCATCACACTCATGACTTTAGCCTTGCAGATGGTGGACAGGCTTTGGGGAGTCAGGAGGGGAGTTACTCGCTACAGGATTCCTGGCCTCTGACCTGTTCTTGTAGCCACAGTGTTTATACGTGTGGTCCAGTTCAGTTTCTGGTCAATGGGGGATTCAACGATGGTAATGCCATTAAATGTCATGGGGCGATGGTTAGATTCTTTCTTATTGGAGATGGTTATTGCCTGGCACTTGTGTGGCATGAATGTTACTTGCCATTTGTCAGCCCAAGCCTGGATATTGTCCAGGTCTTGCTGCATTTGGACATGGACTGCTTCAGTATCTGAGGAGTCACGAATGGTGCTGAACATTGTGCAATCATCGGTGAACATCCCCACTTCTGACCTTATGATGGAAGGAAGGTCATTGATGAAGCAGCTGAAGACGGTTGGGCCTAGGACACTGCCCTTAGGAACTCCTGTCCTAGAACTGAGATGACTGACCTCCAACAACCACAACCATCTTCTTTTGTGCTAGGTAATTTTCCCCCTGATTCCCATTGACTCCAGTTTTTCTAGGGATCCTTGATGCCACGCGCAGTCAAATGCTGCCTTGATATCAAGGGCAGTCACACTCACCTCACGAGTTCAGCTCTTTTGTCCATGTCTGAACCAAGGCTGTAATGAGGTCAGGAGCTGCGTGGCCCTGGCCGAACCCAAACTGAGCATCAGTGAGCAGGTTAATGCTAAGCAAGTGCCAATTGATGGTACTGTTGATGACCCCTTCCATCTAATGCAGACTTCACTATATTGAAAAATACTCATTCACTAAAACCTTTTACTGCCTTTACATTCCTTCAACTAAATAATGTCTTATAATAAACATTTAAGTACACAATGCCTTATAACAACAAGCTCTGGAATTCATTGTCCCACATCAAAGAATCTATAACCACTTGTACTTGTCAGTCAAATGGTAAAAGAGCAGACACCCTATTGTGATAATGAATGTTGTGAAATCAGTCATGTAGCAGTAATGCAGTAATTGAAGCCTTCTGGCTTATGTCAACAGAGCAAAATACCAAGTAATTTTTGTTTTCAACATCCCAGACATTTTTTTAGATTTAAAGGGCAGCACTTTAAATGGCTTGACAGCTTGACAGCTCCCGTTGATATGTACTCTTCATCCTTTTGACGGATCCCTTTGACAGGTGCTTTTGACAGTTCTTGATGCTTCTGACAGTTTTGCCAGGTCCCTTTGACAGGTGCTTCCGACGGTTTTGACAGTTGATTTTGATAGGACTGTTGACAGTTCCAATTAACTTGACAGTAATGAATTTACACACATCTATGCCTACTTTTAACAATTCCAAAGGGTGCCTGACCACCCCCAGAGGTGTCCCAGGGCTAGAACCAAAGGGGTAACTTACCACTCCAAAGGTAACTATCCAAACAAATCCACAAATTTCAGACCTGCTGTTATCAGGTCTAAACTGCCCACTTTGGGTTTCACACGCTAAGGGCGCCAACATCCCACTTGAATGGAGGCAGCTGATGAATTAATGGCTGGCTGCCTCTGTAAAGGATGTATGCATGGAACTTGCCTGCCCCCATTCCCCACCCCTGCTTACATGGGAACTGCTGTATTCAGTGGGGGCTGGGGGGGGGGGGGTGGGGTGGGCAGGACTTACAATGTTCAGCCACTTCCACTATTGTCACCATGACCTGAGAGGCTGTGCACTATGGCAAAAAATCTGGGCCTCAGTCTTTTAGGAGGTGGGCCAAATACTGTAATAATAAAAGTCTTACAGAATCCAGCTGATTTTGTGATGACTCACTTTTTTTTTTGAGTTGCAATCAATTTGACGTGGGGAGTTAGATTGCTGAGAGCTCCCACTAATGGCGCTAGAGCTCCATTAAAAGGTAGTTAAAAAGTACTTGGAGACAGAGTCAACAATCTTGTCAATTTTTTCCTCTTTCCACATGTTTTACTGCCTTACCTCATATTCCAGCTCATCAGCTCGGTCCGCATCGTGTGCCAAGTTGGGAAGGTAATCACTGCCTTCATAGTAGTCATGGGCCATGGGATGGAGAGAGTGACAGCTGTGAGGGAAGATGCAAGGAGAAGTAGAATGAGTGCATGCAGTGGAAATGGAGGTGTTGAATACATCCTTTTCTGATGTTCATGGTGATTCTGATGGACAGTATTAATAGTTCTGCTCCCTACTGAGGTTTACTTACATTAAAAGGGAATCATAGGGCATGAAGGGGGCCGTTCAGCCCATCATGCCTGTGCTGGCTTTTTAAAAGATTCATCCAATTAGTCTCATGCTCCTGCCTTTTTCCCCCTCAACCCTTAAAACATTTCTTTTTCAAGGATAGATTTTAAAATACACAAGAAATAGCAGTCCATAGAATGAATGTTGGCTAACATCAAACCTCTATATATATCAGAGTGTAGTGTGTCAAAATAATTCCAATTGTTTCCTGTACCCACCTTGCAGGAAAAATAACTTGCTTTTACATAGCACTTATTACAGTTCAATGATTTCCCAAAGTGCTTCACAGCCAATTAAGACCTTTTTAAGTGAAGTCACTTCTGTAATGTAGGAAAACAGAGTCAGCAATTTGTGCACAGCAAGATCCCACCAACAACAGCAAAACAAATGTCTAAATAATCCTCTTGTTTTTTTTGCTGGTTTCAGTTGAGGGCTATATTTTGGCCAGGATGTTGGGAGAACTCCCCTGCACCTCTTAGAATAGTACCATAAGAGCTTTTGCATCCGTCTGACAGGGTTTTGATTCCAGGTCTCGTCCAAAGGACGGCCCTGCAATAAGTTAGCACTCCCTCGGTCCTGTACTGAAGTGCCAGTCTAGATTTTGTGCCCAAGTTTCTGTAATGGAGCTTGAACCCATGACCTTTTGTCTGAAGAGGTGAGAGCGCTATCCACTGGGGCACTTTTAAAAACTGAAACAGTGGAAGAATTGCCACCTTCAGGAAGTAATGAGATGTGGGGATTCCGCGGGCATGTCAGGTGGACCCACCATTTCCCCAGCAGCTCTCTCAGAAAGGCAAGTGGAGAAGGAATGGATTCAATCAGCTGGATCTCTGATCAATCCAATGCAGCAAATGTAAGCACATTTCCTTTTATAGAATCATTTGTCAGTGCTACTGTTGAGAACTTGAATCTATGTACAAAATTTGCTTCCTAAAATAAGATTGCAAATGCTTTACATTTAAATGAATATCTTACACCTTGCAGGATATAACGATAATTTCTACTCAAACATATTTGGACTTTGAACAATTTAAATTTACAGCATTTAAACAGCAGCATTTGAAATAGTTTGAAGTGCATGGATGGCTAAATCATCTACATTTACAGCTCAGCAGTCAATGGTGCCTCCAGCACATTCATTACAAACCCAGTGAAATGGAAAAACAAAAGAAAGAAATAGACAACATGAAGATGCAGCGCGACATACAAATCAGTCCCAATATCCTCAGTTTGATGCCACAATGTCCCCAGAAGGGATTGGGTGCTGAATTGTTTTTTTTTTTAGGTCTCCTCTCCCTCAGTCCTGTACGCCTTTTGCTTTTCTTATCATGTCCCCAATGTGATTGTACATAACCTTCATTAGAGAGTGTTAATCTCATAAACCCACACACCCCATTCATCTAGTAAGAGTAAGTACTTTGACTCCAAGTCTCTGTTATATAGGTGCCACCTGATTCCAAGACAGAATTCTTTCTGATATATTAAAGTGAAGCCATATCATGCCACTGGTAATTTCCGTTCCCCCGCACCCCTTGCTCCTGCCCCCCACCCCACAGTGTCCTATTGGGCTTCCTACACAGACCCGCCTCCCCCCCAATACATTACAACAGATAAAACATCTTTTCAGATCAAAAGCGAAATACCGCGGATGCTGGAAATCTGAAATATAAACAGAAAATGGTGGAAACGCTCAGCAGGACAAACAGCTTCTGTGAAAAGAGAAATAGAATTAAAATAGCCTCATTTCTGACTCCCAAAAACATGGTCGAGCTGAAATTTTAAAAATGTCAAAGCCACCTCCAAACCACCCAAGTTCTGTTTTAACAGATGTAGAGGAGGGTGAGGTTGTGGGGGTGGGGGAGGGGGAGGGGGGGCAACCAATCAGCTCGCTGGAGACAGGTCAGTCATTAACAGCTTTTAAAAGAGTCTGTGTCTTTGTTTTGGCAGGCTTTTCATTTTTAACTAATGGGCCATGGAAACCTGGCAGATAAAAGGATGGTGAGAAAGTTGGATCCATTACATCGTAGACTGACATCCCCCCCACCAAACCTACACCCACCCCCAGGGAGGCTTCCTCCCTCCAGTAACCAGGAGCTCTCATTGCCTGTTGCTGGGTGGGAGACTGCAGCATGTTATTTAATTGAGGATTAGCAAGGGCTCTGCATCCCCAGCCTGCCAGGTTTTCCCCCACACTATCCCACTCCTTCCCCGTCCACATTGACATTGGGGCTCTGGGGTAGGAAATGCAAAAATGAATCATATTGGTGCAATGGGAATGCCCTTCTGCAGTTGAGTTTAATGCATATATCATGGTGACTTGCACCTGATAACGTGAATCCCATGCCCTGCTACTGAGGACGTCTAAATTCTGCCTTCTCGTGGTCCCAGTTTTAAGCCAGCCTGAGCCAAAAAGATGGGGACCAAGTAATGCCCATTTTCAATCCAAGGGTGCTGTGTTAGTGTAATGTGTCAGGAATATCTTCAACCAGAGGCTATATGACAGGGAGCCATAAAGCAGTGTCTGCACGTTAGAGGTGCCTCTGAACAATCTTCCCTCCTTTTGAATTAAGGGAGGACAAACTGGGGCAGAGCACAGATTTCCTCTATCAATATCTATACCTTCTTTACATCCAATAATAAAGGGTATGGAATTGGCAGAGAAGTGGAATGAGTTTGAAGTTAATGGTATCAAATTCGGGGACATGAGAAAGTGTGAAGTGTGCAAGAGATTGCAAGAAGCGGTGGTCAAGTAAGAGGTGGGGACTTACAGGTAAGAGGAATGGATAGATGCATGATAGATGAAGCCAAATGTTGATTTTAGGGGAGAAAAAAAACAGTGAAAGGAAGTACCTCCTGAATTTCAAAGCACTTAGCTGAATGGAAGAAGAGAGCTGGGGTGCAGACAATATTAAATAAAAAACAGGGACATAAAATTCCAGTTGCCTTTTTGTCTTTTATACATTGGGGCGAGGGGATTAGAGGCAAGGAATTTGTATATAAAGTTAATTCAGCTCAAATTGGGAGCATTGCATATACATTTGGGCACTCTGTTATACAAGTGCCATTGAAAGAGTACAGTGAACCTGCAATAAGATAAAAGCAAAATACTGCGGATGTTGGAAATCGGAAACAAAAACAAAAATTGCTGGAAAAACTCAACAGGTCTGACAGCATCTGTGGAGAGAAAGACAGAGTTAACGTTTCGAGCACGTATGACTCTTCTTCAGAACTAAAGAGAAGTAGAAATGTGGTGAAATATATACTGTTTAAGGGGGGGTGGGACAGGTGAAGCTGGATAGAAGGCTAGTGATAGGTGGAGGCAAAGGAGAGATTGCAAAAGATTTCATAAAGAAAAGGTCAAGGGGTGTTGATGGTGGTGATACTGGCTAAAGGATGTGCTAATGGTGACATTAACAGTAGAAAGCAGAATGAGCAAGTGATAGATGGCCCTAGTGGGGATGGGGTAGGGGGAGGGGACGGTGGGGGGAAAAGATCAAAACAGGCTAAAAGGTGGGGATAAAACAATGAATGGAAATAAATTTTAAAAATAATAATAGAAATAGGTGGGGAAAATAATATATATTAAAAAATAAAAAATAAATATTGAAAAAAGGATCACCTATTTTTATTATTACTAGTATCACAACCACCAACAACCCTTCTACCTTTTGTTTGTGACTCTGCAATGGCAGCCAGGAATGAGAGATATAGTCAAGAAGAAATGGGTGACAAATTTGGACATTAGAACAGAGAAGGTTAAGGGTGAATCCAATAGAGATTTAAAAATTATGGATGGTCTTGAGAGGCTAAATAGTGAAAGAATCATCGCTGCTGATGAATCAGCAATAAAGGGAGATAGGGTGATGATTATCAGAGGACCTATGGGGAAGTTGTAGGTAAAGCTTTTCACACAGAGGAACATGTAATGCTTTACAACAAGAGGCTATTGAAGCAGAGACTAATAGTTTAAAGGGATTTTAAAGTAAAAAATATGAAAGAGTAGTGGGAATGGCAAGAAGATGGAATTAAAGCAGACAGTCCAGTTGAAGATCTAGCACTGGCTGAATTTCCTTCTTCAATGCAGTAAACATAATTTCTAAGTAAAGATAAGATCACATGAGAACAAACAGAACTTAGTTAAAGCGCTGTACCATTTCCTAAACAACTACAGTGATTGTACAAACGGGAGAGAGGCTGTGTTGTACCTGTCTGATAACAAATATGGGCAGATATCAGGTACTGGAGGTGAAGACGACCTCAACTTGGAAAGAGCCATGATGTGCTCAAAAGTAATTTCTGTCTGTGTGGTAGCATCCATAAGCGGAACCTCCTGGGAACTGCCATGGTTCTTTGTGATGGGAGTTCTCCGCAGAACTTGCACAACAATTGGGTCCCTGGCATTTCGGAAAGCTTCCACTGCCTCCTCATGTGTGGCTTTCGATAGATCCTTCCCATTGACCTGCAAAAGTAGAACATTTCATTACCTCACCCTCTCCAGGAACAAATGAGGTCACACTTCTATACACCACGACAAGTTTTTTCACCTTACCCAGAACATTAGAACCAGAGCCAAAAGCCTACCATGGAAAGGGAAAGTAAATTCTAAACTAATGTGATGAAACAATGGGGGAAACAGATGAGAGAGTTTTTAAAAAAAAAATCAGGTTACGCAGTGGTGCCACAGACTGCAAATTTTGGGAATCTTCGGGACATCTTTAAACATGTGAGCTCGAATGCACCTTCCGAATGTTAAAGAGACAGCGATCAAGTTAATTATGGGACTGTAAGTGGTTGTCAGCAGGTTGGGTGCTTTTGTTTAATCTCATCAGTTTTCTCTACAACAAAATATTCTTGGCAGCTTTGTTTCTCACCTCTTTTAAAGATGTTGGAACAGACTTCCACAGGCACCTACTGACTTCTATTCCCTCACCAAATGTCATTCTTTAGGGTTAAATCTAGAGTCAGCCTAGGCTGGCTACTTAACAATAGGCCTCCGTATTTTTGCCCCTCTGTAACTTTCTTCAGCCCTACAACCCTCCAAGAACTCTGCTCTCTTCCGATTCTGGCCTCTTGTGCGTCCCCCACTTCCTTCACTATTGGCAGATGTTCCTGCAGCTGTCTTGATCCCAAGCTCTGGAATTCACTCTCCTGATCTCTTCACCTCTCATCATTTAAGACATTGCTTAAACCATAAGCGTTTGGCCACCTGTCCTAATGTTTCATTCATCGGTTATGTCAAATTTTATCCAATAATGCTCCTGTGAAGTATCCTGGCACATTTCACTACTTAAAAGGCACTATATAAATGCAAGTTGCTATCGTGTAGCAGAAAGCATCCCAGGCAGGACTGATACTAGCTTCACCCAATAGCCAGAGGTCAGCAGAGGGACAATGGATGGCAATCAAAATTGAGTTCTGTGGCTGATTTTCACCTTTGTAGCCGAGGCACACCAACACCACCCTAGATAAGGCCAGTGAACAGAAAACTGAACGTGGATCCGTGCTGGGGCTTTGCACGTATTCATGGCATTAGGAACCTTGATAGTGTCCCTTTAAATATAATCTATGCCATGACTCTGCTTATATTAGTAGCCCTGTTACTTGTATTACATTAATTGACTTATGGTACTAAATACAGCAAGAAAAAAACAAACTTGCATTTAAGTAGCACTTTTTCCTACCTCAGGATGTCCCACAGTGATTGACAGCCAATGAAGTACGTTTGAAGTAGTCACAATGGTAATTTCGGGACCTTGACAGTCAAATTGCACACAGCAAGGTCCCACAAACAGCACTGAGATAATGACCAGATCATCATTTTTTTAAGGTGTTGTTTGGGAGATAAATGTTGCTCAGGAAGAACGCTCCTGCTCTTCTCTGAATAGTATCATGGGATCTTTTACATCCACAAGGTGGCAGAAGGGGCTTTGGTTTAATGTCTCATCTGAAAAGCAGTACCCCCAACTGTGCAACACTCCCTCAGTGCTACTACACTGGAATATCGTCTTCGATTACGTGCTTACAGCTATGGAGTAGGGTTTGAATATACAACTTCTGACTCAGGCAAGAGAGTCACCACTGAGCCCTGCCACATGTTACTGCCAACCCTGCTATTCTTCCATCACATTGAATGGTCAAGTCTGACTGACAAGAAGGTTCTCTCAGATGGTTAGCAGGGTGTTAGAATAATTGTAGTGTGCCAGATGGGTTAATTAATCCGCGCACACCCCATGAATAATAAAACATATAGTTTTACAGATGTAGACGGTATTACTTCCATCCTTGATGTATCGTCTGCGTAATGGTTCTTTCCCCTCTTTGATTTCCTGGTAAATATATGCCAGATGTTGGGAACTGAACTCTCATCTGAAGTAACTAGCTGAAATGCATTTTTGGAGTTGAGCCACAATAGTGTTACATTCAAATGAGGGAGATATCGCCATTCCCCACTGATTTGTGCGAAGAATTTGCAGTGGGGAAAATATATAATCTGAGGGAGGACATTAACCATTTGGAAGCTATGCGGGCAAATTGCAATTTGGAAGTAATAGTCCTCACACTGGCTGCTTTCCACCACAATCAGCATTACGGGCTCAGTATTGCTCCTTGTCAAAACAGTTTTATTATGCATGCCAAGATACAAAGCAGACAACCGTTATATCGAAGAGGCACAAAAGCACATTGTATCAAGCATGGAGTGTACAACACAAAGTGCTGATTATGTGATTGTAAAACTGGTTATTTTCCCTTGGGCTTCACTTTTGCTGACTACCACACAAACAGACTCACCAATGTGCCTACGCCAAGTGCAAAACACATCCCTTTCTCCTCTGTGACAACGGAGCATGGCATAGATTTTACAACTGATCCTGCGTAAAGCACATTTTAATGCTCCAAATAATTTTCTTTATACAAACTCTTCATTGTTTTCACTGCCCTCTTGAATTGCAGCAGCCTGCCCACCACCACCGCCACCGCCAATCCCAAAATATACTTTGCTGGAGAAAACGAGCAGACACCCAATAGCTTTGCAGGTTTTGTTAGCGTGAAGTGAACTGAAGGGTCTGGGAGAGATGCCCTCACCTTCCGACTCTTCCCTAACCCCTGATCCCAATCCGATTGTTCAGCCAAGACCAGAAAGCTGGGATTTCAAGAATAGATGGCAGCCAAACAGTCGGATTCAAACAGGAGACTTTGAAAACAAAAGCGATATATTTCAGAATTCCAGCATCTGCAGTGAGAACAGAGAGGGTGGGAATACTCAGCAGGGTTGGCAGTATTTGTGGAGAAAGAAACAGAGTTAATGTTTCAGGTCTGTGATCTTTAACCTGATGGGAGGTCGTCAGCCTGAAACATTGGGCCGTAACTTCCAACTAAGAGTCGCAAATTGCTGGCCTGCAGGAAATAGAAGAAATAAATGTCCATTTACCTGATCTTGAAATGACGCTGACCCTTCCATTCGCCGGAGCTGCTTGGGGTCTGCATCGAAAGACTCCTCGCAGGCCCCAGCGAAGCACAGCTCCGGAGGATGCAAGGGGGCCACACCCCCTTTTTTACAGCACTTGCTGCCATAAAGCAAGTAAGTTTAAAGGGCCAGAGAAATTGACAGGCCGGGAGAAGGCAAGTGTCTAAGATAAGTGGAGAGCTTATGGGGGTGGGGGTGAGGTGGGGTTGGGGGTCCGGTGGGGGTGGGGGGGTAGTGGTGGAGTCAGTCAGAGGTCGGGTGTGGGGGGCGGGGGTGGAGACAGTCCTGTGTGGTTGGTCTGAGTCTTTACTATAGTTACCCAGAAGTTAGAAGGTGTTTTACATCTTCTAACAACTGCTTCCAGACCTGATGTGTATTTCAAGCATTTTCTGTTTTTATTTTGTATAAGGGAGTCCTAAATGCTGATTAATACTTTACATTAATTTGGTGCCATTTGGCATATGGAGCAAGCCCCCTACAGACAAATGGGATCTATACCCTAGATATCCCTCCCACATCCCCACCTTTCCCATCGTTTGGGCCACTCTCCTCCTGGTCCCACAACCCCCTTGTGTTGCTCACTGATTCAATTCTATTCTTCTTGTCTGTTTGACTTTGTTGGTCACACTCTTGCCTAGGAGTCAGAGAGTTTTAGGTTCAAGTCTCACTCTGGAACTTGAGTATGTGATCTATTCTGGCACTTCAATGGAGTACTGAGGGAATGTTTTACGAACTATGTTCTGGATGAGATGTTCAACTATTTGCCCATTCAGGTGGATGTAAGATCCCATGGCAATATTCAAGTAAGGACAGGGAATTCATCTAATGTCCGAGCCAAAAATTAATCCCTTAACTAACACTAGTGAAAACAAACACATGGGTTCTTCATCTTATAGTGACTGTGGCATCTTCTGTGTTCGAAAAGCTACAGCATTAAACAACAGTGACTGAATGTGAAGGCACAATATCAATCCAAATTCTTTCTAGATATACTGTGAATTGCTGATGAAAATTAACCCCTTTAGGAATCACACAGAACTTTTAGTTAAATCATCCCCAAAATTTATTTTGAAATGATAGATTTTGATCACTCACTCACACAAGAAACTCTTTGATGAAGCAGTTTTACTCTCTCTGTCCTCTCAGGATATGGGCAGTTCAGACAAGGTTGCAGTTATTGCCGACCGCAAGGTGCCCTGAGTAGTTGGTGATGGGCCTTTTCTTTGAGCCACTGCAGCTTCTGTGGGAATGGTTCTTCCATGATAGTGGTAGGGAGCGAGCGGTCTGCAGGAATGTTGGCCCAGGTGGTCAAATGTTCTGGTTAGGTTGACAATATTATGGGGTTCCTGTTATACTTTACAAAACTATCCACATGATACTTTACATTAAAAGAAACACTAAGAGTTCAGTAACAAGAGACTGTCAGTGAGCGAGGTAAACATTACAGCCCTTCCAGTGTCAAAGGCCTAGGTGTGACAAGAGTAGAATTGATTTGTTCATTTTGCCCTGACCTGTCAGACATGAAATTCCTTTAATGGCCTCATGGGAAAGGTGTTACACTAAGCCATACAGAATAGAAAGACCCTGCTTCAATTCTCAGCCTGTACTGATTTCTATTAGGTTTAGTGCCCTGAGGATAGAGAAAGGGAAATCAGACCAAGTTCCCAGTTTTAATTGTGACTTGCACAGTGTTACATGGGATTACTACAGCACAGAAACAGGTCATTCTGTCCAATTGGTCTGTGCCTGTGTTTATGCTCCATATGAGTGTGTGAGTGAATGAGTATGTGTACAGAAGTGGCATTTGGTGTGATGTCTTTGATTGTTGAATAGCTGCTAAAACTTGCTGTTCATGCTCACGTGCAAAGACGAGTCTCTTAGAAAAGACACCATGGGTAGGATTTTCAAGTTTTATGTCCTGGTGAAATGGCGGGGCCTACAGTGGGTGGGGGACCTGGTTGCTGCTGATGTGGGCTTTGCCAAGGCTCTTAAGCTGCGGCATTAATATCGCTTCTGAGTTCCCGACCAGAAAGGGAGGGCAGGTGGCATGACATACCGAATCTGTCAAAGGGAGGTTTTCTAATTACAGGGGCCTTAGCAGGGTCAAAAATACTTGATGAGATAGGGACTCTTGAGGCTGCTGCAACCCCATAGGAATGGAGTGGGGACCTGAGTGGCTACTGTGGGCTAATCTTTCCCAAGGAGAGCTTCTCAAACCAAGCAGGTTACCGATGGAAGAGGCCAAAGAATACAACAGTAGGAGAAACCTCTAACTTGGAGAAAGTGCTTGAGGAGGATCCAGGGCCTCAGGAACATAACACTTTTAGGTGCTAACCCCCAGCATTCTCCTGCACAGCACTCCTCAGAAAAGCTGCACTCGTTCCCCTCTTTCCAGGCACTTGTTCATATCCCCATCTGAACAGCCAGCATTCACACTCATCCTTCACCTTCTGCCGTTTCACACCCATGTTCCACAAGTACTCTCCATAAATTATGTCCTTTTCTCCTGTCCTCACAAGCCATTTCTAAACACTCATAGCTCTCTGCCTTCTCTCCTTGTTGACAGGTAGCCACCTTGGCAGCCATTGTCAATGTGCGCCCACCCGCTCCACTGGGAAGGAGGTCGTTTCCAGGAACCGGAGGTCCCCGGTGATCAGATCAAGGGCACTGATCCTCTGCCTTTAGACTCCATATGTTGAGGGCCTCGCCTCCTTGGAGCCAGACCTCTGTGTTCATCCTCTCTGCCCTGTGGAGGGGCATGTAGCTGAGGAGAGGGCGGCTGCTGTTGGTGTTGCTGCTTCTTTTATTCTTCATCAGAGGAAGCAGTTGCTGTGTAAGCTGATCTCATTGCCATGGGGAAGACTGACAGGTGGGAGATGCAGCTCAAGGTGGGTGAAGTGCAAGACAGGGGGGGGGGGTCAACCGACTTCCAAGAGTTTGGCAAGTCGGTAGGTTTCAGGTAGTCTTTCAAAGGAGAGAAGCGAGGTAGAGAGGCGGAGAGATTTATGGAGCAAATTCCAGAGCTTAGGGCCTAGGCAGCTGAAGGCCTAGCCACAACTGATGGATGGATGAAAATCGGGGATGTGAAAGGAGGCTGCAAGGTTGCAGGGCTAAAGGAGTTTACAGAGATAGGGAGGGACAGGGCCCTCAAGATGCTTCAAAAACAATAAATCACTTTGAAGTGTAGCGAATGCAATAGGCAATTTGCACGCAGTAAGATCATACAAATGGCCAGGCAGCCAACCTATTTTTGGTGTTTTTGGGCAAGTGATGGCCAGGATGGCTGGAAAGGTCGCTGCTCTTCTTCAAATCATGATGGGGGAATCTACGCCATCCACCTTAAATCACTGCAATAAGCATTCAAGACACCGATTTTAAGTCCCAGCCAAAGAATGGAACTTCCAAAAATTGCAGTACTCCTGCAGAGAGCCAGACGGGACTGTGGTTTAACATCTCATCCCTCAGCACACCGCTGAAACATGCACAAGTCTCAGCCTTTGAACTCAAAGCTGAGTTTACCACCAGAGAAAAGGTGGGACCCTCCCTATTTTCTGGGTTCAGTTCCACACTGAACAGTACCTGTACTAATGGATCCATTGCATGATTTTTTTTTTAAAGCTTAACTTCATTTTTCCTCTGTGTCTCATGTTCTACCAGCTTCTCACTGACACTCCCTCACTCATTAGCATGTTCAGGTTTCCCACATCTTGGTTAATAACCTTTCCAACTTGCTGTGTTCATTTCTCATTTCTTTCCCAGTTAATTACCTGGCAATAAGCAGTGGAACGAGTAGGCCCCAAGGCAGCAATCAGCAGAATGTCAATTGCTAATAAAAAGTGTAAAGTCACTATAGGCTTTGAAAAGTTCTGTCCTATTAAGTTTGTGTGCGCATGTTAATTTTATTTATCTCCCTCAAAAACACATTAAATAAAGACAAAATACAACTTGCTTCTTATTTCATTACCTCACAGCTTCCTCCTTATTAAAAAATGATGAGCCTTCAGCCATCACTCCCACATATTCTGATATCCTCTTCCTCAACTCTTCCACCTTGTTACACCTTTTCCTCCTTCAAAAATCTGCAAACTTATCTTTTCAATACAATCCTTCATTAACCGCTCCTAAATGTCACTGTTTCCACTGATCCTTTTTTTTAAAAGTGTTTCAGCACATTTTATTACATTAAAGCCCCAGTATGAAGAGAAGGCATCTTGAGGTTAACATCATCATTTCTCTTGCTGGTTTCCCAGTGCCAATTTACCTCTAATCTCAACCCATGGTTGTCAAATTTAATATAACCCTCTGCTTTACTGATAGGAGCAGTGTTTGTACTGGGAAAAGGTGGAAAAATAAGCCCCAGTGACTAGATCATCCTCCTCCTCCGCTACCACTTGGATTCTCCCCACCCTTTCAAAGTGTCTGTACAGGTACAATCTGCTCAACTACAGTTCTTGCGCATTACAATTTTCTTGGTGAATAATTGAGTCCCATTGTGCAGGATGCCACCAAGGCTGAAAAGGGCATCAGAGGAAGGTCAGTAAATTGGGTAGCGAAGAGTTGGTGAAACTAACTTGGGTTTTAAAAGCCAGAAGGCTCCAGCTCATAAGAATCGGGCAGTATGGGGTCTTGAGATGATCTGAACAAAGATCACGTGATGAGTTTTCACTTCAGTGAGGATGTCGGGGGAAAGGAGGTACAGGGGGGTAAGAGTAAGAAGGCAAGAAAATTCTGAAGAACTTTTTAAAAGTCACATCAATAAAAGGAGAGGAGAAAGGTGGCAATGGGGAGAGGTGCCTGAAGCTGGTGGCAGGGCCTGGGGGAATGGACAGGCTAACTGACCTTGAAGTCATGTCCAGGAATCTAAAAGGATAGAATGGTGAGTATTTATGGTCTTGGCTTTTTATATTTTACTTTTTCTTTAGAGATCTTTTCAGTGACATTTTGCATAGAATTACATCAAAGTTACAATTCAGAAACTGGTCATTTGGCCCAACTGATTACTCTACATAAGCGGCCTCCCATCCTAACCTCATCAGCAGATCCTTCTATTCCTTTTCTCTTGTGTTCATCCAGCTTTCCCTTAAATGCATCTCTGCCATTCATCTCAACTACTCCATTTGATAGCCAGTGTGGGAATGAGAGTTCGCTCTACCTGCGTACCTCAATATCCTGGACTGTTTATGGGATCGGCACACAAGGGGCAGGATTTAATCCAGGCGACGGGGGTCTCCCCTGCCAGCAAGAAAGCTGGAAAGAGCCCTACATCACCTCAATTGGGAAAGGCGCCAATCAACGACGGAGGCAAGGTCGCGGGGGTGGCTTTCAGCAGCCACCCCCTCCTTCTTGATAGCAGGTCCCTTGATCAGACACAGAGTGCCTTTGAATGAGGTACTCCTGACCCCCTGGGAGCCCGCAAGCAAACTCTGGCATCCCACGTGGTGACTTTCCCACCTGGCGCTGTAGCGGGATGAAGGCCTCAATTGGGCAACACTTGCCCACTCAAGGGCCTCAATTAAGATCTGGGTGGGAAGCCGTCCACAAGCCTTCCTGCCTGGGTCTTAATCAGGCAAGGTGGGAAAGCACTGAGATCCTGCCCAGTTAAACGCCCCCAGCCACCAAACTGGCCACCAAGGGGGCATTAAATTCCATCCAAGCAGTTAAAACATTGGGTAAGCCAGTCCAAGGCAAGGGTTTCTTATTAAGAGGAGCTGCTATAATGTGTGAAATACATGTGTATTTAGTCTGGAAGATGCTGATTTAGTAATAAGATGATCTTGAAGGTTTTTGAGGACTGTGTAGCCATGAAACATAAAGGGGGCTACGTAAATGTGGCACAGAGTGATTAGAAAAGATTGAGAAGAGCTAAGTGCATTTTGCTGTCTTCATTTTGTTATTCTGATATCATTTTTATGTATCTTTGACATACTATGATTTAGTGATGGGGGGTATGCACAAAATGTAAAGATAGAGTTAATAAAAGAGCTTTGAGTGAACCACTGTATCTTGTACCCATGTTGGATTCTAGACTGTGATGTACCTAAGTCCGCATATTAAATCGTAAGTCACTTAGTTGTACAGGAATCAGTAAGTGCAAGGTCTCAATTAAAACCTGATCCTTCATTGTTATAACTGATGTGTGTTTAAAGTAAGAAGATGAATTAGAGCAAGAAAACAATCCAACAGCAAGTTCCATATTCCCACAACTCTCAGGAAAAGAAACTACTCCTCAGTTCCTTATTGAATTTATAAGTGACTAACTTATATTTGTGACCCCCCCATTTGGATTCCCCCACAAGTGGAACTATCTTTAATACATCTAGTTTATGAAACTGCTTCACAATTTTAAAAACTTCTATTAGGTTTCCTGGATTATAGATAAAACCTCATCCGGTTAAATCTTTCCTGATTAGTTTATCACCCTTCAGTTCTGGTAGATTCCTTGTAAATCCTTTTCGCTCTCCCTCCAATGCCTTTCTGTCCTTTTTATAATATGGAGACCAGAGCTGCTCACAGATATCCAAGTATTGTCTAACCAAGGTTCTAAACAAGTTCAAACCAAACTTTTGTTTTCTGATTAAATTCTTTTGGAAATGAACCCAATAATTTGTTTGCATTTCTTATGGTCTTGTTAACCTACATTGCTACTTGAAATAATGTGTGAATCCGTACCAATAGATCCCTTTACAGCTCTGCAAAATAACCAGTGGGAGATAAGACAAATTCATTTTACACAGAGTTGTCATGATCTGGACTGCACAGGCTGAATGGATGGGAGAAGCAAATTCAATAGTACTTTCAAAAGGAAATTGGATAAATACTGGAAAAATAGCAGGGCTGTGAAGAAAAGATAGGTGAATGGGGCAAATTGGGCTAGGGCAAACACAATGGGCTCAATGTCCTCTTTCTGCGCTGTGTAACTATCTGGCCTTGATAATAACCCCCCCCCAATCCAAACAACTTCCCCAACCCCCACACACACCTGGTGGAAGAGGATTGGAAGGGGAGTAAAGATTTTTTTAAAATGGAGAACTCTTCACAAACCGTTGGAAGATGAGACACTTCAATAACATATTGGGAGGTTGATTTAAATTTAACAGTTGCCAGCTGGATTCCCCAGGGGTTGGGGAACTTAGCAGTAATAGGGAGCCGGGAGATGCTGACTCAGGAAGGCAAGTTCTACTTACAGCACTCCGAGGGCCCACCCTCAGTCCCTCACACCTTTGGTCACCCCTCTGGCGATTGTGGTCTTTCTCTCACCCCCTGCTGTGATCATTAACTTCCTAGCCCTGACTCTAGGTCCTTCCCTTCCGACTGTCACTCTCTTCCCCACACCAAGAAGCACCAATCTCTGGCTCCATCCCATTGATTGCCTGCTTCTCTTGTCCAGCATTGGCAGATCTGTGAATTTGGGAAACAGAAGAAAATCATAATGAGACCCTACCATTAAACTTGACAGGACCTCCATTTCTCCAGCGCTCCCATAATTTCCCTGCGCTACAGTCCTCCCTCCCTGCCAATTAGGCCTATGATTATAAGTAGTAGTAGACTGGCAATATCATTTTCCTTTAAGTGACAAGACCACTCAGGCACAAATCATGTGGAGGGAATAAAAATGATTCTCAGTTTCAGATCAACTTTCCTATGAAATTCCACTCATCCCAACCTAACACTGAAAATGCATCAATCCATCTTCTGCAGCTGCCAAAGGAGACAAATACATTGATTTTATTGGACTACTGCTGGCAGAGATGGTTCAACAATCGTTGAAACAATGCACTAAAGTATTGCTGAAAGAAAGAGACATGTCAAAGCTTTTTGTCTTGCACTCTGTTTCAGCTAAACAAAATAAGCGACAGCCATTTGTTGACTCATTCCTCAGGACAATGTTTTGACCAATCAGGGTCAAGCTGCTTGATTTAAATTTCAAAAATGTTTGGCAGTTAACAGTCAGTCGCCATCACTAGTACATTCTCCAGGGCAATGCCTCTACCAATCAGAGTCCACTTGCCAACCAATCAACACTCTCGTAACATTCAGTGTAAATTAATTTCCCCTCACATTGATATTCTTGCGAAGTGTTCTGATGAGTGCAAGACGAAAAGCTTTGACATGTCTCTTTTTTCAGCAATATTCAAGTTCTGTACTACCAAACAACTATTTGAATGCACTAAAGGATAATAAGAGGCAGTGTTTGTTTTAATTTCTCAAGTAAATTTTGTGAAGCAGTACAAGGATTCCTATTACTGTTAACAAGGCTGTACATATTACTCTGTCCAGTGTAGTGTTTAAAACAAGCAGTGTTACTGAGCCTACCTGTTTGGCACAGGCAGAAACTTGGTTCGAATTATATTCTTGCGACAGTTGACAGCACAGTTAAGGTTCTGCTTTCTGTAGCTGACGGAAGATCATTTTCAAGTAGTTGGCACCAGAATTTATCGGGTTAACAGCGGGAAGGTGAGATTGGAATAGATTATCTGGAACAAGTGTTTGCAGCGGCATATGCACAATGGGCTGAATGTGCCCTTCTGTACCATAAATACCAACCCAGAATACTGCAATTGCTGACCGATAGCTTCAATAAAAAGAAGCGGATATCCCATAAGCTCATCAATCGTCAAGACCACAAATTTTAGGTTTTTATTACACGGAAATTCCAAGATTTTTAGTCTGTGTTTGAATTTGAATTTGATTCAAATTTTGCAATCCAACCTGACATTTTGTTAAAACAAAAGCAAAACCCAAAAGTCAGCTTGACTTAAAATATATGGGATGTGTGCAGCTAAAGTTATAACTTGCTACCCAGGGACAAAGTAGCATAAGCTTGGTAATGTTGGGAAGATGCGAGCACTGAAGGCCAGGAAATTTGTGTCTAACAACAAACATCCACTTTTCTGGTGTATTTTCCATCAGTTTGGACTCCAATGGAATTCAGCCAACAATAATTTATTCCAAAGGGTTACAGATATTTTAACTCTTTCAAGAGTCATTGTTACAAGATAAAATGGGCTTGATTTTCCTATCAGTTAATGACAAAACTGGAGTGTTATATGCCAACTTACACATATGCTTATACTAAAACAGAATAAGGTCAATGGCCCCGGATCTCTCAAATGGACTGGAAGAAACGCTGTGTTACCTGGGAAGCCTGAACCAAAAAGGGGGACACTCTGACATCTTCTAGACCACAAGCTGCTTGATCAGAGGTCAACATTGGGTGCACAGTCTGAGAATGTGCACGGAAGAGAATTGAAGGGCTCTCTGGGCTGACCTGAGAAGAGGAGCAAGAGGCAGTGCAGAGTGGACCAATTTTCAACTGCAAACCAAACACAGCCCCAAATGCAGACAGTTAGCAAATATATGGCTAAGGGATTGAACCTGGAAATAAACTTGGTCTATAAGCTTCAAACTTCCAAAAGGAAATGAAGCCCCAACAAGTTTGAACTGATTCACTCAGTGCTATTCAGTGACATCACTTACACTACCAAGTAAAAAAGAGAAAAAGAACTATGTTGGGGTCCAACGGTTAAAGAATGGTTACCACTGAGAATAAGGTCACAACTCTTGATTGCGCTAACAGTAATTACATATCTTTGCAGAAACTTTTACATTATAATCAAATTTGACTGGGCCTGTCTCTTCCCTTTCATGAAGAGCAGGAAGATTCATTCTAACAATGACCCTGTACACACTTGCTCATATTCTTTCCAGTCTGTCACCAGGTATCCAACACAAGCCGAGCTGTGGGGTCTGTGTTTGCATGTAAACCCCACATGTTCATACTTGTGGGGTATTCCAAGGTGAAATGAGAGTGAGGCCAGAAGCAGCAGAAAGTTTTCATTTCTGCGAACAAATGCAGACAGAGCTCAGTCGACGTGGAACATTGGTCTGTGAATGTGCCATTTCCACTATCCCTAAAGGACTTCTTGCTCCTTCCAACAATTTTTACAAACATTCTGTAGCTTAAGTTGTAAATTGCTTTGGACAGTAGGTCTCTGTTTCAATTGTCAGTGCTTAGGATCAAGAGATTGTTGAGGAATTAGAGGCCAGAATTCTGATTTCAGCACATTCTGAAATGCCCTGACATGAGCAGGGTCTCACACAAGGTTAAAAAATCTATTTTTACTCTTTGCCACAATTACAGCTTTTCAGAGGACTCCTTTTTTCTTTCTTTCCTCCAGGCTTCTTTCTAGTGTGGAGTTTGAGCTTTTCACATACTCCTGTCTCAGACGCCGTGGGTTTACAGGCCGCTTGGGATTGGTTTGCGCTCATTACAGGGCTGACTCTAAAAACATGCACTCTAGCCGAACCCATGGATTATAATTACACTAGATGGAAAGACATGTGTGGAACAAACAATAACTTTTGTCCATTGGTATAGTGCTTTTAGCAAAACATCCCAAGGCGCTTCATAGAAGTGACTATCAGAAATAATTTAACACCATGACACATAAGGAGATATTAAGACAGGTGACCAAAAGCTTGGCCAAAGAGTTAGGCTTTAAGCAATGTCTTAATTGAGAGAGTAAAAAAGCAGAGATTTAGGAAGGAAATTCCATAGCCTCGGGGCCCAGGCAACTGAAGGCTTGGCCGCCAATGGGTGGGGGTGGCAAAGGAAATCAGAGGTGAATAAAAGGCTAGAAATGGAGGAACGCAGAGCCCTCACATGATTTAGGTCTGGAGGAAATCACAAAGCTACGGAGACCCAGGCCATGGAGGGTATTGAAAACAAGGAAGAGAATTTTAAATCTGGGGCCTTTTTTGGACAGGGGGCCAATTTAAATCAGTGGGTGATGGGTGAACAGGACTTAGTGAAAGTATGGAAGGTAGGCTAGGGGAGCATTGGAATTGGAGGTAACAATGGTTGAGGGCTAATGCATAGTTTCTTGTTGTACTTTCATTTTATTTGTATAATCTTAGGAAATTTTTTAAAAAATTTAATTGCTTGATGACTAATATTAATTTCAAAACCCTATTTATGCAGCTCAGCACACGACACTATAATGTCCCAAAATCAACATCAGCTCCCCAATCCAATGTCAGTGCATTCCAATCCAAAAGCAGAATATTCCAAGGTAACGCCAGAAGGACAGTTTAATTGGGAAAGGAGGGGAATTAGCAATGTTGATAAAAGATGCAAATACAACAGCACAAAGGGCAGCTTTCAATAAGGGTGAGTTGGCAGCGGGAACACAATGAGTAGAGTTAAGGAATAGCAAAAGACATAAGGACTCTGGTAAGAGTTGCCTACAAAGCTCTTGGTAATACAGTGAAGAAGTGGTGGGATGTATAAATTCTGATATTGGGGAAGCATGCAGCAAAAGCTCACTGATTATAATGAGAGATTTTAATCTTCATGTAGGGAGAAGTAGAACACTTCAAGTGGTAAAGGCAAATAGTTTTGAAAATATGTTCAAGAAAGTTTTCTAGAAGAAAAAGATGTAATACTGGATTCTGAGATTCAGGGTAACAATCCAGAATGATTTAACAATCTGATGATAAAGGAGCATTTTGCAGATTGTGACAGTAATGATTCAGCTTGATATGAAGTTTGAGGAGGAGAAAGGAGGGTCACAACCCAAGGATTTAAATTTAGATTTTATGAACAAATTGCCCACAGTAAACTGGGCTGAACTGTAAACTTACAAACAGTGAGAAGTACTCAGCATAAGGCTACTTAATGAGGTAAGAGCCCATGGTGTTGTACATTAGCATGGATAGAGGACTGGCTAACTAATAGAAAACAGAGATTTGGGATATGGTGGGGCATTTTCAGGATGGCAACCTGTAACTAGTGGAGTGCCACAGGGATCAGTGCTAGGTCCACAAGTATTTACAATATACATTAATGACCTGGATGAGGGAAATTTGTGGGTGACACAAAAATAGGTTGGGAAGGCAAGTGGTGAGGATGACACAAAGAGTCTACAGAGAGATATAGACAGGTTAAGTGAGTGGGCAAAAACGTGGCAAATGGAACATAATGTAGGAAAGTGTGAGGTTATGCACTTTGGCAGGAAGAATAGAGGAGCTGAATATTATTTAAATGGAGAAAGACTGAAGAAAGCTGCAGCACAGAGGGATTTGGGAGTCCTCATGCATGAATCCCAAAAAGCTAACATACAAGTTCAACAGGTAATAGGGAAGGCAAATGGAATGTTAGCCTTTATTTCAAAGGGAATGGAGTATAAAAATAGGGAAGTTTTGCTAAAACTATACAAAGCACTAGTTAGACCACACCTAGAATACTGTGAACAGTTTTGGTCCCCTTATCTAAGGAAAGATATACTGGCATTGGAGACAGTCCAGAGAAGGTTCACTAGGTTGATCTCGGGTATGGAGGGATTTTCTTACGAGGGAGGTTGAGTAGGTTGGTCCTGTGCTCATTGGAGTTTAGATGAATGAGAGGCAACCTTATTGAAACATATAAGATTCTTATGGGGCTTGACAGAGTAGATGCTGAGAGGCTGTTTCCCCTTGTGGGGGAGTCTAGGACCAGAGGGCATAATCTCAGAGTAAGGGGGTGCCCATTTAAAACAGAAATGAGGAGGAATTTCTTCTCTCAGAGGGTAGTGAATCTGTGGAATTCTTTACCGCAGAGGGCTGTAGAGGCTGGGTTGTTAAGTATATTCAAGGCTGTGATAGATTTTTAATCAGTAATGGAATCAAGGATTATGGGAAAAATCAGAAAAGTGGAGTTGAGGATTATCAGATCAGCCTTGATCTCAATGAATAGCGGAGCAGACTCGATGGGCCGAATGGCCTACTTCTGCTCCTATGTCTTATGATCTAAAAAAATTCAAACCCAGGGTCTGCTCTAAAAAGGCAAAATAGCCATTTGTGTCGCTAAAATAACTATGGCCAACAAATGAGGCAAGATAAAGTAACAAGCAAAGAGAAAAGGCTTTCCCTAATGTAAGGAAAAATCGAAATCCAGCACAAAGGAGAGTTATAAAAAGCAACAAGGGGATACAAAGAAAGTAATAGGATGTAAAAATGGAATGTGAAAAATAACTTGCAAGGGTTATCAAAGCTAACAAAAGTATGTGTAAATATATTAAATGGAAAATGGTCCAGGAAAATACAGACCCATTAAAGACAGTTCCAGATGATAATGTAATAGATTTTAAAAATCCAAAGGCTTTTAAATGATTATTTTGTGTTTGTTTTACTGCAAAGGGAGGGGACAAAGTACTAGCAGTACTGGAAAGATATTGTTTTGCCCCAATCAAACTTTCCAGTGCATCAGCCTAACGCCAGCGTCCCAAATTAATATTTGTGTCCCAATTCAACAATTCTAATCCTATTCAGGATAGGATCGTAGAGTGGTTGCGCACAAAAGGAGACCATTCGGCTCATCGAGTATGTGCTGGCTCTTTTGACGAGCAATTCAGCTGGTCCCACACCTCCACTCTGTCAGCATATCACTGCCATACTTTCTCCTTCAAATGCTAATTCCCTTGTGAATGCTGCGATTGAATCTGTTCCACCACTCTATCATGCAGTGCATTCCAAATCCCAACCACTTGTTATGTAAAAAGTATTTTCCTCATGTCATCTCTGTTTCTTTGCCAATCATCTCAAATTTGTGCCCTCTGTTACACCTTCAGCCACTGGGAACAGTTCCTCTTTACCTACTCTATCTAAAGACTTCATGATTTTACACATTTCTACTGAATCTCCTCTTCACCTTCTCTGGTCCAAGGAGAACAACCCCAATTTCTCCATGGAACTGCAGCCAGGAACCATTCTCCTAAACCTCTTCTGTCTGCTCTCCAAAGTCTTCACGTCCTCAAAGCTGTGGTGCCGAGTCAAACATAACATTTCAGTTTGGGGCCGAACTAATGTTTTTAACATAAGGTTGGATAAGGTTTACATAAGGTTAACTTGCTGGAATTTGTGCTCCACGCCTTTATTTATAAAGCTCAGGGTCTCCCAAGCTTTATTAAGTGCTTTGTTAATTTGTCCTGCCACCTTCAATGATTTGTACACAATTACCCGCAGACTCTCTTTTCTTACACGTCCTTCAAAATTGTGCCGTTTAACCTGTTATGGTCTTTTCTCATCCTTCTTAACAAAATATATTACCTCACATTTTCCTGCATTGAATTTCATCTGCCATGTTTCTGCCTAATTCACCAGTCAGAATTAGTTCTCTTGAAGCCTGTTTGTGTCTTTCGCACAGTGTACTACAACTCCAAGTTTTGTGCTATCTGCAAATTTCAAAATTTGAGTCCTGTAGCCCCAAAACCAAACCAATAAAGGACATCCAAAGCAGCAGTGAAGCAGATACTGAACCCTGGGGAGCTTTGCTGCATATCCCCATCTGGCCTGAAAAGCAGCCATTCACCACAACTCAGTTTATTTTTATCCCTCAGCCAAATTTCATATCCATGATGCTGCAGCTCTTTTATCACATGGCTTCAATATTGCCGATAAGTATTTTTAAAATTAATTCAGGTGATGTGGCCGTCACTGGCTGGGCCAGCATTAATTGCCCATCTCTAGTTGCCTTTGAGAAGGTGGTGGTGAGCTGCCTTCTTGAACCACTGCAATCCATGTGGTGTAGGTACACCCATGGTGCTGTTAGGAAGGGAGTTCCAGGATTTTGACCCAGCGATAGTGAAGGAACGGCCGATATACTTCCAAGTCAGGATGGTGAGTGACTTGGAGGGGAACTTCCAGGTAGATGGTAGTGGTCATAGGTTTGGAAGGTGCTACCTAAGGAGCCTTGGTGAATTCCTGCAGTGCACCTTGTAGATGGTACACACTGCTGCTACTGTGCGTCAGTAGTGGAGGGAGTGAATATTTGTGGATGTGGTGCCAATCAAGTGGGTAGCTTTGTCTTGGATGGTGTCAAGCTTCGGGAGTGTTGTGGGAGCTGTACTCATCCAGGCAAGTGGGGAGTATTCCATCACATTCCTGACTTGTGCCTTGTAGATGGTGGACAGGCTTTGGTGATTCAGGAGGTGGGTTACTCATTGCACTATTCCTAGCCTCTGAACTGCTCTTGTAGCCACATTATTTATATGGCTAGTCATGTTCAGTTTCTGGTCAATGGTAACCCCCAGGATGTTGATAGTTTGGGATTCAGTGATGGTAATGCCATTGAACAACAAGGGGCGATGGTTGGATTCTTTTTTGTTGGAGATGGTCATTGTCTGACACTTGTGTGGTACGAATGTTACTTGCTACTTGTCAGCCCAAGCCTGAATATTGTCCAAGTCCTGCTGCATTTGGACATGGACTGCTTCAGTATCTGAGGAGTCGCGAATGGTGCTGAACATTGTGCAATCATCAGCGAACATCCCCACTTCTGACCTGGGAGGTCATTGATGAAGCAGCTGAAGATGGTTGGGCCGAGGACACAACCCTAAGGAACTCCTGCAGTGATGTTCTGGAGCAGAGACGACTGACCTCCAACAACCACAACCATCTTCCTTTCTGCTAGGTGTGACTCCAACCAGTGGAGAGTTCTCCCGATTCCTATTGACTCCAATTTTGCTAGGGCCCCTTGATGCCACAGTCAGTCAAATGTTGCCTTGATGTCAACGGCAGTCACTCTCACCTCACCTCAGGAGTTCAGCTCTTTTGTCCATGTTTGAACCAAGGCTGTAATGAGGTCAGGAGCTGAGCGGCCCTGGCAGAACACAAACTGGGCATCGTGAGGTTATTGCTAAGCAAGTGCTGCTTGATAGCACTGATGATGACCCCTTCCCATTACGTTACTGATGATCAAGAGTGGACTGATGGGGCGGGAATTGGCCAGGTTGGATTTTTTTTCACAGATTTGTCCTGCTTTGTGTATAGGACATACCTGGGCAATTTTCCACATAGCCAGGTAGATGCCAATGTTGTAGCTGTACTGGAACAGCTTGACTAGGGGTGCAGCAAGTTCTGGAGCACAAGCCTTCAGTTCTATTACCAGAATATTGTCAGGGCTCATAATCTTTGCACTATCCAATGCCTTCAGCCATTTTTAATTAGTAATGGGTTGAAAGGTTATGGGGAGAGGGCGGGAAATTGGAGTTGAGGCCGAAATGAGATCAGCCATGATCGTATTGAATGGCGGGGTAGGCTCGAGGGGCTGAATTGCCTACTCTTGCTCCTAGTTCTTATGTTCTTATTTCTTGATATCACGTGGAGTGTATCAAATTGGCTGAAGACTGGCATCTGCGATGTTGGGGACCTCCGGAGGAGGCCGAGATGAATCATCCACTCGGCACTTCTGGCTGAAGATTGCAGCAAATGCTTCAGCCTTATCTTTGTGCTGGGCTCCTCTATCATTGAGGATGGGGATATTTGTGGGGCCTCCTCCTCCAGTGAGTTGTTTACTTGTCCACCATCATTCACGACTGGATGTGGCAGGACTGCAGAGCTTAGATCTGATCTGTTGCTTCTGGGTTCACTTAGCCCTGTCTATCACTTGCTGCTTATGCTGTTTGGCATGCAAGTAGTTCTGTGTTAAAGCTTTCCCAGGTTGACACATCATTTTCAGGTATGCCTGGTGCTGCTCCTGACATGCCCTCCTGCACTCTTCATTGAACCAGGGTAAATCCCATCGCTTGGTGGTAATGGTAGAAAGGGGGATATGCCAGGCCATGAGGTTACAGATGGTGTTCGAGTACAATTCTGGGGTGGGTAATCCCATCTACATGTGGTAATCCCAGAGTGTCCCATTCCAATCCCAAAATATTCAAATCTAAATCCCATTCCAGTGTCCCAATCCAACATTTAATTTCAATACTACGTCAGACATTCAAATCTGAGCCTTGACTTCATCCAAAGAGATCACTTGTCAGGAATGAAAACTGTAGAAGGAGGTGAATTGGCACCGATTACTTCAGGTTTGCTGCCAGATCTTAAATATTGTGAAAAGGGAGAGGCGTCAAGTGTTTTAATAAATGGGGCAATGCTGCAGAACTAATTAATCCATAACATTTCTGTGCTCTGCTTCTTCCCTCTCACGCCAGCAGCTAAATGCCACAAACCTCACTTGTGATGCCCAAAACATCTTTGTTCAATTTGCAATGCCAATTTCACAATCTGACCCCATGATCTCCACCTCAACAAAGGACATACAGTCTAAATCACTGCTGACAATCAAATAAACTATCTGAATTGACTCCGACACTTGTTGGTCTTTGCTAGTGACATGGAACCACAGATTAAAGATCAGACCACCAGGGGAATCTGGCACTCTTCCAGAGCTCAAGCACACCAACTAGTAATGTGGCTTTAACTGCTCATTTATCATTCATTATGTCTATGTTGCTCTCTGCATTCTTTTAGCGATTGACAATAGTTAGGGTAGTATCTCAGGTCCCTCTATTTTTTATGCTGCAGCAGTACTTAATTTTGAATGCACACTGCTGAAAGCAAGACTTATACATTATTGTATCAAACTGCTAACAAGGCTTTTTAAAAAGGTCGACTTTTCTACAACTTCTGGATGATCTACAGGTCTCTCGGTCTCACCCAAGTGAGGTCAGAAGCCTGCTCTTTCCTCTGCTTCAAAACTATTCTGCAAAGTTTTTGCAATAGCTTCGTGGCTCTCATTTTTAGACTGTGCTCTTGGAGGAATTGGTCACGGAATCCATTGGTTATTTTAATGCTGGTCTTTCAAATGTTCTCCATTTACAATGATTCATGCTTTTGGCTCTCCAGAAACAAACAGACAAAATCATATGGACGCTGCAGGAGCCATTTTAGTGCTCTTAGGCTGTGCGCTGACAGTATAACTCGGGTTCTCCAGCTCTGCATCCGATTATACACAGGGTACCAACAATAAGAATTGACCCTTATGATAACATCATGCTCCCTGGCATGATTCCCTTTCATTTCTCTACTGGCTGTGCAATCAGTTAAACCCTGAAGCCCCTGATCTTGGCCACAGCACTAACAGCAATCTCGGAATAGCTCAGGGTAAAGACTGGTGAGACAAATGGGATTCAATAACAATTCCTTAATTTTTTTTAAAAATTGGTATAATAACAGTGAAATAATAATCTCTGGGGAAATTTAAAAACGGGCCTGCCAGGAAGCGGAATGGGGGTCCACAGAAAGGGCATTAAGGTGAAGCACTGTAAGTACAAGGGGTCAGTAAAGGGTTTCAACATAGAATGACATATTCCATCAGTCAATGCTAACCTCAGACACCTTTTAGATTAAATTCTACAAGCCCCCAGTTTATGAAGTAAAAAGGATAGCAGTTCATGCCATAAATCGCCATTTCCATTAATCACTACAATTCACTGGGGTGGGTATGGGTTTCAAATAATTTCACATAAAGGAGCCCATTTTAAACAGATCCAATAACTCTTAAAATGCTGCAGCTATCTGTAACCATTTCACTGACACAGCTCAAAATTAACCTCTGCGTTGCCAAACAAGTCCAAATTTCTGAAGTAAGCCAGTGCCAAACATTCCAGCGTTCCTTTGATTACTGGGGAATGATTTATTAACTGTGATTTAAAGCATGTTGCTGCGGGCAGCATAAGTTTATCTATGCTTAATGCTATGTTTTACAGGTTGCTGTCAGTCAATGCGGTAGTGTATATCAAATTGTCCTGGATTCAGAAGATGCCATGCAATGGAGCAGACTATTGGAAATTAATGCAATGCTGTGCAACAAAACAAACCCCTTTGGGTCACGGTATTGACACACAGTGCCATCATTTCAGATCGGTACGACAGTCTTCAGAACAGCAAGCTATTCTAGACCAATGTAACAATAGGCAGCATAACAGTGCAAAAGACCCAGCACATTTACTTTGTTCATCACCAATGGCAGCAAAGTTGAAACGTGAACAACATGATGTCACTGCTGTAAAAACAAAAAGCTAAAAGCTACTGCGGATGCTGGAAATCCAAAACAAAAACCACCGATGCTGCCAGACCTGCTGAGTTTTTCCAGGTAATTCTGTTTTTGTTATGATGTCACTGCTGTTACCGACTCATAAAAAACCCTTTCCTTGTCATTGGATATCACAACTGGAAACTCCTATTCAGCAAGCTGAACTGGTCCCACTGCTCCACAATGGGTTTTGAAAAGGCATTGTTCGTTCCTACACTTACATTAGGGAAGAAGGGAAAAAGGGGGAGCAAGGAGAGCAGGAAGATCGGCCTGGGATCACAGCATAACCAAGAGGTAAGACAAGGGGATAAGGCACAGTTAAGTGTATTATAGTAAAGCAAGGATCAGGGAATAGTGCAGGACAATGGGAAAGGAAGTGGATACAGCCAGTTTGGGAGTGGCGCGAGAACAGTGGACAATTGTGGGAGAGGGTTTGTCTTAACTCTATTATTGCCATTTTAGCTGTAGATAATATCGCACTGCATCGTGAGGGCTTGTAGGTGGGATATGTGGCAGTGTCCTGGGTGCAGACAGAACACTGGCAAAGCCATCTGCAACTCTTCACTGTTCCTGCCTTTCCCTGTCACACAGCTGCCACATTATGCTGACAGCATTTTGTAGGCTTCCGCGGTGGGTTAATTTGATGGACTATCCACTGTACAATAATAAAAATCTACCCCAACAGAGCACTGCATATTATGAACACTTTCCAGAATTTGTAATACAACAAACTTATCAATAGCACAGAACAAACCATATGTAAAGGAGTTGGGCTCCTAGTTTTCAGTCATTGAATTTGAACAGAACTATGCCATATGGAAGGGTTTGTCATTCAGGACCAGAATTATCTCTTTTTTTTGCTGTCAAGAATCTAGTCAGCATGTCAACTTGGTACCACTCTTAATTCCAAGACAATAGATTGTTGGTTCAAACCCCATGGTGGAGCAGAATACACAACTTAGGCTGATACCACACCAAGGGAGCACCACACCTTCAGAGGTGCCACCTTTCAGATGACACGTTAAACCGAGGTCCCACCTTTCCCTCCCAGCTAGATTTAGAGGACCGAAGGCAATATTTGACAAAGAGCTTGGTTGTTGTTCTAGTTTACATAGGATTACATAAGGTATACAGAGGCCATTTGGCCCAACCAGCCCACACTGATGTTTATGTTCTACTCAAGGCTCCTTCCATCTTTCGTCATCTAAATCTACCATCATAATCATTATTCCCTTCTTCCTCCAGTGCTTGTCTAGCTTCCCCTTAAGTGCATCTATATTATCCACTTCGACCACTCTTTGTGATAGTGAGCTCTACATTCTCTTCGGGTGAAGAAGTTTCTTCTGAATTCCCTATTGGATTTCTAGGTGACTATCTTATATTGATGGCCTCTAATTATGTTCTTTCTCACAGGAGGAAACATCCTCTTTATATCCATTCTATCAAAACTTTTCATAATTTTAAAAATCTCTATGAAATCACCCCTCCACCTTCTTTTTAAGAGACCCAGCCTGTCAATCCTCCCTGGATGTGTGCACCTACCCGTTTCTGATAACCTCCTTGTAAATCTTCTCTGCACTCTCTCCAGTATCTCCATATCTGTTTCATAATATGCGACCAGAACTGTACACACTAAGGGCAGAATTTTCTGCCTGTCGGGCGGGTGGGCCCGACCCAATCTCCGGCGGGCGGGGAGCCAATCCCCGCCAGAGAAGCGGGCCCTGCCGCCATTTTACGTGGGCGGGCTAATTAAGGCCCGCCCAGCGTGACGTCCGGCGGGAAGCGCTATGCACTCCCTGTGCGGGGGGGTGGCGGGGATTCCCTGAAAGTGAGAGTGCATCTTTTGCGCATGCGCACGGTAAAGCGCACATCTCCCTGAGGCTAAGCGCTGCCTCAAGGAGATCGCTTCCACATCTAAAAATGTTAAAATTAGAAAAAAAAATTCCCTAACATGTCCCCCTCATGTGACAATGTCACACGAGTTGGGACATGTTCATAATTTACATAATAACTTTATTAAACATTTTTAAAACCTCGCATGAAACCTCATCCCGCCGGTGGATGAGGTTTCATGTTTTCTCTATTTGCCACCAGGGCTCCTGGCCGACCCACCAACCTTAAGGTTGGACGGGCAGGTCCTTTACTTGTATAATTGACCCTGTCAATGGCCTCAATTGGCCATTGACAGGTTGGCGGGTCCGCAGCTGATTTTGCTGCGCACCCCCCCCCAACCTTCCTGAAAATTTAAATGGGGCAGGATGACGTCGGGAGTTCCACCTGACATCATCCCGCTTCATTTTACGCGTCGGCGAGCGGGCACCGCCCCCTGCTCGCCGACAGCAAAATTCTGTCCTAAGTGTGGTCTAACCAAGCTTCAGCATAACTTCCCTACTTTTCAACTCTACCCCTCTAGAAATAAAAGCTAGCGCTTGTTTAGTTTTCATGGCCTTGTGAACCTGTGGTAGAACTTGTGACTGATGAATTTGCACTCAACAATCCCTTTGTTCCTCTATCTCACCAGGTTTGCACCTTCGAAGTAATAAGTGACCTCCTTATTCTTCCTACCAAAATGTACTACCTCACATTTATCAGTGCTGAACTTGATTTGCCAATTATTTGCCCATTCTGCAAGTCCTCCTGTAATTTGTTGCAGTACACTTCAGTATTGACTATCCCCGCAATTTGCTGTTATCCACAAATTTAGAAGTTGCATTTTTTGATTCCAAAGTCCAAATTTTAACCTAAATTGTGAACAATAGTGGTCCCAGCACTGATCCTTGTGGAATACCACTTCCCACCTTTTGCCACTCTGAATAACTGCCCTTAACTCCCACTCCCTACTTTCTATCTTGAAGCCAACCGGCAATCCTTTCTGCCCATTGTGCCCTCTCTCCACCTTCTCTGGCCTTATTCATTTGTCTATTATGGAGCACCTGGTGTCCTATTTAAAATTCCTGTCATAACCAACACTACCAAAACCATACTTAGGCTATTTATCTCATGTTGCTTGGGAGATCTTGCATGTGTGGCATTAGCCTACATAACAAAAGTGACTGTACTTCAAAAATAATCTGTTGGCTGCAAGACTATGAGGATGTGATAAGGCCCAAAGTAAATGTAATTTTTTTTAGGAGATGCATAAATCTGGCTGGTCAAAATGCAGTTGTTATTGTCTAAATCTCTCACATGAGGGAAGCAGCCTGAGCCAACGATGCTAATCAAACAGGCTGAAAGCATTCTGGCACTTTTATTCCAGAGAGAAGTTTGAGCACAGTGTTATTATAGGAGGGAACTGATGTAGAAAAGAAACTCAGAAACTGTGATTTGTCTGGGGATTAGTACTTACAGTGGCAATATTTCTCTACACATACTCCAGGTATCAATACTATACAAGAGAGAAAATTAAAAACTTACCCAATTTTGGGGGAGAATCTGCCAGAGTTCCTATTCCTGATGACCTTTCAACTTCCCCTGCTGGAAGTTACATCAAGATCAAGTGAGAACAGACTCCAGTTTGGCTCAATAGTCTGCTCAACCTACTCATCAAGGCTTGGGTGAGGCACCAGAGGGCAATTTACGCTTGTGGGACTGCACCTCAGCAGCAAGTCAACGGCTTGCAGATTAGGGAAAAGGGTAAAATTGGACAGACCAGTGCTAAGGATGAGGCTCTTGCCCCTTTTTCTCTTTTAATGGTGTCCAAGTACATATCTATCCACTTGGGATGGGCAATAGTTGATGGTGAGCTTAAGAAGGAAATGAATGCAAGAGTCAGCAAGGCTGCGATCAAAGATCTACACACTCAACACAATCTGTCCTTCAGGCAGTGAGTCCTGCCAGCTAAGAAGCAAGATGAAAGAGTTGCATAGCTTCCACAGGCAATATTTCATGAGAAGAATGAAGATAGGATGGCAAGACTACTTGAGGACAAGCCCTGTACTGCACCAGGTAGGAAGTGGACTAGTCAATTCCTTCATCGAAAGCTGGCACAAGAACCTGGGAGATCTCATGAGGGAGCTCCATTCAGGTTCCAGGTTAGATACTGGAAAAGAAGTCAAAGGCCTGCAGACAGAAGGGAAGATAAAACCTGAAGGACAAAGATCAAGGAAGATGGCAGAGTTGATGACTAACATAAGATGAATATGAATACCATAAGATGATGTTCACAAACCTGCAGAAAATCAGGGATATTTGGCATGTCAGTAAGCTATATGTATATGATTCCACATGGAAGGTGAACGAGTGATAGACAAGTGACGTTATAGAGTTGTGTCAGAATATTATACAAGAGCCAGTGAATAACATTGTGCCTTGAGGCAAGTGTTAATGATATTATTGTACACCAGAGGGCACTTCTGTGACCTAAGGGCAAATATTTTATCACCAACAGCCAGAAAACTGAGATAAACAAACTGCTGGCCCAAAGCACAGAATTCCAATGAACCGATTCAGGTTTCAGTCACTCTCCTGAAACAGAATTTCTGATGCAAGGCAGATCATTTAAATGCATAATCCCGATTTCAAAATGTTCCCTAATTATTACCAGTTTCAAAGCTTCACTGCACTGAGCATTGCCAATTCAGCCCAAGGGCAGTAGGCCGTGTCCCAGATCCTAATCCTTTGCACATTGGCGCTTTTCCGTAAAATAGAATTCTACTCCTTGTATCTTTCACAATAAGAGTCGGCCTTGTTTCCATTTAAATTCAGTCATGGGATGACTGATTTACTGAGACTGGAGCGGCGGGGTGAGGTGGAGCCGGAGGGAAGGGGTGGAATGCGGGGGCAGGCAATGAGAGCAGTGTGGGAGGGGGGTAATGAATATACTTTCCATCCAGTACAAAGATACGTGGCTTCTGAATGGCAGTGCGTGTAATATGGTTTTAATCTCCATGATGGAGTTGACTCCATAACCTGCCGATAACAAAGTTGCGACTGAATCAGAAGCAAAAACTATATTACACGGATGAATACCACTAAGCGTCCTGTTTATAATCCTCATGCTAGTTGCAAAAATATGATGGTGGGTGGAATTTTGTTGGGTGATTTGCTGGGCTAGTAGTCTACACTGAAGGGCCTGGGGAACTCACATTGAGACTTCAAAAGTTTTCTATTTTTTTAAAAAGATCACTTGCACAGTTTTCCACAACCACACAAATGTTATAAATCCTGGACCATGGATATCATTATTTTTACAAAGTGTTTATCAGGATTCAACTCTTGCTCCAGACATTTGCTGTTACTTTAACAGGGATTCTCCTCAACCAGCTCCTGGAATTCTTTCAGCAGAAGTCTTTACTGTCAGATACCATAAAATTCCGTATAAAAACCATACCCTGACTTTTCTCTTCGTGGCTTTGTTTAAGACAGGTCAAGAATATGAGTAAACCTTGTTCACACTGGTCTTACTAAGCAAGCACTGAGCAGTAATCTATCACAACAAGACATTCTTCATAATATAACTCATATCTGTCCACACGCAAAAGAGAAAGATGAGTTAAAGCTAAACCTTGAACAACAACTTGCATTTATATAGCACCTTTTATCGTATTAAAATGTTCCACAGGAACATTTTCTGTGGAACATTTTAACACCATGCCAAAGAAGGACACATTAGGACAGTTAACGATGACTAAAAGCTTGGTAAGAGGGGAGGCTCCAAAAAGCATTTCAAAGGAGAGACGGGCAGAGGGATCAAGAGGTTTAGTGATGTGCTGGAGCTTAGGGTCTACAAGGCCTGTCCACAAATGGTGGAGTGAAGTGGTGCATAGGGGAGATGCATAACTGGCTAGAGCTGAAGGAACATAGAATTCTCAATGAGTTAGAGATGGTTATAGAGATAGGGAGTCAATGGGAGATTTGTGAAAAAAAACAGGTTGAGAATTTTAAACTCAAGGGTCTGGTGAACCGGGAACCAATCTCAGTCAGCAAGCACAGGGGTGCTGAATGAGCAGACCTTCATGCAAGTTAGGCTATGAGCAGAGTTTTGATAAGCAAGGGTGAGAGTTTCAACAGCACATGAACTGTGGAGGAAGTGGAGACGGGCAATACTGCCGAGGTGGGAATAGGCGATCTTGGCAATGGAGAGGATCATCGGAATTAAATATTAGAGCTGCACTTAAAACATTAAAGCATCTTTTCTCTCTGTTTGACTAACCTTTTAACATTTTCTGCTTTTAACTTCAGTTTTTTCAAGGTTGATGATATTCTTCCCTCATCCAACACACCAAAATAATAATTAATCACACATGGGATCTTGCTGTGTAAAAATTGGCTGCCACGTTCCCTATCTTACAAATGACTCCACTTCAAAAGTACTTCATTGGTTGTAAAAATCCTTTTGGATGGCCAGAGGTTGTGGAAGGCATCATCTTACTGCAGCTCCGTGCAAAATAATAATTGCCCTACTTCAAAGCAACTGCATGCAAAATATTTTTGGAACAGAGCTATACAAATGAAAATCATTCTTCAGCAAATCTTCTCCATTTGCCTCCTCAAGAAAGCCTCCAGAATGAAATTACAGCTCGGACATCTGGTGTAATTAAGAACTACTTTGAGTTGATAAAGATAATTTACTTCACATTAAAAAAAAACCACAAAAATATGACAGCCAAGCATCAGGCAGATTTGCTTAAAGTCTTCAATTAGAAACATTTTCTCTGAGCGCACTTAATTGCTAGAAACTTAATTAGATGCAACATGAAAATCAATGAAACACTCAAGAGCTTTGTTTATTTTAAGTGCATATCCTGGTAACGATAGAGCTTTTGGGCCTGTCTAATTAACACTACAAAATTCACTCAGCTATAAATGTGGTTAGCAAGTGGGAGAGCTTAACACATTTAATAGGAATTTTATCCAGACAGCTTTCTTGCAGAGAAGGAAAATGACATTCAGAATAATCTTCGTCAGTTTTCTCTTCTCCTGGAATTATTTCTGCCCACATTCCTTCAACTTCAGAGGTCAGCCAGTCTAAAGAAAAGAAAGGTCTCACTCACACTTATATAACGTCTTTCATAACCTCAGGACATCCCAAAGTGCTTTATAACCAATGAAGTACTTCAGAAGTGGAGTCACCTGTTATGTAGGAAATGTAGCAGCCAATTTGCACACAGCAAAAGTATAAGGAATGGGGGAATTTTAACAACTTGACAAAGCATAAACAAGGCTGGGAATTAGAATGGTCGATGTAACTTACCTGCCCCACCCCCACCTTTGCTCCCACTGCTTAGCAGCAGTTACCAATATTAACCTTTTCTTTAGAGCAGATGAACGTGACAACTGCTGAAAGGCTGCAGGGTCCTGTTTTAAACACTTGGCTCTGCTTTCTTTGCGTTAGTAATGCCCGATTGCAATCTAAACTCCTGGTCTGAGTGGGGAATCACTTGAGAAAAGGAGCCAGGCAAAAAGAGGCCTCCAAGGCCCCAATAGGAGGCCGTAGACCTGGGACTTTCCTTCCCCTCCTCCCGACCACAATGCTTTGCCAACTACACTCCTACACTTTAGTATTGGGTATAGCTGATGCCATCCAACATCCAGCTCTTACTTATCATGCTTCAGCTTGAACAATCGCTAAAATGAGGCAACACAACACACTAAAACATTGCAATGCTCAATGTAATTACCTTCTCCTTTAGGTAGCAGGTATTCAGAGTCACAGAAGCTATGCAAAACAGTGCTCCAGTTAACTGAGTGGCCAAACATCTGCCACTTGTATTGATGATCTTACTGCAAGGTACCCTCAGTGTCATCAAATGTCACTTGCCACCATCCATTACCAGCTGCATAACAGTGGGTCAAAGAGCTTTGGAAACGAAGCAACAAATCACAAAAATAAACAAGCAAAATGCTGCAGATCTTGCGTGTAGGTGGACAGTTGGCAAGTGTAACCGTGAGGTTGTTCAAGCCTGATTTCAAAGACTGATAGGAATGGATACAAAATCCCCAGAACTTCAGGTGATCTAAAACCTAAAGGACTATTGAAAGGGAGAGCTGAAGCAAACCTCCAATAGTTAGCCTGTGATTTGTAGACATGACAATCTGGTTCACTGTCTGGTCCCACTTATGATTACCACAAGCCTTGAGACCTACAAGTTCAGATATATCTGTTTTGACTCCCAAGTAAATTATTCCTATTGCTAAAGCCCTTCATTATGACAGCTTAACAAAACTAGATAACAGTACAAATCCTTGTACTAAGTTCACAAGAATTGCTTGGACATTAAGGGGTGTAACTTTGTTCTCCTGTGCAACTTTATTAAGAGTACACTAAAATATGCTTGTACACATAGTGTATCAATTTGGCTTAGTTGGTAATGCTTTTACCACAAAAGAAGCTGATGACGGTCAAGCTTCAGATCAAGGCATAGGCCAGACTGACACTTCAGTGCAGTACAGAAGTGTCATCTTCCGATACGACGTTAACCTGAGTTCCCAACTGCTCCCTCAGGTAGAAATAAAAGATCCCACCAGCCAACCAAAGACCAACAAGTGTTGTGGCTAATATTTATTCCTCAGTAAAACGTTATCTGGTGACTTCTCATTGCTATGTGTGGGATCTTGACTTGCCATTGGCTGCTGTGGATTTGCCATTCCTCTCAGTCCGAGGCAGCCGATCACTGCACAGCAAGGTCCCAAAAACAGCAATGAATATAAATGACCAGCTAATCTCTTTTAGTGTTAGGGGCTGAGGGATAAATGAGGATTCATGATGAGGAACAAATCATTTTTCCCCAAGTCGTGTATGTTTCAAGTTCATCCAAGATAGCTGATAGGGCCTTGGGCTAATGTCTCATCCAAATAAGGCACCTCTGACAGCGCAACACTCCCTCACTACTGCATTGGGCACAGCTTGTGCTCAAGCATCAGAAGTGGGACTTGAACCTATAACCTTTGAACTCAGGAATGAGGGTGCTACCAACTGAGCCACAGCTGACATGTAATGATAATTCATGAATTCATTTGCTTCCTTCTTTCTCGGATGGTACACATTTCTATCCCCCTGCAAATATCCATTCACATTGGTTTCTTTTCCTAATGGCTAATGGAAGTTTCTTCATTTAAAAGCCTCTGAGTACAACAGCTTCTTTAACTAACATTCTTGATGAGCAAACTATACCTGCATAGCATGTGGCTTAGCACTTAAGAACTGTTTTTATTGCTTGATCTCTCAAATTTTCTTTCCCCCTCTCAAAGGCACTGACTTCTTGGTGGGCTAGTTCTCCTGTGGCCATTATTTGAGTGCAAATGTTGGTAGTACATTGTGTCAGACTATTCAACTATTGGAGTATCATGCTGGGTTTGACTCTGTGTCTAGCCAATGCCCATACTTTTACAATCCCATCAGCTGTGGTTGGATAACAAGCAGGAACCCTGGACAATTTCCCCTTCTCTAGCTTGGGTGTGCTGGATCCAAGTGCTACCCTCCAACCCAGGTGACAGCGAAATCAGAACAACAGCAGCTATCGAGTGTGGGAACTGGACCAGTGGTTCAGCCACTAGCAGGGAAAGCTGGCCGTGTGTGCCAGAGGAGACTTGATGCTCCCTTTATGTGGGTGTGCTCATTGGCAGTGAAGCAATTTCCACAACCTTTCAGTACAATACGATGTAAGATCTGAAACAGTTCTGCTCTTAAATCATGGGCGAAGTAGTAAATGTAGTATTTTAGCTTCTACACTGCCCAAGAGGATGACTCAATGAGTTAATGACTGGACCTTACTTGAAACTGGTCTGTACCCACCTCTGACCATGGATCTAAATGATTGGTCAAGCCAGGTGAGTTAAATGGCCTGCATTCCCATGAATTAGTGAGCTGTTGTTCAGTAAAATCTGACAGGCTGGACTGGTGCCATATAAACATACGACCCATTCTCCCATCTATGTACCCAGAACCTTTAAAACCTGATGCTTTTGAGGGAGGGGAGGGGGTGATGCTGGGTACAGCATAGATTTTGCAATGCTGCACTCAAGTCTTTTACTGGCTCACACAACCCAAAGAAATGCACAGAGCATCAAATTCCTCAAGGTCTTTTGTCTAGCTGTAGAATGATCTGTAGTACCACTTGACAGAAAGCACAACAACACGGCACTAAAAGAAAACCTACTTGTATCGTTATACAAGTCTAGAGACTATAGTGTGGATCTGACTCTCAACCTGCATTTCTGCCTCTCTGATCTTGATTGACCGGTAAGGGCAAACGCGGCAGACAAGGCAGATACAGCTGTGGTAGAGCACTGAACCCACCTCAGCTTATCCATCCAGGTCAGAACCTACGGTCTCCTTGTCTCTTCCCATCTCCCACCGGAACGCAGCATCTAACTGTTTTACAAAGTTCATTTCATGTCTTGGTCACCCTGTGGGAGGGTGAAATCAGGCACCTTGAAAGGGTTAAACTATGCTGAAATTGTAAAAGAAAAACTTTGAAATCAAACAAATTTTGCTCCAGAGTACAGTAAATTATTTGGAAGTAGGTTTTCCATTAGCTGCCAAGGCTCATAAATTGAATACAGCCCTGGAATAAGGATGATGGCAGGGCTCATGAATCTAAGGAGCCAGGAGGCAAACTCTCCTGCAAGACAGATATTCTCAAGTGGCTTTACTTTAAGTATTTTACACTGAGTCAATGCGAATTCAATCTAGTGTTGGGTAGTCCTCCCTGACAGGGAAGAATCAATCTAGAATAAACATTGCCCTGGATATGCATTTCAGTGTCTCTAAATCACCTTACTTTATAGTAAAAATTCTCATGTAAAAATTACATGCAGCGTGACAGCCCAGCATGTCTCATGGGTGATGTCTCCCCAGGTCTAGCAGGGTAGTGTAAAATACAGAGCTGTGCGACACTGCACTGATACTCTATGGCTTGACATTCAAAAAGGCCATTCACAGCTAGCAATGAAATGAACAATAGTGTTTTGGGCAATAGCATGGGCCTCATTTGAACAATTTGGCTTCACAATGGTGACCCACACTGATTCTTCCTGTGCTCTTCTTTCCCTACAGTTAATCTCATTTTGCCAGGCAACAGTCTTGCCAATCGATGACCTTGCTTTCATTGGATGTGCTCTCTTGCTGACGAATGATAACTGCATGAGCAAGAGGTCAGAGGCTGCCATTTTCCCCAGCTTCACCACTGGCTAGTGCTATTCCCCACCAGGCTCACCCTTGCATGAACTGGTGGTCTAGCCTGTCTATTTTTGGACACTTTCCATAACAATGAAAAAAAGCACTACTTTCAAAAGATAAAATTTACCTATTTGATAAGAGTTGTTCAGTTCCAATCATCATCTTATATTTCACAGTGTGTGAAAAGCTAAAGGACAGAAGGAAATGAGCATGCTGGGAACTATGTGGCCGTGACTCTAACATTCCGCAGTCTCTAACCAAACAGAAGAGAATTTTAAACAGATAAAACTTGAACAGAGGACGAGCTGGCATCAATAGGGGGAGACAGTGGCGTAGTAGTAATATCATAGGACTAGTAGTCGAGAGGCCAAGGTGAATGCTCGATGGATGTGGATTCAGATCCCACCATGGCAGCTGGTGGAATTGAAATTCAATTAATAAATCTGGAATTGAAAGCTTGTCTTAGTGATGGTGACCATGACAACTATCATTGATTGTTGTTAAAAACCCATCTGGTTCACTAATGTCCTATCAGGAAGGAAATCTGCCATCCTTACCTGGTCTGGCCTACATGTGACTCCAGACCCCACAGCAATGTGGTTGACTCTAATAGCCCTCTGAAATGGCCTAACAAGCCATTCAGTTCCAGGGCAATTAGCAATGGGCAACAAATGCTGGCCTTGCCACAAGGCCCATATCCCATCAAAAGAATGAATTTTTTAAAAACTAGCAGTGACGTGCAACTCTGTAAATCGGAATTGTTCAACAATGGAGGAGTGCCTATCACAAGGACACTCTGGTCAGTTGATGTCTGGACATGGCAGCTCAATACTTGAAGTGTGATCAGCAGGAGGGAGAAAGTGTTTATTTCTACAACTTGCAGTCCAGAAGGATGTGTTGGAACTACCTTCTGGTTGCATTTCGCAATTGGCAGGTATACTATTGTGAAGAATTCAAATATCAGAGGTCATCCATTTTAAAACCAGGAGCTTAGCAGCAAGGGGTAACAAATTTGTGCAATTAAGTTACCAAGAAAGGCTGTCTGAACAGAAGAGTCAAATGTGTCTTCTCTGAAGAGAAAGATTGGTAAGCTAGTGGCTCGATGAGATTGATTACTGACATTTTTCCTGTCCTTACAGCCTGTGAAAATGATCATTTCCATTGACATTCCTTCATGTAAGCTGTATGGAGTGTGCATGGAGGTGTCCATTGGAAGCAACATTCATCAATGGCTGAATTTAATTGGATAAGCCTTGAGTGATGTGGTTGCTAAGTATTAGAACAATGACCCTGCCTATTGGCTCATGTATCCAAGAGAAACTCAACACTATTTTTACAATCGAGGTATGTTCATTCCAAAATGTTGTGCACTTTTTATTTTATACTTCAAAGTGTTAAATCATTCCCACTTTCTGGTTTGAAAAGTTATTTTTAAAATTATATTTGGACTCAATGCTCAGCAATGACATTATTGCTAAAAAAAAGAGACATGTCTAAGTTTTTCACCTTGCACTCATCAGGACACTCACAAGAATACCAATATAAGGGGGAAAACAACAATTTATACTGTATGTGAAGAGTGCTGATTGGTTGGCAAGTGGTGTTGCCATGGAGAATGGTTGACGAGTGGCAGTCAATCAGCACTCTCTTTACATACAGTATAAATTGTTGTTTTCCCCTTTATATTGGTTTTCTTGTGAGTGTCCTGATGAGTGCAACGTGAAAAACTTAGACATGTCTCTTATTTCAGCAATACTCAAGTTCTATCCCACCAAATGACATTATTTCCCCTCCTAATGAATACGCGCATCAGCGAGCATGGTCATTTGTAAGATAGTGGCAAGACAGCTAGATCACCCTCAGGGTATACAGCTCAAACCCACCAGCAGAATCTTCCCATTTCTGTACAGCCTGGCGAAGTGAGATTACCCAAAGACTTTTTGCTGTGAATTTACACCTTGGGGAATTAGACGAGATGTCTAATATCCACTCATACCAGACCTGAACAGCTGCCCAAGACAGATCTTATCACTGGTTTCTAAGTGAATGTGATTTGAAAGGAATCGAAGAAAAACTTACAGGAAATATCATGAAGCTGCATTCCATCAACTAAAAAAACAACTCAGGTTTGGTTGGGGGAGGGGGAGGTGAACACAGAAACCAGCTGGAAAAAGAAACACCCCACCCAACCTCCCCCACCCCAACAACCACTCAGAGAAAATCTCAGTCCTGTCCCAATTCAGGGTTCTTCCTCAGAACTCAAACTGTGCAGAAGTTTGAAAACTGGATAACAACGCTCTTTATTTGTCGGGCAAGAAATTCCAATGGAGAGTGGCGGGCAAAAGGGGGTGGGGGAAAGGTGGGCATTTTGCATTGATCTCTGGTCAACACTCCAAGAACAAACCAGGCTCATTGCATGGACAGTTTCTAAACCTTGCTGCTTTGAGTTAGTTGAACCAGTGTGCCAGGAAGATATTAAGAGCAACCAATACAAGGGATGGCAAACATGAACTCTACTCGAAAGAGTGTGATGTGGACAGAGAAATTGATTTTAACCCAATCCACCCAGGAACAGATGGGAGGGTGTTTAAAATAGATCACTGTCCTACCTGCCCTGCCTACAGCACTCAGGTGGTTGAGGTGCCCACAGAAATCAGGCAGGAGCCTCATAATTAATGCAAATTGGCTCCTATTACATCACTGTGACCAGAGCACATTTTAACCTGGGCCCGAATGGGGAAGGTGCCAGGGCTCAGCTATCAGGTGAAGGCAGGTCAGCAGCTATCTGGAATGGCAGAAGCCCACCCAAAGTAAGTTTAAAAAATTTGTTTGTAGAGTCAGGAGGAGCAACAGAGAAGTTTGTTGCTTTCCCTGTCCCAGATTCCCCTCCGTCCCACAAAACCCTCTTAACATACTCCCCCCACCCATTTGCTGATAATCCATCATTCGATGCCAGCCAGCGATCCTCTAGCCTCCTAGTCTTCTTCTGCCCGCTGACCAGCTGCCACTGAGTGAGCAGAAGATGAGGAGTATGAACTCGAGACCCAGGAATCAAAACATTTGTAGGTCTCAAACTTAGGCCTGCACATGCTCTTTGCATTCTTTGCAACCCTGTCCAGAACACACTGGGGGCTAAAATCAATCCGAGAATGTGGTTCACTTGCTTTTCTTATGTGCAAACATCCATTTGGTTTGGGCACTGGACAGCTACAACTACCCACTACAGATGGCAGCAAGAGAGAAGGGCAAAAACTGGCAAGACGCATAAGAAATAGGAGGAGTAGACCACATGGCCCCTCAAGCCTGCTCCACCATTCAACACCATCATGACTGATTTTCTACCTCAACTCCAATTTCCTGCTCGCTCCCTCTATTCCTCAATTCCTTTAGAGATCAAAAATTTATCACTTAAATGTATTTAATGTGGAACACCCTCAACCCTCTCGGGTGGAGAATTCCAAAGATTCACAACCCTTTGGGTGAAGTAATTTCTCCCCATGTTAGTTCAAAATGATCGGCCCCCTTATCCCGAGACTGTGCCCCGTGTTTTAGATTCCCAACCAGTGGAAACAATCTCTCAGTGTCAATCCTGTCAAGCCCCTTCAGAATCTTGTATGTTTCAAGGAGATCGCCTCTCTTTCTTCTAAACTCTAGAGAATAGGGACCCAATTTACTCAGCCTCTCAACACAGGCCAACCGTCAACCCATGAACCAATCTAGTGAACCTTCACTTTACTGTCTCCAAGGCAAGCATATCATTCCTTAGATATGGAGTCCAAAACCACACACAGTGCTTGATGAAGACAAAAACTGCACACAGTATACTTCCTGATTTGCATTTTTCATTAAAAAAAACTCTGCCCAAGTACGAATCCTAACTCAATTGGCCTTTTGTACTGCAGTTATTTATCAGTGTAACAACTGTTGGGAGATTGAAGTGAACAGAAATTGTGAAAGAGAGCAAAAATATTATCTACAAGACACTGTGATCCTCTAGTAACACATCACAGAAGGATGCTGATACTTTTATCTATCAGGTTAAACAAAAACTCGCTCTGGCAGGGACAAACTAAGTAGATAAGCAGGTAGCTGTCACAATTCATCGATTTTGACTGCATCTCAATATGAAAAGGACTATTCACTGTGAGCACTGATCAATCTTTTAGTTATACAGAAGGTACCAAGTGTTCCAAATTATTTCACATGGTATAGAAGATTCATTGAAGGTGAATGGAGTCAAGGAATTGGCCATCCAAGTGATCTGTACGATACACAAGGCTAGCTTAGGAAACAAAGTACAGCTTTTTAACGATCTGATGCTTTAAATGAATTTTCTGCCTCCACACACACTGGGAACATGTATGTATGTACGCATGTGCGAGTTACCTACCCCCTATGCACACACACAATTTTGAAGAATTAAATGCTATTTCTTATGAACTACAATATGACAATTAACAACAGAAACACAAGGTTACATGCAGCATTAACGTGTAGAACACCAGTGTAAAACATAGTATATATATCCCCCAGTGAGCTTCTTTGATACTCTGTGCATCTGCTTCCTAATCAAGCCACTGAGCACTGGGTTAAAAAAGACTTACATTTATATAGCACCGTTCACAACTGCAGGAAGCACAATTACAGGATGTCCTAAAGCGCTTTACAACCAACTAATTTCCACTGTTGAAATGTGGAAATATGGCAATCAATTTGCGCATAGGTGACTATAGCTTAGACTGGGTATGTTACTGGTCTAGTAATCCAGAGGCCTGGACCATAATCCAGAGAACGAGGCAATTATAACTCAGTGAACGAAAGAAAACTGGCATCAGTAAAAAAGTGATAATGCAGCTTTAGAGTTGTCCTAAGAATCTAGCTGGTTCATTAATGCCCTTTAGGGAAGGAAATCTGCCGTCCTTACCTGGCCTGGCCTATTTGTGACTCCAGCCCCACACAAACGTGGTTGACCCTTAACTGCCCTGTCTTCAGGGTAATTGGGGATGGGCAATAAATGCCGACCCTTGTCATTGACACACACAACCCGAGGATGAGTTGAAAAAAATAAAAATCACTGACACTTTTCTGCAGCAGCAATCCACAGCATAACTCCCTCCTGCTCTCTGACTCAACAACAACAGCTTGGCATTTATATGGCACTTTTCATGTAGAAAGACATCACAAGGTGCTTCACAGAGTTGTAAGCAGACAAATTTGGATGCCAATATTAGGACAAACATAATTTAGGATCATTGTCGATGCCGACAGCATTCCCTCCTGCCCCCAAGAAGGGAAGAGTTTTGGACAATGCCACATATGGAACATAAGAACAGGATTAGGCTTTTTTAGTCCCTCAAATCTGTCCACCATTCAATGATATCATGGCTAACCTGCAACCTTTCCCCCATATCCCTTAATACCTTTGCTCACATCCAGTGGGGTCCTTCTGTACTTATAAATGAAGTCATCAGAACCCATGTACAATTTTAACTTGAGGCCTGAGTGAAGAAGTCACTGCGACTTTCCCACAGCTCAACCTAGGGCAGAAGCTAATCAGTCCCAGGAGCAGCCGAGAAAGCTAAATGTTTTCCTTTCCCATTGTGGGGGGGCCAGGGTGACAAAGGGTATTTGTCCAGGCCCCACACGAAGCCTAAGCCTCCCCAGGCCTGGATATCAGCCATTCCCAAATCAGAAATCCCAGGGAGACACTCTACTATATCATGCAATTTTCTGCTGTTTCCCATTCACTTCTCTTCAGGGTAGAAAGTGGACCAGCAGTCTGTTAATGAGATGGAGTTAAAATAGCCAGGCCTGATTCCTGCAGTGAGTGAGATTCCAACTCACCTCATCACCCACCTGCACAAAGCCCACCCTTGTCCCTTTCCTCATTTAGGTGCAGCTCATCTCCCCTGTGCCAGCCCTCCTGTCCTGAAAATACTCTCAAGTCCACCAGATTGGCAGGCCTTTATTAATAATCTTAAATTCTTCCCCCTCCTTTAACAGTCATTGTAAATATGCCAGAGAATATTGCTGAGCATCTCTTATCTTTATACATGCCAACCATCTGTGTTTGAGTACCAGTCTGCATGTCTCTGTTTGAAGATGAAAATCAGCACAGATGGGACTCCTCCTGCTGCCAGTGCTGCTCCTATTAGAATCCTGATGCTGCAAGTGATTCTGGTTACTGGATACTGAGGGCAGAAATCCTCTGTAGATCAGCAATTTCTCCCCATAGTACACAATGGAATGCAGAAATTACTTGCAGTCATAGGTGTTTGATAGGACCAGTGCTGGGATTGGAGGGTCAAGAGGGAGAAGCTGGAAGCAGCAGTTGAGGGTGGGATGAGGTCAACATTGTCAATTTGGCTGTATGTGCGGGAGTGGCATTTTGGAGGGGAGGTAAAAGACTAACAGTGGCACTTTAAGGGTAGGGGGAAGACGGTACAAGAGGTAGCGGAGGGAGTAAGAACTTTGCAGTGGAGCTCTGGGGTGGATTAAAGGGAAAAGCTGTGAATGGTACTTTGGCTGGAAGAGGAGTGCTAACATTAATTGAAAGTTGGTGGGGTGGCGGAAGGGAGAGCCAGCTCAAAGTTGGGGGGTGGGGGGGGGGCGCAAAAAAAAAAACAGGTTGACTGAGGGCAAAAAAGGGAGAAGCTTACCGGTATTAATGAGGAGAAAGAGGAGGAGTGGAAGTGGAGATCCAGCATGAGCCAAGAAGCGCTTGAGCCAAAGAAGAAACTCTTGTGGTTGGCTGGAGAGTTGGATGGGATGAAGTGCCATGGTGAACTGGTGCACCGGGGTGGTTAGGGGCTGGCTAGAGAACATTTTGGGAAGTTCGGTTGGTCTGTTAAAAACTCAGATTTCCCTTCATTTTTCCCCCCGAGATAGAGTTGATGGTGGCCCTGACTGATCACATAACCAATAGGATTGAGTTTGATTTCCCAGTTTACTATTGGAAAGAACTTGCATTTATATAGCACCTTTCACAACCATTGGACGTTCCAAGTCACTTTACAGTCAATTACATACTTCTGGAATGCAGTAGGGAATGTACACCAAAAACCCACAAACAGAAATGTGATAATGCATTTTATTTTTTAAAGTGATGTTGGCTGTGGGATAAATAATGACCAAGACAACAAGGAGAACTCACATGCTCTTCTTTGAATAATGCCACAGATCTTTCACATGTAGCTGAATAGACCAACAGGGCCTTAGTTTAAGTTGCCATTGGAAAGATGGCACCTCCAACAATGCAACACTCCATCAGCATTGCGCTATCACAGACTCAAGTTTCAGACTGGACTGTGTGCCGAAATCCTGCAGTTTTTTATTATTCATTCATAGGATGTGGGCGTTGCTGGCTAGGCCAGCATTTATTGCCCATTCCTAATTGCCCTTGAGAAGGTGGTGGTGAGCTGTCTTCTTGAACTGCTGCAGTCCATGTGGTGCAGGTACACCCACAGTGCTGTTAGGGAGGGAGTTCCAGGATTTTGACCCAGCAACAGTGAAGGAACGGCGACATATTTCCAAGTCAGGGTGGTGAGTGGCTTGGAGGGGAACTTACTTTTAGCTTTCTGAAAAGTATTTCAACTGAGCCAAGGCTGACACTATTTTTGGCAATCTAATCGAATGTGGCTATGAAAGTGAATTGAATTTACACATGTAATGGCTATGACAGTAAGCAGTGCTCTTTAAATATAAACTGGGGTGGGTGGCTAGAATATGAAATGAATACTGGTCTGTTGGTTCTGGGGTTCAGTGTCAAAGCTAGGCTACAGAGGTGAAAATCTCTTCTATTTTTTGGAAAAGGAGGTTCCTTTATGAAAGGAGTTTGGCCCACCTCAATCCACATTTTTGGGAAATTGGCAATTTCATTCAACTCACAGGGTAGTTATTGTTGTCAAGTATGAAAAATGTTGTCCCAGAGCAGAAGGGGATTGTCTTCAGAGATGTCACTGATCCACCTTGCTGGGTACTTTATCCTGCATCTAAACTAATGCTGGGAGCGTTTGATATTTGCTTTTTATTATGATCAGCACAAAGATTGTCCAAAATAAAATGAACTATCAAACCAAGAAGTCACAATGAAAGGAAGAATGAGTTGCTTTATACTGCACCTCATCACATTATTAACACATTCGAAGAGCTGAGAGTACTATCAGGCACCTCACCTTTCAAAATAGAAGTATAAGCCAATTCATAGCACCAAAAATCCATAAATAAACTCGTGATAAGGGTTTGCATTCAGCTGAGATATATGGCATTTTTATCATCTAATTGAGCAGCTGATGGGAGATATGTTTTCATTATATAACCAACCCCACACTCAGGGAACTGAAAGCATTGTAAACATGTACAAATCGTGGTTTTCAATTGTACTCTTGGGTTAAGGGATTAATTTTGGAGGAATAAACTCAGGGAATAGGATCCTCCTCCCCATTCACCCCAGCTGCACATTACAACAGTCGCTATGCTTCAAAAAATATCTCATTGGTTGTAAATGCTTTGGGATGCAGCAAGTTTGTAAACGGCACTATAGAAGTGTAAGTCTCATTGTCTTTTTATGTGCACTACATCATAACTGCATTCATCATCACCTGACTGAAGGAGTCAAAACAAGGAGCAATTCACAGATCTCTCTCACTCTCTTCCATCGATAGCAGAAACCCACAGGATGCTGCAAAAAGACCTTTACAGAACTGCTGTAGGTGAAGCATTAAACTCAGGTAGTCAACTCAGAAAGGCTGAGACTACCATGCAGTCCAGGGGTTGCAGTTTCGGTCCAAAATGGCATCATATTTCTCAGTGTAATGGAATTTCCTCTTGCTCTCACATGAAATGTATTGTGCTTCTAAAGTACTTCAGGTGACTGGAAATCACTTCACTCCTCTATGTGGATATTGCAATGAGCTAATGAGGTGCGACTGTCCACAAAGCTAATGACCCCTTTCCTGGCTCCCAACTTATTTTATCTCCTGTTCATAGAGACAAATAATGACTTTCCTGCAGTTGAGGTTTCAGTTCCTTCATGAGCCTTTAAGCATAGTTATTAACCAGATTTTTTTCCCTCGTCCATATCTTTTGCAAAAAGGGTTTGAAAATCATTGCTATGTTGGGAGGTGCAGGGGATTAAAGTGAGTTTTTGGAACCGTGTGTGAAAACAGTTGCAATAAAAGCCCAGTCCTTTCTGCCAGAGTTGACTAGAAATGTATGTGCCATGCTATATATCATGTAATGGGTGTGTAAAGTTCCTATGCACAGAAAAAAAAAAGTATTGCCATTGCAATACTTTTCAATAATGTTTCTGTAATAATTGAATTGAAAAGAAAAATCAGGTCACACCTCTCAACAGAAACTCAGACAGGGCAAAATCTCATCAACCTCAGTTATGCTCAAATTAATCACACTACTTCTTCATTTTGAGCAGCACACTTTTCAAATATTCTTTGTTCGTTGAATCCAACAAAGAAGTACCTTCACAGTATATATTACAAGTGACATGCAATGGGGGAAGGAGTGATTTGATTCTCTGGCCTACCTCTCTCTGCCATTGAAACCTCAATCCATTTGCTAGCTTCCCTGCTTCCACCATTTATAAATGGCAAGTCAGCTAGAACTCTATGGTTCATGCCTTCACTCGCTCATCACAGTCTACACCAACCTCCACCAGTTTCCCATGTCCCAGAGAACTGACTATGATTCTTGTCCTCAGCCCTTACTACCATGGTTTCCTTCAGTCACTGCAACACACCCGAGGCCAAGGTGGGATTTGAACACGGGGAGGCAAACTTTAAAATAGAGATGTTGGTGGACCAAGAACCAACACAGATCTGTGAGCACAGGGCTGATGGGTGAACGAGAGGTTTATAGTGGCAATAATTCAGTTTGAACACAAGGGTAATCAGTGCCAATGGACCCATCCCCTTGTACTGATAAAAGCTTTCTGCTCCCAGTGGCAGAATCAGTAACCTGGAAATAGGAATACTTGTTATGCTGCAGGGCGGATCTCAGTGTCCTGCCATTACAATTTACTGAAAATCCTGGCTGGCAGAGAAAGGAGCGAGTTGGAATTCTCCATTTGCTGGGATTCCAGTGACAACACGGGATGCTATCTGAATGCAGCAATCAGCAGTGCAGATATGGTACCAATGACAAGAACAGTGATAGTAAACAGCTACTTACTCTGTGACACCATGGACACTACCAATACCGGCAAGCAATAGAGAAATGTTCTTACCTGAAAAGGTAAAAGAAGACATATTAATATGAGCTTGCTCAAAGAAAGTGATTTAAAACATTAGCAATGTGAAAACAAACAGTTGCTGGAAGAGGGATCATAGACCATCACTGGACTTTCAACCCTCAGGTACAAGGCTGCTGGTGCGGTGCCTATCGGTGATTTCAAAATTATATTCACACAGGGTAGGCGCGTGAATTTTAACCTCAGTACCTGTTTGTTGGTAAAATGGTAAGAGGGAAAACAGAGTAAGAGTATTCTTTGATTGCTCTTACAGCTTTACTCCCTTAGTTATTGAAGGAGTTTTCTATTAAAATTAGTGCGAAAAGGGTCTTTTCATAACCAACCTGTGGGTAGTTAATCATTTCTGTGGAATAACACTGAATTGGACAACTGGTTTTAAAACAAAAAATCCAGTGGAAAGAAACTGAAGATGGATTTGAATTAGCAGCGGCTGTAAACAAACATTTTAATCCTTTGTAAAAGTGAGTCTGTTTCCTTTCAATCTTAGGTTACAAAGAACCCAACAAGTTCAAATGAAGAAAACGACTGCACTATGATTGGACAACCCCTCGAGCTTGGGTTATGGTCCTTCAGGTTAGGAGAGTACAGGAACAAAAGGGTGACAGGTAACAGGAGGAAATTGACCAGATCCATTGACAATTGATTCACATTAAATATAAAGCAGGTAGATTGTTTCCATTACATTGAAAAATGTAGCAACCAATTTGTGCACAGTAAGATCACACAAACAACAATGTGATAATAACCAGGTAATCTTATTTAGTAATGTTGGTTGAGCAATAAATGTTGGACCAAGACACTGGGGAGAATTCCCCTGCTACTCTTCAAATAGTGCAGTGGTCTATTTACTGTCCACCCAAGGGTCAGACAGACGGGGCCTCAGTTTAACATCTCGTCCGAAAGATGGCATCTCCGACAGTGCAGCACTCCCTCAGTATTGCACTAGAGTGTTAGCCTAGATTATGTACTTAAGTCTCTGGACAAAGGCTTGAACTAACCACCTTCTGAGTCAGAGGTCTATCATTGAGCCAAGACTTATACCAGTGTTTGTCTCAACACCAGCAGTCAAAATAACTTCTCCATTCTGACAAGCTAACCATTTACCTTCATATTATATATATTATATATATATATATATATATATATACACACAATTGTCTGTCAAAGTTCTTTTACCACACTCTCACACATTTCTGAAATAAAGAGTGAAATATTAAATAACTGTTGAATGAAAGAAATGGAAATAATGCAGCCTGAAATTCAAATGCAGGAAACTTACATTCTCAACTATAGCACTGCTGTGCCCGAGAATTCAAAGGATCAGAACCAGAGAGAGATGATAGACTGTAACTAGTCTGTTACACAGGCAACCATTCATTATTTATACATCCGACAGACCATAATTTTTTCCACTCTGGTGGTCATCATATTTCACTGAGTCGCCTCATATTTCGCATCTGCCTGTACACAGGCCCCTTTTTCTTCAATTATATCTAATATCTCCTCTACAGTTTCCCAATCTCCAATAAATAGGTGAATCTGGGCAAAGAAAAATTGGATAAAAAGCTATTTTCCCCTCTCTCAGACCGGTCAATCTATCATGAAACAAACCTTTCTCCTATCTGTAAGATTCCCTATTACATGATACATGGTGGGATAAAAGAATTGATATAATCTAATGTGTTTTGAGTGGACATCAAGAAACACACACCATGAATAGTTTTGATAGAACCATTACTGAATGCACATCAGCATGATTCAAGTCTTTGTTTCTCTCAAAGTCATGCGCACACATCAGCTCTATGCCAGCGCAGCAGGGTCCCTCACAGACTCATTCTTCAGGAACATTTTTTTTTGGCCTCCCCTAGTTGTCAGGAAGATACAAAAAAAACTTGCATTTTTACGAAGCTTTTCAGGGCCTCAGGACATCCCAAAGCACGTTATGATGAAGTGCTTTTGATGTGTAGTCACTGTTATAATGTAGGAAACACAGCAGCCAATTTGCGTGCAGCAAACTTCCACAAACAGCAATGTGATAACGACCAATAATCAGTTTTTAGTGATGTTAGTTCAGAGATAAATATTGGCCAGGACAGAAGGTGAGAAATCTGCTGCTCTTCTTTGAAATAGTGCCACAGAGCCACGTACATCCAGCTGAGAGAGTAAACAAAGCCTCAACTTAACTGCAGATGAGATTTTATGAGTGACGAGCACAGAAAATTTGATTCAGTCAGTGAGCCTTAGACTGCGCATTCGACACCTCTGATTGGTGCTCTGAGGGTTACAGCAGAGGTCGGACACAAGGACCGATACAATGCCAGCTGTGGCTCAATGGCATCAATTACCTACTGCTGCCAGTCTCCAATGGGTGTGTTCGCCTGCAGCCCTCCAAGACCAAGGAATAAGCAAGTGTTTGATGCCGCCAAAGCAATGGAAAGCGGGCATGTCTGTATTTCCAAGAGAATGATGACCAGCCTTCAGTTGCAATTTTAAAGCAGCAACAACAGCATCTGTTCACTGTCTCTGCTTTACAACTTGGAGTTGAGAAAGGGCGTCAGTGTATTCAGGTTCACACCAAAATTGCTGCTCAGCATATTGCATAATGGATCATACCACCTCAGTATTAAATGCTACCTTTTAATAACCATCTATTAGTTACCTGGTTAATTTTCTGCTTTTGCTTGTTCCAATGTGCACAAGGATTTTACCTTTCCACGCCACAGGAACAGAAGTAGGCTAATTAGCCACTAAAGCCATTCAATCAGATTGTGGTTGATCTGTAACCTAACTCCAAATACCTGCCTTTGCCCCATATCCCTTAAGTTTCTGTTAACTAAAGGTGTTGCCATTTATGGAGATGAGTTCCGAACTTCTACCACCCTTTAATAACTTACAAGGCTACAGACAAAGAGCTGGAAAGCAAGATTAGGCTGGGTAGCTCTTTTTCCACAGACCATAGACACAATGGGCCAATTGGCCTCCTTCTGTGCTACAAATTTCTATGGCCGAGATTTTCCAGGCCTGACATAGAGATACCGGAAAATCCCACCCCATGAATCTTTGCATGTATAAATGTTTCACTCCGGAAATATCTAGCACTACTTTTTAAGACTATGCACTCACCTCTCCCTCCCGCCACCCCCACCAAGTCCTGGACTCCCCAACTATTCTATCTATTCCCCATTAATATCTTGAAAACTTTGATTATATCACCCCTTAACCTTCTAAATTTCAGGGAATTAAACCCTAGTTAATGCAATCTCTCCTCATGGCATCCACATATCATTCTGTTAAATCTATGCTACACCCCCTCCAATATATCCTTTCTAAAGTGGCATGCCCAGAACTGCTCACAGAACTCCAGATGTGGTCTAACCAAGGCTTTTGTATGGTTGTAGCATAAATTCTATCCCCTTGTATTTTAGGTCTCGAAAGGCCGGCATTTCATTAGCCTTTTTGACTATTTTCTGTACCTGTTCATGACATTTCACAAGGACCAGGAGCAGCTTTAAATACCTGGAGTGTCAATGGGAATTAACAGCTTTGACATGAAAATCTGAAGTGTGTATTTAAGATAGTACAGTTAGAGAAAGCTTGAGATTTTTTTAAAAAGTTAGAAAGAGACATAAAAATCATTCACCACTGTCCATTTCCTGAACTGCTGCTCCGATATGATCCCACAGGTAAGAATATCCTCTAAGTACATCACCCAACCAGGGTTTACTCATGAATTTGGAGACTGCCATTTGAATACAATGTCATCGTACCCCCTATATAGTCCTTACCTAGCCCCTACATACATACGCACACTTATCTAGAAGGTGTCACCAAATCACATTTGTAATTGGGAACCTGTGCTTATTTTCTCATCCCCAATTACTGCGTTGACTATAATTAGCAAATTCCAAAAGCCTGGTCAGAATTCGTCAGCAGGGCTCAGTTAAATGTCGCGAATGTGCCTTTGGTAGGGAGGTGTCGGGGAGGGGTGGGTGGGGCAAGCATAGGAGTAGGCCATTAGGCCCTTCAGTTCTATGGCTGGTGTTTATGCTCCACATGAGCCTCCTCTCATCGTATCAATGCAACCCTTTTATTCCTTCCTCCCTAATGTACTTACATAGTGTCTATGCCATTCACCTCATCCACTCCCATGAGGCAGCAAGTTGCACACTCTAACCTCTCTCGGGGTAAAAAAAAAAGTTTCTCTTGTGCTGTTTATTTCACAGGGTGACTGATCCATGTAAATATAAAGAAGTAGAAGAGCAAGAAAGTTACTGACAGGGTTAACCACAACCTTCCATTAAGTGCAGTGTAAACCTCACGCAACAGCTTTACCAATAGACTTATATTGTAGCATCTGACAAAGACAACATCACCTTTAATCCTGCCGAGGGCCTGCTACACTAATGACCATAATGAAACATTCTTGGTACGAGAGCCTGTTCATTTATTTTCATTCCTGGTGAGTGCCTTCAGAGACTGGTGCTGCAATCACAGCTATTTACTATTGAAGTCCCAGCCAAATTTATGGACCCAGTGAAAAATGGATGCGACCCTAGAAGCAGAACTCTATTGTCTGGCGTATCCTAACCGACTCATTACACGTGTATCAATCTTTAATCTGCAATTAAACAATCAGTTATATGTAAAAGATTGCTGCAAATACCGAACTTGAATGCGTCCCAGGCAATATATCTTGATAAAGAGAAAAAGAGATCAATTAGGGCCGAATGCATCATATGGCCTGGTTCAACTAAAGGTTACAAAAGGAAGTAAATGAAATGTTAGAAATTAGACCAGATGATGTCTGTGCCAGCATTTTGCCTTTCCACCTGGTGTGAAGGTTAATGCAATGGGAAAGCTGCAAAATGGGTGATAGAGTTATAGGTTTTAGCTGATAGAACAGGCATCCAGAACAAATGCAACATGCTGCAAAACTACTTTCTCTCCAATTAGAACCTTCTGGCACCAGCCCCCTGCAGGTACTTTAATTGGTGAATGGAGCTAGCAGGCAGGCACTGCTGCTGCAGTCATTAACAGGTAGTTTGCTGTCATTTAAGGTGCTTCGTCGTGTCGATTACTTTGAAGCCAGTACTATCATGCACAAAACATCGGCCCTTTCCTGAAAGCAGAAGTGTTGCCCCGAGGGGATTTACTGGATTAGGGATACTGGGAAGGGGGAGCTAGGATTTCACTTTCATCCCATGCGAGAAAGAGAAAGAGAAAGGGCGAAAAGCAAGAACTTTCATTAGTATAGCGCCTTAATAACCTTGGGATTGCCCATAGAGGTTCACAGCCAATCAGGTACTACTAAAAATATAGCCACTATTGTAACGTAGTGCAGATCCTCTTACATGCTACAGGTGCAGCAGTTAGCCAAAGATGTAGGTCTCCCTCACCCTATCAGTGTCATCAGATTTATAGTGACAGAATCAGCAGTCAGGGTGAGGGAGTTGGTTTTATTCAGAATTAATGCTGTGCACCAGCTTTCTGTGGGACTCTGCAAAAGCAGAGCCCAGTGCTTTAAAAGCTGACTGGATCCCAAGTCCAAACCTACACACAAGAGTGTGCTGAACAAGTGACTCTCTCCTGAGACCAGATGAGCTGTCAGTATAAAAGTACACCAAGTGACTGTCTTCCTTGAGAAGCTGTTTCAATGGGGGAAAAAAAGAGTGCCAAAAGATTCCACAGTCCAGTTGGCTGGTCTCAAAGATTAATAACCATAAACTCCCTGTTCCCTTAAATATCTAAACAATTCCGCATTAAATTTGTCCACAATTTGCCACTGGTGCCCCCAGTCCAATTACCCATCAACTATTCTGCCCATATACTCATTGTAGTTTTAATGTAATCTGTGGGTCATTTGATTTTAGCTGAGCCTATTCTAAGTGTGAAAGATGCATTCCTACTCTTTAATAAGCTTAGAACAACCTTTTGTAATGTAAAGGGGTTTTATCCTAGGGAAATTATCCCAACAGAGAACTTACATTCTATGCAATAAACCTTTTATAAATAAACTATTCTGCGCATCAGAAAAAATTCCTTTCAGAGGCTCTAATCCCAGTTCTTCAATTTGAAAAAAACATGTGGAGCCCAATAATGAGACACAAGCTAATCATCTACAGTGTTCTTTTTCCAAATAATACAGGCACTGGCTGTTGAGATACAGGAAAGATGGTACAAACCACACAGGGAAAGACTATGATTGATCATCTGATGTACATTATTGCTCATCAAACATTGTCCTTGTTAGATTACATCCTGATTTCACCAAATTATCAGATTAAGGCAGAAGATTTGGCACATAGGCAGCTCTAATAAACTTTGATTGCTGGTGTATCTGTAACATTAGAGCACGACCAAATGGTCATAGCAATTGGCTGGCCGGTGGGTGTCTCTGTTTTTAGATACAACCCATATTCTATAATGAGAGCAGGAGATATTGATGAGTCTGCAGCGTCTGTTCATTTGACAATTTGCTGTCATCACAATACAGGTAATAACCCTAAACATCAGCTACATCAGAACGTTACTACTACCCCATTAAAAAAATACTGCAAAACTTGATTCATGGCACACATTTCAGAAGAACTGAGGCTTCGAGAGGCATTAAAACTCGTTCATAAAGCCAGTGAAAACTGAAAGGCATTTTAAAATTAGTTTTAAACATGCAGATACACCCCTCCCCTTGCTCATGCTGTGCCCTCTTTCTGCATTATAGTACAAATTAATACCGTGGAACATACTGATGATTATCATCTGTTCACCAGTATCTCACTTAACATATTACCAGCTTGCCTACCAGGTGCAACAATGGTCTTAAAATTCTTCTGTGCGTAACACTAAAGCTGCACTGGGAAGTCATTATGAATGTGGCTGTTTGACACTCAGCTAATGAGAACTCCAGAGCTCCTGCACAGTAAACGGTTCTCTGCAGGGAACTTAAAAAAAAGAGGGGACATGGAGGATTATGACAATTCTGCTACCATAGCAACAGTGACTTTACAATGCCAATTGTGATCAACGAAGTCAAGTATTAGTGTAAATTCAAAGGTGGTGGCAAATAAATTGCCAATTCTACCAGTATATTGCCATCATGGGGGAATGTTGTGTGTGGGGGTCCGTCCTCAATCCTCGGTCTCAGGTGGGTGTAATGCTGGCAGCAGCCACCGCCTGCCCAAAGACACTGAGTACAGAAAAGCTACGAACATACATATGAACATATGAATTAGCAGGAGTAGGCCACTCGGCCCCTTAAACCTGCTCCACCATTCAATAAGATCATGGCTGATCTGATTTTAACCTCCTATTCCTGCCTATCCCTGATAACCTTTCATCCCCTTGCTTATCAAGAATCTGCCTACTTCTGCCTTAAAGATATTCAAGGACTCTGCCTCAACCACCTTTTGAGGAAGAGAATTCCAAGGTCTCACAACCCTCGGAGAGAAAAATTTCTCTCATCTCTGTCCTAAATGGACGACCCCTTATTTTGAAACAGTAACCCCTAGTTCTAGAGTCTCCCACAAGAGGAAACATCCTTTCCACATTCACCCAGTCAAGTCCCCTCAGGGTCTTAATGTTTCAATCAAGTTGCCTCTTACTCGTCTAAACTCCAGTGGATACAAGCCTAGCCTGACATCCTGCCCATTCCAGGTATTAATCTAGTAAACCTTCTTTGAACTGCTTCTCATGCATTTACATCTTTCCTTAAATAAGGAGACCAATAATATACACAGTACTCCAGATGTGGTCTCACAAATTCCCTGTATAACTGAAGCATAACCTCCCTACTCTTGTTTCATTTCCTTGCAATAAACGATAACATTCTATTATCTTTCCTAATTACTTGCTGCACCCGCATACTAACCTCTTGTGATTCATGCACTAGGACCCCCAGATCCCTCTGCATCTCAGAGCTCTGCAATCTCTCACCATTAGATAATAAGCTTCTTCTTTATTCTTCCTGCCAAAATGGACGACCTCACTTGTTCCTACATTATACTCCATTTGCCAGATCTTTGCCCACTCACTTAACCTATCTATATCCTTTTGTAGCCTCCTTGCATCCTCCTCACAACTTACTTTCCTACCTACCTTTGTGTCATCAGCAAATTTAGTAACCATACCATTGGTCCCTTCATCCAAATCATTTATATAAATTGTAAAGAGTTCAGGTCTCAGCACTGATCCCTGTGCCAACCAGAAAATTAGCTATTTATGCCTATTCTGTTTCTTGTTAGTCAGCCAATCTTCTATCCATGCCAATATTTTACCCCCTACATCATGACCTTTTATTTTCCGCAATAACATTTGATGTGGCACCTCATCAAATGCCTTCTGAAAATCTAAGTACAGCTCCCCCACAGCATCTGTTACTTCTTCAAAGAACTCCAATAAATTGGCTAAACATGATTTCCCTTTCACAAAGCCATGTTGACTCTGCCTGATTACCTTGAATTCATCTAAGTGCCCTGCTTTAATGTCTTTAATAATAGCTTCTAATATTTCCCTATGACAGATGTTAAGCTAGCTGGCCTACAGTTTCCAGCTTTTTGTCTCCCTCCCCTTTTTGAATAAAGGAGTTGCATTAGCTATTTTCCAATCTAATGGACCTTCCCCGAATCTAGTGAATTTTGGAAAAATTAAAACCAACGCATCAACTATCTCACTAGCCATTTCTTTTAAGACCCTAGGATGAAATCCATCAGGTCCCGGGGACTTGTCAACCCGCAGTTCCAACAATTTGCTAATTACCACTTCCCTGGTGATTGTAATTTTCTTGAGTTCCCCCCTCCCTTCCACTTCCTGATTTACAGCTATTTCTGGATGTAACTTGTATCTTCTATACTGAAGACCGATGCAAAGTATGTGTTCACTTCATCTGCCATCTCCTTATTTTCCATTATTAATTCCCCAGACTCACTTTCTATAAGACCAACACTCACTTTGTTAACGCTTTTCTTATTTAAGTATCTATAGAAACTCTTTGGGCAGAACTTTGCTGTCGGCGAGCAGGGGGCGGGGCGGGATGATGTTGGGTGGAACCCCCAACGTCATCCCGCCCCATTTAAATTTTTCAGGAAGGCGGGGGCGCAGCAAAATCAGCTGCGGGCCAGCTGACCTGTCAATGGCCAATTGAGGCCATTGACAGGATCATTTAAACAATTGAAGGACCTGCCCGTCCAACCTTAAGGTTGGTGGGTCGGCCAGGAGCCTCGGCGACAAATAAAAAAAACATGAAACCTCATCCAGCAGTGGGATGAGGCTTCATGCAGGGTTTAAAAATTTTTAATAAAGTTACTCTGTAAATTATGAACATGTCCCAACTCATGTGACATTGTCACATGAAAGTCCAGGCGATCTCCCTGAGGCTGCACTTAGCCTCAGGGAGATGTGCGCTCTTTCATGCGCACGCGCAAAAGAGTGCACTCTCGCTTTCAGGGAATCCCCACCACCCGCACAGGGAGCGCATAGCGCTTCCCGCCAGACGTCACGCTGGGCACGCCTTAATTGGCCCGCCCACATAAAATGGCAGCAGGGCCCGCTTCTCCGGTGGGGATTGGCTCCCCGCCCGCCGGAGATTGGGTTGGGCCCGCCCGCCTGACAGGCAGAAAATTCTGCCCTTTGTCTTTATATTACTAGCTAGCTTTCTCTCGTACTCTAATTTTTCCCTCCTTATTAATCTTTGCTGTTTTCTACATTCTGTCCAACCTTTTGACCAGCCACCCAATCTTTGCACAATTATATGCTTTCTCTTTAAGTTTAATATTATCTTTAAATGTTTTAGTTAACCATGGATGGTGAATCCATCCATGAGAGATCCACCCTTGAGATTTTTCTTTCTTGTTGGAATGTATCTATTCTGTGTATTCTGAAATATCTCCTTAAATGATCTCTATGGACCTATCCCTTAACCTAAATTGCCAGTTCACTTTAGCCAACTCTGCTTCCATGCCCTCGTAATTTCCCTTATTTAATTTAAAAATACTAATGTTAGTGTTAGTCTTCTATCCCTCAAACGGACTGTAAAATTCAATCATATTATGACCACTGCTACCTAGGGGTGCCTTCACTATGAGGTCATTAATTAATCCTATCTCATTGCACAATACTAGGTCCAGTGTAGCCTGCTCCCTGTTTGGCTCCAGAATGTGCTGATCTAAGAAATTATCCCAAAAACATTTTATGACTGTCATCTATGCTACCTTTGCCCATCTGGTTGTTCCAGTCTATATGTAGGTTAAAATCCCCCATGATAATCGCCATATCTTTCTGACAAGCTCCCACTATTTCTTCTATGATACCCCATCCTACCGTATTACTGTTAGCGGGCCGTGCACCACTCCCACAAGCGACTTCTTGCCTTTATCATTCCTCATCTCTACCCAAACTGCTTCTATATCCTGGTTTCCTGCACTTAGGCCTTCCCTCTCTAGTGTGTTGGTGTCATCCTTAATTAAAAGAGCCACCCCTCTATCTTTTCCTAACTTCCTATCCTTCCTAAAAGTCACACGCTCTCCAATATTCAGCTCTCAATCTATGCCATCCTGCAGCCATGTCTCTGCATTATCTATTAGATTGTACTTATTCATCTCTATTTTCACTATTAGTTCAACTGTTTTGTATCAAATGCTACGCGCATTCAGATACAGAGCCTTAGGTTTTGTCCTTTTATTATTTTTGTAACCTCTAGCCTTATCTATTCATTTATTCTTAGACTTGTACTCTTTGTCCCCTCCTGTCATGGTCTGTTTATCATTTCCCAAATTAATACCTTCCTTTCTTACCTTGACTCTACTCTTTAATTTATCACATCTTCCCACATTTGATCCCTTGCCCCCACAACTTAGTTTAAAACCCTTTCTACTTTCCTAGTTATGCAATTCGCAAGAACACTCATTCCAGCATGGTTCAGGTGTAGACCGTCCCAACAGTACAGCCCCCACTTTCCCCAGCACGGATGCCAGTGCCCCACACACCGGAACCCACTTCTCCCACACCAGTCTTTGAGCCATGCATTCATCTCTCTAATCTTATTTGTCCTATGCCAATTTGCAAGTGGCTCAAAAATAATCCAGAGATCATTACCTTTGAGGTTCTGCTTCTTAATTTGGTACCCAGCTCCTCATACTGACTATGCAGAACCTCTTTCCTTGTCCTACCGATGTTTTTGGTACCTACATGGACCACAACAATTAGATCCTTTCCCCTCCTACTGCAAGTTCCTCTCCAGCCCTGAGCAGATGTCCCAAACCCTGGCACCAGGCAGACAACACAGCCATCTGGACTCTTACTTTTTGCTGCAGAGAACAGTATCAATCCCCCTCACTCCAGTATCCCCTACTACCACTACATCCCTGTTTGCTCCCCCAGCTTGAACAGCTTCCTGCGCCATGGCCAGCCTGCTCATCCATCTTGCAGACCGTGCTTTTATCCACAGGTTGTGAGCACTTCAAACCTGTTTGACAATTGCAAAGTCTGAGGCTCCTCCACTACTCTCTGCTCAATCCCTTTACCTGCCTCACTAACGGTCACAGCCTCCTGCCCCTCACTGCTGACCAAAACAGGCAACCCTATTCTAAGAAGTGTGACCATCTTCTGGAACAAAGTATCCGGGTATTTCTCACCCTCCCTTATGTTGAGCAGCGTTTGCAGTTTGGCTTCCAGATCAAAAATTCTGATCCAGAATTTCTCTAGCTGCTTACACTTTCTACAGTGTTTGTCCTGGATCGCCTTGGCATCCAAAGGCTCCCACATTCCACAGCTGCAACATAACACCTGTCCTACCATTGTTATTTATGTTATTTTGTTAATTCAATTTAATTATTTTCTTAATTAACAGAGTAATTCCTATGTATGTTATGATTTGCTGTGCTTATTAAATGCTAGTACCACTGACAACTGAAAGTTACACATTTCTTAACCACACAGGTATATGTTTCAGGTGTTTACTTTAATTATTTAATGTAATTTTAAAGTTTTAGTTCTATTTTATTTATAAATCTACCTTAACTCCTGTGTCCTAAGCTGACTATTAATACACTGTCGTCAACACTAAATGCTGACCAGCCAATCAACTTACAAAAGTACAGTGCCTATACTATTTTAAACCCTAGGAACTGAATAAACCTTAACCACTTACTAGTCACTCACCAAACAGCTAGCTTCTTCTCCAGCCAACCAAATTGCTCCTTCGCTGTGATGTCACTACATTTTCTCTTGGAATTTTCAGACTCCCGACTGCCTCTCCACTCGCCCCGTTTTCAATCTCCTCTAGTCTCTGATTGGTCAGCAGCTCTCTGCAGATGGAATTTCCATCCTCTGGGTACTTGATCTCTGGAGAAGGCCCGCTATTGGCGTGTCAAGTGCCTGGGTGGCACAGGGGCCTTCTTTAAAAGAGGCGCCGCAGAGTCTCGCCCGTTCTCTAGTCGGTGGTCGAGATCCCTGTCACTTCCATGAGATTCCACCCCTTAGCTACCTACCAAATCTATGGTGCCAGGCTTCCCTGCACACCACCACCCTCCCCCGCACCCCCCACCCCAAACCATCACAAAGCCCCTGCCTCAGATGGGCAAAAGTGAAGAACAGATTTGGCAAACAAGGTGAAGAATTTTTTTTGATTGGGCAAAAAAAAAAAATCTGGTATAGAAGCTCTTGTAAAAGCTGTTGGATTATGTACTCAACTTTGGAATTTCCTCCCTGCCTCTGGGCAGAGGGAAGATAATTTGTAATTTTCTTTATTGAACTCATCTGTATATAGTGGGAGCAAAACGTAAGACCTTTCCTCCCACAATATTACCTGCTGAATCTTGTCAGAACTGAAATCCAGAATACCAAGGATGAAACTTTAGAATAAAATATTAACCATCGCCCATTTGAAGACACCAGCAGGAGCCAGCAACTCGTGTTTCAGTGTCAGCCATGGCTCAGTGGTAGCAATCTCACCTTGTTGTCAGAAGGTTGTGAGTTCATTCCAGCTTAGGGACCTGAACACAAGATATTGGCTGGCACTCCAGTATTGAGTGAGTGACAGAGGTGCAATCTTTCAGATGCACCATTAAGATGGAAGATCCATCTGTCCTCTCAGGTATGAATGGAGGATCACACAGTACTATTTGAAGAAGAATAAGGACATCATCCCCAGTGTAACTAGCCAGCATTTATCCCTCAACCAATATCACTTAAAAAAAAAGATTTTCGGAGCAGTTTTACTTTGCTGTGTGCAAAGTGACTGCCATACTTCCAACATATCAATAATGGCTACTTCAGAAGTACTGCAAACCACTGAGAAGTCCTGAGGTCAGGAAGGGTGCGAAATAAATACAAGTCTTTCTCATGGATAACAAGTACCAATTTCTCTAATGTGCAACTATATAAATTCATTTGAATGTGGGAGCCATTACACATTTCAATTAAATCTTTCCTTATACTTTTATTTTTGGGGTTGCTGCATAGAAAGGAGGTAAAATGGCCTCTTTGCACCAATTCTTGTATTCGGCATCCCAGTGGTAGAATTGTGTCTCTTATACAAGATGAAAGTAGCTAAATTTGTGCATATTCGAATAATTTGCCGATCCCCACAGTACAGAAAACCCTGTGTTGTCTATATCGTATCTACAGTGTGAACTCTACAGCGCAGATATATTACTTGTGCAGGACTGACATTAAGTCAAAGAGATCATGATTCCACTAGTCTGATATTGTTGCTGAAAACTGAACTGTGATCAACTGAGGTGCGCTTCACCAAACTAACTGCAACACTACTAATTAAAGTCTTGAGATAGTGAAAGGTAACCATAATCTTTACAATAGAGCACCAACATTACTCATTTCGATGCTGGGCACTAATCAGCACGGACAGTGAATCTAGTTTTGAACTCAAAGTCTTAACTCCAAACCAAATTGCTCCAGGGAAATTCTGCATAGTACTGATCTACTGTGGCTATTCATTCCTGTTTAAGCAATAATAACCACTACAGGAGTGTGCTCTGCCATCTTACTGGAGCAATAATCTAGGGGCCTGGACTAATTCATCTAGACAACGCCACCTTAAATCCTACTGTGGTAGTTTGAATATTTGAGTTCAGTTTAAAGAAAAGTCATGATTACAACGAAGTTGCTGATTTTGAGGTTAAAAAACCAATTGATTCAGTCATGCTTTTTCAAGAAAAAAATCTTCCATCCTAACCCTAATCTGCCCCAGCCCTAACAACAACATGGTTATTTCTTAACTGCCCGCCAAAGGTGGCATAGCATGCAATTCGATTGCATCAAACCACCAATACCACTCAAGGAGGGAGCCATCCATCAGCTTTGTGGGTCGTAATGAGATGGTTGGCCGCATCAGCGATGCACACAGCCCAAGAGTGAATGAAAAGATGTTTACAGAGGATGCTACTATTGACAATTTCTTTTTCTTTGATGGGTTGTGGGCATCACCAGCAAGTCAGCATTTGTTGCCCATCCCTAATGGCCCTTGAGCTGAATAGCTTGCTCGGCTAATTCAGAGGGCAGTTAAGAGCCAACCACATTGCTGTGGGTCTGGAGTCACATGCAGGCCAGACCAGGAAGGCAGATTTCCTTCCTTAAAGGGCATTATTGAACCACATGGGCATTTACAACAAATTGATAATAGTTTCATAGCCACCTTTAGTGAGACTAGCTTTATAATTCCAGATTTACTAACAGAATTCAAATTCCACCAGCTACCATGGTGGGATTTGAACCCATAACCCCAGAGCATTAGTCTAGGCCTCTGGATTACTAGTCCAGTGACATTACCACTGCACCATCTTCTCCCCATCAGCAATTGCGTTGCTTACTTCCAACAAGCACCATGGTCTTCCTCCACACACATCCAGTCCAAATCAGAGGGACACCAACTGACTGAAACCATTTTAATATCTATAAACTAACAAAAAGCTTCAATTCGATTTGTAACCTTCGTGGAGTTTGACAGGTCTGAAAAACATCGCGTTTGCTTGCCCTGACTACACTGATTTTGGTAGCTGGGGTGATGAGGATACCACAACTGGCTTCAGCCAGGACGAGGGAAGGAAGGAAAATAAATTGCTATTCTGGCTTGCAATCCCAAGCTTGGCTGTGCTGCTTTTCACAATCCACTGACCAATTGTGTCCCAGAAATAGCCCGCACTTTTAGGAGAAAAAAGCTAACAGACTTTTTTTAAAAAGCCTGTAAATAGCATATATTCCAAATCATTTTTCCAATGGATTTTTCAGGTCTGGACTCACGCAAATCCAGGACTGGCCAGACTTCTTTGTAAACTGTGCCTATCAGTGGTTCTATAGATGTCTGTTTATCTCAGTACATTGTTTGTGATGTTTCAGCTAAGTGCAAAACCAAGCAAAGCATTCTGGTTACCACTTATCTCACTGCAGACTGAAAGGTCGCTCGTCAGCTATCAGTGGCAGACTAACACTTCCAAAATAGGTGTGCGGCTCCTACCACTGGGAGAAGGGCTTTCTTGTGGTGCAATGCAAATTACTGCGTTTTATCAGGCCAGCATTGTTGGTTAATTCATTGTGTTCCTTATCATCTGTTTCCAAAAGCCCGCTTGCCTCTGTGGCAGGCTCAGGAGGTGTGTCGACAGCAGCATTAGCCACTGTCAAATGTGGCCTTATCAGCCAGTGCAGAGAGCACTGGGAATGACCTGTGGAGTCATGCGCATCCTCCATTGTCATCCAAGCTTATAGTGCTCACTTCGCTCTTTGTCCCAATTCATGGCCCGTCTTTAAGAGCTAGTGTCCTGGGTGGTGGGCCTGCTCCCAGCTCCAGATAGGGAGTTGTAGCTGATGAGGAAAGGGGCTCTCATGGGCTTTGCGACCTTTTTTTGTTTCATCATTCCAGAGGAATGGGCAGAGCCTGCCGCTACCCCATTCCATCCCAGGGAGCTTTGAAATGTCAGTGCTGATAGTGAAGGCTGACATCTCCATGGGCTAGAATGACTAATGAGGGGAAACAACAGAGGCAGATGATGGAAAGGGAGAGTAAAACACAGAATTTAAAGTTACAAAGGAGGCCTCATTGCGATCTGAATGCCACAGTTAGTTGCAAGTGTAAAGGCACTTGAGTGGCAATGCAGATCAGCACTAATTAAATTAATCAAAGAGCACCATTTCCTTTAATTCCTCCTTTCGCATCAAAGGTCATATTAATTAGGGGGTAGTTAAATCTATCCTATCCCCGGAAAACAAAGGACTCATTAGCACAGTTAATTGGGAAGGAATAGCGTGCACTGCTGTAATGTGCAATACTGAGCTCCTCCCTACAAAGGGGAAGGGTTATTTAAGGTTGAGGGCTCCGAGCTGTCAATGGGTCCGGCTTCATGTCATCGGGTGCCACAAACTGGCTTTGTTAGGTCACCCACCCACCCACCCACCCACCCACAGCAAACAGACACCCACAATCCGCCGATTCACATCATGCCTGCGCTTTGCAAGCAGAAGCTGGCTGAATCGGCTCCAGCAGTGGGGAGATGGTGGAGCCTGGGTCTCGGGCAGAGGTTGGGGGGGGAGAGAATACCAGCGGGATGCAGCACAGTGGAGCTGAAGTTTGTGCCCTTCGGCATTTGGGAATTCCGGTTATTTTTGGTCAGCCCAGTGTGTGGCAAACGCGGAAACTCATCGCCACACCTCGGACTCTCTAGGGTTCGTTTGACCCAAGACAGGGAGCAAGTTTGATGTACCTGATCTCTGTAAAAAAAAAATCGATGTGTTGTTCCCTCGTGAAGAAATGTTGTAAAATGCATTACTAATATCACTCACTAATAATCAAATTCTCAGCTCTGCTCCCACACAATAGGACTCACAATCAGTTGCAACATAACTTACGTGAGCTCTCATTGTCCACCAAGCATGTCTCTCACTCTCTTCATCTCAATTTCTGCAAAACATCACTATGTTGAAAAGATGGAGCTGACACAGTGTGCAAGGTACGCGCGAGATAACGACTGCCAGTGCCCCCGAAGCTAAAAAGCACGCACAGCACTTGTACTCTGCGCCAACTATTTTTTAAACCCAATAGCTGAAATTAATTTGAAGTTTAATTAAAATGAAATTAGCGAAGGAGCGGGGAGGGGAGAGGGTTGCTGGTTAGTAAGGAAAAAAAAAATTAAGAAAAGCTCTCCAACAGCTAAACTGAAAGGCAGAGTGATTAGTGACCTTTGAATGTTAAATCACTTTGATGTAGATGCAAAAACCCTTTTGAAGCAGAATTTATCATCACTCCACTAGGATGTAATGAAGTGGAACTAAGATCACACACACCACCGCTGATCTAGAAGATAGACGTTAGCAGATTTTGCAAATTGCACACAAGCAGTGGCAAAAAAAAAGAGAATTTTTTTTTCCCCCCAGACAGCTTTTAATTGGTCGTGGAGCTTTCTTCAAATAATGTCAGTTTAACGAGCTATCTGCTTTCTTTAGTGAAAGACTGAAGATCGGTGATAGGCGACTGCACGCAGAGCTACATCAAGTTCAAATGCAGTTTTGTAGTTTTGCTCTGCTGTCTGACTTCATCATCTAGAACCCACTCTCCACATAAAAGTTAGTCAATAATATCACTTCAGGAATGGAGGGTTTTAAAGTGAGAGCTAGGCTGGGGTTGCCCATGTCCAGTGCAGTTGCCATTTACTGAATTTGATCCATTGCCCTCTCACCGGCTTAATATAAACAAATGGCCCGTGGATTCATGACCTCCTTCAGCCAGTTCCATCACTTTTCAGGAGCTTCCACTGATTACTGTGTTTTGTTGAAGTCACTATTAGGGTTGCCAACTCTGGACCTATTCCAGGGGATTTCATCACATGATCTCCCACCAGCAGCCACCAATCCTCTACCCGCCTGTCTTTGAATCCAGGACATGTCCATCCTTGTTGTCTCTTTCACTCACCAATGGGAAAGCAAAAAGGCTGAACCGGCTGGACCAGAATAGATTCAGTCGAACACCTTTTCTCCCACTTCCAATCTTTGAATTAAGTGTTGAAATTGAAAAAAAAACATATTTCAAAAAGTTCCTTATGATTTTTATTCTGAATTGCTTGTAGTAGTATCGAGAAGACAATCTGGGCTGGGGGGAGTTTGGTAATCCTCATCACTAAATGGAACAATGCAGCGAGAGGTACCTTTACTTTCCTGGGTTTAATGTTCCCTATCTCAGGACAGAGCATCCAAGTACTGGATTTTTACAATTGCTGTTGGATGACAATCTCCATGGACAATACTCCAAAGGGTGCAAAATAAATATAAGTACTTTCCTGCATTCAGATTACTGGAACAAGACCTTAATTCAAAGGCAGACTCACAGACCCAGGTGGGTACCGATGTGTAGTGGTTACGTTGCTAAACTAGTAAACCATAGAATTAGAGGTCAAACACTACAATTTAAACTCAAGTGAAAAAAACTGGACATAAATTGTTTATCTGTTAAGAAAATTGACAAATTCAGGAGATTCACTATGTATTTTAGAGAAGGAAACCAGAGCTTAAATCCTTCAAAAAAATTCACCAAATATTTGAGTGCACCATGGATGCACATCCACTACTGACAGATAACATCAGAAAAGGAATAATGGAATATATGGATAGGGAAATTTGTAACTCTCACCCTCCACAGAAAACTCTCTCACTCACTCACCCACCCACAATCACCTCTGGCAATGAGAAGATCGGCAGTTAATTTTATGGAAAAGTTTGCAGTTATATTTCTCTTTAGCTGCTGAACTTGTGTGTTCATTGTCTTTTCAGGAAATATATCGAGTTGGGTGAGAAATTGTAATTGTAGCTGTATCAGGTTTGGTTTTGGTGTAACATGGTTGGGGAGAAAGTTGTTAGCAGATGAGACTGGGGAGCATGATTGGTGAAGAAACAAAAGGTTAAAAAAAATACAACTGGAAAACAAAAAAAAATTAACTGAAGCGGAAAACTCTAGAAGAAAATTGAAAGATGTTCAGTGCAGTCATAAAACTGTTATTTTGTATTTGCACTCCTTTAGCTACACAGGTAATGGGTAAGCTTGTTTCAATTTTTCCAGATACAATGGAAATTCTCAAACCAATATGCCATTATATTTGCCCTGTGGAAAATGTTGCCAAGTTTATGGATGAAACTCGGGCCTATTATCCTTAATGTGCACTTCACATGTACGTGTTTGCAATCTCCCACACTCTAAGTAGGTAAATATCCACACTGAAGGCTGACAGGAAGCTAGAAAATACTGTGGTCATCGTGGCACAGCACCTTCCAAACCCACAACCACCACCATCTAGAAGGATAAGGTCAGCAGATACATGGGAACACCACCACCATGAAGTTTCCCTGCAAGCCACTCACCATCCTGACTTGGAAATATATTGCCGTTCCTTCATTGTCGCTGGGTCAAAATCCTGGAACTCCCTTCCTAACAGCACTGTGGGTGTACCTATGCCACATGCACTGCAGCAGTTCAAGAAGGCAGCTCACCACCACCTTCTCAAGGGCAATTAATGCTGGCCAAGCCAGCGACACTGACATCCCGAGAATTAATTTTTAAAACATAAGTATCTCAAAAAGTCTCGTGGATTAAATGTTATTTCCCTCAGATTGCACTCTTCCATAATCTTCTATTATTAGTTCGGGTTTCTGCCAGTTTTTCTTTCTCTCTCCAAATCCTAGCAAATTTGGCTGTGCTGTGTGCTTTAGATATTTGATCAAAGACTCACCCTCCATCAACTTTCCTTGGGGTCAGCATTCTGGGTTAAGAATACTGCATAATGATGACTCTTTGGACAGTGGGATAGGAGATGTTTACACTATTAACATAATCTGTTGTCCATATATTAACTGAAATCTCAATCAGCAATGCATTCATCATTAGTGTCACTATCTAATTGGCACATTGAAAAGGAGAAACCAAATGGTGTTCCTAACAAAGACTGATGGAACAATAATTTAAAGATAATGTTGCACAAATCAAGCAAATGACAGGGGTTACGTCTGAAAAGCAAGTTGAAAATCATAAAAATACATATGCACATCCTTCTTGTTCTAAATTCAAAACAATCTTAAAACTAAAGAAAGAAAGGCAAAATATTTCAGATTTCCAGCATCTGCAGCAAGATTAGAATTCTGGAAATACTCAGGAGGTCTGGTGGCATCCGTGGAGAGAGAGAGAGAGACAGAGTTAATGTTTTAGTTCAATGATCTTTCATCAGAACTCTCTGACATTCTAATGAAAAGGTCATTAGCCTGAAATGCTAACTATGGCTGTGGAGGGAGAAACACTGTCTTAAAATAAAGTCAGGTATTTCACCCAGGTCCTTCTGACATACAGCTCAAAATTTACCAACAATTTACTGACCTCTAATTTACCATTTCTTTTTTCCAAAAATATTCTTAAGTCATAAATGTTTCAAACATACATTACACGACTATTCAAAGTTGACATTACATAAATCAGTTTCTTCCAATACTTGTTACTCACCACATTAATGTTTACAAGCTTCGTCACATATCAAACATACAGCCTGATGGGTTTTTACCTAGTTTCCAGCCACTCATGCACTATGGCTGAAAGGCATTAGCCAGAGCCCTTTCCCCACTGTGCCACTGCAGCAGCTGCTCTAAGCTTTAGTCCATCCCTCAGCACATTGTCCTGTACCTTGGAATGTGCCAGTCTGCAACACTCTGTTGTGGACAATCATTACACTGGCAGACCAGCGAGTTCTAGGCAGACCAAAGAGCACCTTTCACTGAGGTAATGGTTCTCCAGTAGCAGTTGATACTCAACCTGGTGTGCGTCCCTGGGAACATACACCAAGGGTTGTTCTCCATTTTCCGTATGTCTATGTGTCTTTTCCCCACCACAGTTCCCGTGAGAGCAATGTGCAGAGGAGGTGAGACTCTGGGTGTGTAGGGAGGATCTGACGGGGAGGGCCCTTCTTACCTCCAGCCAAGCTACATCTTGGTGCTTGTTTGAATTTACCTCAATAACTTACCATCAACAGCAAGTGCCTGGATTTCCATAAGCAGTGGCCAGGTAAACAGCTAAACATCACACTCTACATGACCCATGAGCAACACGTCATAATATTTAATAGGCACTGAGAATACTAAAAAAATGATTAGGTGTGGACGTGGATCAAACAAAAACTAACCTACAAGGCTGCACAATTTAAGAGTCTTGCTACTCATCACCACAACTAGTTTGGCTGTTTTGGTAAATTATCATAAATTTTAAGGCAGTTAGTTCATCTGGATTGAGTGGGTGCAGACAGCTGTCACAATCCCAGATCGAAAAAAGACTGAAATATGCTTCACTGTAATTGTGCAGGAGCACTGGCAGAGACTGGATGAGTAACTCACCTCCTGACTCCCCAAAGCCTGTCCATCATCTACAAGACACAAGTCAGGAGTGTGATGGAATACTCCCCACTTGCCTGGATGAGTGCAGCTCCCAGAACACGCAAGAAGCTTGACACCATCTAAGACAAAGCAGCCCGCTTGATTGGCACCACATCCACAAACATTCACTCCCTCCACCACCAATGCACAGGAGCAGCAGTGTGTACCATCTACAAGATGCACTGCAGGAATTCACCAAGGCTCCTTCGACAACACCTTCCAAACCCACGACCGCTGCCTTTGTCCTTCTAGATGGTAGCAGTTGTGGGTTTGGAAGATGCTGCCGAAGGAGCCTTGGTGAATTCCTGCTGTATGTCTTGTAGATGGTACACACTGGATAGGAGGACCACCAGCTGGGAGTTTCCCTCCAAGTCACTCACCATCCTTATTTGGGAATATATCACTGCTCCTTCACTGTCACTGGGTCAAAATCCTGGAGCTCCCTCCCTCACAGCACTGTGGGTGTACCTACCCCACATGGACTGCAGCAGTTCAAGAAGGCAGCTCACCACCACCTTCTCAAGGGCAACTAGGGATGGGCAATAAATGCTGGCCAAATCAGCGAAGCCCACATCCCATAAATGCATTAAAAAAAGATGACCATTCAGACCAAGGAGAAAGGCAGCCATGAGGGCATCAAGAGGCTTGTGAAGGGTGAAAGATAGAAAGGTCAAAGGGGAAACTGTACATCTTAAACCACTGGTTATCTTTGAGAGTTTAAATTTGCACCATGTTCTCCACACTTAACATTTCGTAGATGTTGAGTTTGATGTTTTATAGACCAATCACAGACTTAGTACTTTATAAACTAAAATGTTAAATTATTCATATGCCAATCAGTGGGAACGTAACTTTTTATAGACCAATCAGTGCAGATGTTACATTTAAGAGACATAAATCCAATATTTTATAGAGCTGGTTTTAATCTTTAATAGACCAATCATTCTAAGTTTAATCTTTTATGGACCAGTCTGCACGTTAAACTCTTTTCAGGCAGACACGAGTCCTGTAAATCTTAACTTTAAATGTTATTTCGATTGTAAAATGAACTCGCAGTATCACCATCTATTCCCATCTGTTTGATATCTGAAGCGCATCATTCAAGCAAAATAGAATGAGACAGGTAGATGGATGGGTACGTTCAGCGTGCATAGTCCAAGGTTATAAAACATTCCCTGTGGCACAGATGGAAAATAGACAAGTCATGCAACTGCCACACAATTCTTCAGCCAAGTGCAGGCTGGAGAACAGGTCATTCAACGTGTTTGTTTGCTGTGTCTGTGTTTATTTTAAATTTCTTTTTTTTTTGTTGTCTTGCTTTGCTGGTTTCCATCACTTCTTTCTCGCATACATTGTGCAACTTTTGCAGAATTGCATCAGCTACATCAGGCAGACTGTCATGTTCTCAAGATCATGGGTGGATAGGGGAGGTCACATCACTGCACGATGCATGCAGTTCATAAATCTTTGCGGCAGCTGGGGAAAATGGAGAGTGCAAGAGAGAAAGACAAGATTATCCTTTTGATTTACTGATTGATAGCAGGCAAAATTTTGATTGGCAGGTCAGTTTAGAAGTCTCAGATCAGTGTGTCTGCACAATGGGCCACTCTGGCTATTCAAAGCAGACAAGAAATATTTCACTGGTGATGGCGAGTTAGCGGGGTACTTTTACGAGCAAAAGAAATGTCTTTCGACTGGCCTCACTTTGTGAGATGTAGTATTCTGTCTGTTCTACGGTCGTACGCCTGAAGGTTGAATCTTAAGCAGAAGAAACCAAGACTTTTGCCCAAACTTAGGTCTATTACCAGGGATCCCCATAGGCCATACGTAAAGTGTAAACTGAACACTCCCACTAATTTGCAAGAATCTCAAGTTGTTGATACAAACAGATCTTGATGTCCTGACACAGTTTTTAACCCAAGATCAAATGTCAAGAACAGCCCTCTCCAAACATCAAGGCTGCAAAGCGAACAATAAAGAAATCAGTTGCACTTAACTCACGGGCTGGATGTCTGGGATTCATGGTCTGCAAATGCAGTTTGGGCCGCAGATTTAAAAGGGAAACCTTTGAAATTATCCTTTAGAATGATGCTCTGCTATCCATTGCTGCAAAGACCATTCTTCATTGCCCATCCTATGTTGCCCTCAAGGAGGTGATGGCCAATATACATCCCTCAGCCAGCATCACTAAAATAGATTATCTAGTCATTATCACATTGTTGCCTGTGATATCTTGCTGTGTGCAAATTAGCTGCTGCATCTCCTACATGACAGGTGTGATGACATTTATGAAGTACTTCATTGGCTATAAAGCACTTTGGGAAGCCCAGGATCATGAATGATGCTACATTAACGTGTGTCCTTTCTTTCTTAATGGTTGTAAACTAATTTTCAGGGGGTTGGCCACTAGAATGAAACCTCAGGGAAGTGAAAAATGGTGCCCCGAGGACTGGGAAAGATAACTAGAACTAGAGTAAAGAATAGTTCAGACATACGAGCGATCAGATAGGAGGCAAACATGAGACAGTCTAAATGCAGATAGTGGAGTAAATAAGGTTGGTGAACTGTCCACATGATTAAAAGGATAGTGGTAGTCGGGTACAATATTGGCTATGGGACAAAAAACAGAATAGAAATGGCGATGGCTATTTTTCAGACTAGACAGATGCATAGAGTGGTGTTCTCCAGGGTTTGTATTAGAAACATTGCTCTTTTTGACATGTATTAACAACATAGACTTGTTCAAAATCATGAAGGGTTTTGACAGTTTCTCCTTATTTACTCTGTTTCCAGTGACAGATGGATTGATACCAGAAGACACAATTGAAAGGTGATTTGCAAATGAATGAGAGACAATTTGAAAGAAAGGATTTTGCATTGAGAATTGTGACCTGGAATGTACTTCCTGAAAATGTGGTGGAAGCAGATTCAATAGAAACTTTCAAAAGGGAATTGGATAAATACTTGAAGGGGAAGAAAAATGTAGAACTACAGGGAAAGAGCAAGGAAGTGGGACTAATTGGACAGCTCTTTCAAAGAGTCAGCACAAGCATAATGGACAAAATGGCCTCTTTCTGAACTCTATCATTCTCAAATTTTATGATTCTTAGGCATTTGACGGTAGATAATATCCCACTTACCCAGGATCAGGTGCTCATTTATCCTTGGTACAGTGCAAAGCAAGCAATGTGATGTGCTGCCGCAATAGAGATGTCATTCACCCCCACCTTACACCATAGCAACACCTCTGACATACTTACATACCACGGCCATATGGAGGCAGTCATGCTTTTGGTCATGAAGGACTGAATGCTGAAGAAATCATCTACACTGGAGCATGGGCCACTTCTCCTCAGCCATTTGGGGAGGGTAATGACATTCAGGGAGGAAAAAAAAAGCAGAAACCTTAAAACACCTACACATCCTGAAGCCTGCAGGGGTGTAGTTACCAGAGTACATGTGGAATGTGCAGCAATACCAAAAACTGTCAGGGACATTTTCTTCAACTGAAACAACAATTGGATTCTCACTCCAAGTCTCCATGTCCAAGAGAAATTAGGGAGGGGATGCTCAGGTTGAGGTTGAGGCAGACTGTTAGTACAGGCTCCTTCAATCACCCTTTTAAGCATTGTATCCTAGACCAGAACAACGCACTGTGAAAAAAATTCTCCCCTGTCATCTGTCAATAACTTGAATCCACATCCTCTCTCAAAACCCTTCATTGTTTTGAATGCCTCTGTTTAATCTCCCCTTGGCCTTCCCTGCTCCAAGGATAACTATTCCAGCTTCTCTTGGCTTTCCACATAGCTGAAGACCCTTATCCTTGGTACCATTCTACTCCCTACTCTCTCCAAGACCTTGATATCCTTCGTAAAGCGTTGTGTCCAAAATTGGATAAAATACTCCAGCCGAAGCCCAATTCATAAAGGTTTAGCGTAGCTTTCTTCCTTCAATGTGAATTACACTGGACACAGAGGGTGCCAAAACTGCATCATCAGTACAAAAAGAGGAAAATCAAAATAGTTTACCTCACAAACCTGGCTGAAAATCATTTAGAACTTCTCTTCCTTCTTCTAGCAGAATAAATATGTTTGCCTGTTTGCAAACACAGGGACCAAGTGTCAATCATACTGACATCTGGGCCACAACACCAGGCTGAAACAGCCATTCATTCATCTGCATCATAGATAGACAAACTCAAATGCTTGAATTATTGGCAGATGGTCTTTTACCTACAATTATGCAGGTTTTAATCGGTGTTTCTCCCATTTCATTCAAAATATAAAGTACATTTTGACAGAGGGAAAATTGCACATTTGACTTTAGTCCTGATGACAGTGTTGGAAAAATCAGATATAAAATTTCTTTCCAACTAACGTTGTGGGTGTCAAAGTTCATTTCGTTCCCATCAGGTTTGTTTTTTTTTTGCCTCGTTAATTCTGACAGAATTGAAGAGCAATATTGCAGAATTATGGAAAAAAAAGGGAATGTGAGTGCAAAGAGGAAAAGAGGAGTTATAATTACCACCCCTACCCCACAAATAGATTTTTCTTTTTGGCAAGTGATGCATTTTAAATCTGATCATTTCTGATTTTGATTTTGGTGATTTGGATTTGATTTTGATGGACATGTTTGTGATGGTAACCTTTCCCTAACTGCCTCCTCCACAATCTCAAGAATTCCACATCCTAAATCCTTGTTCACACAAAGCCCCACGTGCCCACGCCTCTGTTCTTTCCAAGCTCCACTGACTCCCTGTCTCCCAGTGCATCAATTTTAATGAATCCCGTCCTACTTTTCAAAACCATTCAAGCTCTTCAGAAGAAGGCTCTGAAGAAGAGTCGTGACTCAAAACGTTAACTCTGTTTACCTCTCCACAGATGCTGTCAGACCAGCTGAGTTTTTCCAGCATTTTGTGTTTTCATTTGAGATTTCCAGCATCTGCAGTATTTTGCTTTTATCTCAGTTAAGTAGGATGTTGTGCAAGCTAGGATACAGACAGCAGTGTTCCAGACCAACTTAAGTTTATGGAGGAGAGGAAAAGTCTGGTTTGTGGTCATTGATTTCTTTTTTAAAAAGTTTCAGCATGAGGTGTAAACACATTCACCCAAGGTTTGGGTCTAGGCAAGGGGTCTGCTTTACGGTTGATGCAATTGTATTCATTTCACACATTTTTAATGGACGCTCCTGTTAACATAAAAATGCCTACTTCATTCTCCTGAGTCAGAAGGTTGTGTAATCAAGTCCCATTCCAGAAATTTAAACAGAAAATACAAATTGAGACTCTAATGCAGTACTGAGGAAGTGCTGTGTTTTTGGAAGTGCTGTCTTTCAGATGAGTGACTAAAGCCCTCACAGTTGGTGTAAAAGATCCCATGGCATTATTTGAAAGAAAGTGGGGAATTTTTCCAAGTGCTCTGGCCAATATATATATATATATATACACATACATACACACACCTCAACAAACATCACTAAAAACAGATTATCTAGTTATTGAAACATTGCTGTTCCTGGGACCTTGCCAAATAGAAATTAGCTGCTGCATTCCAACATTACAACAGTGTCTATACTTTACTTCATTAGATGTAAAGGTCTTTTGGCCTTCCGGTGGTAATGAAGGTGCTATATAAATGCAAGTCTTTCTTTCTCCCCACTGGTTTTAGATTGGACAAAAGTTGGCAGTCCTGCCCACTTTGCAGCAGGTAAAGAAAACAAAAAAGGGGCAAGACATCAGGGCTCATTCTCACGTGGCTGACTAGCTCAACACTGGCACCAGCTTCTGTATTCACTGTGTATCAAATAGGGGATAGTGTGCATTGGAAGGAAGAAGCTGGTGAGAGAGGGAAAGGGGGGCATATTCAAAACTAAACTGAGAAATTTAATGAAAAAACATGATTTAAATCCAGAACCACAGCCTGGCAAGGAATCCACACCTCCAGTAAAGGGAAGAAAAAACATGTTGCAGAAAGGGAACAGAAAAAAAATAGACTTAATTTTAACAGGTGTTGCATTGTTACAATGATATAAAGGCACCAATTGCTCAAAAGGGATTGTAAACACATTGTGGGTTCATTTATTAAGACTAAGTACATGGGAACATTTATACATAGGTAGAAAGATTGAAGACAGATTGAAGACATCAGCAGCAGAGCTGTGTTCTGCTCACAGGCAAAAGTGAAACAAAGATCAGATCACATGGCACACTTCCCTTCTAGTGATGTCATGCTGCTAACCCTTAAAGGCATATTACAACAGAAGGTTGAGCTGCAAACACTTTCAGTTTAAATGGGCATGGTGATCACCCATGACATCACGGGTGAGAAGCAGCTTCCCCCAGTTCCCTCCTCCATCCAAAACCTTGCTCTCAGATCAGTGGGAATGTGGAGGGCAGCAAACAGGAAATAACCCAGCCAGAAAGGGAGATGGCCACTCTTACTCTTTAACAGATCTCTGATATGATCATTACAATGAAAGGCACAAATATAGAAATCTGAGGGAAATTGCTAAACAATTTCTCACATCACTGCACATCAGTTCAACAATTTTGCTCATTGACCTGAATTTCTGCTATTTCGGTTTCATTTGCACATCACTTGGAGAAATTGGGACTGTTTTCATTGAAGAAACTAAGGCTGACAGGAGATTTGATCGAGGTATTCAAATCATGAGTGGCCTGGATGGAGTGGCTCGGGAGAAACTGTTCCCACTCGTGGAAGGATCGAGAATAAGTAGCCACATATTTAAAGTAATTGGCAAAGGAAACAAAAGCAACTTGAGGGGAAGCTTTTTCACGCACCGAGTGGCTGGGGTCTGGAATGCATTGCCCGAGAGTGTGGTGGAGGCAGGTTCAATCGAGTCATTCAGAAGGGGACTAGACTGTTGTTATTTGAAAAGGAAGAATGTGCAGGGTTACAGGGAGAAGGCAGGGCAATGGCATATTTGGAGAGTTTGTGCAGGCACAATGGGCTGAGTAGCCTCCTTCTTTGCTGTAAGAATTCTGTGATTACACAAATGACTGCAAGTCTGCAACTGCAAATGGAAATTCCAAAGTATTCTATAAGCATTTCAATAGTAAAATGGTGGTAAAAGGGGGAGTAGGGCTGATTAGGGACCAAAAAGGGGATTTACACATCGAGGCAAGAGGCATGGCTGAGGTGTTAAATGAATACTTTGCATCTGTCTTTACCTATGAGGCAGATGCTGCCCAGGCCATGGTGACAGAGGAGGAAACTCAGTCACAGGAAGGGTTTAAAATTGATAAGGAGGTGGTATTGGATAAGCTGTCAGTACTAAAGTTGATAAGGCACTGGGACCAGATGAGATGCATCCAAGAATATTGAAGGAAGTGAGAGTGGAAATTGCAGAGGCACTGGCAATAATCTTTCAGTGTTCCCTGGATTCGGAGGAGATGCTGGAGGACTGGAAAATTGCAAACATTATGCCCTTGTTCAAAAAAGGTTGTAAAGATCTGCCCTGCAATTACAGACCAGTCAGTTTAACTTCGGTGGTGGGGAAACTTCTAGAAACAATTATTTGGGATAGAATTAATAGTCACATGGAAAACATCGATTGATTCGGAAGAATCAGCATGGGTTTGTTAAAGGAAAATTGTGTCTAATTAACTTGCTAGAGTCTTTTGAAGAGGTAACAGAGATGGTTGATGAGGGCAAGGCTGTTGATGTGGTCCAAAAGGCCTTCAATACAGTGCCACACAACAGGCTTGAGGAAAGTTATAGGTCCTGGAATAAAACGGGCAGTAGCAACGTGGATACAAAATTGGCTGAGGGATAGGAAACAGAGAGTAATGGTTAATGGGTATTTTTCAGGCTGGAAGAAGATTTGTAGTGGAGTTCTCCAGGGGTCGGTATTGGGACCCTTGCTTTTCCTGATATATATAAATGATCTAGACCTTGGTGTGCAGGGGACAATTTCAAAGCTTGCAGATGACACAAAACTTGGAAGGATTGTAAACTGTGAGGAGGACAGTGTAGAACTTCAAAAGGACATTGACACATTGGTGGAGTGGGCAGATAGGTGGCAGATGAAGTTTAATGTGGAGAAGCGTGAGGTGATACGCTTTGGTACAAAGAACATGGAGAGACAGTATAAGGTAAAGGATACTATTCTAAAGGGTGTGCATGAGCAGAGAGACCTGGGTGTATATGTACATTGGTCATTAAAGGTGGCAGGACAAGTAGAGAGACCTGTTTCTAAAGCATACAGTATTCTAGGCTGCATTAATAGGGGCATGGAGTACAAGAGCAAGGAGGTTATGATGAACTTATATAAGACACTGGTTAGACCTCAGCTGGAGTATTGTGTACAGTTCTGGGTGTCACACTATAGGAAGGATGCGAATGCATTGGAGAGAGTGCAGAAGGGGTTTAGGAGAATGGTTCCAGGGATGAGACACTTTAGTTATGAGGAAAGACTAGAGAGGTTGAGACTGTTTTCCTTGGTGAGGAGAAGGCTAAGAGGAGACTTGACAGAAATTTTCAAAATAATGAGGGGCCTGGACAGAGTAGATAGGGAGAAACTGTTCCTGCTCCCGGATCGGGAACCAGAGGGCACAGTTTTAAAGTGTTTTGCAAAAGAAGCAAATGCGAGGTGAGAAAAAACTTTTTCACACAGCAAGTGATTAGGGTTTGGAATGCGCTGCCTGGAAGTGTGGTGGAGGCAGGTTCGATTGCGGTATTCAAGAGAGCATTGGATGGTTATTTAAATAGTAACAATGTGCAGGGAAAAGGCAGGAGATTGGCGCTAAGTTAAAAGGCTCAGAGAACCGGTGCAGGCACGATGGGCCGAACGGCCTCCTTCTACACCATAACAATTCTGTGATTCTGTGAATTATGGCAGCATTGGAGACGATCCCTTTAAAGTCAGGTCTCTTTAGCCACTGCCGCTTGCTGACTGGGAGAGGAGGCCACTTGATTAAACACACGCTCTTTGTCAGGGTCACTCGCCAACAGCGCCGGCTGAAACACAGGCTGCCGCGGAGGGCAGACCCAGTGTCACAAGTCGAATTGCTGCGAAGCCTTGATATCATATCTGGCCCTTCCTTACAACAATAGAGCTCGGGGGAGAAAGCAGAGAGAGAGAGAGAGCTGTGAGCCGAGTCAAATTACTGTACAGTGAGTTAGTGCTCCGGGCTCCCACATATTAACAATTACGATAAACACAAAGAGGGTTTCCCCTCTTCACCTGAGCAACCACATGTTTACACAGGTGCTGAGGTTTAAAGTACGGTGGCACACTTAGTCCAAAAACATGACGCTCCAAACGTTCACTCATTTCTCCCTCCTTGGGCGCTTTATGACCTGCTCAGTGTTTCCAGCTTTTTTACACCGGTTTTTATTTTTATTTATTTGCTGCTTCGTGTTATTACCAAGCAGTTCCGACCCACTGCCTTTTTTTACTGTGTATAACTAACAACCATTTGCATCACACATAAATAAGACAGCATTTTGCATTACTTATGATGCCTATAAATATCAGGAGCAGCAAAACCCTTCGCACTCGCTTCTTCCGACTGTAGATAATGCTGAAGAAATACAGTCAACTTGTACTTAATAAAATCTACGCAGCACTTTTGCCTCCAGCTTCAATTAACGATTAATTTTCTCCCGAACCCCTCTACGGTGATAAAGGGAGAGTTTTCTTGCATTTAATTAATACATAGAATCGTTTTATGAAACGGCTAATGAGACTTTGATCACACTGCCAAATGACACGCGTTCATTAAAAGGCATGAAACGGGAGAAGGCGGCGGCTTCGCAAGGCGGCACTGCTCTGTGGACGAGCCTGTGCTCAGTGACATCGCACCGGGGCCACATGCAGCAGGGTAAGGAAGCACTCCTCACCCCCCCACATCCCCCCAACCGATCTCCAACCGAGCACAGCTATCCGACTGGCAGCAGGTGGCCAGCGGCTCGCCTCCCGGGGGAAGGGGGACGGGATGGCTGTTATCTCACTATTTACCCTTAACTGTACATCAACATTCAAAAATTCAGAGTTTGGCCCATTTAGACACCTGGGGGGCCGATTACCGGGGAGATATTAAAAACCCGATTTCATCGCTTCTTAAAGAAACTATCATGAACCCTCAATGTCTTGGCCGAGACCTCCCTAGTTGCACAAATAGTGCAGTGCAAGTGAAAGACAACAGGATTTGCAAACGTTCCTGCAGATTTATTGGAATATTCACTGGAATACCGTCCAGGAGGTTCAATACAACCCTTCGACTTTTCTATCCTACTGTAAAATGTGTGACTCCAAGTATCTCTCTCTCTCTCTGGGGTTCTATATGATTTTTAAATACGATATTCAGTGGGATTTCTGTTAGCAACTGATGAATGAAACTTAAGATGCACATTTTCACGGCATTTGCATTCAGTGGCCAATTTCAGTTTTTAAAAAATCCACGAGACTTTCTATAAGTCTGTCTTATGATAACCTGAAAAGCTGCATCATTAGCACGGTGTATGTTACTCCATCTCTCCATTAGAAAATAACGCATTATATTAAGGCGCTGTGGTATATCAGTCCGAGTGTACACTTTCGTTCTAAATATTTGTCATTCAAGGCATTTTCTCGGACACTTTCACAGCAACTTTTCTGGGCCATGTTCCCCTTCGGCAGTGACCACCATTGGTGGAAAACTAATTAAATTCTGAATAACCTAGATTTGAACAAGACACGAAATATTTCAGCTGAAGTAATAATGCATCATCCCTTCAAAAGAGCCAGAAGGAGTTTAACTATAGGTTGACGGGCGACCTGTTAGATGCTCGAGTCAGCGAGGCTGGTCGGTCCGCACCTGTGGTTCACACATGCAGCATTTCTACACTGGTTCAGGCTCTTTCATCCGTCCGCCTTTGACTCCAACAGCAACTACAACAGCTTGCATTTATATGGCGCCTTTAACGCAACAAAGCGTACCGAGGCGCAAAGCGGGTCACTCATTGAATCTCCCCACAATATCTCTCATGTTTCGAAGTCAGAATATGTGTACCATAAAGTTGCCTCTAACTTACCGCTGACTGATTCTGAAGTTTAAGCAAAAAATAAGCCAAAAGCTGCTATGGTGTTACATGGAGTTTACAGCTTAGATACAGGCCATTCAGTCCAACAGGTCTAGACTAGTGCTTATGCTCCACCCCAGTCTCCTGCCCGTTTCATCTAACCCATCACCTGTCTTCCTTGCTCAGATTCCCTTGAAATAGATTCGACCGCTCCATGTGATGTCAGGTTGGGCCCCCTCACTCTCTGGGTAAAGAAGTTTCTCCTGAATCCTTTGTGGGACTTATTGGTGACCAGTTTATCTTTATGCATCCCAGTTTTGGATTCCCTTATCTACTCTTATCAATCCCCTTCACCATTTTAAAGATCTCAGTCGGGTCACTCGTCAGGCGAAAAGAGACCCTGTTCAGTCTTCCCTGGTGGTTGTAAACCCTGGTACCAGTTATGTCAAGATTGCTCACCATTGTTCCGAGTGTACAGAATGAAAATAGTTTCAAAGTTGTCCAACACAGGGCGCCGAAGGAATTCAAGTGTCAATAGCAATAAACTTGCATCGAACTCTTGGAGAATTCCTTGGCAACTCTGTCAGTCCGATAGGTTAGAAAGACATGAAAATGCTGCACTACAATTAATCACCTGCTCTTCTCTTAAATAACAGATTGCTAACCAGAAAGGAGGGGAAATCCTATGAAGGATAAAGGTTGATGTTGGTCATCAGTTGTAGCTGCAGGTGCACAACTCCACAAAAGAAATCTTGTTTAAAAACCAACAAAGCTCCAGGGGGAAATAGTGACTCCCCTCCTAAAACTAAAACAGAACATCTCCAGAAGACCCCGCTTCTTCCTCAGTCCTACATCTGACCAAAGCCTGGGCGCTTTCCTGCTCCAACTCACCTGTGAAACTTCATACAGTAATTTGTAGTGCTCGTCTCTCTTCTGTAAAGTGCACAGATTGCAGCCCATTATAAGTCAGCAGCTAGCCCCGAGTCCACCGTCCACTTTGCCCACAGCTGAGAGGGACTTGCACTGACGGGGAATCACCCTCCAGACCTGACTGCCGTCTCTCATCAGTCACTAAGAGCCGAGCTCACAATAAACATACACTGTCACTGTTAGCAGTGGCACTTGACTGGGGATGGGGGGGTAGGTGGGGGGGTGCAGATTGAGCAGCAGGATTCGTGGTTGTTTCCTTGTCGGTATCTCACACACAGTTTTGATTCAGTTCAAAGCAACACACTCCCCCTGTCTTTGCCTCAGTGCACATGACTACACAGATTCCAACTCATGCATATTAATGAGGGCTTCATTGATTATTTATGACACGTCCTGATCGCGCGGGGAAGGACGTTTCTGCTTATGACAGATGAATATCCACTAATTAGGAAGCAAATATATTGTAATACAAATTTAAAAAAAAATATGCCCCGCTTTGTTCAACAAGCTCTCGGGAGTTATTGCTTTATCAAATGCAACTCAAAATATTATTAAAACTAGTAATTAGCAAATCATGTTTCAAAAATAGAATTCCCCCAAGTATATTGCACGAATTTACACTATCCCGGTTTCAAAGGGGCAAGGCAAAATCCTTTATTTTACAAGTTTACAAGATTCAGGAACTCGTCCAATTTGGGGACTGCAGTTGTAATTCCTGCAAGGAATCACTTCTTAGGGTCACAACAGCAGAATCTGGAACTTGTACAAATGTCAGTTTGCCCATGTACAAAGTCCACATGATATTGGTGAGTGTCAAACTGCTCTGGGAATCAGAAATAGCGAACTGTTTACGCCAAAGCGCTATCAGTGCAAATTTAAGCGCCACCGAACAATTTCTCTCTTCCTATCTGAATATTAAGTTTTATAACGTTAAGTGCCGCCGTGAAGTTGTCTTAATTGGTCTTAATTGCAAGCAAATTGGTTCCATATCTAGCAACACCTACACAACACCAAAGGTAAGAGTGGCAAATACATCAAGAATCATCTGTTGCCTATCAGCCCTCACCCATGGGACACAATAATCCGATTTTCCAGGCCTTAATTTTACTTAACTGTCTGGAGGAGAGCCGAGAAAAGACCTACGTGGAAGTATTCTCACCATGAATGCCCTGTGACTCCCACAGGCTAGCTGCCTGCATGGCCGGCTGTGTGCCAATGAGACTATCCCTAATGCAGTTTTATAAATGCAGATGAACTAAAGAGACACGGATTAAACTTGATCCACTTGGCAGTCACTGCCTGTGGTAACAGTACCAAAGTAGCACTTGCACTCCAGGCGAGTTTGCTGTCCGACATAGCGTCCCAGTGTTAAATTACTACTCAAAGTCGCTGTTCAAAATACACGCAATTATTTTGGATAAAAGCTAACTGAACGCAGCATTTCTTCTGCTTCGAAGCGACCAGTGCTGTTTCTGGACTCGGATAACCTGTTGGTTAGAGGGTTTATTGACAGATATTAACTCAGTTGGACTCCACCCCCTCGCAACTTTGGTGGCTATTTAGCGGACAGGTACCACTCCCAGTGCTAAAACCGAAGTTGGTGCCTCCATAGGTAGATACCCATAGTTACAAGACCATAAGACGTAGGATCAGAAGTAGGCCATTTGGCCCATCGAGTCTGCTCCGCCATTCAATGAGATCATGACTGATCTGATAATCCTCAACTCCACTTTCCTGCCTTTTCCCCATAACCCTTGATTCCCTTACTGATTAAAAATCTGTCTGTCTCAGCCTTGAATATACTTAACGATCCAGCCTCTACAGCCCTCTGTGTTAAAGAATTCCACAGATTCACTACCCTCTGAGAGAAGAAATTCCTTCTCATTTCTGTTTTAAATGGGCGACCCCTTACTCTGAGATTATACCCTCTGGTCCTATACTCCCCCACAAGGGGAAACAGCCTCTCAGCATCTACCCTGTCAAGCCCCCTAAGAATCTTATATGTTTCAATAAGGTCGTCTCTCCTTCTTCTAAACTCCGATGAGTACAGGCCCAACTTACTCAACCTCTCCTCATATGAAAATCCCATCATCCCCAGGATCAACCTAGTGAATCTTCTCTGGACTGCATCCAATGCCAGTGTATCTCACAAGGCACAGGAGGAGAAAGGCAATTGGTTATACAACTTGAAAGCCTGTCTGTGCATCAAGCATGCGATAGGGTGAAGAAGCAGAACCCCAGTATACCTCAGGCCAAACAGGGATTGAACTAGCAATGCTGGTATTATTCTGAACCACAAGCCATTGAGCCAATTGAGCTACACACAACCCCGCCCCCACCACACCCACTCCACCCACCCCCCTCTCCAAGATAGCATTCTCGGCTAGTGAAGAGTGAAAGAGGAGTGAAGGACAAAAAAGAACAAAACACACCTGAATGGGAAGGGAAGGCAGCAGTGCAGAGAGAAGGATGGGGAATGGAATGATGGAATGCATTGAAGGTGGACAGGGAAGCAATGGTAATGAAGGTATAGGGGATGAATGCAGGATGAGGAGGAGGGGAACACGAAATGCAATGAAGGGGAAACAGAAAGTGGGAAGGCACATGGGAGTTGGGGGGAGAAAGGAGAATGCCAGATGAACCAGGTGTGAGCACCAACAAGGAAGCATTGGAACATTGGGGCAGGGCGGGATGTGGCAGAAGTGTACCAGCTGGAACTGGGATGGTTGAAGAAGAGAACATCTCTGTGAAAGAGTGGACAGTTAAATGTGCTGCAGTGTCTTTGTGAGAAGTTGAAGGAGCTGGAGATGGGAGAGTGACTATTGAAGTAACATTTGGACAAGGGACAGTCTGGTTGACCTGTTGGAAATTCAGAAGTCATTTTTTCCCTTGTTTTGAACTAAAAATTGTCACTATTAGGATTTCACTCTTAAAATCATCCATCTTCAGTGTTTTCCCTGCAATGCAATTTGAATGAAGGTTGGGTAGATCTGCAGCTTGAAGGGGAAAATTATGTAAGACTTATTTTCACTCTGCTAGGCCGTTTTTGAGCTGACAGTTATTTGGGAAATGAGTCCTTTTCTTGAAATGAAACTATTGGTCAGTTGCTGTGTTTTGCCAATTGACAAGGACACTTTGGACGCTTCAGAAAATTAACCTAAGAATTATCAGACGAATGTGACCATCATATGATCAATTATGCAGCAACATAAACAACCCTTACATTGAAATCACATCTTTCATGACCTTAGGGTGTCCAACTTTTGAAGTACTCATTATTGTAATGTAGGAAACATGATAATTAATTCACATACAATAAGATTCACAATCAGCGATGTGATAATCACCTGGAAATCTGTTTCACTGATGTTGGTTGAGGCATAAATATTGGCCAGGACACCATGGAAAACTTTCCTGCTCTTCTTTGAATAGTGCAGTGGATCTTATACATACACATGAGAGAGCAGAGGGGGCCTCTATTCATCATCACATCTAAAAGGCAGCATCTCTGAAAGTGAGCACTCTCTGTTCTGGATTTTCTTTATTCATTCGTGAAATGTGGGCATCGCTGGCTAGGACAGCATTTATTGCCCATCCCTAGTTGCCCTTGAGAGGGTGGTGGTGAGCTGCCTTCTTGCCTCTGCTGCAGTCCATGTATTCCCATGTGTCTGCTATCCTTGTCCTTCTAGATAGTAGTGGTCGTGGGTTTAGAAGGTGCTGTCTAAGGAGGCTTGGTGAATTCCTGCAGTGTATCTTGTAGATGGTACTCACTGCTGCCACTGTGCATTGGTGGTGGAGGGAGTGAATGTTTGCAGATGGAGTGCCAAATGGATGGTATCAAGCTTCTTGAGTGTCAAGCTTCTTGAATATCAGCCTAAACATTGTGCTCAAATTCCCAGAGTAAGTCTTGAACTCACAGCCTTCTGATTCAGGTAAGAGTGCCACTATTTGAGCATTTTGTAATTACTTAAATATAAATGTTATTGGAATAGAATGCAAATGATTTAAATGCAAATATGGGGTAAATCACTGTTTCTCCACTTATGTCCCATTGCACTTTGTATTCCATCAGACCAAAGTTGACAGTATGGAGGGCAATGGAAATGTAAATAATATTTTTATAGTACTTTTGTCAGTCAAGAAAATGTGTGTGCAAACACTGACTGAAAAATATTTCAATTTGGTAATTTAAAAAAAAGGCTGATTATATTCCACAATAGCTCTTCTTAATTTAGAAAACAATGTGTGCAGGGAACTTTATACCTGCAGTAATTTACAGTGACAGGAAGCCAATGAGTTTCAAATTGTAGATTTTTAAGTCAATCATAGATCTGGAAAGTCCCCAGCACCTGCAGACGTTTACATAGCAGATGTCAGTCCACTTTACCACCACATAAGCAGCTGCTTTTATTTTCCTTTTTTTCCTGAGGCTCCTTGTTCTTCCTTATAATTATTGTATATATTTTTTTTAAATGGACTTCTTTCCTCCCATTTTGACTTACTTTGTACTTGACAACTTTTTTGTGATTGAGACAAGTTTGGAGGTGATACATTAAAAGTGACCCCACTTGAAAAGTAATTGAATAGCATTCGTGTGTACTGGCAGGTGCTGGGGCTGTGAAAGGTGCTATGGGAATGTGAATTGGTTCTCCTCAAGCAAGGCCAGCAGGAGACCTCATCATGGAAGGGCTCATTGGGACCCTCTGTCACCCCTAACATTGCTGGTAAGTGTTGCATGAAAAAACACAGACCAGAAAGTCCCAGGTTTATTTATTTCATGGTATGTGGAGAGACAACCGTGGAAATAGTTGGAACATAAAAATTGGTCTCAGTGCTCCTGAGTTGGGCTGGTTGGTGGGTTGGGGTGAGGAGTGTGGAGTGGGGTGGAATCAAGCAGTATTCCTGCTCCTTATTACTCTCCAGTGACTCCTGATGGAATCCAGGAGCTGGATTTGCAAATATCAGGGCAGTTGGGACTGGGTGTGGCGTGATTTGAAAATTATGGTCCTGCAGGTTGTCTCTGGATTACCATGCCTGCGGGATAGTTCGAAATTTTCAAAGGGCTGGTGGGGAGGAGGGAATAGAAAACCCGCTCGCCGCCAATTAACAGGACAATAAGCTCTTTAGGAACATGTTAAGGGGTTGGGGCATTTAGGAATACAAATTTTAAAGCTGATTTTGGGGAAGCCAAGCAGTATGGTGCACATTAGTGCACAGCTGTTGGGCTCGCCAAAGAAAAGTTTTGCATTTGATGGTGAAAGTTATGTGGCCTCCAGGTAATCTGTGCTGGAACATGTGCATTACCTTAGCCTGGCCCGGTCACCCACTGTCTCACGTTTTTATCCTGCTGGCCTTCTGATGAGCTGCCTGCTCTCTTCCGGAAGGCAGTGGCAGACTGACACCAGGCAGGCAACTCCCACCTCCTGGAGACCCTCAATGCCACTAAATGGGTGCTGAACTCGGCTCCAACCCAATTAGGGCATTTGCATTCAAAAATAGGCACAGGGTCGGGACCCAGGACTTATCCAGATGTCAAGTTCCCAGCCCCGCTTTGGAAATCCTGCCCTATGTGGCTGGATGTCAGATGAGGACAGGAATGGCCTCATCTGCCCTCCTCCCACCTCCACTCACCCGTGGTCAAATAGTGTGTCAACGTTCACTGCCAAGTTCATACGCATCAAGAATGGGCGAGGTATCTAAAAAATACTTGGAACTGGTACAACCGAACCCATTGAGTTAGAAACTCTGGGAGAGTAGGGGATGAGACAAAACTGCCCAGGAAAATACAGAGAACTTCAGCTCCTATCTGTGGTTGGAGAATTTCTAGAGACGCATCCTCCTTAAATAAAAGAAAACCCAAATCCCACCTGTGGTATCTTACTTTGAGCAGCACTGTATGATCTGAATCGCTATCATGACAATCATTTTTCTCCTACCTTTCTAAATGGGTTGGTGTGATTGTTGCTGCACACTCTTTTCTCTCCATCACTCTGCACCTTCTCCCAAACTGAGAGTGAATAAAATTAAGCAGTTTGACTAATGAAATTCAGGGGTGCTCTATTTCAGACATAAAATTTCAGTGTTCTCCTCCTCCTCATCCCTCAGGGTTCAGTGAGTTTATCCTGTGAGCAATTGTGTGAAGGAACGGGGGTCAAATAATATGGAATTAATACAGGAACATTAGGTTGAAAGTTACTTTGGGGAAACTCACCGTAAAACATATTTTAACAGGAGTCAAAACTACCCTGCAAAAACAGCGAGGTTAGGTCCCTTCACAACAATGTGAATTCACCGATTTAAAAAATATACCCGATGTATTAAAAAATGGTATTCTATGGTTCTTGCCATTACATGAGCATATCCAATACAATCCCTGATAATTAAAACCACAATCAGATAAAAGAATGCTAGGCCTCAAACCTCACTATCCCTTGACTAAGCAACATTGACCCATCATGATTGTTACATAAAGTCCAGCTTTCAGAAATGAATTCAAAATAACACTTCCTAGAAATTGAACCAGCACCTTCATGATATTGGTGGGCCTTTCACCAAATATGGGATACTAATTAGGGGTGGTCTATTATTGATCAAATGAACATCTTCCATGTAACCCCAAATTTCATTATAAATATCTCAACCCAAACTCAAATCTTCAGATTCGTTAGATTCTCATAGATTAACTTCAGACCTGTTCTGAACCAAGCAAATCTCACATCCTAGGGAATTAAGGTAACATTACTTCAATGGTTGATGGGTATCCTTACTTACTTCTGAAATGCTATATCTGTAACAAGTAAAGTCGAAACCTAGGATTCTCTTTCAGAAATAAAAATAAGCTATCCTTTCCTTTTGCGATTTATCTAGCTTGTGATTTATACCATTTGTATAACCGCAACAATTGCAAGCTTCCTTATTATAATAAATCTGTGTGTGCTTAAACCTTTAATCATCTCATTTAGACTTCTATATCAAAGACTCATGAACCCCCGCTCCAGTTCTCTTGTGGTGAGAGAACATTTATTGAGGAGTTTCACCCGGACCCTTATAATATCCGGGAAATTACAATCTATTTCAGAAATAGTTGTAAAAAGTCTATCAAGGAGATGGTAATAATTCTGGTTGATTTCAATCCTTCATTTGGAGGTTGAGTTGGGCTCATAACCCAGTTATGTGTCCTTGGGTCTCTGAACCATACAGACCCCAGGCCCAACTTTTGTTGAATTAAACAATCTTAGCTGAGAGTACGAGAGGTTGGAGTCTTCAACGCACCCAATTTAGGGAAAGGAAAAATTAAGTTAGGCAGGGTTCACAGTATTGATGGCTACCCAGTGGCCCCAGTGAAAAGTAATGTCAGGCTTTGTTCAATGGGTAGCATTTTCACCGCGGAGTCAGAAAGTTGTTAGTTCAAGTCTTACTTCAGAGACTTGAGCAACTGGCTTAGGCTGACATGCACTGCAGTACTGAGGGAGTGTTGCGCTGTCAGAGCTGCCATTTGTCAGGTGAGATGTTAAATCGAGGCCTTCTAACGTAGATGCAAAAGAGAACATGACACTGTCTGAAGAGCAGCCGGTTCATGAATTCTACACTGGTGTCTTGACCAATATTTTTCCCTCAATCAACATCAGTAAAAACCGAGGATCTGGTCATTTATTGCATTGCTATTTGTGGGACCTTGCTGTGTGAAAACTGGCTGCTGTGTTTCTTACACCACAACAGTGACAACAAAAGTACTTCAAAAGTACTTCAATGAATGTAAAATGATTTGGGGTATCCTACGGGTGGGATTTTTTGGCCGTGACACTGGTGAGCATCATCGCGGGTGGAACAGGAAAACTTGGGAGAGCCATTCAAAGTCAACAAAATAATTCCAGCCTAGGATTCTCTTTCTTTTTTCTTTATTGAAAAGTGTAATCCATCCACAGGTTAAATTCAACTGTTGGTGAAGATGTAAGTTTGATACTAATAGGCCATCGGTTTCATTTCAGGCTTTGGGCTGCTGCTGCAAAGCTGCTGAACTGAATTTACTTGTCATCAATGTACAGGAGCTTAGCTGAACATCCTGTCCCCAGCTGTAGAACACGCTATAGATGTTGCACGCTTGTCAGCTTTCATCTTGTTCAATGGTACCACTATAATGTAAGTGACAGAAAATGCTGAAATAGTGCATGTTAATTCTGATTCCAATCATTTCAAGAAAGCTCATCGTAAACAGGAGTGACGGTTTTTGCCATCATCTCGGGTTGGGTCCATTCATGTCTAAAATGTGCAATCTATCACCGTTGGGTGGCTCATTTCTACAACTGCCATACTTCATGAGTTCTACACTGGCAAGGTTAAGATTGGCACTCAAGCAATTCTCCTTCATGGTGATTTGGTATCATAAAGTACTTGTGTGCTGACTACAAGGTGAAGGTTCAAATATCAACCCTCCGTTGACACAAGCATTTTTTTCCACCTGGACAGATGACGCTGAGTGCTGCACCAGGAAGAAAATGAGATGTTTGGCTAATGTATGGTAAGAGGGAAATTGCCACAGCAGACCAGGAACAAGACAGATTGTACCATCGGAGAAACTGGCATTCATTAACAAAGGGAAATTGGCTAACCTGCAGGAAACACAGACAAGGTATACAGCTGGTGATCATATGGAGTTGATGAATTGTCCCAGTAAGCAGAACTGAATTTAAAGCTGCATTCCTTTATTACAAAAGTAACTACCTTTCAAAAATACTAATTGGCTGTAAAACGTGCTGGGACATTCTGAGGTTGTGAAAGGTGATAAATAAACACAGGTCTTGCTTTCAAGTACACCACAACTACGGTATTTCTGTGAACTGCATTCCCTTCACAGTTCGAGTGAAAACGTGGCCTGAATCCAGAGTTGGAATCTGGCAGAACACCAGACATCCAGAAGGAGGCAGTCTCACAGTACGTCACTTCAGTCTACACAAGTTTAGGGTTGGCATAGAGCCATACCCTTTCACACCAAACAATGAAGCTGAATGAACTAATTATAGCGAGGATTTTAACTTGGGCTCTGTATCCAGCTGTTGTAGCACTGCCGCTAGCAATCCCAGGCTCATAGGTCCTGCTTGCTATGAGGTTCTCTAGCTACTTATTCCTACAGTTTAATAACGAATATCCTTACTATTGAAATTGCTGCTGTCTGGGGGTCAGACCACCTTGTCCAAAATTTAGGCTTTTATAATATAGAACAGGAAGTTCTTTCAACTTCACCCCATCTTAGTTACACTATTGTAGCTTCATTCCAATCGGGGATTCGGTAAAGTAATATGTTATGCAGCATTCAGTCTGTCTTCAATTTGGTTGGTTCGCCCAACATCATTAAACTGGATGTGTCCAACTGGAATTAACTTCTTCTCGATCTTAGGATGGGTCTCTCTACAGCGATTAGTGTTGACTTGAAAGGGACAGGCCAGCTGCGGCAACAATGTATGATAAATTACATGGGACTATGTCCTATTTAAAAATAGCATTCCTCATGGAGAGCATGCTAATAGATGAGAACGGTATTAAAACTGGTTCCGGCAAGAGACTTCGATGTTTGTCTAAGGACAGCTCGAGTCACAGCGAGGTTTACGCTGCCCCAGTGGGTTTGATGAAAGTGTTGTTGTGAAACTGTATCTTTCAGTTTTCAAATCACAAAATCTGCCCTTTGAATGTCACATCAATGATTATGGGTGCTGCACTCGGCAGTTTGCACACATCTTGCTTATGAGTGTCGGCGGTAGCATCTTCCCCACCGAGTCAGAAGGTTATGGGTTCACATCCCACTTCAGAGACCTGAGCACCTATTCTAGGCTGACATTCCAGTGCAGTACTGAGGGAGTGCTGCAGAGTCAGAGGTGCCTTCTTTCAAATGAGGTGTTGAACCGAGGCTCCATCTGCCTTAGGTGAACATAAATGACTCCAAACCACTACATTGAGGAATAGGGGAGTTCTCCCCGCTGTTCCTGGTCTCCCTCAGACATCAACACTAAAATATGTTATCTGTCATCATCATATTGCTGTTTGTGTGAACCCGCTATGCATAAATTCACTGTCACATTTCCTAAATTACAACAGTGACAACACTTCACAGCCAATGAAGTGCTTCTGAAGCACCTAGGAAAGTCCTGAAGTCATGAAGGGTGCTAGATAAATGCAGGCCTTTCTCTTAAATGATACACGCTGCATCTGGAATGGGTGGAAGTGACCCCTCTCCCCACTGGAAATGGTTGTTTGTATTTCTGCACAACAAGATGTCAGTATTGAGCCACTTGGGTTTCCCGCTGGTGAGCGGGATTCTGAACTCAAGACACTGACCTCCTGCTATGCTATTGAGCGAGTGATAATGTCAAGTGCTGCTGCACCTGCTTTCAAACAGACTGTCAGGTAAAAACCATAAAGTGCCCCGATTGGCCCTGTCTTTGGTTACCTTACCTTCTGTGCAGCATTAAGAATCGTGTTATTGGATCTGACTCTTCCTCGCGACTGACTGCTATCACATTGCAGAGCCAGCTGGCTGAGAGACACACAGGTCTGGCTGATGCTGACCCCACCCATTGTTCTGGTAAAGACCAAGTCCCAACATACTGCACTGTCAGAGAGAGTGCAGTCGGCACCAGCTGTTACACTATTGTACAGGTACTTTAAAGATTACACCACAATGCCTCACTAGGTTGGCACTGAGCACTGTGCACTCCAAACACTGTCTCCTAACAATACTCACACAGGCCTATTGTAAAACCACAGGAGACAGCTATTTGATTCTGCAGCCTAAATAAAATTAATCTTATGTCGCCAATGAAACTAGACTTTTGATTGAAGTGAAGTCTGATATCGTTTAGACTGCCTGTGAAAAGCAGCCCAGCGAGTCCAACTTTATTTTACTCTACTTTCTGCTCCATTGATCCTTATTTTGTTCATCTTTTCAAGATCTTGAAATGAAAAATAGGCAGAAATGATGAGAGTGTTTCTCTGAGAAGGGCGTATTGGCTTCTCATTTTCCTCTCCATCTTTGCACTCTTTGATTGTTCCATTTTGTTTCAGACTTACTGCTTCCAGTGTCTGTGTTGGTGAGGTGGGGGGTAGAAACCTACCTGGATTCCTGCTTTCACCATGACCCAGTGACCCTGGTTGGACGGATTTGCCTAACTGTCGTTATGCTTTTCATGGTAAAAATGGCCCACCCCATATCGGGGAGAGGGGTGATGGGGGGTGGTGGGGGTTGGTACACGATTTTGCATTTCCAGTCAGAAGCCACACTGACAGGGATTATGAGTTAGAGAATCGGGGTTTACAGTGACAAGCGCTTCGAGTGAAGTGTCAGAGTTATTGGTCCTGGTGGGAGCCAGTTCCTTTCAGGAAAGGCCTGGAAGAACAACAACAATTGGATTCTTGGTTAGCCATTCCCCACAGTTGTTGCACAAAGCGCTTCTTAATTGGTATTCAGCGGCTCCAATCGAGTGAGGATGAGAACAGCGTTGGGTTTGGCTGTGAATCCCTTCACAGTCGTATAGTTCACAAACATGCACCATCCAGATTTGCATGAGCCAGGCTCAGTAGGGGCACCCCACCTAAACTGTCAGTTTGTACAGGACAGAAAGTAAGAAATGTGAGATGGCTACAGAACCAGGCACCATTGGGAAATGTAAATCAAACATAAAGGAAAACAGAAAAGTGAATGCTGAAAATCTGGAATAAAAATAGGAAATGCCAGAGGTACAGAACGGGTGGATTGGTCAGTAAAGAGAAAAATAGCCTAATATTTTGCCACTAGACGTTTCATTTTTACAAAATGTTTGACCCCGAATGCTTACCCTGTTTTTTCACCTTTCAGGTGCTGATGGGCTATCTGTGCTTTGCTTGCATTTTCTGACTTAATGGGAGTCCGTGTTTTATATGAGAGGCCTCCAACACAAAGCAAGACTTGTAGCTTCTAATTCAGTTCTTGACTGAGGCAAATTATATGTTTTTTTTAAACCCAAGATAGACCAGCATCCAACCAAAAGACAAAGGCTTTCCACATAAACCAATTCAATAGGCTCAAACTGCAGAATGGAAACAATAGTTGCTTTGTAATATATTCAATTTATCTGATAGGAAACTGGTATAAAAAAACAACCTCTATTTGATCTGGTGCTGCTATTGCTTCCCCACACCCTCCCCCCACAAAGTTCTCCCTTTAACACAAATTGTCAGTCTTTTCAAAGTGGTAATAAATGTACCCTGTAACATAGCCATAATAGTAAACCATTCAGCCCCACAAGCCTGCTCTGTCCTTCAATTAGATCATGGCATATATATACCACAACTCAGGTTTCCCGCCTGTGCCGCATTTTCCTCGATACCGTAACTGAAAATAAAATCTACCAATCTCCATCCTGAAAGCTCCAAACTGGGAGTTTCATCAGCACCAGGCTGGGAAAACATTCCAGTACCCTGAGTGAGATGCAGTTAAAATAAATATCAACCATGTTGTTCATTAAATGATGGAACAGGCTGAATGGCCTATTCCTGTTCTTCTGTTCCTAAGAAATGAAGCTTCAATAGTGTGAAAAAAAATTGTTACATTTTCCACAATTGGGCATTTGGAAGAAGTTTCTAGGGAAGGGGGGGACCTCATGCTCAAATTTCATTCTCCTCAGCCTTGCAGGTGCTTGCGGGCTATATTTAAATGAGGTGAACCTCCTCTGGTCTCTTCTGAGTGGGCACATCCTGCAGTTAAGCTGGGGGTTGGGGCTGGGAGTCTTTAGCCCTGCTGTCCATGCTCCACTAATTCTGGCCTATTAAGCATTCCCAATTTTAGTCACTCCACCACCGGTATGCCTTCATCTATCTAGGCCATAACCTCTAGGGTTCTCTCCCTAAATCTCTCTGCCTCTCTCTCTCCTTCTTTAAGACATTCCTTAGAACCTGCCTCTTTGACAGGCTTTTCGTCATCTGAATATCTCATGTGGCTCATTTCAAAACTTGCTTGGTAATGCTTGTAAAGCGCCATGGAACGGTTTAATATGTTAAAGGTGCAAGTTGTTATTGGCAGGTTTGAAAAAAACAAGTTTTAGCTCAGGTAGCCTTGTAAGTAGTGAACACACCTTTATGAGAACTGCACAGCGGCAGAATGGAGTTATACATCCCTGTTCATGCCATTCTCCAAATAGAGTTCATGTTTAAAATACAGGTGCAGAGCCTTCTACGCATTGGCCAAAATACTGGGCAGAAAATAGCCAATTTGGCTTGTTTGTTTATGAATGTGGCCTTGCATAGTTTGCAGTTGCTGCAAAACCACATCAGTGTGAGATTATCTTCTTGAGGTGGTCCTACATTCAACACCCTTCACTGCCCTGCACAGAAGATCATTCCAAGTTTTCGATATCTTTCATGTGAAGGTGCTTGTGGCTTCTCCCCTAAATTGACCTTCCACCCATTTCCTTTTATGGCCCCCTTCAAGGGAAGTCAATAAGCAGGCTAAAGTTGGTCATTTCGGACAGACACCAGGGGGAACCTCTTCATACAGAGGGACCAAAAGTTTAATTGCTCTTCCAAGATGGCCAGCAGAAATGAAAACCTTAGGTTCATTCAAGGAAAGCTAGAAAATGTGATTGGGACTTTGAAAGTTTCCCCACTCCCTCTGCACCCCATTCCCTCTGCATGCAGGGCTTATTTGAACCATAACAGCTCCCTTACCTGCATCTATCAAGTGCCAAATCCCAAGTGACACCAGTTCGACTGCAGCAATCCTGTGGTTTTTTTTTGCTTCCCGGAAGTTGTAGGAATTGTGTTGTAAGTTATCATACCCTGTTTCTTCAAGTTGCAGTGAGCAGTGCTGGTTTCAGTTATTAGATATTATAAAGGCAATGCTGATGGCCTGAAGGAGCTGAGGACAGTGCCCAAACACTTGTATTTAAATAAAAGACAGGGTAGATACAGAGGATGAAAGCCCTTTATCCCAATGAATGGCACCCTCACAGAATACCTGTCATCTCATTCCAACATTGGCTTGTTTCTTAAATGAGTTGGGTCCTGGCCTCTTGGTAAAGTCTTGCAGCGAATGTTTATCCTCTGAGTTAAGGGTGTGCTTACAGACCAAGGATTTCCCAAATATGTTTTTTTTAATACATACACATTTAATGTTGTATATAGGCTAAAGGAAGCCCTAAAAGCCTTAGGAATTTCCAGTCCTGGTCACATTTAACCTCTTTTATGCCTGGGAGCTTGCCAATATCCCCTTTATGTCCTTGAGCTACTTTGGGTTGAAATATATTAATCTTCTGTTTTAGTGAAACATAGCCCAGTGCCTATGCAACGTTATATGATTGTGTGGAAATGGTGTGCTTTAAGCCTTTCTTTGCACAAGATCCATTGCACCATGAGTGAGTTATGACCATGTTGTGCATGAATGAAAGCACATCAGTAATGTACTATCAGTCGTGTGATATTGCATTTATTCCATGGCGAGTCATTTTTCATGTTTTAAGTACATTCTGGAATCAGCTCATTGTGTGATTATCCATGTGCTACCTGATGTTTATAATTTCATTGCCCTGAATGAGCACACTGTCATTCACACAACTTACAGATTTTGAAAGTTGCTTGTCTGCACACAAAAGTTGAGTTGTAGAGAAATTAACCATCTCCGGTTTTGAAGCTAAACAGATACATGCTGAAGTCTGTTGTGGGACTCGCAAGCTTTGCAAATGTGCATGTGATTCTGCGTATAGAACGGTAGGGGTTCAAAGAGGCTTGATTTCTTGCAAATGGTTATTATATGGTGCCATTCTCATGTATAGCAGAGATGTGGCTGGGAGAAAACAGTGAAGGATAGGGTCAATGAACAGAGGTCACAACTAGTCCTAGAGCAAAGACTGGTGTTCAACCTTTCGTACCTCCCCTAGCACAACCTTTGACCTTCCTCAGTGCCCTCTTGTTTTAGCCATCTCTCTCTTGGCTCATTCTGGATTTCCCACTCGAACAAAACCATACCCAATTGTTATTGGAAATACTATGGAGGCAGATTTCCACAATCTCTCAGACACCAATACTGTCAGATCCCAGACTGATATTTAAAACAAAATGTGTGAAAAATGGTTTCAAACTTGTCAACTTTGCTCAGCCCAGCATATTGTCATGTTGATACAACACTGTGGTTATGAAACAGATAACATCCTAACATTGCATAGTACCGTTACTATCCAAAGGCACGTCACAGATGGCTGTTGGGAAAGGAAGCTGAGCCAGAGAGAGAGAGAGAACAGGATTAAGAGATAAGGCAGAAAACTTCAATAAAGAGGTGGAAAGAAAGCTGGAGAAGAAATCTAAGGAGAAAATTCCAGAATGTAGGGCTGAAAGCTTCACCAGAAATAAAGGGGCAAAGGAAATTTGGGCATGGTCGGGAAGTTAAACAGGTCACAATCGAATGAACTGAGTGTTCAAGAGTGTTCAGGATTACAGGATTTTGTAGATGTAGAGCAGGGCAAGGGTATGGGGGATCTGGAGAGAATTTTTAAATGGGGGAACAGGACACTAGTGAAGATAGAGGTGATTAACCAGGGAGCCAGGGGAGGCTGCTCTTTTTGGAATTAATACTAAAATGCTACAGTCACTCAAAAGCCTGTGTCTTATAGGTAAAGCTACACATAGGTCAGGGGATGTAAATCTTTTTCAGTCAATAGTATAACATAGCCACAGGTAGATCCCAACCATATGGTATAACATCTATCTTTTTCTTTTATCTTATAGCAGTCTAGAAGGAACATTGTGCAACAACATATCGATACTTAATTTATATCAAATCCTTCTCTCCACAAATAATGGCTCTAAATCATCCTGTATGTCCTGAATGGCATTCTCTTCATCAACTGAAAACAGGAAACAAAATGATTGTAATGTTGAATGCTTTACACGTTGGCACAATAATTACACAGGGTAATTTTTAGGCTCGGGAGAACTGCACTAATCCACACAGTGTATAATGCAGCAGACAAAGGATTAAGACAACCATCTTAAAAACAAAGGCAGCAACTCTTCTATGATTCGATTATTAATTTGGTTGTACAGTTAACACTATGTAAATGGGAGTCCTACTGACTCATGTTCGCAGGATTCTGTCTTTCAATCAGATGCTGCTCCAAGACAAAACTGTTGAATGTATTTTTTGTTTTCTTGCACTTATGATGAAAGGCAGCTACTGGCCTAAAATAACAAGTAAATCCTTTTAACAAAATAATCCCCCTCCCTCCATCTGGGACTAATCTGTCAATTTTAAGAATTGTCAAAATGAATGAATCATGAGCAACATCTGACGTGCAGCTGATTTTTTGTATGTCACAAAACTGATAGACATACTGGGACTAGATGTTGCGGTTGCCATGGTATGCAATTTCTTAATGCTTCTCCTTACAAAACCCATGTCTAAAAACAATTCAGCTTATTGCCAACACAATGAATTTTCTGGTATACAACGAGGATGCTGGATATAATGGACCTACATGCGAGACCCCCTGACAGATATTCGTTTCTCAACTTAATTAGTTATTAGTGCCAGTGATGCCATTCGACAGCCTCCTGTCACAGAACAGTCAATCCAGGGAGCCAGCTGAGATTAGATGCAAGATTCCTGGGGTGGCACTTAAGCAGTTTTGAGTTTTAAACAGGAAAACACATGCTTAACTCGAAGGGCATCTTTTAACTTTGTAACTCCACGATTCAAGCTTAGGTGCCTTAGGCACGCAGCCTGCTGCGAATAGAGGATGCGATCAATGCTAAAATTGCTTGAAAACAGGGCCAAAGAATTGCGCTTCCACCCACAAAAGAAAGTTTCCACAAACCCAGAGAAATCACCACTGAAATTATTAAATCAATGCTTTATCAGGATTCATTTCAATTTGAATTGGAATGCACTCCTACACAGCAACTGAACCATACAAAAGCTATGCCAACCTATGAGATGAGATTTCTTTGTTGCTATATGTTCATCTCAAAAATGAAGGATGTCAATCCCACCAAAAAGCATATTTGTTTCGCTCTGAATGTCATAACAGCATAAGACTGAGGGACAGGGGTGGAGGCAGTGGGGGGGTGTGGTGGTGGGTGACTTAGTTTTGGTTCCTTTCTCTTCAGGCTACTGCAATTGCATCAATATTGGGCTGAGATTGAAGCAAGTTGATTAGAACCATAACCTCCTCAAGAATGGTAAAGAATTCTGTTGGCACCATTTATGAGGCACAGTCCCACTGGAACAGGGGCAAAAATGACTAAAGGCAACAGCATGGGACTGCCAAAGTCACCTGTCATCAATGGCATCACCCTACATGGCAAAAGTCAGTGTGCCCATCTAAATATCCTGTTTAACATGCATCTTTTTTTAATTTTACAGGGTCCAGATGAAGGTTACATAATTTAAAGCTCCTTAAAAGCAGTCGACTTGTGGTAGTTTACATTCAGGAATTTCTGGCTCGCGCGCCAAGTCTTCAACATAAACTTTCTCTCCTGACTTGCCATGTCCTTTAAAAGTAAATCTGTGCTTACCAGAGCCTGGTCCAGGCTTGTCCTACTTCATCATATTCATATCGACTTGAATGTCCAGTCCATATCTGCGATTGTTTTAACGATGTATACTTACCTCAGGTTTAGCACATCCCTGTTCTCTGGCCATGATTTTTCGGATGGTGGGGTTTCCCAGCCCGCCGTGCGAAGAGTCGGTGGAGAACACATCACCACCGACACTGGCTGCCTCCAAGGAGCGTTAATTGGCTGAAGATGGGTCTTCCACCCCTCACTCAGGCAGAGGTCCTGCTTCAGAGCACTGCCAGGCAATCAGATTGACCAGCAGCTCTCTAGTCCCAGCAGTGCCCACACGCTGCAGTGGATAGGACTGGAACTGTAAGCAGTCACCAGCATCTAAATCCCAGAATCCAGGACCAGGTAAGTGTGGGGGTCTCGAGGCAGCCAGAGGAAGTGAGGCCAGGTGGGTGAGGGTGGATGTGTTGTTGGAGGGACCCAGGGCGAAGGGAGCGCCCAAGGGGGTGGGGGCAGACCTTATGGTGTTGAGGGGTGTGGAGAGTGGGGGAGGGGTTGGTAGCTGGAATGGGACGGGGTGCCCGATGTTGAAAGGAGCCTGCTGACGGAGGTACCCTTCACTCCCTGCTTCCCACCTGAGACCTGAGCCGGGTCACTTTCTGGGCTTCCCCTGGCTGCCGAACTCCTCCCCCCAGCCTGAAAATTGAGGCTGGCTGGGAAATGGCCCTTAATTAGTCATTAATTGGCTGCTTAAGGGCCTCAACTGATGAAAGGGTGGGTTGGTTGGACCTCATCTGTCCCACTGTAAAATTGCGGAGAGGTTGGGACGGGCAGGAGAACAGTGGGAAGGCCATCCGAGGAATTTTACAGGCTCCCGCCAACTACAAACCCACCCCGTGGGAAAATGTAAAGTTCTGCACTATGTTTCTGTGCCTGTTGCACTGCTTAGTTCAGTTGGTAGCACTCTGATCCAAGTCAGAAGTTTGTGAGTTCAAATCCCACTCTAGAACTGACTGAGCAATGTTTTGGCAGAGGTGCTCTCCTCTGAAGGCAGTGAATCCTTTCTGGGTATACAAGTGATTCACTGCCTGGTACTTCCCCCAAACAAGCACAGGACTGGAGAAGACCAGTGTGTTCCATCTGTTCGGTTTCAATGTCTACAAAATTGCGAACGCCAAAATCCCTCTTTTCAAAGGATGTTACAGCCACCTCACCAGCTTGAATGTGCTGATATAATCAGCCCCCACTGCTTCCCTTGCCAATCTAGTCTATGCATTCATCAATCATATGTAAAGTAATTAAACCTAAAATATCTTTCCACCCTCTCGCTTCTACCTCTGAGGCTTTGTCCTCTTGTTGTAGAATCGGTGACTATTAAACATCTTGATATTTGTCACTTTCTGTTCTTGAGTTTTCCAATAAGGCTTCACATCTCCAAGTGTAAACATTCCCAGTTTCTTCAGCATCTCCTCATAACTCGGGCATCACATCCCAGCGGGAAATTTAGTTGGTCCTACAGCGCCCTCTCCAATTCCTGGATGTCACTCATTTAAGACAGTGCCCAGAACTGTGCATTAGGTGGGATTGTATCTGGGGATCACTTCCTGCGATTGATGCTCTATCCTTCAGTTTGTTCAGTGTTAATTGTATGCAGGAGGTGGATATTAACTGGGGATTCACTTGTACTCCTCTAAATAGGAACAGACCAAAACTTAGTTCTTGGGTTTGTAATGTGTATCACCGTAAATAAAAGCTTATAAAACCGTGTAAAGATTGGCTCCAGATCCATCCTTCACCACCTGGCTACCTGGAATATAACATACTGCTTTCACTGTTGAGGTGTGAGTCTGCATAGGCAATGTTGGCAGAAGTTATCATGGTCAATCCGAGATGAACACTTACATTACGAATCACTGCTGAATGTTCAGGAATGGGAATTCTGATTGATGTTCCCCTCTAACCCTAGCTCCACTTTAGCTGAGGTCAACTAATCCAGCACTGCTTGGGGAAGTGGGTGAATGAGGCGAGAATACAAATTTGGGACCTTTTCAGAATCACAGAATCACACAGTGCAGAAGTGATCCTTCGGCCCATCGAGTCTGCACTGACATGTGAGAAACACCTGACCTACCTACCTAATCCCATTTACCAGCACTTGGCCCATAGCCTTGAATGTTATGACGTGCCAAGTGCTCATCCAGGTACTTTTTAAAGGATGTGAAGCAACCCGCCTCCACCACCCTCTCAGGTAGTGCATTCCAGACCGTCACCACCCTCTGCGTAAAAAAGTTTTTCCTCACATTCTCCATCAACCTCCTGCCCCTCACCTTGAACTTGTGTCCCCCCGTGACTGACCCTTCAACTAAGGGGAACAGCTGCTCCCTATCCACCCTGTCCATGCCCCTCATAATCTTGTACACCTCGATAAGGTCGCCCCTCAATCTTCTCTGCTCCAATGAAAACAGCCCAAGTCTATCCAACCTCTCTTCATAACTTAAATGTTTCATCCCAGGCAACATCCTGGTGAATCTCCTCTGCACCCCCTCCAGTGCAATCACATCCTTCCTATAATGTAGCGACCAGAACTGCACACAGTACTCCAGCTGTGGCCTCACCAAGGTTCTATACAGCTCCAACATGACCTCCCTACTTTAGTAATCTATGCCTCGATTGATAAAGACAAGTGCCCCATATGCCTTTTTCACCACCCCACTAACATGCTCCTCCGCCTTCAGAGATCTATGGACACACATATCTATGGTCTATGATCTATGGTCCCTTTGCTCCTCAGAACTTCCTAGTGTCATACCATTCATTGAATACTTCCTTGTCAAATTACTCCTTCCAAAGTGTATCACCTCACACTTTTCAGGGTTAAATTCCATCTGCCACTTATCTGCCCATTTGACCATCCCGTCTATATCTTCCTGTAGCCCAAGACACTCAACCTCACTGTTAACCACCTGGCCAATCTTTGTATCATCCGCAAACTTACTAATCCTATCCCCCACATAGTAATCTATGTTGTTTATATAAATGACAAATAATAGGGGACCAAGCACAGATCCCTGTGGTACGCCACTGGACATTGGCTTCCAGTTACTAAAGCATCCTTCTGTCATCACCCTCTGTCTCCTACAACTAAGCGAATTTTGAATCCACCTTATCAAATTACCCTGTATCCCATGTGCATTTGCCTTCTTTATAAGTCTCCCATGTGGGACCTTGTCAAAGGCTTTGCTGAAATCCATATAAACTACATCACCTGCACTACCCTCATCTACACACCTGGTCACTTCCTCAAAAAATTCAATCAAATTTGTTAGGCATGGCCTCCCTCTGACAAAGCCATGCTGACTATCCCTGATCAAACCTTGCCTCTCCAAGTGGAGATAGATTCTCTCCTTCAGAATTTTGTCCAATAGTTTCCCAACTGCTGACATGAGACTCACTGGCCTGTATTTCCCTGGCTAATCTCTACAACCCTTCTTAAATAGCGGAACCACATTAGCTGTTCTCCAGTCCTCTGGCACCTACCCTGTGGCCAGAGAGGAATTAAAAATTTGGGTCAGAGCCCGTGCAATCTCCTCCCTTGCCTCCCTCAGCAGTCTGGGACACAAATCATCTGGACCTGGAGATTTTTCCACTTTTAAGTCTGCCAACACCTCCAATACCTTGTCACTCCCTATATCACTTTGCTCAAGAACCTCGCAGTCTCTCTCCCCGAGTTCGATACCTTCATCCTCATTCTCTTGGGTGAAGACGGATGTGAAGTATTCGTTGAACACTCTAGCGATGTCCACTGGCTCCACCCATAGATTGCCCCCTTGGTCCCTTATGGGCCTTACTCTTTCCCTGGTTATCCTCTTTCCATAGATATACTTATAGAATATCTTGGGATTTTCCCTACTTTTACCAGCTAGAGCTTTCTCATATCCCCTCTTTGCTCTCCGAATTGCTTTCTAAAGCTCCACCCTGCACTTTCTGTACTCCACTAGTGCCTCTGCTGATTTGCTCCCCTTGTACCTGCTTAAAGCCTCTCTTTTCCTTCTCATCGTATCCTGATGTACATTACTTAGATGGACAAAATCATAAGCAGCAAGGCATTACATACATTTAGCAATTTTATATTGCTGTTGACAGAATGTAGTGCAGTCACCAAAACCTAGCACACACTACAGAACATTACAGGCAGGTTTTGTTGAAAGTATCCAACCCAAGGAGAGGGAGGAATCAGAGCTTGGGAGAGAGGAGTGAAAAATGGGCAACAGGAGAGAGAGAAGAGCATGAGATAGACAGCAGGAGTGGGAGAGAGAGGAGAGCGAGAGATGGGCAGCAGGAGAGAGAGAGCGAGAGATAGGCAGCAGGAGAGAGAGGAGAGAGCGAGAGATAGGCAGCAGGAAAGAGAGAGGAGAGCGAGAGAGAGGCAGCAGGAGAGAGAGAGGAGAGCGAGAGATAGGCAGCAGGAGAGAGAGAGGAGAGCGAGAGATAGGCAGCAGGAGAGAGAGAGCGAGAGATAGGCAGCAGGAGAGAGAGGAGAGCGAGAGATAAGCAGCAGGAGAGAGAGAGGAGAGCGAGAGATAGGCAGCAGGAGAGAGAGAGGAGAGCGAGAGATAGGCAGCAGGAGAGAGAGAGGAGAGCGAGAGATAGGCAGCAGGAGAGAGGGAGGAGAGCGAGAGATAGGCAGCAGGAGAGAGCGAGGAGAGCGAGAGATAGGCAGCAGGAGAGAGGGAGGAGAGCGAGAGATAGGCAGCAGGAGAGAGAGAGGAGAGCGAGAGATAGGCGGCAGGAGAGAGAGAGGAGAGCGAGGGATAGGCAGCAGGAGAGAGAGAGGAGAGCGAGAGATAGGCGGCAGGAGAGAGAGAGGAGAGCGAGAGATAGGCAGCAGGAGAGAGAGAGGAGAGTGAGAGATAGGCAGCAGGAGAGAGAGAGGAGAGTGAGAGATAGGCAGCAGGAGAGAGAGAGGAGAGCAAGAGATAGGCAGCAGGGGAGAGAGAGGAGAGTGAGAGACAGGCAGCAGGAGAGAGAGAGGAGAGCGAGAGATAGGCAGCAGGAGAGAGAGAGGAGAGCGAGAGATAGGCAGCAGGAGAGAGAGAGGAGAGCGAGAGATAGGCAGCAGGAGAGAGAGAGGAGAGCGAGAGATAGGCAGCAGGAGAGAGAGAGAGAGAGCGATAGGCAGCAGGAGAGAGGAGAGCGAGAGATAGGCAGCAGGAGAGAGAGAGGAGAGCGAGAGATAGGCAGCAGGAGAGAGAGAGAGAGCGATAGGCAGCAGGAGAGAGAGAGGAGAGCGAGAGATAGGCAGCAGGAGAGAGAGAGAGAGAGCGAGAGATAGGCAGCAGGAGAGAGAGAGGAGAGCGAGAGATAGGCAGCAGGAGAGAGAGAGGAGAGTGAGAGATAGGCAGCAGGAGAGAGAGAGGAGAGCGAGAGATAGGCAGCAGGAGAGAGAGAGAGAGAGCGAGAGATAGGCAGCAGGAGAGAGAGAGGAGAGCGAGAGATAGGCAGCAGGAGAGAGAGAGGAGAGCGAGAGATAGGCAGCAGGAGAGAGAGAGGAGAGCGAGAGATAGGCAGCAGGAGAGAGCGAGGGGAGAGCGAGAGATAGGCAGCAGGAGAGAGAGGAGAGCGAGAGATAGGCAGCAGGAGAGAGAGAGAGAGAGCGAGAGATAGGCAGCAGGAGAGAGAGAGGAGAGCGAGAGATAGGCAGCAGGAGAGAGAGAGGAGAGTGAGAGATAGGCAGCAGGAGAGAGAGAGGAGAGCGAGAGATAGGCAGCAGGAGAGAGAGAGAGAGAGCGAGAGATAGGCAGCAGGAGAGAGAGAGGAGAGCGAGAGATAGGCAGCAGGAGAGAGAGAGGAGAGCGAGAGATAGGCAGCAGGAGAGAGAGAGGAGAGCGAGAGATAGGCAGCAGGAGAGAGCGAGGGGAGAGCGAGAGATAGGCAGCAGGAGAGAGAGGAGAGCGAGAGATAGGCAGCAGGAGAGAGAGAGAGGAGAGCGAGAGATAGGCAGCAGGAGAGAGAGGAGAGCGAGAGATAGGCAGCAGGAGAGAGAGAGAGGAGAGCGAGAGATAGGCAGCAGGAGAGAGGAGAGCGAGAGATAGGCAGCAGGAGAGAGAGAGAGGAGAGTGAGAGATAGGCAGCAGGAGAGAGAGGAGAGCGAGAGATAGGCAGCAGGAGAGAGAGAGAGGAGAGTGAGAGATAGACAGCAGGAGAGAGAGGAGAGCGAGAGATAGGCAGCAGGAGCGAGAGAGGAGAGCGAGAGATAGGCAGCAGGAGAGAGAGAGGAGAGCGAGAGATGGGCAGCAGGAGAGAGAGAGGAGAGAGAGAGATAGGCAGCAGGAGAGAGAGAGAGGAGAGCGAGAGATAGGCAGCAGGAGAGAGAGAGGAGAGCGAGAGATAGGCAGCAGGAGAGAGAGAGGAGAGCGAGAGATGGGCAGCAGGAGAGAGAGAGGAGAGAGAGAGATAGGCAGCAGGAGAGAGAGAGAGGAGAGCGAGAGATAGGCAGCAGGAGAGAGAGAGAGAGAGCGAGAGATAGGCAGCAGGAGAGAGAGAGGAGAGCGAGAGATAGGCAGCAGGAGAGAGAGAGGAGAGCGAGAGATAGGCAGCAGGAACGAGAGAGAGGAGAGCGAGAGACTGAAAGGTGGGAGTGAAGTTCAGAATAGGTTGAGAACAGTTGATAAACACACTACCCAAAGTGAACTACAGGACCATCCATCGAAAAAAATTCCCTCACATGACGACTCCACCTCATCCCTAATTGCCACCAGCAACTTAAATTTCCAATCTTATTCAAGTATACCAAGTTCTATACCTGTGAGGAACTGTGGAGAAAATATCACTCCTAACCTCGCCTGTAATAATCTGAGTTAAATCATAATAGCAGGCAGCTAATTGAGATGCCATGTTGGAAATAAAATCACCTCATTTATCTGAACGTTGTCAATAAACAAATTCCATCAGTATTGATTTAAGGTGAGTTTGACCAACAATCTTCCTCACTGAGATGATGACTAGACATTGAAGATAGTTGCTTTAAACATCAATCGCCATTTAAACGCATTAAGAGCGCAAGAAACATTTCCAAAAGCTCATTTGCAATAACACGTGGTTTTATTTTCCCTCCCCCCTCAGAACTTGAAGTTCCAGCAGCAGCCATTCAGTCTGAACTGCAGAAATCACTTACTCACATCTCCTGTCAGTCTGCTGCCTTGCTGTGCAATGCCAACACAAAGAGGGACATATACTGTGAGCAACAGAATTGAAAATCACCAAAAACTAGCTTTAAAAATGTCTTTTATCTCACAAAGGTTTTGATCCCTTTCCCTCCTGGGTGTGTTAGCCATGCCTCTCCTTTGATTCAGAAAGTTGTGTGTTCAAGTCCCATTCCAGAGACTTGAGCATAAAAATCTAGGCTGACACTTCAGTGCAGTACTGAAGGAGTACTGCACTATTGGGAGATGCAGTCTATCAGATGAGATGTTCAACTGAGGCCCTGCCTTTTCTCAGAGGTGGGTGTAAAAGATCCTACGGCACTATTTCGAAGAAGGAGTTATATCTGATGCGCTGGCCAATAGTTATCCCTCAATTAATATCACTAAAAACAGACTATCTGCTTATTATCACATTGCTGCATGTGGGAGCTTGCTATGCACAAATAGGTTGCTAGTGTTTCCTCCATTAGAGGACCACGCTTCAAAAGTGTTTCATTGGCTATAAAGCATTTTGAGGCAACCCAAGTTCATGAAAGGTGCTATATAAATTCATGTCTTTCTTTGCTTCCTATCCTTGCTGGATTTTGGATTTACAGGCATCAAATGCACCGTGCTGAATGCCAGTTATTCAACTGTGAGCTGGAAGAGTGAGCGTTGGCAAGTTAACCAACCATGAGTTCAGGGAAGTGAGTTCAGAGTCAAGTCTGATCCTCTCCTCACTAAATGTATCTCTGACACTCTCAGCAGAGGAGGCTGACTGCGAGCAGCAACAGAAATCTTCCCACTTCTTAATCCAGGTGGACTGGGGCACAGTGGAGCTGGAAAACAAACTGCCCCAGATCAGGCATCTCAGGACAGACCAGGGACTGAAACCTGGACTCTTCTTTGTATCGATGGCTACGCTGCCTACTTGGTAAACTTGCTGTATTGTGGAGGAAGCTAGTTTTTAAAAACTTGTCTCTTTGAAATAGTTCAAGATTTTAAGGTGTGCGATTGATTTTGATAAATTTACCCTAACTTTAAATACACTTGGATTCATTTGTTTCCTGTCCCACTCCCAATTAAGTACATCAACTGCATTTTTGCACATTTCCAAGCTTAAAAATATTGTGATGCCACCCACACATTCAGCTGTAAAAGGGTTAAATGAGACAGTGACCGTCATACTTGACAGGGGTCTAAGGTGAGCTTCCAAGCACATATCCGTGCCATAGCCAAGACCACCTGCTTCCGCCATCACCCACCTCTGCCCCAGCTCATCTGCTGGTGCAATTCTCATCCATGCTGCTGTTACCTCTCGACTTGCCTCCCATTTTCCACCCTCCATATACATATGTTCATCTAAAACCCTGCTGCACATTCACCCATCACCACTCCTGACATTGAGGTTTTACCCAACTTGGAGGGAATTTTAAAATTGTCATCCTTGTTTTTATATCCCTCCATGACCTCACCCATCCCTATCTCTGTAACCTCCTCCAGTGTTACAACCCTGTAAGATCTCAGCATTCCTCCAGTTCTGGGCTCTCTCACAGCCCCTATTTTAAACAATCTACCATTAGCAACTGTGCTTTCTGCTACCTAGGCATCTAAACTCTGGAGTTTCCTCCTGAACCTCTCTGCCACTCTAGCTCATTTTCTTCCTTTAAGAAGCTCCTTAAAATTAATCTCTTTGACCAAGCATTTTGTCCATCCCTCCGAATATCTCCTTGGATAGCTTGTTGCCAAACTTTGATTGATAACACTCCTGGGAAGCACTTTTGGATGTTTTACCAATAAATGCAAGTTGTTTTTGGTAGTTTTATATGAAGTGTGCTGTCAGGAATGTTGAGTGCCAATGGAACTGTGTTGGTTTCTCTCAAAATGAAAAACGACTGGAAATGTAGGTCCTCAGTTCCAATGGGTCGAGAGACAAGCATTCATAAAGAAAGGCAGGGATATGGTGGGGGAAGGGAGGCAGGAGCAATTTTGAGATCTGGAGCAATTCTAGCAGCAGTCGGTGATGGGAATTATAGAGCAGGGATAGTAGCTGATTTGACAAATCATCGTTGTAATGCATGGCAGAAAATACATCGCTTCATAAAATATTAAGGGAAAACAAGTTCCACCCACCACCCACCCCAATCCATGCATGGTTCTACCTATGCTATTACATCTCATGAGGTCAGCAGCTTTTTACCACAGATTGCAGAAGAAGTGCACAGGTACCATGGATTGCACCAAGCAGAAGTCTCACAAGGAGAGGGAAGGAGGGAAAATGAGAGAGGCAGAAGTCACTGGGTTGTATCTCACGGCAGCTAGCTCAGAGCTACTCAACTTAGCGTCCAAGAGTGACTCATTCTCTCAGCCTCATAGAAGGATGGTTGGGAACAGTGTAAAAGCAAGCAGCAAGGGGCTCTCAGAAAATCATGATAGACCATAACAAAGTCACAAATTCAAGTCCTACTTCAAAAGGTCAAGCACAGAATCGAGACCGACACTTCAGAGCGGTACTGAGGGAGTACTGCACTGTATGAGGTGTCATTTTCTCAATGAGATGTTAAACTGCCCACTTTGGTGGATGCAAAAGATTCCATTGTACAATTTGAAGAGCAGAGGAGTTATCCCTGGTGCCCCGGCCAATATTTGTCCTTCAAGCATATCACTAAAACGGATTAACTGGTCACTGCTGTTTGTGGAATCTTGCTGTGCAAACTGCCACGTTTCCTGCGTCACAACAGTAAATGCTTCAAAGAACTTTTGGGAAGTCCTGAGTTTGTGAAAGGTGCTGTATAAACGTGAGTCTTCCACTCTTTCAACTAAAATGTGGTTAGAGTCTTCTGAAATTAGAATCGTCAATGGTTTACTTTACGGCAATGGCTGACAGACCTGAGGGCCCAAGGTATAATTCAGTGAGTGTGCTGAGACAGCAGTATCTGGGTGAGACGCTAAGGTTCAGCACCCCGAGGCTGTGTGAGGGTGGAAGAGAATAAAGGTGAAGCCAGGACTCAGTCTGATGGCAATCCAGTAACAAAGAAACATGATTGGACTCGACTGAGATAACCCCTACAAACAACAGCTCACAGTCACTATCAAAACCCGCCCATGAAGAATGTATCGAGTGAAAGTAAAAGCCCAAGAGCTGGCATCTTCAGGAGAGATGGGGAGCAAACTGAACAGTGAAAAACAAAACAAACCGAACAATCGGAAGTAGTGATAAATGGTACGGACTATTAAGGGGAACATGATGCTTAACATCCAAGTAACAAAATTATTGAGGGAAATATAAATGTAAATTTTTCAAGAAACTGTTAGCTAGTGTTTGTGAGACCAGAAATTGTATACAATAAAGGAAAAGCAACACACTTTAGGGTGAGCCATTCAAACAATGTTACTCACTTCAGAATGAGCATTAAGGCCGTGATCCCTGAAGAACTTCAGTTTGACCTCAGGTTTAAGGGCAGTAAAGGTCGAACGGCCATCTCATTTCATATGCTAATCTTCCCTGTCCTCGCAATACCCACAACTAAACACACAAGGAAAATGTCAGTTTCCCATTTAGAGAAAAATAAAGATCCAGTTTACGTCGGAAGCAATGAGCGGTAACAGATTCTTGATTTAATGTGTCATTTCATTTAGCACTCAAGGAGAGAGTTGCGGTGAACGGAGGTTACACAAACGGCACTGCGTGGTGAGTGGATAGCACAGAGAGAATATTCACGTCAGGTAAAGGATGGAAATCCGAGACGCACTAAATCTATTTCACTCCATCAGGGCAGCAAGTCCTTGTTCTTGACGTTGCTAAATGTGATGAACACTGGACACTTTCTGCCTTTAGTAACCATGAATGAAGGGACACTGCAATGCATCAAGACCTCATTCAATACTGCAACCTTTCACACTATAAAACCTGGGATTTGTTTTTATGAAGACAATCAAAGTATGATTGCGTTGGAATACCAGCATGTCCTCAGTGTGTCCTCGTTCACTCATACTCGCTTTATGCCACAAGGTGCTTGGCTCCAACACAATAGCACGAACACCAGTGAAGAGTCTGCTCGCAACTGGCAGCAGTTTGCCTGCTCTCCCCTACAAGCTGTCTCTGAGGAAACATATTGATTTCCCAGTTATTATGAACACAAAATTATTGAATGACAGATGATAGAGTGTTAAGTTCAACAAGTATTTTCCCAAATGGGTTCACTACCCCTCTGTGTTGCCATAGCAATTTGACAGAGCTTATGCCAAAGAACTCTTTCCAGCGGTTTGACCACAGTGAAGAAACACTTCTCCGTCAATAACTAATTTAATAGAAGATTTAGTTGAATAGAGCAGGAAGCAGAATGTGCTAGTTTAAATTATTTGACGCGAAGTTCACTTGAGTAGTACCACAGCAAAAGAAGAACAGATCGAGGGTCATAACCATAGTCATCAATTTGCAATATAAAAAAATGTGTTGCTGCTCCTGTCTGGACACTGTATCATTAACCGAGGCTGTGTTAATCCATGGTAGATAAATTAATCGACCTGACAGCACATGGCCCACTGGGAACAGAGGTTCTGCATCACAACACACAACTGATTAAACCACAAGGACAATGTACACAAAGATCAGCCCAACAATTACGTGGCAAAAAAGTTACAATGCAGCACGTACACCCTGGAACTGACAGCACACTCTGGATCACTCCGGCAGACTTCAGCCTACTTCATAAGGTGTCAGCCGTGGCTTAGTCACCAACTCTCTTAACTCGGAGTCAATCCTCCCTTCAGAGATTCAAGCACAAAATCTAGGCTGCCGGTCCATTGCAGTACTGAGGGACTGCGGCACTGTTGGAGCTGCCGTCTTTTGGATAAGACGTTAAACTGAGACACTGTCAGCCTCTCAGCTATGTGATCTCCCCGTGTTCCTATTTCGAGGAAGAACAGGGGAATTCTCTTAACAACAAAAACAAAAACAGAATTACCTGGAAAAACTCAGCAGGTATTCTCTTGGTGTCTTGGCCAAGAGTTAAACTTCACCAATATCACCAAAACAGGTTACCTGGTCATTATCTCATTTCCACTTGTGGAAGCCTGTCATGTGCAAATGGACTGCCATTTCCTACATGAGAACTGTGATTACACTTCAAACATACTTAATTAGCTGTGAAGCACTTTGAGGTATCCTGTGGTCATGAAAGACATTACATAAGGGCAAGTCTTTTTCTTATATTAGCAAATTAGTTCTCATAACAGGCTGCTCTCGCACTCTGTAAACTTTGGAGCTTTTTTTTCAATGCTTGCTCCGTTTTGCCCCATTCTGTCCTGAAGGTGCCCACCCACCCTTTTTTTGTGACACTGCTCTAGAGGTGGCAGTAAGCAAAGCCTCTGAGACCTTACCCGTGTGCCCATCTGACAGCAAATCACTGCTCAAAGTGAGTGCTCATGCTGCCACACAGAACGTGCACTGAAAGAATGATTATAACATTGAATCTACACTTGATACCTCACCAAAATTAAGGGCCTAATCTGCAAACATCAAAACAAAACATAGAGATGGCACACAAAAGCCAACTTTTATAAGCAAGTGCTATTCTCTATGAGCCGAAGTGAGGCACTGCACACAATCATCCGAGATTGTGTGCCCTGACTAAACAACAGACTTGTTTCTCATCCCTAAATTACATGTAGATTTCTACTCACAATCCTTATCACTTTATAGTAATATCAGCCATGTCAAATCCTTCAGTAACAGGTTCAACTGCCAAACAGGTCCAATCACAGACGGTCATTGATGAAAGCCTGTCACTACAGCAAGTTGTGGAAACCAATCCCAATGATAGAACTTGAATCAGTTTGTGAAAGGGTTAAACATGCAAACCTATCAGGTAAGTTGGATTGATTGGCTTTTTTTTAACTGATCTTTCTAAAAAAAAAAGATGAATGCATGTTACTTGTAGCTGCTATTTGTTCCACATCTGTTACAGCAAGGTCAAAATCATAACTAATTGTTACATTAAATGCTAAATACACAGAGGTTAGTCTGTGAAGCAGACGGACTTTAACAATGGGCATTAACCTCCATAATCAAGACACAAAAGCATGCCCATGGCCACCTTGGTGTTTGACAAGCACTAACTATGTTCAGGTGATGCTGATCAGATTAGGCCATTGATTCAAAGTCCAGTGATGCATGTTAATTGCTTTTAACTGAAGTTAGGTATACTTGGCGACTGCTTACCCAGATGCCTACATTGGTTAGTCAATAATTGTACAGCGGAACTGTACAAATAGAAGCTTTTTAATATAGTCAATTTTTAAGAAATGCAGAACCAACAGAAAACTCAAAGAACGGTGAAAGACATGGATTAGAAATTCTGGTTGGCGAAGTGGGCACATTAACAGTTGGGCTGGAAATGTTTTCAGAGCTATTCTTGCTCCCAGTATATTAGTTTGTTGTGTGTTCCATTTTCTGTGAGTGTTAAACATTCATGTGTTCATTTTTAAATGGTTTAACACCTGTAAACAAAGCAACATAGCATTAAGCATTGGCACAGAAACTCTCCCAACTGTCTCATTGAATACTGAGCAGAAACAGGAACCCTGGCTGAATATACCCTTGCTTTCCCAGGGTTGCCAAAGATAATTACACTGGCTTCTAATCATTGTCTGAGACCCCTACATGGCTCAGCAACCAAACTCAACAATTAACCTCATCATTAAACTGCTCAGATAGCTTTGATAATCCTTTTTATACTAAATAATGAAAGTAAGGAGATAGGTTTGGTTCAGGGCATATCTGTAGGTGAGAAGGAACATCAGAGAAAAGCACAGAGAAGTACAAATATGGTGGTGTCCATTAATTAGGCAGAATGCAACTCTGAACAAGAAGTCAGAGGCAGGAGGTTTTTCTCTCTGCAATTTTTGTTGAGTAATATACTTCAATAATAAGGCTTGAGTGGCATGATGGGATGTTGCAGCTTAATAGTCTATAGTAATGGGCTTTTAGATAGAACAGATCAGTTTACAAGCTGAAACAGATTACCAGTTTACATAAGCCTACAGAACTTAGTTTCGTTATTGATGCCAGGGCTGCAGTCAGCACGAGTGTAACTGAGGCAGCCATCTCAGTAACTGCAGGGACTACTGAAGGCGATTAACTATATGAAGGACAGGTGAATGTGAGACCTTGCTATTGGTATAGAATGTTGATAAGAGTTACAAAAGCAACTTGCTAAATAGGGAAATGATGCTGCAGTGCAAAGACAAAATGAATGGTCTTATTTCCATTGGGCAGCTGGTCCCATTTGTGCCAGTTACAGTCTAACCCTGACTATTGTCCTGATGGACATCCATACTTTGTATACAGTAAGGTTTCACTTTGAGCCTAATTATCCAGGCTCATCAGCATAGACAGTAAATCAAATGTACAATCTTCAGACTAAAATAAAGTGATTCCACGCACGGAGAAATCAATGCTCAGATTATCTGTATCTTTGTGTTTTTTTTAACCAGATATGTAAGGGAATTCATCATAAAACATTTCATGCTACTTTTACTGTCCAAATGCTTTAGCAATTATACAGCTTATAACACATGCGGGTCTAACCTACACAAGCATACCACTGATCTTAATAAGCTGTGTCTCCACTTCCAGCTGTGGTGTGCACTTGATTGATCCTCATACTCAAATTATGCCATTTAAAAAATATCCCAATTATATTTTAATGAGGGTGCGCACAGTCACTTCTACATTTGTGAACAGGAGGAAGCGATGCTGGGAGCATCAAAAGGTTAAGTGTCATTCCTCCTGGCATTCTTCGAGCTTAAATAAAATAAATGCAGGCATTATCCAGACTCTAATCCCCACAGTGACTGAAGTCCATGAGGTAAAACAAAACCAAATTTTATAGGAAAGTAACAGCTTTACCAGCAGATAAAAGCTTCTTTTATTGCATATGATCGTCCTACAAAATTATTTGTTTCTGCTGTTCAGAATGGAAGGAGTAGCAGTGTAGCTGTGTAGCTGGATTCTGTCCCGCGATTCTTATTGTAATTCTGATTCCCAAGCAACAATAGTTTGCATTTATATAGTGCCTTTAATGTCAGAAATAGTCCCAAGGTGTCCCAGCTGAGCCCTCTCTAGTGAGCTCATGACTGCCTGTGAACCTGAGTACTGATATTATGCACAGCCAGTCTTGGTTAACCTCATTACAAATACACCCAAGCGATGCTGTCAAGTGTCCTAACCTGCCCGTGATATCTATCTCCCTTTCCTAATGCCTCCCCAGTGAAATTAACCAGAACAAGCCTGGGTTCACAGTTTACTACCTGAAAATTCCTTGGTAATAATGTTCTCAGACTAACTTGTTTGTAATAGCAGTCATGGAGCAGCACATCAACACATGGATGAGATAAAGTTGTGACAATCTTCCCCCCTCCCCCCCTCCCCCCCAAGCGCCCCATATTCTTTCTCCTGAAAACATTGTCTCTTTGTGTGTGTGGGAGGGTGGTGTTCCCATAGGTACCTAATGGCCATTTTAGTGCATCTGATTCAGGGCTGTGCTTGTCAGCAAGCAATTCTACCATAGGGGCATGACAGCCTGGCCTGATCTCATAATCAAACAACATCCGCTTACATTTCCAGCAGGGAACGCCAGACAGCGATCTGGACCCTCAACGATTTCCCTCTTCCCAAACCATGGGCAGATGAAACACCAGCACAGCCCCCTGAGTTGCCATCAGCTGGGTCAGCACAGACGGAGGATTGAATCTGGAGTCTCAACAGAAATTGCTATTTTAAAGCTGCTCCATAAAGCTCCCTCCAGACCAAGTCCAGATTAACCAGAGCTTCACATGCAACCAAACCAAACCAAATGCGTCGTGTGTGACGAATTACATTACTCTTCAGGTGCCATGATATCTGACCTTGCCTCAGGATCAGTAACTGAAGGACCAAATATTCTGAATACTCTGAAACACCGAATATTCAAAAAGGTGTTGCCAAATTTCTGCTGAGCACGGGATATTGCCTGTGCATTTTTAAAATTCCACATTGTTATTTTCTTAAGTTCCTTAGATAAACCAGCTTAGAAGTCAATGGTTTCTAACCAGGCTGTAGTAACCAGCAATAGTCACTGATAGATAATAATCCATTACCTCTCCCTTGCATTTTTTAACTATCTTCTTTGCTGTGCAAGATCTCCTTAAAGCAGCACATCCACTTCTTCTTGGGAACAGATTGAGCAGTAACTTGTCCCCTGGTTTTATCAGTGCTGCACGATAGCAGGTCTGGCATGAGGGCGGCTCACCAAACCCCAAGGTACTAGATCCCATGGTACTACTCAAAGAAGAGCAGAGGAGTTCTCCCCGATGGCCTCATCTATTCCTCAACCAACATCACTAAAAACAGATGATTGAGCCGTTGTCAAATTGCTGTTTGTGGGAGCTTGCTGTGCGCAAATTGACTGCAATGTTTCCCACGTTAAAGCAGTTTGCTCCAGACTACACTTGAAAAGTAACTAGTGGGCTGTAAAGCGCTTTGAGACATTCTGAGGTCATGAAATGCACTTTATTTATTTTTACGCAGGGTTGACTCACTGTCTGCAGCACTGTGCTGCACACAAGGTTGGGTGAGGTGTAGGAATCTATGGCAAACCAATGAGAAACATGCAGTATAATTGGGGGGAATTAAACTGAGGCAGACTCAAGTTAGATGCATTCAAGGATATGCCAGATAAACATGAGGGACAAAGGAATAAAAGGTTATGCAGCTAATATTAGCTGAAGTAGGAAGGGAAGTGGCTCGAGTGAAGAATAAGCACCATTATGGACCAGTTGGGTTAAATGGCCTGTTCCTGTACTGTACATATCACAGAATCACAGAGTTGTTATGGTGCAGAAGGAGGCTATTCGGCCCATCATGTCTACACCAGCTCTCTGAGCATTTTAACTTAGTGCCAATCTCCTGCCTTTTCCCCGTAACCCTGCACGTTGTTTCTATTTAAATAATCATCCAATACCCTCTTGAATGCCTCAATTCTATGTACGTAATACTATGTGAGTAACTATTGTTAAACTGGCTGTAATGCAAACAGAAACTGCTTTTCAACCAAAATGTTATTTCCCTGCTTGCAAGTAAAATTACAGTTAACAATGGTCTTCACCCTGAGACTAAACAGCCTCCATTTCAGTTTGGCCTTTATAAAAGCAAAGCACTGTGTCCCCTTTCCATATAGCAGGTTGTCGTTAAATTTTCAGTCTTAACACTGTTTTAAATCTCATGAACCTAGATCACACTATTCCTTTTGCCGACAACCATTTTAATGAAAGCAAAGCAGGCGGTACCAAATTAACTCTAACAACCAAGTTAAAATTCTGCTACGTGCTGTACTTGCTTTTTGAACTTCAGCTAATGACTTTTTCATTGACTGAACTGATGTAATGACGATAGCAGAATCCCACACGGCAGTGATTTACTGTTTTTTCATGAGGGAACAGTACCCCAGCGGAGCCCCGCACGCCTGACAGTTTGCAGAACAATAGTGCTTGGCTTGAGAGACCTAGTGTCTAGCAGCAGAGGTCAGCCATCGCCATTACAGAGCTGGAGCTTTTTTAATGACTTGCTCTCCCTGTGCTGTCGTCAGGCTGTCTGGCCGATATGAAATTGTGGACCAGCCAGAATTTTTTGCAGCTCAACATCAGCAAGGATAGTAGTCATTCTGTCCACATTCTGTCCCGGTCCACTGCTGGTCCACAGCCCGATGTCCCATTCCCCACACTTGCTGATCAGTCATGCCCCATGCGATGTTGTGTCCTACATAAACCAAACTAAGCTTCTAACTGCATTTCCAAGTCACCATCAAGACCACCTACTTCTGCCTCCAAACACATCCATGTCACTGTTGCTACCTCACCGTTGCTGAAATTCTCACCCATACCTTTGTCGGACTTGCTTAATCCAACCTCCTCCTTATTGATCTGAGGAATCCAGCCTAAATAAACTCCAACTCATTCTGAACTCTTGAGGATTGGATCCTGTCCACTACGAAATCCAGCTTGGCTATCACTTCAACTCTTGTTGGCCTTTGGGCTGCTGATTACAAAATTTTCATCTTGATCTTCAATTCTTCCTGAAGCCTTGCTCCTCCTTAGCCTGGCCACTTCCTTGTGTCTTCCCTAAAACACATCTCCACATTTCCAGTGCTGGTGTACTGTGCAGTTCCCCCCTTTCTTCTGCTCTCCCATTAGTGGAAGTCTTCACTAGTTTATCCATGTGTCTCATCCTCAAACTCTTTCTTAAAACCTACCCTTTGACAGTGCCTCTGCCCATCTCCCCTAGTTACGTACGCCATATAAAGGGAAGTTGTTGGATTTATTACACAAACTCTTTAAAGTTGCGACAAAGGGAACTTGGGTACAAAATACTGTTTTCTCATCTTTCCACTATGGTGCTGACTGTAGCTCAGCAGTGGCACTCATGCCTTGGAGTTAGAGGTTCATGCGTTAAAGTCCCAATTGAGAGGCTTGAGCATATATTCTAAGATGAGATTCAGTGCAGTTCTGAGTGAGTGCTGCACTGTCAGAGGTATCGTCTTTTGGATGAGATGTTAAACCGAGGCCCTGACTGCCCCTGCTGTCCTGCTCAGTATTTATCCTTTAACCAACATCACTAAAAGAAACAGACTATGTCACTGTTGTTAGGGGACGCTGCCACATTTCCTTCAGTACAACCGTGGCTACACTTCAAAAGCACTTAATTTGCTGTAAAGCACTTTGGGATGTGTTGAAATTGTGAAAGATGCCTAGAAAATGCAGCTTTCCTCTTTGTGTTTGAAATACTGGAGTTATGTAACAAATGTGACTTCTTCATATAAAGTCATTACAGGACAGGTTCTAAACCTGTGGAAATGTTAAAACTGGAAAGAAATTGGTTCTGAAATTCCTGGGTTGGGGATTGGGGGAGGGGTTAGGGAAGCATTGCTGGATCTGGGCAAGTGCAGGACTTCCATCTGCCCCCTTTACAGTTCTTCAGGGTTTTTTAGTGCGTGTCTGCCATTTTGCCAACTCGGCCTGGAAATGGGGAGAGCATTTCCCTGTTTGTCATGAGCTGCAGAATCAGTGCCCTTCTGGGCTTGGGAAGCTCAAAGAGAGAAAAAGACAGATCCTGGCTTGCGCTCCGAGCGTTGATAATGTAAGTGGATCACTCTGTGACTGATAGTGACACAAAGCAGACCGGAGAATTTTGGAATCGTTCCCAACACTCCAAGCAATGCAAGACACCAGGAATCAACAGGTATCCCTGGTGTCTACCTTTGTTAAGGATGTCAATGAGACTATTTACACTGGATTTCAATACTTCAACCAACAGATGTACAAGAGCCTTATAGGCCCACCTTCGAGAATGTTTGTACCTCTAACTAGGCTAGGAACAAATTGGGGGAGAGAACCCAGATGGATCTAGGTCCCACACTCTTCCCGCCTCCATACTCATGGCTCCACACCCCCAAGCGGGCAATATGGCACACAACCAGCCTCCACAACCATCTGTGCCCAGCATCGAAACATGCATCTTTGGTTGCAATGATTTGCGGTGACTCAGAATGAGCTCTGTTTACATTGGAGGGTGTCCACGTTATTCAGCTTAGATATATTGATCCGCACCAACTTTAATCTCTGGTCTCTGCACTCACCTCTGGCCTGAGCACTAGGCAGGCAGGGAGTATCAGGTTAAAGCCTGACACTTGCTCTGGTGCCTGAGGCACAGCAGAAGACAGATTACTGCAATCTAGTTCAAAGCCAGCTGCTTTGTGGAAGGACATTGAAAATTGGAAGCGTCCACTTCAGTCTGACATGGGGTGCTTCAGTGACAGCTGTCAACCCAACAGATCTAAAGTGACAGCTGTGGTGTAAATGGGGCTGGATGCGGCATACTGAGCAATAAGGTTTAGCAAATTCAGCTAGGGTGAACAGCTTAGTTATGCGGACCAGGCAAGGCTCCAGCTTCTTAGCCTAGTTAATAGCTGCTTCCCAATCCTGACTGCTTTCTGCTTTTGCTAGTTCCTGCGTGCATATGCATGCATGTATGTGTGCTGCTACATGATGCATACACATGTATATCTGTGTGCACTGGTGTGTGTATCTGTGCTTGTATCTGTGTGCTCTATTATGTGTATATGTGCGTATCTGTGTGTATATGTGTGTATCTGTGTGTGCTGGTGTGTACATATGTGTGCTTTGGTGTGTCAATATGTGCACATTAGTTTGTGTCCCTGCGTGCTCTGATGTGTGTGTGTGTGTGTGTGTGTGTGTGTGCGCAGTGGCGCATGTATCTGTGCGTTGGTGTGTGTTATGTGGGTTGGCATGTCTGTATGTGATTTGGTATATATGTGTGTCTGCTTTCATATATGTGTCCTCTGGTGGTGTATCTATGCATGTGTATATCTGTGTGGGCAGTGTGTGAATATGTGTATGTGTCTGGGTGTTCTGGTGTGTGTGTATGTATATGTGCACATGTGTGTCTGTGCACACAAATGCAATTGTGTGTAGGTGTGGCTGTCCAATGGTGGGGCTGGCTGTGATGTTCCCTTATCCCTCATCTCCAGAGCGAGTGGGGCAAATTACTTCACAGTATCACAGTATCTTTGCAGTGCAAAAGGAAGCCATTCGGCCCATCCAGTCTGCACTGGCTCTCTGAAAGAGCATTCCACCTAGACCTCTCCCCCTGCCTTATCCCCGTAACCTTGCACATTCTCTCTTTTCAGGTAGCAATCCAATTCCCTTTTGAATACCTCGATCATACCTGCCTCCACCACCCTTTCAGGAAGTTTGTTCCAGACTCCAACCACCCTCTGGGTGAAAAACTTTTTCCTCACATCACATTTACTCCTTTTGCCAATTATTTTGAATCTGTGCCTTCTAGTTCTTGATGTTCTCTTGAGTGGGAACAGTTACCCTGTCCATAGGATCTTGAATACCTTGATCAAGTTTCCTCTCAGTCTTCTTTTCTCCAGCGAAAGGAGTCCCAACCTTTCCAATCTATCCTCACTGCTACAGTTCTTTATCCCTGGAATCATTCTTGTGAATCTCCTCTATACTCCCTCCAAAACCTTCATATCCTTCCTCACGCTCATCCATTAATATAGGATACTGGGACAAAGTGCAGGAGGGTGATCGATAGTCATGAACCTGTACCCAGCAAGGATTCAATGTGTTCTGAAGTGGATGGGCAGAAACTATGAACATCCCTGCATAGAGAAGTGTAACTGAGACAGCTGTAGTCAACAGTCAAGATTATAGATAGACACTTTCTCTTAATCACCGTAGAACTGAATGCATTAATAATGACACACAGCGTGTGCAAACACCCATACTAGAACAAACTGATGCTCACTTTTAAATGTTAGGTTTTTTTGGTAAAATACATCTTTAGTTTGCATTGCTGAATTGGATTGTCTTTTATCTTTGACAGTCAAATGAAGAAAATACTGCTTTCCATGTTTTTTTGTAACAGAAAGGAAAGCAATTGTCTTTCTCCTTACAACTGTTTGCCTCAGTGATGGAATAAGCCGTCAGAACTGCTTCTGTTATTAATGGGTAAGTGCAGTAACTGCTTGTGGTACTGAACTGTATACAATGTCAATGCTTCAGTCCCTGGCCTGTGCTGAATTAGGTAGAATTGGCAAGTTCCCCTTGGTTACAAAGGTGAAAGGAAGAATAAAATAGGCCAACATTTTCACTGCTGCTCACCCACCGTCCAATGATTCCTGGCAGAGAGGTACTCCCATGTAACAGACAGGATTGGACTCAGCTTTGATGCCTCCCAAGAGGAATACCCTGCTGCTGAATGTCTGGGCCCACCCTTGGAAAGGTAACCAAGGGAGGGCAGTGGAACTGAGCCCTGGCAAGAGCCAGCATGTTTAGGAGAGGTGTGGAGAAAATTGTGGGAGAAGAGAATGGAAACCAGCTTTCAAAACAAATGCAGTTGTTTCAAACACGGAATACAACCCTCATCCATGCCTTTGTTTCATCTGGACTTTAGACTATTCCAACGCATTCCTGGCTGGTCTCCTACATTCTGCTTCCATGAACTTGAGATCATCCAAAACTTTGCTGCCCGTGTCCTAACTCGCACCAAGCCCCATTCACCTATCACCCCTTTGTTCACTGACCTACACTGACCCGGTCAAGCAACATTTTAATTTTAAAATTCTCATCCTTGTTTTCAAATCCCTCCATGGTCTTGTCCCTCCCTATCTTTGTCGGTCAGCTCAATGGGCTGGTGGCTGGTTTGTGATGCAGACTGATGCCAATGGGTTCACTTCCCATACTGGCTGAGGTCATCCATGGTCAACTCAACCATGCCCCTCGCTGAAGTGTGGTGACCCTCAGGTTAAACTCACCGCCAGTTGTCTCTCTCTGCTGAGAAAGCAACCTATGGTCCTCTGGGACTCCAGTGACTTTCACAATCTCCTCCAATCCCACAACCCTCCAAGATATCTGTGCTCCTTTAATTCTGGCCTCTTGTGCATCCCTGATTTTAATTGCTCCACCACTGGTGGCCGTGCCTTCAGTTGCCTGGGCCCCAAGCTCTGGAATTCCCTCCCTACACCTCTCCGCCTCACTTTCCTTCTTTAAGACACTCCTTAAAACTTACCTCACCAAGCTTATGGTTCTCTGACCTAATATATCCTTATGTGACTCAGTGTCATATTTTGTTTTATAATGCTCCTATGATGCATCTTGGGACGTTTTATTATGTTAAAGGCGCTATAAAAATATACTAAGATAAAAGCAAAATACTGCAGATGCTGGAAATCTGAAATAAAAACAGAAAATGCTGGAAAAATTCAGAAGGCCTGGCCAAACCTGTTGAGTTTTCCAGCATTTGCTGTTTTTATTTACTATAAAAATAGACATTGTTTTTGTTTGTTAAGATAAAGGCTATTAATGTCTGCATCACAGAGTTATAATGGCTTGTAACAGAGAGGAGAGTAATTGTTCATAATATTAGGTTTATAATGGCTTGTAATATACTCCGGACTGTAAGTGCCTGTCATCATTTGCCAGCAGCAATGAATAATCAAATCTCCAAGCACATCAAACACACATAGTTTCAGCTAAATGCCAAGATATTCAGCGATAAAAAAATCTAGCAACACTTTCTGCTTTCGCTCTAATACATTCAGTGAGCATGCTGTGAGCAGCTCCTCTTTACAAACTTGAATCAGGGAGGGAGGGATGTTACAGGTTGTTAATGATAGGTATTTCAGAGTCCCATGGTGTGTCGGACTGACACCTACAGCCACTGGAAATATTTTGATCATTTACAACATTGGTTAATTGTTTAGAGTACCAGTCCTGCTAGTAAAATTGGAGTTGTTACTTGGAGCCATACTCCATACTGGCGTTTCTATTTTGTATGCGAGTGTGTACATGCATGAATATGGGCGTGTATTTGTGTGTGTGTGTGTCTAAGCAGCGTGACTCTGAAAATGCACCAACCTCTTTCTATAAGGCAACAAGCAACTTCTTCGATTTCAACAAGTTTGCAACCTGCTTCACTTTGCAGTCTTTACCTGGCCTGATATTTCACCATCGACAATGACCCGCTTCCGGCAACTCGACATTTCAGCCAATTGTATCCGATAGAATTCTGTGGCTAGGGGAAATAAAAGATCAGCCCCTTTCAAAAACTGTCTACATCTATCTTCTCCACTCGCAGGCTGGCTGAAAAAATAAAAGAAACCTCCGCTGCTGCTGCGAGACATACCTTTATGTGAGCTAGTGAAGAACAAAGGAACATCATTTCCCTGTTCGGCTTTTGTCTTCATTCATCTCAACTTTTAAAGCTCACAACTTTTAAGATCTGCCTGCAGCAGACATAAAGCGTGCTCGAACACAAGGTGACTTTGCTCATTAAACGGAGAGATAAATTTAGTCAAGAACTTGGCTTCAGAATCGAACAAACGGTTTCTGCAGGTTTGCGCAGTTTAGAGAGTAACTCAGAATTAAATGGAAAGATGAAAGTCTCAGCCACAGGCAGTTAATGCAAAGCCACGTTCAGCTGGGCCTAGCGATCAGTTCAGTCCAGCCCAGCAATGTTGAGCAAGCCTGTCCACTCAATTTGTCCACTGCCACACCCAAAGTGGAGGGTGCTACCCCAACAGCTGTTTATTCACTTCTTGCTTCTGGTGGAGCCAAGAAGTGATGAGGCACGACCTGGAACCTCTTCCTTGAGAGAATCTCATGGTGATGCCAACCCATTTTCTCAAACACAGCCACCAGAACCATTAATCTCACTCCCAATCCTATGAAAAATGGCACCAGGTGAAAGTTTAAAAAACAAAGTAATAATTTGCATTTTGTAATGACTTAGATAAAGGAAAGGAGAGCCATATTTCCAAGTTTGTCATTGATACAAAGATTGGTAACACTGTTAAGTAGTGTGGATGAAAACATAAAATTACAAAGCAATATCCATATACTAAAACAGTGGGCATAATTGTGGAAGGTTGATTTCAACGCAGTTTAAGTGTGAGGCCACCCATTTTGGACTGAAAACGGATAGATATCCAAGTTGTCTTTACGTGGCATTGCTGGACCTGGTACTTCTGAATGAGGTGGGCCAAGTGGATCAAGCATCAGTAGGGGAATGTTTAAGGAACAGTGATCATGGAGTAAGGATAATTAACTGGGGGAAAGCCAATTTCAACAGGATAAGAATGAATTGCCCACAATTTGGACTCAAAGACTATTAGCAGAACAATGGGCTACCTTTAAAGAAGAGATAGTTCCAGTGCAGTCAATATGTATACCCATGAAAGGGAAAGATAGGGCAAAAAAATCCAGAGCCCCCTGGTTGACAAAAAAGCTAGAGATTGAGAAGAAGAAGAAGAAAAAGTAAGTGTACTTATGACAGATATCAAGTAGATAATACAATTGAGAACCAAGCTGAATATAGAAGGTTCAGCGGGGAGGTGAAAAAGCAAATAAGAGAAGCAAAGAGGGAGCATGAGAAGAGACTGGCAGCTAACATAAGAGGGAACGCAAAAGTCTTCTATAGGCATATAAATTGTAAAAGGGCAGTAAGAGGAAGAGTGGAACCAATTAGGGACCAAAAAGGGGATTTACAGGTGGAGGCAGCAGGCATGGGCTCAGGTATTAAAAGAATAATTTGTATCTATCTTTATCAGATAAAGATAGGCTGTCTGTATTTAAAGTTGACAAGGTACCAGAACTGGATGAGATGCATCCAAGGATACTGAAGGAAGTAAAAGTGGAAACTGTGGAGGCACTAGCCAAAATTTTCCAATCTTCTTTAGACTCAGGGGTGGTGCCAGAGGACTGAAGAATTGCAAATATTATACCCTTGTTCAAAAAAGGGTGTATAAAGATAAGCCCAGCAACTACAGGCCAGTCAGCTTCAACCGAATGGCAGGGAAACTTTTCAAATGATGATTTGGGACAAAATTGATAGTCACTTGGGCAAATGTGGGTTAATTAAGGAAAACCAGCACAGAGTTGTTAAGGGGAAATCATGTTTAACTAACTTGCTCGAGACTTTTGATGAGGGAACAGAGAGGGTAATGCTGTTGAAAATTGGATAAGGTGCCGCACGACAGACTTGTGAGCAAACTTAGAGCTCACGGCATAATGGAACAGTAGCAACATGGATACAAAATTGACTGAGTGACATGAAACAAAGAGTAGTGAATGGCTGTTTTTCAGACTAGAAACAAGTTTATGATGGAGTTCCCCAGGGATCGGTGTTAGGACCCCTGTTCTACCTGACATAAACTAATGATCTAGATCTTCATATACACAGGGCACAATTTCAAAATTTGTGGTTGATACAAAACTTGGATGTATTATGAACCATGATGAGGATAGTGTAGAGCTTCATAAGGACATAGACAGGTTGGTGGAATGGGTGGACAAGTGGCAGATGAAATTTAATGCAGAGAAGTGATTCAAGTGATTTGGTAGGAAGGACACAAAGACAATACAAAATAGAGGTACAATTCTAAAGGGGATGCAGGAGCAGAGGGACCTGGGTGTATCTGTGCATAAATCACTGAAGGTGTCAAGACATGTTGAAAGCGGGTTAATAAAGCAAAGTCATTCTTGACTTTATGAATAGGGGCATAGAGTACAAAATCAAGTGATGTTAAATCTGTTTAAAACACTGGTTGAGCCTCAATTGGAATATTGTGTCCCGTTCTGGGCACCACACTGCAGGAGGATGTGAAGTCATTAGGGAGCGTGCAGAAAAAATCCACGAGAATGGACGGAGGGATGAGGAACTTTAAATGATGTAGACAGATTGGAAAAGTTGGGACTGTACTTGGAGAAGAGAAGGTTGAGAGGAGATTTGATAGAGGTGTTCGAAAGCATGGGAGGTCTGGACAGAGTAGATAGGGAGAAACTGTTCCCATTGGAGGAAGGATCGAGAACCAGATGGCACAAATTTGAGGTAATTGGCCGCCTATTCATGGCAAAAGAAGCAATGGCGACATGAGGAAAACCTTTTTCACATAGCGAGTGGTTAGGATCTGGAATGCACTGCCTGTGAGTGTGGTGGAGGCAGGGTCAATTGAGGCTTTCATGAGAAACTGGGGTGATTGAGGCCAAGAGGGTTCTCAGAGGATTTTTAAAGTTTAATGTGTCTAATATGAAAGAAGGGTGGGGACTAAGATTAACCTAACCAGATGCTGCTGTTCTCAGCGGACTCCATTTCTTTTGATCTCAACTATAATTTAATTAAAGCCATTTTACCAGCCACATTGAATAACTGTGGGGTGAGGGGAGGGCTACAGGCAGGGTGGGGATGTGTGGGGAGGGGGATAAAGACAAGTAACTGTATCTACTAATATTGCAAAGTAGTTGCAATTGCTCACCTGGGATTTCCCAGAATGGCTTAGGGCTACAGGTATGTTAGGGGTTAGGGACACCAAAGGACGTCAAAGCACGATTGTAGTCAATTTGCAAAGCACAACACTAGTTGATGCATGTCACAAGAGGAAGCAATTTGAGCAAGGAATTCTGCTTTTATTTATTAACTATTAAACTGGAGATAATAGGTGCAATATCAGAATCAACAGGGGAGGAATGGGGAGGGAATATTAAACTGGGCAGGCAAATCACACTACAGCATTGAAAATTTACTTAATCCAATTAGAGAGTCTGGGATTACTCTCAAATATCTCACTTCTGCTGTGGCAGTAAGCACTGACTGCTTCTTCATATCAGTTCTTTTGAGAGTGGCTGTAGGAAGACCCACAATTTGGTCGAACTGTCTGACACGACCCCAGTCTGGAGGAGAGGGAAACGTGTTAGAATTGTCGAGTATCAGGCGCAAAATTATGATGCTAGACACCATGTTCTAACTGGCTGTGACCCAGATGTTAATGGGTTAATATCTCCATTCAAAGGGCGGTGACAGCTTCTGAGCCATTCTCAAAATGAACGTGGTTTTTGCTCTCCAGAACTTAATCGGCAAATATGGCAAAGATAGAGCAATCTGGAGTCTCAGCGAGGAGTGGTGCTGGCAGGAAGAGCATCCCATAAATCCGTGATTGTTAGAATTATGGATAGAAAATGGAAAAGTTGTAAATTCAATCTATAATACATGCATTACACAGGTATATCTGTGGTCCGACTGTCTGTATGCAATTTAGAGAGCATCTGTCACACTCCAGGCATTACTCTCCTGTGTGTCAAAAGTAAACTGAGAAAGAAAATCAGTATGGTTTCGACCAATACCAAACTTTTGGTCACACTTCCTAAGCATTCAGCCCATTGCACTGTTCCCATTCATCAAGCGCATTGAAGCATTGCTGTTCTGTTAACTGCAGGTATTAGTAGTAGCCCTGGCTCAGTGTGAGCACTCTCACCCCTGGAGTCAAGAAACTGGGAGTTCATAGTCCCACTTCAAAGGCTTGACCATATAATCTAAGCTCACACTTCACTGCACTACTGAGGAGGTGCTGCACTGCCAAAAGAACAAATTTTTAATGAAACCTAAGCCCCATGTACCCTCTCAGGTGGACATCAATGAGGCTATTTGAAGAGCATGGAGTTATTCTACTTTAAGCCAACATTTATCCCTCGACCAACACCACTGGTCATTTATCTTATTACTGTCTGTGCACAAACTTGTGGCTGTGTTTGCCTACATGACAATAGTTATTATAACTCCAAACTCCCTCATTGGCATGAAGCATTTTGGATTGTGCCAAGGTTCAGAAAGATGTATATCAATGCAAGTTCTTCCTTTCTTTCAGGTAGTTGTTCTCCTGCCTGAAGGTCAATTTTTTGGTCTCAAAAAGCAGAAAAAAACACAATCGAAGGTGATAAATAGATATCAGTCCCGCAACACACATGCTGTCCTCCATTGTATTGATGTGCCTTGTGCTAAAAGGAAATATCTAGTGAAATATATGCATGCAGTTGGCTTGGCAACACACTTTCCCACAACTAAGCTCTGTGTTATAAGCTCATTTAACTGGTTTTATGCATTTACCTAAGGCACCAGGTGGAGTTTGACACCAGGGATGGTATTTTAAACAAAGTAAGCATTTTTATTATTACATTTTAAATCTTTCCTCGGAGAGGAGTCATTGCTGCAGATTCATTTCATCTCAGTGCTGTGTGTGTGTGTGCAGTGAGACGAATCCATATCATTCGGGATTATTAGAAAATTCCAGTCCACACAAATCCACCGAATAGATAAGAGTCAAGGGGAACCAACGCGTTTTGTGCTTTTAGAAGAAAAAAGGCAGGATATCCCACCAAGCGGAAGGACGAGCAAATGATTCAGATTCAAAGTTCGAGTTGCAGGGGCATTAAATGCCATTGTTATTTCAAGGTTTTTGACCCCTAATGTGGTGGCGGCAGATGTATAAGACCTGAAAGGCCCTCTGATTTCCTGGGTCAATAGCTATGTAAAGGGAGTATTGAAATTCAAAGAGGATTCCACTGGAATCTGTGAGGTATAAGCAGGTTATATCTATTACACCAACACAAAATGGTGACCGATTGCTATCAATTCTCCTATATTTCTTAATATATCGTTTAATACTTGTGTACACAATTTGATACTGACTTACTTACAAACATAAGATCTATGGCAATTGCCGGTCCCTTTCACTCTGTTTTCCTAAAGTTGTAGATTGCCTACTAAGCTACAATAGCACTGAGGTTGAGAACCACGAGAGCATCAAAACCCTACCTGCTCTGATCCTCGCTCAATGTCTGGGCATCAGGGGCCACTTCATG